>NC_071469.1:12766261-13382823 GCF_028500815.1 Rissa tridactyla | reverse complement strand
ACCAAAAAGCCTTCAAAGACAAATTGCTTTTTCTCTCTAGTCATTTGATGTCTCATTCACTATACTACCTTAATTAGATGGAAAACTAGTGCAGAAAATGGATCTCAGTCTTAAATTTTATGTCTGTCAAGCATTAAATCCATTCTACTTGAAAAGTTTTACAAAAAGTTTTAGAGGATTAGTTTCTGCTAAACCTGACAACTCCTTGGGTCCTCACACTTCTTCTGCACCTGTATATTAGACACAGATATGAAATACTAAATACAATCCTGCTGATAGAGGATTATGAAATAATCAATTTATTCAAGTAAAAAAACCCAAAAACAAACACGTCCTGTAAACATTGAGTTATAAATTATTTTACCAAGGAGGGACTGTACATAGTGGTTGGAGCACTGCTAGAAACCTGTAACTCAGACTGGCCTACTACAACCACACACCCTCTCTTCAGAGCCACATTACAACAAATGTAACTACCCAAATCACCCGTATGTATTTACTAGAAAGATAATATTGCAGTGTTTTGTACGAAGCTACTTTATAGTGCCTTCCCAATATCATTATTCAAACAGCTAAACAGCAGCACAACTAGTGATTGTTACTTAATAGCTACTTAAAAATGTTTTAAATAACTAGTTAATTTTTAAAGAATTCCTGTGAAACATCCTTAATGAACGCAAGCAATACTTGCCTACACAAAATCTATCCAAAATTGCTCTTACTCACCATCCGCTTCTACATCCATACGTTGCCGTCTAAAACACTTAGGTTACGTTACACCCTCTAAAATGGAAAACACACCTGAACATTAAACTAGGTTACTAGAAACATCTAGATTCCATACTCATAAAACCTTTGCAAAGCTTCAAATGGTTGGACCATAGCTCTGTAACATAAATGGAATACTCTTAATCCTTCACAAGGATATGAGTATATTTTAACATTTTCTAATGATTTCATACCTGCCACGTTTCATACAGAGAGAATTCTTACTCTGTATGGACCTATCCTCTCAACATATTCTATCAAAATGCCACTGTATTCAGTGTCATCTCTTTTTCTAATGCAAATAGGTCTCAACAAAAATCCTGTAAGTTAAGAATTCATTTATAGCATGCTGTTAGACAAGAAAGTCATGTGCATCTTAAACAGGTACTTCTGTGGGTAGGCTGAAAGCATGAACACACATCCATTTTACATTAATATACATGTAGAAAATCAGAGGTTAATATTCACACTTGGTATAAAATGAAAACAGCAGACAGTCATCTCTCCCTTTTCTACTTACACAGGTTGGGTTATTGTCTAAAAACTTCCTACTGCTAACAACCTAAAAACATTGTCTGAGGAAAACTCTGTTACATAGCAAAAAAAACTTTATAGCAAAACATCACCATAGAGCAAGAAGCCAAAACCAGCACAATCACTCAAGAAGAGATACTCGCAGCATTTGTTGCTTAGTATCAACACTTCGGCTGCCTAACAGCATCACGTAAAACAGTTATCTGCCGCCTTATTACCTGCATGAAGCGCATAACGCAAGTGTTAGGATCGTTTTCCTTTTAGACTAGAGACTCACCGATCTTCAGATGAAAGTAAAATCCAAGGAAACAAGACGTGCTATTTTAAGACTGATGAATAATACCTGAAAATATCTGAATGACATTAAAAAAAAAAAGTTAATGTTCCATTTTTCTTACACCTTATTTAATAAACGATCATATCAAGCACAATTCATTAAAAAGCTACAGAAGCACTGTTGCTGAATAGCTGGTACAAGTGATTTACAAAAACATTGATATTCAATGAAGATCTGTTGCTAGATACAGCAATACGCAAGTCTCTTACCTGAATTATGTAGCTTGTTTCGCTGAGTCAATGACTGCTGCAATTTATAGTCAATTGACAACATGCAAAGTAGCTTACAGTTAGATCTGCTCCTTTCTGGTTTGGCTCTTCCACCCCCACCACAGCTATGATGGCAACAAAACTTGGCTAGAAATTTTAAAACTGTATTGAACACAACCAGATTACCTGAGAAAGTGATCAGGAATGTACTTTGTTTACTTCTTGTACATATTCTGTTACAGTTTACTAAAGCAGTGTTTTCATTTATTGGCATTTCATCCTTTAATGTCTAAATATAACAATCAGGTAGAATTTAGTTAAATATTTACCATCAAGGCATAAGTAAACTAATTTTCATAGCTTCCATTTTAAACACAGAAAATCAGCATTTATTTAGAAGAAACTTCTGATAGATTGGTCTCCAGATTAGAGATGAGGACTCACACTAGTTATCTTAATACCCTCAAATTTAATCTTCATTATATCTGTAATTTTGGGAAATTCCCTTAGTGTTAAGAAGTATAACACCCTATAAAAGGTCTCTAATAAGGTATTTATGGAGATAGACAAGCCAAAATTTGAAAACAGCAAGCAACCAGTAGCAACACATTTTGAAGTTTTGCTTAAACTTAGAAACGCAGTACAGAGCAATCAGCCTGCATCATCAAACGCATACAGGTATAGAGATGCTAACACGTATCAGAATATAGCTGTCAGGTGCAACGAAATTGTACAGGTGCAAGGAAATAGGATACCTAACTTCAGAACTCCCACATTTTCCAGGATTACCTTGACACTTTAGTGTATATCACTATTTGGCCCTTCTGTTGATCAAATTAAAGCCACACAAAAAAATCCAAACCCAAATCAGTTTAGTTTGAAACTTTCAGAAGACACTGTCAGATTAGAAACAACTGATCTACAACCAAGACTGCTACATAAACCCAGTCGTGTCATCTTGGGACTGTCAGCCAAAGAAAGCATTCTGCTTCTGGTGCCCTTGTCTGAGGCCACAACAACGCTGTATTCTGCATTCTCCTTCCCACACCAGCTTCAGGCCTCGTCAGAAAGGCAGCCAAGAGGTAGAGCATCTACTAGAACTGGTAGACAGGCCAACAAAAAACTTACATTACTTTTCTTCAGGGGACCCTAGGTACATCACTATCATAACTGGTTATTGACTCATCAGGGTAGAATGTCGAACACAGTAACTGAACCCAAGTTTTTGTCCTGGCAATCCACCTTGTGCTTCCCTTTTTCTTTTTTTTTTTTTTAATTTTAAGCAAGAATCTTGTTCTTCTACCAATTAGCCACCCATTACTATACCCTCCAGGTTAACTCAGATTCTGGAAGACTACAGGACTGACAAGAGAATGAAGCTCTGTATCTGCAAAAGAGCTGCAGTCAAGTGCAAAAGTTGTTATGGGGCACCTGTGTTTCCACCCCTGATGTGGCAGAGCTATGTGTACAGGTACAGTTTATTTCCCATGCTACTCTGTCCCCCAGGCTGTGAGCTAAGCAAGCCGAAACTGCACCCAGCAACATACAGTACTATTCCATGTACCCTTTCCTTCCACACCGGAACTGAAAACTGTATATGACAATAACATAATTAGATATGCATAGCTAAATTAGAGACAGGGATTTAAAACTTTTTTCAATTTGGTGAGCCTTTCTTTCCTTTATCTAAGCACTGAACAAGTACATATTTCTACTGTGAGGCATTTCCAGAGAAGTGCTTTTATGGATAGAATTTACATGCAGGGTAATGGGGGAAAAAAATGATGACATACAGATAATGCACATCTATTTTTCAAAAATCAGTTTTATCTTTAATTGTTACATTCCAAAGGGGATATATGAAAGTTAGTCATCTGGTAACTGTATACCTCTTAAGAGAGACGAGTACAGAATCACAGATAAAAAAATACACCTAACTCCCAAGATGACCGGTGCTAGAGAAAGTATGTGCCTTACACCATCAACCCAGACAAATGCAGGAAGATTTTTAATAATAAATATTTCATCATATACTAACTCCTGAGACTTTACCCATGAAAAGAAAGGGAGAAGATTTTTTTTTTTTAAGAGATATCATACACATACAATATATTAAGTTATTAAAGCAAAATAGAACAAAATGCCAACACTGTCTTGATATGCACTGCATTTTAGTTTATCTACATCACAGTACTTTAAGTATGCAGCTCAAAGAGTCAGTGTCCATTTAAGTTCTTCCTTAAATCTGCAAACATCACTTTACATACAAGCATCTTGAAAGTATGAGTGCAAGAAACCAAATAATGAATACAGCCAACCAGGATTTCATTGTCCGATATGAAAACTACACTGCAAGATTCAGATTCCCAGTACCTAGCATTAGTCAGCAGAAAATCCAAGTATATTTACAAAAGGTCTTTACATAAAGTGATTAGTGAGTTGTAAGTAATTACTGTGTTCCCAGGTACTTTTTAACCACATAAATAGTAGAGAGAAATATATAGTTAAAAATCACCATAAAGTCACAACTGTAAATAAGGTACCACAGTGGCAACCCAGGATATTTTAGGGTTGGTTTTCTTTTCAGTTTTGTTAGTAAAAGCCATTTGAAAATGTAAAGATTTTAGCTTTTGGTTAACTAATCTTTTTAAGTTGCTTCCACTCCAGTACATTCCTTCAAAGTTCAAATACTTTTTCTTTATTTTTTTTAAATCAGTAAAGAACCATTCAAGAAAATGCTTCTGAATTGGCAAGATCAGGAAGACGTAAGTCTGCTCTTTCAATTAGTCCACTTTACTTCCCTGGAGTTATTTTACCGAGACACAATTAACTCAGCACAACATGACGGTCAAAGACAGATTTGCGTTGCTCTTGGACCTGCAACTTCCAACGCTGCTGGGCATATTCTACTTTGTTCAATACATTGGCGCGGCTCCGAGATCGAGCCAGCACATCATGAGCGTTTGCAAAAGGCTGGTGATCCTGGAATGGCAAAAATCATTAGTTAGATTTCAACAATTCCACTGAGCTACTACATTAAAGTCTTTTTTGTTGTTACATTCCAAAGGATGGGGGGGGAGGTTGTGTGGGTTTTCTGTTTTGGGATTGTTTTTTTGGGGTTGGTTGTTTGTTTTCAAGGTAAACAAGCTGTTTCAATGAGCTGGTCAGTAATAATAACCAAGCAAGTTTTTTAAGTTAGAACTGTACTTCAGTTTCTCATTCAAAGTAACTTCCACAGGTTTCCCAAACAGACCAAACTTCATTGTACTGTCAAACAATTATCTGCTACCCAGAGACATCATGGTGAGCTACAAGACCAGAACCACAGTCCTGCATCCATTAGTAGGTGGTGGGACAGAAGCCTACAACAGACCCAGGCACTAGGAGCCTCCTGTTATTGTTGTGAATGCAATTCCCTTTAAAACTGAATTAAAGAGTCGGTTCTCTGCCAGCTCCTGGCCATTTACCGTCAGGCAGTTCAGGATGTTCACACACAGCTTCTATATAAAACCAACACACTCTGATGTTTACCAAACTAAACCTATTGTACCCAGTTTGCTAAAAGCAAAGTGTCAATACAGCTGTTTAAGTGACAAAGCCCAACAATAACTGAGGTCTTGTTTAATATTTACTCTGTTTGTTTTCTAACAGTTCCTGTAAAGCTTTATTTTCTTCTAGTAAATATCACCAAGTTATAAACAGTAAGAGTTGGAACTAAGCTTCTTATTTGGCTGTCAAACTGTTTTGGACAAAGTCATGTTGCTAAATCTATGTCAGAAAGCACCAATGCATAACAAAAAATAATGTAATTATGTCCTGTATTAAATAACTGCCTTTTTTCTATGTCTACAGTTTATATTCCTTTTTTTCTCCCCCAGAACACTTTAAGACATTTACATTAATGGATACTTTATTTGTGACATAATTCTGCATAGAACAGCTCAAAAATCATTCTTAGTAGTACAGAGATTACCATTAATGATATCCATTGAAGCGATGCCTACAAGTCCCAAAGCCACACATGAGCCTCACCAGGCTAAGAAATATACTAATAGAGAACAAGAGGCAATCCCTGACCCAAAGAGCTATAATCTCACCAAAAAGGGTTATGCAGTTCTAGACATACCTAGAATGGGAAGTTAACAGGTGACAAATCACTTCATTCACAGGGAAACAAAAACCACAATAGCAACACGTTTCTACCATAAAATAGATGGTGTAAGGGAGCGCAGAGGACAAGCTGGATGGTACCGGCTTTCCTGATAAACAACAATCTCAGCTCAAAGGCTAGCTACCATCAATTTCTACATAGACAACAAGGGGGGAAAAAATTTAAGAGGAGAAAGTTCTATTGAAATGGCTTACATTCATCAGTTGCCACTGCAATCAACGGGCAACAAGAAAGAGCAAACATACTGGCTTGAAATTCAGCAACAAAAATCAATGCACACAGCGCTTCCAAAGTGTGACGAGGTTCAATACCTCAAGAACTTGCAAGAGGGAAGGCAAGGGTGGGGATAAGTCATGAGGGACCTTAAATTATTTCATGTTTACTGTCACAGAAGGAGGATAAACAGGAAAGGAACAACATGAACTAAGCAAGGACCTGAAGTGCTTTATGTGCCAAGCACTACTGCAGATATAAATAGTAGTGACTCCACAAGCACAGGTGAGGTTCACAGTAACAGTTACAGCAAAACATGAAATTGGTTAAGATGGATCCAAAATTAAAGGTAAATTCATTCTGCAGTTAACCTGAGCTCTGCCACAGGATTTATTTCATTTCTTCCACCTACACCAGATTCTAACTCAGATTTGGAGGTATAAATATAATTTATATAAGCTATAAAATAAATATAATTTGTCTGAGGTACAGTATACCAGACAAGTTCATTTAATTGAAGAAGGAAACTGCCCAATTTGCTGGGTCATTCAAATCCCTCCTTTACCCAAAAAAAAAAAAAAAAGAGACACAAAACCAAACACAAAAACCACAACCATAGAAGCGACTCAGAAAATGGGAAAACCTTAAGATGTTAATACAAACACATTTGGAATATATCTCCACGTAATACACACAGAAGTGCAGAAACACTGGGCCACAGTAGCTATAGTATACCTCTGTCTGAAGAACCTTAATTCCAGACAAAGTTAGCTCAAACTTGGGTAACAATCACGTATTTTTGTTGTGAAGTCAAGGCAAATAAAGAAGGCACAGCTGATAAAAGCTATTACCTAGGAAAATGCTTGATTTTTAATATTTAATATTTCCCCCTGCAGAACAGAAACACCTTTTTAAGTCAAGATGGCTGATGCGGCCACTTATGACAAAAAAAATAGCAGAACTAAAGAATGTGTCCTTCCTCAGTTTACTGGGAATAAGTTGTCACACCAAAAAACAACATGGAGAAACTGAGTGCAACTCACATTAAAATCTGCAGCTACAGAGCATAACGAAGCATAGCATTGACCACTTTTGATATCTTCAGATCTATGAAGCCCTGAAGCAACAGGCAGTCAGAACTACAGGGCTTTTAAACACCGTTTAAGAAGTGTTGCTATCATAATTTTGTTTCACCAAGAACAAACTTACTTATATCCTATTAACTTCCTTTTTAATTTGAAAGAACAATGAAAATATTCTTAACAACTCTATTGTAAGACACTAATAAATGTTGTAAATCTTTTTGACTAGCTCCCATTTACTTCAACAGTAATAAAGCGCTCTTGTCTGCTGAAAGGCTTAGGTTAAGCAGACAGCAATCTTCCCCTTCCATACTCTGGATCTGGTTTCAGAAATTCTTTTTAAGGTTATGCCACACCTGAAGCATACTTTATCAGTAAAAGCAGTGCTGCTTGAGGGCTCAACACAGAAAGTATATTGACACTGAGGCTTCAGAACTGTGTTATCAGTTTGTGTGGTTCGACGCTGACACTTAACCACCAAATCAGCTGCCATTTTAGAAAACTTTCCTCACGTTACTTTATGATGATAGTTCTCGCAGGCATGCAGATTCACCAGATGCAGAACCATAGTCCATATTTTTATGCTATTCTAAGTGCCCCTTCAATACACAGATGACCTCCTCCCACCAACCAGTATTCCTTATCCACTCTGATCAGGTACTTAAGTGTCTCACTCTTTCCAGTACAAGGTTTCATAAGGTCTTACGTTCCCTTCCTGTAACAGTACTGAAGACAACTTTGCTGCGTTTTAATTTGAAGTAAAAAAAACACGGCATTGGAGACTGGGAAGGTCACTAATGACAGCAAACAGAGTCACTAATGGACAGCTCCCCTTCTCCTCCCAAAAAAGGCTGTTCTGACCTGTTTGAATATACTGTCATATTCTTGTTTCTAGCTGTAATACTATGAAATTATTTCAGCATCGATTGGTGTTGATCATAATAACTTCTTCTTGAATTTTTAGCATCAGCAATAGAAGATGCGACCCCTCTACTTTCTTTTTGTAGAGAGAAATCTAAGCAGTAAGCAATCTGCATAAATGTGATCGCTAGCAAGCAAGATCATTAACACTTAAGAATTTGTACCTCCTATATATGCTTACCTCCATCCCTAATCTGTTTCCTCTCTGAGAAAATAATCTGTGTCTAGAGCTGGGATAGCTGAAGCAATCCTCATCTTACTACTTTCTAGCCCAGCGAAAAATGAAAAAGCGGCTTCACAGAAGTCATCATACAGCTTTCTCTTCCTCTCCCTTCAGGAAAAGCATTTACACTGCCTAGTGAAAAAAGCTGCTTATCTCAAATAGTTATTTAAAAACTAACCATCCCAATCTTTACGTTAACCCAAGTACACAAGCACTCTGGTAAACTCACCCCAATGTCTTCATCACTTTGAATGAGCTGTGAATGTCCAAAGAGACGCCTCTTCAGTATAGGTTCCACCAGTGTAAGGTACACCATGTACAGAAGAAGTAGGCCCAAAATAGACAGGTATATGATGATTGTAACCTACACAATGCAAGCATAGTTTATGTCAGAATTGTGATATTGCCCCCACAATCTCTCAGCAGGCAGCAAGGACCAAAAGATGAGTACATGCAAAGTTCATGATGAGCCTGTCAGTGCTTGGTAGTGTCACTAGATGACTCAAAACCCACTAAAAGAGAAAAAACACCAAATGACGACCTGGTATTAAAAGGGCTTGGGGCAGACAGATGTTGGCTTGAAACAGTTTCTTTCTCTTAGTGAAGTCTTGCTAAAAATTTTGTGCTACCCCTCTTAAAACAACTTGATGTGTGTTACAACAAGAAAAGATGCACTACACGGTCTATTCACCCCAGCCTGGGGCTCAATGGCTCCAGTAGGATAAGAATATGAAGAATATAAAAATCATCTGTTAGAGCAAATATGGATGATTTTGCTCTTTTTAGCTTGCCAACATACAAAGAAAATTTATAGTAAGCAGGTAAAAGACAGCTGAATAATGAGAGACCTCTAAAATAACAAAAACACAAAGTCCAAAGCTGACAAATTGCCCTAGAACATTCAGCATTTCAGCAAGGTGTAAAGCTTAATCTCAAAAGCGGAGATCCTTGGAGATCCTTCAATAAAGAATCTCAAACCCACTCCTTCAGCTATAGCTTGATGCCATTGTTACTCCTCAAGATAAATTGTGAGCAGCTATCATGAAGAAGAGTCAGATCTTGGGCTGCTTTTGAAAAATTTTCTCTTTAACAAGAATATTTCTTTAAAAGATAAGACATATTTACTAATCAGTTGAAGTATTTAGTATATGCCAACAGAATCGCATTGTTTACCTTAATTGTGACAGAGCTTCTCTCTTCATATTTGCATTCGCAACGTAAACAGTATGCTTCTACATCAGGTCCAGGGACAGGCATAGGCTCAACCACGTGAAGACAATCACTGAAGAAACACAGAAACTGCCCAGTCAGTTCTGAGCTGGTTTTAGCTTACCTATTCTACAATGAATACAGACCCCAGCTGCATGAGCTGAGAAGGCACCTTTGCTTAAAGTTCAGCTGTTCTAAATTACAACTATCCAAGATTAAAAACAATAATAATAAATCACTACTCCACAACTACTTTTCTTAAAGAAGAAATTCAGCTATTGACAAGCTGCTAAACAAGTTTTAAGATCCTTCTAACTCAATACAATGTTTCCGTTTTTCAGTGAAAGTATTAAAGCTGCTAGCATAACAAGTCCAAGGATTTGAGTATCAGCACATATGCATCATTTGACACTGACATCATGGATGAAAGTAAATTCCAGCTATACACTTCTTTCTCCATCATACTCAGAAGGGCCTTAGTCTGTCCTTCCATTATCTGAAGGGAGAGTAACCTCTCTTTGGTGTTCACGAACAGAAGTCCTTTTTTCTTGCCATTACAAGTTACAGGCGTTAAAGAAAAAAAAAATAAAAGTAGTCAGATTGGTTGTTTCTATAAGCATCAAGACAGCGAACAAACAGCATTCAGTTTTCAGCACTGGACTCAGATGTGAAAGTATAATTTGACTTAAAAGATTACAAAATATATATCAGTCCGATGCCAAAAAGCATGGTTGACAGTCTTATGGACACTCTACACCACAGCACTAAAATCCAGCTGCCATGGGACAACTGCTTCCACCAGTAACTTAGGTAATTTTGGTCTTTTTGCTGAATACGGTTGGTTGTTCAGATTTCACATCCAGGGTCCCTGTAGAGCACTGATGGAACAAAAATCCTGTTTTGCTTTCACGCTGGTTAACTCAACGTTAGCTAGAAAGTTAACAACAGTCAGAAGCAGGTAATGAAATAAAACACACGATGTGACAGCAGCAGTCTAGGATTCAACACTCTACTGGGCTAGATTACAACACTGCGAACACATGGCCAGACACCAGCTCAGCTCTTCTGTTTTCTTCATATTTCTTCTTCATAACTAAAACTACTGAGCGTCAAGTCACATCCTCTGGAGGGGAGTGGAAGGCTTATTTTTTGCATTTATTTGAAAGCAGAATTACATTCTCCTCTGTGGCGGAGTGCAGCATTCAAGCAACAAAATCAAAAATAAGTGCAAGTTATAATCTAAGCAATTTCTGTTCATATGATTGAAAGCTCGCATCAACACACTGGGCAAGTACAGTAGAAAGCTTGTATGTAGCTTAAGTACAGTAGGAAGTCCGTTACTGTGAACGTATCAAATATTAATATCAGCATTTTTTTTTTTTCTCCATTTCAGTGTTTCAAGTTGCTGGGAAATGTAAAACCTATCAGAACCTTAGAATTCTGATGATGTGTTTCCTTGAACTGCAATTCCATGACAATTTTAGAGGAAAACATAAAAAAGGCTGATCCTTTTCTAAACAATGCTCCCACTCAACTGCCTCCACATTACCACCTTCTCCTTCAGGCCCACAGTAACAGTACCAAGGAAGCAGTTCTTCCAAGGCAAGCTAGGCTAGTCAGAAGGGCAGCTTCTGCACAGACGGATTTCCAGTTCATTCAGCTTGCAGACAGGGTGTCCTCCCTCTCTCCACGTCCATGACTACCACTGCAGTCAGCCTCTGTACATGAAATACCAATGCTTTCAAAGTACAAAATACAAACGCCGACACTTTCTAAGTAGGTTATTTAACCCTGTAGGTGCTTAGGCATCACTACGCTTGCCTAACACATTGTCCCTCAGGATGGGATTGCCTGCAATCATTCCAAGCCTGAGCCCAGAAGGGTGAATGCTTGTACTGGCGCCAAAGCGCCCCAGCCCACATTGATGTTAACATAACATGCTGTTTGCCAGTCTGAAGCTGAAGAACAGACCACTCCAACTGAAAGAACTGAAACATTTAAATGAGAATATCATGAAGCACATTACAGACCCAACATTAAAAATTAATTTTTCATTTTATGTCTGGACAAGCCAGCAGTAAGTGGTCATTATACTGTACATAATTCATAAAGACACTAAAAATTGATCTGGCTTTTGTCTCACAAGCGCCTGATCTAAATACCTAAAGCATGGTGTACATCAGCCAGTTCTATTCAATAAGTCACTTGCAGAAGCCAAACTAAAGCACTAAATTTCGCAATTTTATTGCACATGAACTAGCAATGAAGCCTTTTAGAAGCAGCAAGACAACACCTCAAACAGAAGATCAAAGCCATAAAACGTTCCCAGATGATACTTAAGAAAAGATCTCAACAAAATGAGATTTAAGATAGAAAAATAGATTTTTGAGCTTCCATATGCATCGGTATCTGTCATCATAAAAATCAGTCCAGCCTTCAAATCTAATTTTTCCTTCAATCAGTACCAGTGTTGATTTAAAAGGAAACAGGGTCCCTTCTGCTAGTAAGACGCACACTAAGCAATAACCACTGAAAAAAAAAAAAATCCATTTTCATTTGCAAAGCAGTAATGAACAATACAACCAGTAACACTGCTACTCTGAAATGCCTACTGCAGCTGGAATTCTCCCTGTATGTTTCATCACTGCAACTTAATTTGTCATAGGAGGACTAATGTTGTTAAGTTAATCATGTGGGACAAAAACAGTAATTTCGATTGGACAGTACATTTTACATTCATTAGTTTAGATCGAAATTTACAGTGTTGTTTCTCACAGTTCTCCTGTAAGCAGTTTAGTAAATCATGGCACAGCTCTACACATATCTGTATCGCAAATTTTATTCCTATAATTATTTTCATGGGCCTACTCAGGGGCATGAAATCATCATAATCAAGATGCCAACATGCTGCTATTAGTCAGACTGAAAAGCCTTTTATAAATTCTTAATGTCACGGAAGAATATCAAGAAGTATATCACATTTTATAGGGTGGCCCAAGAATTTCTGAGCACTTCCGACATCAATGCAGCTCTAAAACATGGTGTTTCACTTGTATGATACCCATAGACAATGATACTCAAGGTGAACTTACACAAGGGAGCTACTCCAATGTAACAAATCACTGTCATCTCCCTTTATTCCCCAAATCCTCATCCCTGGCCATGCACATGAGTCCTCAGCTTGGAAAGGAGTCTGACAAATGCCATAGCTGGCCTAAGCAATACAATAGAGCACATTGCTGGGGCAGAGATGCAAAACCTCTCTTTCTGGAAAAATGAGTTCTTAGACATCTCAGGCCATCTCATATAATTGCACCCTCTCGCTGCAATTCTGACAAACAGAAACGTCCAGAAACAATAGTCTCTAAATGATAAAATAGGTTTCAATAGTAGAGGAACAGAAGACAATACTCCCAAGTCCTAGTTCCACAGCCATGCTCCCTTGCCTTTATGCCATTCCAAATCACTGATTTCAAATTACAACACACTCTTCTCTTCTACTACTTACAAGTCTAAATAAGTAACTAAACACGCAAGCAAGCAAACCAACCAAAACAGAAGACAGGGCAAAACCTACGGATTTCAAGCCTTGTTCCCTGCTAGAGCTAAATTCTGGAGTACTTTTAAAAGAAAAGTTCCACTAAGTTATGAGAAAGATGTAATTTCTCCTGGCACCACCATGGGAAATTCACATATAATCACTATGGAACAAGTCTTTAACCAGTAAGACTCATTATAATTTTTTATGCCATACACACTCACCAGTCTTTCTGTGAAACATTTTTGTTGTAAATATGGCCTGAATGGTCTTTGTAAGGAGGGCAGATGCATTTACATCGGACATCCTCAGAATTCTGTGAAGTAAACAACATGCATAGAACAGATCATCATCAGTAATCGTAACGGGATACAGAAAGCACTCTTCACATAATACATGAAATATTTAATGCAAACTACTTGCAACTATCTTTGAATAGTCTTACTAAGGATTTCCTTCAAGCTTAAGAACAACCCTTCAAAATTACTAAGCAAGCAGAGCAATTTATCAAGTAACACTATTATTTTAGACAGCAAATGCATTCTTCATGAGAAAAATCTGGAGTTTGAGCTCACTATTCTTCTCAAGAAATAACACACATTCACAAGTTACTGATGTTGGTATATTCAACTATTCAATTTATGAGAACAGATATATAACAAACAAAATGATGAGCTTAAAACAAATGAAAGAATATTAACCACAAATGGAAGCTGGCAAAGCTCCGTGGATAATTCTGTCCTCCCTGGCCTTAATGGAAAAAGCTTTGGAAGGAAAAGTATTAGGGGCACAAGTACAACCTTTGATTCTCCTGTCTTAAACAGCAGCAGGGTATTGTGAGGTAGAGAAAAAAGTACAAAATTGGAATTCAAAACGAACGCAAAGTAAATGTGAAAAATGACGGAAACTTGTAAAAGCAAGTTTTAGAGAAACAAATTAAAGTTTGCATAAGCAACAAGAGGCACTGCAGAAAGAAGTGAGGAGAATTAACTGTTATGGACAATGAGAAAGAAGTAGCACCCAATATTAACCTTTAGACCACTACTGGGAAAAATGGCATTTCAGAAAAAGAACACCTTGTGTAGTATAAGGATAATTCCTTCCTTTGCCAAGTTAAACAAGAACTGAAAAACCTATAGAGAGAACAAAGATGGTCTGCAAAGGGTTATAGAGGAAAGCATTCTCAAACCCAAGTTAGAGTAACCTATTTGAGCAAATGGTAAGAGACAAACATGGCTTATCTAAAGTTCAAGGCAATTTCTAATGGCATTACAAAAGAACGTCTTAAGACATACTGGTAATAAACTTCCACACTGAACAATCAGGTCAGAGAAACACTAAGTGGGTATAGGTCAGTTGGAAAACCTTGACTGCACTACATACCAAGTCACTTCTGGTCTCACCGTAGAAAAGTCACATACAGATGATTATCATTAAAAAGGAGAAAATTCAGACACGCAGGTACTTTGACAATACAAAAGACTTTTGGTATTAGGAGACATGACATTCTCGGTTAGTCACAGAGACACTAAAATTATAGTCCCAATTATTAACACAGAAGGACCAACAGCAGACACCCAACCCAGGTGTAAAGTAGCAGGAGCCGGCAGAGCCACCACAGAGCCAGAAAGAAGAGCTCACCCAGCAAGCAGAACACTGCACACAAGGTGAGGCCAGTCACAGGGCAGACCCCAACACCAGCCCAGGCAGCCACAAGAACCGTAGAATGGTTCAGGATGGAAGGGCCCTTAAAGATCATCCAGCTCCAACCCCCCTGCCATGGGCAGGGACACCTCCCACTAGACCAGGCTGCTCAAAGCCCCATCCAGCCTGGCCTTGAACACTTCCAGGGATGGGGCATCCACAGCTTCTCTGGGCAACCTGTTCCACTGTCTCACCACCCTCACAGTAAATAAATTCTTCCTAATATTTATCTATATTCCTAATCTACCCTCTTGGAGTTTAAAACCATTACCCCTTGTCCTGTCACTACACTCCCTGATAAAGAGTCCTTCCCCGTCTTTCCTGTAGCCCCCTTTAAGTACTGGAAGGCTGCTATAAGGTCTCCCCAGAGCCTTCTCTTCTCCAGGCTGAACAATCCCAACCCTCTCAGCCTGTCCTCATAGCAGAGGTGCTCCAGCTCTCTGTCATCTTTGTGACCTTCCTCTGGAATCACTCCAACAGGTCCATGTTCTTCTTATGTCGGAGGGCCCCAGAGCTGGACCCAGCACCCCAGGTGGGGTCTCAGGAGAGTGGAGTAGAGGGGCAGAATCACCTCCCTCGACCTGCTGGCCACACTTCTTTTGATGCAGCCCAGGACGCAGTTGGCTTTCTGGGCTGCGAGCGCACGTTGCCGGCTCCTGTTGAGCTTCTCACCCACCAACACCCCCATGCCCTTCTCCTCAGGGCTGCTCTCCATCCATTCTCCGCACAGCCTGTATCTGTGCTTGGGATTGCCCCAACAGTAGCAGCTTCACCCCAGCAAGACCCTCTCAGTGAATCCGCGACCGCCACTTGTAGTTTTCGCGTGACGGCTCCCCAGTCACCACCTCAAAACGACACAAGTTGCTTCAAACGCCGGTGCCGACGCCACCCAGACGGGGCCGTCTCTTCCCGGCTGCCCCGCCGGAGCCGCCGGCCGCTCCTCGGGCCGGCGGGCGGGCAGCGGTGCAGGGCAGTACCCGGCCCAAACCACCCGCTCCGGCCTCCACCTAAAGCAGGCCGAGGCGGCGGCAGGGGGCCGCCGAGCGGCCGCCGGGGCGGGGGACGGGAGGACCCCGGTACCGGGAAGGGGGTCGGGGGAGCACCACAGCGATCCGTTCCCCCCCACTCCGCCCCGCTCACCTTGGCCCCAGCGCCCAGCCCCGCCAGAGCGGCGAACGCCAGCAGCGAGCAAAGGCGCGCCCAGCCTCCGCAGCGGGCCGCCATGTCGGGCCCCGACCGCTTATCGCCGCCGCGCCGCCGCCGCCGGCCCTCCAGCGCCCGCCGCCATCACTTCCGCCTTCCGGCCGCCTCACGTGAGGCGGCGTCCGGCCGCGATGAGGCCCCTATGGGGACGGCGGCGCCGCCGGGTAGTTCCGGGGGGAGGCGGCGTGTCGGAGCGTACCGGCCGGCCCTCGGTGGGGTCCGCGGGCGGGGGGCGCTGCGACAGGCCTGAGCTGCGTCGGGGACGGGATTTCGGCCGAACGGCCGCCGTGCGGGGCGCAGCGCCGGCTGCCCCGAGGGGTGCGAGCGCCCGGCGGCGGCGGGCCCGGCGCGCCCGGCAGCCGCCTGGCCCTCCCCTAATGTTGGCGGCATCCCGAGCCGGCGGGATCCCCTCAGTATAGAGTCACAGAAGGGTTCGGGTGGGAAGGGACCTTAAAGATCATCTAGTTCTGACCCCCCTGCCATGGGCAGGGACACCTCCCACTAGACCAGGCTGCTCAAAGCCCCATCCAGCCTGGCCTTGAACACTTCCAGGGACGGGGCATCCACAGCTTCTCTGGGCAACCTGTGCCAGTGTCTCACCACCCTCACAGTAAAGAATTTCTTCCTGATACCTCATCTAAATCTCCCCTCTTTCAGTTTAAAACCGTTACCCCTCATCCTATCACTACATGCCCTTGTAAAAAATCCCTCTCCAGACTTCTTTTAGGCCCCCTTCAGATACTGTAAAGCTGCTATAAGGTCTCCCGGGAGCCCTATAACACAGCAGGGAGCGTACACGAGCAAGCGAAGGAGCCATTTGGCACAGGCCAGCAAAGACAGTAGCCTTTTCCACAGTGCTTGCTCACCGCGGGGTGGTCTTCCAGAAGAAAAACAGAAAAATTGATTAAATTTGGTAAGCAGTAAGTTGGTAATTGGTAAATTAAATTGAAATTGATTAAAAGTGGTAATAAGTAGCACTCCAGACGAGACATTCATGTTGCAGGTAGGCCAGTTTTGTATAAATCTTGATACTTTTTATAGACAGAGAGGCAGATGTTTCTCTGAGAAAATATCACTAACGTCCAGCAGCGTTCCCTGTTTGCAGTGTGGTTGTTCGTTATCGCCACCCAAGAGCAGCGTTCACCTTTCAGAAGGCAACCAGGCTTGGTGAGAAGCAGCGTTTCCAGGCGCCGCCCCGCGAGAGCTGGCAGATCACACATTTTTCCAAGTTTTCCCTGCTTGGGTAGGAACCCACAAACCTGACGGATGGTGCCGGGGCTGGACCCAACCTGTCCCGTCCATGGGAGCCGGTGCTGAGTGAGTGCTCCAGCCCAGCCAGCAAAACTGCTTGGACTCATTTCAGCGCCTCTGGCACACTCCACACTGCAACAGCAGGCTGCGTGACTCAGACCACTTGTTCCCTCTCCTCTGTTTTATACCTGATGTCTGTCTTATATCCATTTTCTGTCCTAAACTGCTAAGTAGTGACACTCCATCATGAAAAGCTGCTCTGTTCCCTCGCTGCTTCCCCAGCCCCTAGTTAGTAGCTGTAATCTCAATGGAACCAAAATAATCCTTTGGATATAGCATACTTTTCAGTTGTGATATTACGCTTTGTTATAATACGGTGAGTTGCGTAATGCTACCAGTGCATCAGACATCTCAGTAAAGGAGCTCGAGTTACTATGGAAACACAAAACACCTTTATTTAAAATTCAGGGAAAATTGCCAGCAGAGTATAATAAGCATACATCAGGTTTCAGCCTTAGCCAAACAATTTGTCTGTTTAATGACTGTATCTGCAATGAAAGTGTTTTGAAGCGTGAAGGTGGCTCTGTGTCTTCCTCACCACCCACGCTCATAGTCTGCGATGGGCGAATTGACTGCTGAGTTGAAAAACATGCTGAATCTTTAGAAAAACATGGATTGAGTTTTGAGCTGAAGTAAATAACATGCTGTTTCAGAGGCATCACTGCATTTGGAACAGCTCAGCATAAGAAAAGTTTTCTAATAGATAGACTGAGAGGCTAATTTTCTTACACACTCAAGGAGGAGTTCTAATACACAGGTGATAAACACACTTTCTTTTAGGTGGCTGGAATGGCCTTTGGGACCTTCAGGCCCAGTGTTGGAGCTTCCTCAAATCCAGGGACACCAAAAAAAAAGAAACAGGAGCTTGTGAGCCACAGGCTCTTGGTGCTGCGGGAGGTAAAGATTACTTCTTCCAATGGTTGAACTCAATGATCTGAAAGGTCCCTTCCAACCTAGACGATTCTATGATTCTGTTCTTCCCCTAGAAAACAGTAAGCAGTGATTTAGTAAGCAAAACTGCTGGATGAATTATTAAACAAAACTAAACTACTGGAAGTTTTTATCTTAAAATTTAGATTTTTTAGGTTTTTTTTAAATTTATTTGTCAGCACACTAGTGTCAGAAGCAATACTGTTAAACCACATGAAAAAATAAATCAACAAAAAACAAGGAAAAAAGTTTAAAAATGCAAAGGAAAGGTGATCTTAAGGAAGAAAAAAATGATTAAATTGTTGCCCTGACCACAACAACCCTATTTCGATCTGCTCTTCAACTATTTGATCTTACAGAAGGGCTGAAGATGGGTTTCATCTTCAAAAGAGCTCTGGAAGATTTATCTGTGGAGTTGGAGCTTTAGGGGCATGCAGCTCAGTCCTTACTGGACCAACCCTCTTCAAGTTAATGGAGCTGAGCTCTCACTTCTAATTTGATTTTTTAAAATAATATCAAATGTACTTTAATAGCAAGATTTATTCTGAGAGTTGTAACCACCCACTGGCCTCTCTAAGCTAAACCTTGTGCTTTGCTCTCAGTGCACTGTGTTGAATTCAAAATGAGCTTTTTATAATTTTGTAGCTTCTGTCATACTTGTCTCCATCATCAAGACTCACACAATCAGCCACCCCACCCCCCTGCCGAGAGCTGCTGCCAGTCCCTTTGATCATTCTGAGGCTCCAGGGGTGGAAAAATACTGGTCCCATCCCACAGAGGGGGTGAGCTGTGGGGTGCAGCAAACCCCCCGTGGCCACTGGGGCACAGCCTGAGCAGGGCTTTTGGGAACAAAAGGCAAGACTCTGCGACGAAAGACACAGCGCAAGCATCTCCAGGGGTGGGGGGGGGAGGGTGGGGGAGCCACTCCAGGGGTGTATTTTTCTGCTCAGTCATCTTATAAAAATAGGTTATAAAGAGCTTTATATTTCCAGGTGCTGTACATGCAGAGTGGGCTTCTGCTTTTCCTTTGCTGTTGCAGGAGTCTTCCCAAAGTTGCATCGTCCCTGTAGCCGACAGTGCACTAGGCCATGTCTGTGCTCCTCCTTACTGTGCTGCACTGATTCACATCCGAATAAGAGTATTTTAAAACCTGTAAAATAACTTTATGCACTAAGTGGTAATAACATCAGACACTACTGTGCTGTGTTAAGCAATTTGTGTAGGGTTTCTTCGCGCTCTGCAGCTGAATGGGCATTCATCGACACACAGTGGATGTTCCTCAGGGCAGGTAGGGTAGAGAATATCTACCATAATTTTAATCATCTGCCATATGATTATTTTTTACTAATGCAAATTACCATCTTTTTATGTCAGTTCAGCCTATTCACATTCAGAACTTGCCTGCTTCCCTTCCTTTTCTCAGCTGAGAAAATCTTTTCATTATCAACAATGACATGAGAGAAAAATCTGAAGGGATTATGTAAATAAGTAATTGAATCAGCACTTCTGCAGTCATTGCCAACATGAAAGCAATGTGACATTTGCACAGAAAGAAAAACAGAGTAAATACACATTCTCTTTTGTCTATTCCCTATGTTCAGTTAAAAAATTAAAATGATGGCAGCAGTTGTTATTACAGCAGCCTTTATTTAGCAAAGAAGCGTAGGAAGCAATTAATTACAATGTCAATTGCTCTAGGCTAATGAGAAATTCACCTTTCAGCAGATCGGTCATCAGCATCCATTTGAATACATTCTGTCACTGGTACTGCATCCCTTAAAATAAACAGCGCGGTTTTGTCTCATGAGTTTCTGTTTTGGGCCAAAACCCCAGTGGCTGTGTTCAGGTCTAGCTGGTGTTCTGGCCTCATGGGCTTTGGTGTCTGGAGAATGCAAAGAGAAATCGATGCCAGGGGGGTGGATGGGGTACAAGGTTTACAATAAAAGCAAGCTTTCTGTATATCGTTCCTCTCAGAGACCCATTACATTACAGTAATGCAAAGTAATGGCTGGTGGCTTCCTTCCATAAGCGAGGCATTATTTTGCAATCTGCTGTCAGAAGTTACGTAAAGCATTTCACAACAGAAATATATGTATCTGGAAAGGACAAGCTGGACAAACTGTTTACCTCCGTATTTCTATATCTGTGTTGATATTTACGATATGAAGCAAATGGAGGGACGTGCTGAAAGAGCTCTGCATCTATTTTATCTTTCTGTCTCAGTGAATCCACTCTTGACTTTTCTGCGGGCTGTAAGAGTTCAAGGTCCCTCTCTGTTAATGCAAGGTCAGTCGGTACTCTCGCATGCTGGAGCATTTTGCTAGTACCAGCTGGTTCCCGTATTGCATGCGTGGGGAGCATGCAGTGTTCTGCATATGGTTTCAATTAGTGACATACGTCATGCTCTTATCAATGCAATTCCTGGTGCATGTCCCTTCCTTCAGCAAAGGAGACGTGCTGCAAACACAAGGAACAGCAGCTTATAGATGAGAAAGGGGTTCAGATAGGTAACCATGATCTTTAAGTCCACAACTCTGACTTCATCCCTTGCAACATGAATAAAAGCTTTGCATTTGTTTATTTAATCCAAAATTTATTAAAAGCCTCCACCAGGCCTGACCCTGCAGGACCTCAGGCACCCTGCATGCGTTGCCTGTGAGAGAGAAAAGGTCGGTGCTCCTCCACAAGCTTCATCTTCTACTCCCTCTTCTTCCCAGGAAAGCTTTTGCCAGAGGCACATTTGCAGGGAGGCAACTATGCCCAAAAAGGACCCACAGTTTCTTCCCCATACAGAGTAATCCACTGGGTGGATTACTCTGTAATAAATCTGTGCTCCCTGTTTTGTATTCAAAGGTATCAGCACTAAAAGTAAAGTCACCATAAATCGGGAACATGCTTTACCCCATGCCAGCCTTTTCATTCCAATCTTTGCTGTAACCGGCATGGAAACACCATAGCCAGTGAGAGATATGTTAAAGGCAAGGCAAGACTGTGATTATGATACAACTACAGGCCTTTTTGCGGTGAAGTTTATCATTACTTTTCTCACACTTGTTGCTAAGCAGAGGGGCTTTAATCAATAACCTCAACAAGTGAACTGGGAACCCCTCCATGCACTGGCTCCATTTTCTTCCCTTGCTTGCTATTTTGGTCACTTTTCCAAAGCACACATCAAGCCAGCCCTGGATGGATGTGCCCCTTTCATTCACACTTTGGTGTCGATAGGAAATGAGCAGTGTACACTCAGCATCTTGCTGGCCTGGGTCAGCGGCAGCAATGCGGTTACACTGCAGATGCCTGCTTTAATTAGGAGCCCTTCACTTTGTCAGCAGACCTGGGCAAGATAAAATGAAAGCTTGGAGGCAATGAATTGAGTTTTGCTCTTTTAACCTTTTTTCAGTTAGCATTTTCAACCTTTCTCAGATCTTGGTTTACCTATCGCATTTGATTCTACTTTCACTGGTCTCTGCAGTGTAACATTAACAATATTCTTTTTTTTTTAGATACATCAACCCTTATAACTACAAAAGCAGGAATCTCTGTGTTTTTCTTTATCCAGGAAACCATTCTTAACTGTTGCTTATCCCTAGCAACCACGGTATCACACAAGGTATTTCTTACAAACATAAAGAAAATTGTAATAATTCCACATTATGTAGACCTGCACAGAGGAGGTAAACTGCATTCAGAGGCAGCATTGTGCAAAGGGAGTCAGATACTTCACATGACCACAAATATTGACACTATGGCAGTATTTGGTATTCTTAGCTCGTACGCCGTGGTGACGTACACACTGGGCTCAACCCTTTGTCTTCTGCCATTAATCATTATGGATGCCAAATTCCCAGGCTGTTAAATTGTGCACAAACAGTGAAAATCAAGTGAAGCCGTCTAAGTAAACAAGGCCCTCAGTAATTGCTTTCTAACATGACCTTGTTTCAGAGGGTTCTTAGAAGAAATTCTGAGTTCCACCAGATATTTTTAATCTCAGTCCTTTCCCTCTGATGTCTGTGCCTACATGCTATGCTCACTCAGTTGGTGTAAAGTCTTGCTCCATTCAGATCAGGAGGAGTGACACCACTTTCACACAAAGGCAGCTTCTGGCCTTTGCATTTCATTCTGATTAAATCTCTGCTTAAGACAACCTAATAGCTGGCTCTGCTGGTGCTGCTGAACAGCATCGATTTTATGCCACCACATTGCCAGAGTTTGTGCAGAAGATGCGGCTCGGCAGATGCCCTACTTGCTCAGTTCCCATGACAACACCCTGCAAAGCAGCTCCCTGCGAGCTTCCCCCTGACTGCCTCATCCCATCCCACAGCCCGGGGTTGCACCTTTCAACCCCAGACAACGCCTCTTCCTTCAATTAACAAAAAGTATTTTACAAGGAGAAAAAAAAAAAAAAAAAGGTCTGTTTGAAATAACGATGTTTTGATTGTCAGAGCAGAGAGTATTAAGCTCCCCGGCACCCAAACACTGGGAGGATGGCTGGGTTTGGTTTGGCATTTTACACTGCACACTGCAGCTCAGTAATGTAATCGGGAATGACTTGTGGTTTTGCTCCAGGGACTATCTTTTTTTTCATTGGTGCTGCGTACAGTGTGCCTGATCCTCCGTATATGCTGAAATTAATTAAAATATAACAGCACTTCAAGTAACTCCTCATTTCTTGTGGTAGATGGCAAGGAGTTGCTCTGACTAACTATCGTGGTGAGGAAGATCTGCTTTTGTTGGGGATGAGCCTCATCCTGCCCGTCCTCCAAAAGCCGTGTGCCTCCTAGGAGCACCCCAAGAGCGAGGCCTTCACGAGGGCCAAATACAGGTCAGTCGAGCCAGCAGCTCTCCAGGCAGAAGTGTTCAGAGCTGATGCTTTTGGCTGTATAGATGAGAAATATGGAGAACATAAGCCATCCTGGGCATTTGCCCCGCCAGCAGTAATTGAACTCATCCTGCCCTGGCTGCTGTGTATGAATTTTATAGTACTACTAAGACTTGGTATAAAATCCACTGCAAAAGCTTGTTGCCCTGATAGACAGAAAGCACTTTGGACATTATGAGCACAGGGTATCTGCTGAAAGGCCGCTCATCCTGCCGCCTGGTGACCGCAACATGCATATGGTGATTTGGTCCATTATTCAGTGTTGTCCAACCCAAGCATTTCTGTGACCCCAGCACCAGCCTGCGCATTACCTTCCTCTTCATTCGATTACTGGCTAATCTGCTATTCCATTTCATTTGATGCGAGCCTTAAAGACAAAATCACGTGTACTGCAAATTACACAATGTCCATCCATAACTTGGACGGCTTCAAGCAGGTGCTGAGGAACAATTAGATCACTCTCTGTAGAAGCTGCCATTTAACTAAGAAAGAAAAGACAACTCTAAAAAACACAGATGCAGAGAGAGCCCAAAGATTGCTCACACTGATAATGAAAATTAATCAAACTTCATTAGCAGTCTCCAGAGAGCCCAGTACATCATGTGCTTCTGAGATGTACTTCTGGTTATCCTCTGCCTGACAAGAGCACCCACTTCTCTCAGCTCAAGGGCAGAAAGGAGCTTTGCTGCATCAAGAAAAAGACTGAAATTTGGAGCTCTTTCCAAACGGAGTGGGGTGGCTTTTTTTTGAAAAGCGGTTTGGGACAGCCTGCGGTTTAGTGGTGCTGAGCAGCCATCATCTCTGGGGAGGTCAATAAATACAGGCAGGTGATTCTATTCAGTACATAGCCTTGCTTCTCTTCCTATAGAGTAGGACTTTCCTGGAGGCAGTCCACACTGAGCAATGCTCCCTGGGAAGCTTCTTCTACACCCACATAAATGCAACTGTCATGGGCCTTCCAGCAGGCAGCATATTCCATGCAGAAGAACTGTGGGACGGGTTGGTTATTAACATCAGTCTCTTAGGGATTATTTTTGCACACAGTTATCACAGAATCACAGAATTGTAGGGGTTGGAAGGGGCCTTCAGAGATCACCTAGTCCAACCCCCTGCCAAAGCAGGTTCACCTAGAGCAGGTTGGACAGGAACACATGCAGGTGGGTGTTGAATATCTCCAGAGAAGGAGACTCCGCCACCTTTCTGGGCAGCCTGTTCCAGGGCTCGGTCACCCCCAAGGTAAAGAAGTTTTTTCTCATGTTGAGATGGAATTTCCCGTGTTCCAGCTTGTGTCCATTGCCCCTTGTCCTGTCACCAGGCACCACTGAGAAGAGTTTGACTCCATCCTCTTGACACCTGCCCTTTAGATATTTATAAGCATTGATGAGATCCCCTCTCAGTCTTCTCTTCTCCAAGCTAAAGAGACCCAGGTCTCTCAGCCTGTCCTCGTAAGAGAGGTGCTCCAGTCCCTTGATCATCTTGGTAGCCCTCTGCTGTACCCTCTCCAGCAGTTCCCTGTCCTTCTTGAACTGGGGGGCCCAGAACTGGACACAGTACTCCAGGTGCGGCCTCACCAAGGCAGAGTAGAGGGGGAGGATGACCTCCCTTGACCTGCTGGCCACACTCTTCTTGATGCACCCCAGGATGCCATTGGTCTTGGCCACAAGGGCACATTGTCGGCTCATGGTCATCCTGTTGTCCACCAGGACTCCCAGGTCTCTTTCCACAGAGGTGCTCTCCAGCAGGTCAGCCCCCAACCTGTACTGGTGCACGGGGTTATTCCTTCCCAGGTGCAGCACCCTACACATGCCCTTGTTGAATTTCATTAGGTCCCTCCTTATTTCTACTAACACCTCACGTGTCCTTCCTTTTGTCCTCCCGTCTGTCTTCTTCACAAGCCAAGTTGCCCTCATTTTAACTCACCAGCCTCAAAATCTGGACACTGAATCTGTTCTGTTTGTATCATGTTTAATATACAGGAGCCCTGATTAGAGCTTCTGGGCTTTACAACTGAATGTTTTGTTTGTGTTTTGGGTATGTGTCTTTTGGGTTTATTTGTTTGTTTATCCACCACCACCACTTACATTTATAGTTTGGTATTGTGGGAATAGTGGGGGAAAATGAATAACTGATCTTGTTAGTTGAAGATGTATCAAGTCAGGCTTAAAAATTAAGACAAGAAAAATCTAAAAGCGTGAAGGAAATTCAAGGGTTTTGGCTTGTGTACGAACAGGTAGTTGTGCAGACCTGCAGCCCTCCCACAAACCACTCTTATGGCCGGTGCATTTTATCCCTTTGTGCTGTCAAGCAGAGTCCTGAGACTTTCTGTTTTGCAGCTGCACCCCTGGGGATAGCCAGCTGATCTCACTGGGATCGTGGCAGTTCACACCGCTGAGGATGGGGCTTTACCTTTGCTGTGCCTGGCCTGTGTTGTATTAGTTACCTGCGACTCTCAGGAGAAAAAAGAAGCCATATTTTTCTGCTAAAGCAATAAGAGGCGCATCTGGATCACCTTAACTCGATTTGGGACAGCAGAGAGCGGAAGTGCAGGGAGAGCAACTGATGTGGGCTCATTGCCATCAGCATCTTCTAATGCAATTTTTGAATGAGAGCATCCTATTAACTCCCCCTTTGTACAGACTACAGTGACTCATTACATTAGTGCTTTCTCCAAGTAGTTTTTTGTCAGCTGCCACTGTGCTTAGTTGTTCTCTGGATGGGTATGGGTGAAGCCCTTTTCCCTTTACCATAACTACTTAGATAATGCATGAATTCATAGAATCATAGAATGGTTAGAGTTGAAAGGGACTGTAAAGATCATCTAGTTCCACCTCCCCTGCCCTGGGCAGGGACGTCTTCCACTAAACCAGGTTACTGAAAGCCCCATCCAACCTGGCCTTGAAATCTTCCAGGGATGGGACGTTCCCAGTACTGCACTGTTGGATGCTCTCCTGAGGACAGGGAACACTCACTGGCGTGGAAAATGGTCATGGCAAGAGAGGGAGGACTTTGCTGCCAGTTAAATAACACCCAAACAATGTCAATGTAAAGTCACCACCCCTTGTTGAAACAAGCTTAGGTTTTCTCTCTTCAGCTGCGCTTCCCTACTGAGCGGAGCGAGCGCTGCCCTGTTGTGCTGCGTAGCCCTAAAGCACAAGCACAGCACAAGCAAACAGGATTTTGGAGCTCCTGTGGTGGGACAGGTGTCCTGTGGCAGCACGGACAAGAGGTTTTTGCCTGCCCTGTCCTGCCCACACATCTGGGCTGTGTGTCCCCCCCCAGCCTGCTAACCATAACCACAGCATGCTCAGACAGCAAATTATTTGGCAAGGCCTTAGCACTGGAGGAGGAGGTAAATTCCTCGCCTGCGTACTCTCCTTCCCCTCATTAACGTGAACTTTTCAGAGCTCCTCTCTACAGTGAGCAGAAACAGCAGCATCTTTGCTGGTTAAATCATTGCTCTGTAGCCAGCTCCTCTAGGAGCCTCTCCCATGAGGCTCTTTCTAGCTGTTAAAACTTTGACCAGAACCTTAAGGAGCCCCACTGAGAGATATGTCAGCCCTCACAGCTAAACCGTACCTGGGATCTTTGCTCTAACTCATTATTTAATTGGAAGGCACTGAACAGGCATTGGAAGATGGCTTGTGACCTTCATGTCACAGCATATGAAGCAGCAGGAGGAAAGAGATGCTATGCAGAAGCTTCCTTGCAACAAAACATGGTCTCAGTTGGAGCAAATTTATCTAGGAGAATGTTAAGCTGTAAATGCCAAGTTAATTAGCCCTCATACATAATTTGTTTTTAAAAATATGCTGCCGTCGCCTTCTGGAGGAACTGTCGCCCATTTTCCCCTTCTGTTAGCCTGAAAAGTCAATCCAAAAATTGTCATTGAAGCCCAAACCAAGAAGCATCACGATGCTTTCAGTAGAGGAGCTCTCCGTGAGTAGAAGGAGCTTAAAATCCACAGATTTCCCCTCTAGACCTGCCAAGCCAGAAGGCCAAACAGCTCTTCCCGGGGCACTGCTCACAGCAGACACACTTCACTGGATTCTCAGATGTCTACACTGTTGAGACCCAGTTTCCCTGTTACGCCAGCTCCAAGTCTTGTTGTGCCCAATTATGGGGTTTCTCCTTCTCTGCCAGCACCCAAAAAGGCTAGAAGCAAAATTGTGATCATTTTCCGTGTGTCCTGATCTCTACTGGCCTGGATAAAACCAGGCTGGAACACACTCATGCTGGGCTTTGTCTTCCACCCAGGGATTTTGAAGTGTTTTTTGGATTTTTGATCCAGGGAAGGCCAATGATTCACCCCCCCAATTACATTTTTTCTTTTCAAATTAATAGCCAGAGCTGTCTGGTGTTGCAGGTTTTCTCAGATGGAGCCTGTTTGCCCTCGTTCTCCGTGACTCAGTGTGTTTTGCAGGCCTCAAGTGCCTTATCACTCGCCTTGCTCCATCTGATCTGTTTGTGGAGGAACAGAAGACTGGGGTTTATAGCAACACTTTAAAATACGTTGTTTTTCTCATTGAGACCATAACTCTCAATATCGCTCTTTCCCTTAAGCAGTATTTTTCAACGCTGCCTTTGCTGGCATTGCCATGAGATGCTCCCCAGCTGGCAACGCCTGGAAAACTGGCTGGAAGGGCCAGCTGTGCACCGCGGGGTTGCAGGTAACAGCGGTACTTAGCCCTGCCTGCCTTTTCCCTACAGCAGAGTGAGTTTTTAGCTGCCTGGGTCCAGGTCTCTCGCCCCACTCTTCCTGGCAGCCCTCTCTTAGTGCTTCATCCCTCGTGGGGAGCAGCTGCTGCCTTTCTTCTGCCACCAAGCTAGGGCACCGGGTTTCCGCACCCCCTGTGTCCCCCACGGGGGTGCAGCCACTGCAGCCTGTGCTGTGCCCCAGCACAGTCCCTGCTGAGCCAGGCACAAACAGCATCACGGCGCTGAGGGACACCACGGCGCAGGGCACGGGGCCGGTGCAGGCTGTGTCAGCCTCACGGGCGATGAACCCCCCCCCTCCAAGGCATCTCGGAGTGGTAGCTGTTTCCTCACCTGCAGTCGCAGCGTCTGCACGTCCACTGCAGGGAGAAGGTTGTTTTTCCTGGTCTTTGAGAAAGAGAGGTGAAAGGAGGTGAGCAATAAATCAGTGCTGGCTCTGCCGCTGCCTGGGGGGGACACGTGGACAGCAGAGGGCAGCATTAAGAGCTCCCCACCTTCTGCAGATACACCACCTGTTTCTAGGATACTCAGTGGTTTTACATTTAATGAGCTCGTAGCTTTGCACCTCTTCCCCTCGTGCCAGCCAAGATGCTTTTCTGGAGAGTCCCACTGCGTCTCGCGGTGGGGGCAGCCACTGCGCCGATCACTCTCTCATGAACCCCAGGCATCGATCCTGCCGCATTTAAAAAAAGAAAGAAAGAAAAACCCTGCAGCATCCCCCCAGCTGGTTCTCCTCCTGCCGTGGCTTCCTGTTATTCCTGAACTCCCGGTATTTTTAGGTTGTTGACTGGCTTCACACCCACTTTGAGAGTGATGAAGTCTCATCCTGGGGAAGTGGTGGCAGCGCCACTCTAGTAACTAAATCATTAAATCAGTTGCCTTTTCAGTAATGCCATTCTTGTGAAATGTCACCGATACCTACGGTGTCATCCACAGAGCATGTAGCCTTTCGTCAGTGATGTGGTTGGTAACAGAGGAGGAAGAGGAGGAGACCAGCACATGGCTGAGCTAGCCCCAGGGGTGCACAGCCCTTGAAAAAGGGAAAAAAGAGAAAACTCAACTTACGTAAAGGAGCAGACTTTCAACTGATGGAAATTCAGTACCTCACCTCCATCTATTAAGTGAGCAGGTGATAAAGTAATCAGACCTCAACTGATGTTTGCCCCATAAAATAAACCAAACAATGTACAGCCCTAAAACGTATGTTTATATCAAAATAAACCATCTAGTTATTTGCTTCTGAGACATACAAATCCAATTTGTTTTCACAACATGTTGAGCATCACATTATCATCAGCAAAACAGTAATAGAAAAGCCCATAAAAAAGACCTCCCTGGAGAACTATTAGATAACAGATTAGCCTGCAGATAGCTGTGGAGAGATGCCCCAGCGGGTCTCATCTAATCAGCTGCTCTGCTGGCAGAGGCAATAAAAAAACCTTGGTGGATCTCAGCAGGATACAAAATGTGTGTGAATAATGCTGCTGTAGGGCTACTCCTGGCAACATCCCCTGACTTTCCCTTCAGATCAGCAGCAAGTGCTGCCGCAGAACAGCCAGCCCAGAAGGAGTTCAACCAGACAGTCAGCTCTGTAGCTGCTTGGACCAATGTGGAGAGGAAGGTGGTGGGATCATTGGGAGAGCCCAACACCACAGCCGTAGGGTGCTCCTCCTCTGCTACTGCCTGCTTGCGTGGCCTTGGGCTTATTGCTTACAATAAATATAGACCTGAATTGGGAGTCTGACAGCCATTCTCCACCAGCTGGCCATATCTCTAAGGTTTTCAGTGAGCATTGATGTCTTAATTACATGGGCCATCTTAATTGCAGGAGCCCAACCATCAAGACCCTATTTGTTCCGCCAGCTTTTGAAGCATCATGGTGGACCCGCTAAGGCTCCTGTTAATGTCTTCCTCTTTGCATCCTTCCTTTCTGCTTTAGGCATGACCAAAATGAAGACAAGACATTGGAGGGGGCGAAGGTGTTTTGTCCCCACCCCATGCTTTGCTGACTACAGGAGCACAAGTGATAGTGCTGGGGAGCCTGTTGGCCAAGGAGCAGCTGGGTCACTTTCCCTTAGGCTGCTTGCGGGGGTCGTGCTTGTCCTCACCTGTGAGATGTTTGTTTGCAGTGCAACAGCATTCACCAGCTGGGACATAAATCGTTCAACAACACCTTCTGCCACCGCATGGGCTTCTCGTAACATCCACTTGCAGCTGCCTTTTTATCTCCCAAGTCCTTCTCATCCCAGATCATGTCAGGCGTTGCCCTCTTCTCTGCTTCTGGCCCCCACCCCGAGGCAGCAGGTCCCTCAGTCGCAGAGCAGTGCCCGGGCTTCCTGCAAACCTGTCTTGGGGAGAGGTTGCCAAAGGCACGTAGGCACATGCCTGTGCTGGAGGTGAGCAGGAGCAAGCACCCAGGGCTTGCTGAGCTGGTCTGCAACACTCAACCACTTTACCCTTCACCTCTGCGGCCATGCCAGTGCTTGTGTAGATACAGGGATCTGCTGTTACTTCCCGTAGTCTATGATCCCTCTGGATTGAGGCTAGCACCTGTCTCCTGTAGCAGCAGTCCTGTCTTATAGAGCATCTTGCTCACGGGAGCCACCTCTGAAAGGCCACCGGCACCACGGCTAATCCCCCTCTGTGCTGAAGGGATGAAATTTTGCCCCTTGATTTTTCATTTGTGTGTGCTGGGACTCTGCTCTCTAGTGTCAGGAATAGTCTGAGTGAGTCTAGAAGCCTGTAGCAGCTCCAGGAAACAGGAGAAGTTATTTTTGCCTGTATGTTTATCCTCTTCGTTTTTTCTCCACTTTATTGCTGGAGCCTGGTTTCTTTCCGCATTTGGAGAAAGGCAGCCCAGCGCTGAGGAGAGCCATTTGTACCGGGCTTGGAGTGTTGCTGCTCCACCAAAGGTTTGTATTGCAGGTCTTTGAGCTGGTAAAAGGATAATTTCTCATGAGTAAGAGAGAGACCAGCTACTACGGAAGCAACCTAAAGCCTACCTTGGCAAAGACAGCAAGCCCCTAAAACCAAATTCAAAGCTTTGGGAAAGACTCTGATCTCAGGCTTCTGCTCTTTCTTTGCGGTCACATAATTATCGTACGCATGATTTAGCTGTCTCTTACTCTGATTGCTTTCTTTCCTAGCTTCATAAAGTTTACAAAGTCCCCTTCACGTTCCCCTGCCCTGGCTGGCACTGCCCCAAGCGAGCTAGCCAAGCGCAGCAGATGCAACCTCAGCTTTCCAAAGGGTAAAACTCAAAGCGGCACGAGCTGGATCCCACCCCTCCTTTGGAAGGGAGATGCACAGCAACAAAAGGCTGGGATTTCAAATGCTCACGTTTTACCACAAGTGCAGCTTGCCGTTTAGCCTGCCCGGTTATCCCATCTCCGCTGCCCCTCTCCATACGGCCCGATATTCCCGACACAATCACAAAAGCACTGTGGAGCCCCATCAGGGTCAAGACTGAAGTGAACTCCCGTTCTCAGTAGAGGAGTGCACTGAAAACAAATAACTGGCATATCCAGGGCACAGGCAAATAAACAGCATGAACAATTAAACTTTATTTAGGTTTAATTTTACATTTAGCACAGTAATAAGCACAGAAAGAAAGAAGTACCAAAATACCAAACTCATAGCATATAAAATAATCAAATATATTTCATATTTAGTGAAATATTTCTACAACACATTGGTGGGACTTCCCTGGGCAGCCCAGCCCTGTAAGTATATACATATATATATATATAGCTGTGTTATATAAAATACTGTATGTAGAGAAAGCACTGAAACCTATCACCAAAATAGAAAATAGCTCAAAATACGGAGAGCTCAGATTTTCTAGTCATACCCAATATTGAAGAGAGGTTCAAACCTACTGCAGGAGATAAAGCTCCATCTTAGATGCCACGGCAGGCATGAGGTGGGGTTACTGGACACAGACTGGCTAAAGCTGGCAGGAGCCTGGCTCGTGGGACAGGCTCCAAACCTGAGCCGATGGCCACGAAGTGGTAAGAGCTACTGGTCCTCGCCCAGGACTGTGGAGTCATTACCTAAGTGGAAATGCCAGCCACGATGTCGGTGCTTGCGGCTGATGCCGCACGCCACGGGGTGCCGGGGTGAGTGATGCATTCATGTCTGCGGGGAGGCTTAAGCACATGAGCAGATGCTTGGATCCCCGCAGGAGACCCCACAGCGCAGTGGAGCCGTGCTCCAGCCTGCGGCCAAAGGGTTTTTCCTAAGCAAGAGGTGCTGGAGCAGCACTCCCGCTCCTGCGGCACACAGGAGTCTGTGGATCCGGCTGCAGCAGGGCCGGCCATCGGCAGACACATAACATCACAAGGATATTATTCTGAATTTGAAAGGCGCCTCTTCAGCAGATGACAGTAATTAATTCCCATTAGCTTTTAAAAATCTAGAAAGCTGCTTTTGTAGGAGGCCAGGCTCCCCCAGGCAATACCACACGTTTGTTCTGGTTTGAAGCGAGCAGCACGTGAAGCAGCAATTCTGCTGCTACAGGACAGTAACACCAAATGAAGTGCTTGTCCTGGCAAAAACTCCCCCCTGCCCTGAGGGGAATCAAGGTTAGTGTTGTACTTGAGATCCCAGGCAATTTGTAAATAGGTATAAAAAATATGGCATTTCTGGCAGCAAGACTGAAGTCCAACTGGAGTCGATAACCTGCACCAGCACGAAGCCTGGGTGCTGCTGGTGCTTCAGGCTGGGAGCTGGGCGGGCAGGCGGAGGCACCAGTCCCAGCAGGAGGGGATAACTGAGGGTGCGCTGGGGCCATTTAGTTCCTGATATACCAATGAGGCTCTGGACCTGCTGCTTTCCAGGCCAACACACTTTTGGGCTTGCTTGTTGCTTTTTGGCTCAACACGATGATTCATTTTCCTGACTACTCCCGTTAGGAAGGCAGCCGAATCCTGCCCAGAGGATCCCTCCTTGGGGGTTTCGAGCCCCAGCGAGGCAGCACCACGACAGGCTGCCCCTGTGCCGGCGTCATCCCCACGGTGAGCTGGGGGCTGCGGGAGATCTTCCCGGGCGCCCTCCCAAACCCTGTTTCTGTGCTTCTGCCACGCCACCGCAGAGAAGCCTATAACCCATTAATAATTCTATAATTGCTCTTTCTCATCAAGCCAGCAGTTGCATCCCTAATTACATGGCAACAATACTATGCTAACAGGATGAGCTATAATTCCTAGGTGGTATTAGCGTTGTTATTTTACTCTGAGTAACTTCCTGGTAATGGCCATTTGAATGTGGCAATATCAATTAAGTCAATATAAATGCTTAGCCCCTGGAAAAATCATTAATACAAATTTCATTCTGATAGCCTCTAATCACAGCTAAATACAATTACTCATACAAGGCCACTATAAAAAGTATTTTTCTCATCAGAAGAAATTCATAAGGTTTTCCCAACTGTTTGTAATAAAGAGGACACTATATAGAAAAGTCCAGAAAATAAGCACACATTTGTTTCTCAAAACCCATAGATAAACATGACAATATCTCTAAATTACTGGCTACTGAACAAGATTTCATTTAGCTCTACTCAAACTGTAGCCTAGTATAAATGTTTTCAAAGCAGCACGCCGCTGTTTCATCTGGAACAGCTGCACAGGATTTCTTTGATGTCAAGCTCTTGTGCGGGGATGGCGTTTCAATTTCTCTTTATGCCTCTGTACTGCTGAAACAGGAAGGAGAAGACATTCAATAAAATAGGTGGTTTTCATGGAGGAAAAAAACAAAAAAAACCAAACAAAAAAAAAAAACCCAACAAGCAGGAATATTTGGCCTTGAATGCAGTACCAAAAAATAATTCATCACTGCAGTGGCGAGAGACCTACACTATGCCTCTCGCATCCCTGTTTCAAAGGGGAGAGGGAAGACACCCTGTGGATTTGGGCTGCAGCAGGGTCTCCCAGCAGCGCTGTACCAGGCGTTCCCCAGGCTCCGCGCTGGCAGCACCCGTGGCCAGTGGCTATCCCGAGTGCCCACGCGGCGGGTGGGTGCTTTGGGGACGTGCGCCCTTGTCCTGCCTCCCAGCACTACTGCGTCCATCCCTCATGTACTCCCCAAGGAGCATAAATACAATGAGCTGAGGAAAGTCTGTTCCTTCCCGGCTCCCACCCAGGCCCCTTGGCCTCGGTGGTGCCAAGCACAGCAGGCTCGAGATGCTCGAGGGCTGCAGGACGTCCAAAAAGACTGTGGCTGGTCACGACAGGTATCTAAAGAAGCTGCTGCTGTACATCATTCGCCAAAGATGCTTTCCTTTTGCAGTGAGCAAACGTTTTTTTAGATGGCTGTGTCTGCAGCACTCATCACTGAGCAACCACAATCGCAGCCTATGAAGCCGGAGAGGCACATAAGTGCAAATCCCACTCTCAAGTGCCTGCTGGTTTCATAAGTGAGAGGCAGGAGCCAGTGAGGAGGAGCCCCACGCAGCTCCTGGAAGGAGGGGGATTGCCCTGCCTGCTGCCTGCACAAGCTACACACGTGTGGGAGGTACCAGAGTGGACAGCACAGATTTCTCTTCCTATAGGGAGATAAGGCTGAAAAAGTCCAGGACATCAGGAGCAACTGGCAGGAGGGCAGACAGGGCAACAGGGGGAGCAGTGGCAACACCGCTATCTCCAGGCAGGATCTCCCTCTCCTGCACTTTGCAAAACATTCATGCGAGTTTATTTGCCTTGCTTCATAAACATTTTCCAGACAAAGGCTTTTTTGGGAACACTCTCAAAGCAGCGCTAAAGGAGTCTCCCTAGTGACCTTCATAAAGTACATTTCCTAAGGCATTTCCCACTGCATGTCTTTTCAGACACCCTCTTTGCTGCACAGTGCTTATTGAGGGACAAAAAAAAAAAAAAAAAGGCAGCAAAAGCTGAAAAAGGCTGCTGAAAAAGCCAGGGACTCTGTTTCAAAACTCAGTGAGCGGATGAAAACAATTTCTGCCAGTGTCAGTGAGCTCTTGCTCGCCTGCAGCGAGGGTTTGGGGGCTGCTGTGTGGACGTGCTGGGGACACTGCCGCCCAGCTCAGCGCTGCACACGCAGCTCACCTCCCCAGCCAACTTACTGCTCTCCCGCCGCAGCGCTGCCACTGCCCACAAACGGGATTTCTTCCCTGTCCGTCTTCCCCAGAACGAGATGGTGCTTCTCCATGTTTATGACACACTGTAGAGAATAAATGCCTTGAGGTAAGAGGGAAAACTGTAATTCACAATGGTCCCAGCTCCCCCAGCGTGGGTAAAAGCCCTGCTGGAAAACCCCTACCTTCAGAGATTTCAGTGTCTGCAGCCCAAAGGAGAAGGGTTTCTCACTGTCTTCTGAAAAATAGGAACATTCAGATTTATATGTTCAGAATGCTCTCCCATGCATTTTGTCAGTGACTCCATCCTTCCTCCACGGCTGCTCTGCTAAACAAACCCCTGTTTAATAAAGGGTCTGAGTTACTCTCGGGGGGGAACATGATCAAACAAGGGCAGGCAGATGCGTCCACAGAGAGACGCGGTGGTTACTCCATTGGCACAGCAGAGCTCAGCCCTGCTGAATGCACCCTCCCTCCCTCCATCTGAAGGGCCAAACAGGGACTTTTGCTGCAGAAAAGCAGTATTTCTATTTTAATTTTAACATGTCTCTGAAGCTTCATTTTTCCCCCTGGGGTAAGAGGGAGTAGAGCCCCATCTGGACCTGGAGGACCAGAGGAGCATCCCCACACTCACCCACGACGAGGGCAGCGCACTCCACGGGAACCGCTCCCACCGTGAGGGTGAGACACTCGATCTGGCCGATGGCCTTCACCTTGGATGGCAGTGAAACCATCTCGTCTTCACCAGGGAATGCTTTGAGATGCTCCTTTAACCTGTGCATTGAAAACACTTCTAACATGAAACAGCCACAGTTTGGCTGCTCCAGCAAGGAGCAAACAGTGTTTGGAGGGTACTTAGACCATAAGTGCTCTTAGCTTGCTCGTATTACCATGCTGTTATTGGAAAGCTGCTTTTTTGGCAGGTTTTCTGTGTTGCTCTGCATACAGCCAGCAGCCTACCCCCATGTCAGACCACAGCACGACCTACAACGCAGCCTTGGGGCCACGTCAGCCCTTGCCCCAAGCAGAGCTCCTTACTGGATTCTGCTTTTTACCTGAGGAATCTTTTTTCCCTACGTTTACTCAAGACTTGGGGAAGCTGCTGATCTAAAATTGCTTCTAATGCGGCAGTGTGGGTGTAAGGAAGGGATACTCCACTCCAGCTCCCACCAGTGGAGCCGCCGACAGCATGTCCCCATGCCTCACAGCCGGGGCAGCGCGCCTGATCCACGCTTGTTAGCGGGTGCTGCTCCTGCTGCGTTTATTCAGAGAAAATGGGGACAGATCAATCACATTCAGCCTGAGAAAAGGGAAAAAGAGTATCAGGGATATCTGAGGTACAGTCGTTTCTTCTGTCTACGCCCCATGAACTAGTCTGACAACACTGATTAATTATTTAGCTTCGGTTTCTCTTTTGAACTGAATTAGAACCTAATGGAAAGGCAGTTTGGGGTGACGATCTCTCCCTCAGATAAAAGCTGTGTCACTTTTCGACTATTTGAGGCACCTTTCTGCTAAGCTGCATTGCAGCAGTGCACATGGGTGTGCATGCATCTTTCCATCCGTCCTGGGGGGGACCAGCCCCCCTCAGAGGCAGAGCCCTGGGACCGAGGCAGGGATTGCCCACACCATTAAACACAGGTACAAGGAGCAGGAGAGGCAGCAGAGAGAAGCAGCTGGATCCCCTCTGTTGGATCACCCCTGAGTTTCCCTTAGGGACTGGCCTTAACATAGCTGGAAGGAACATATCAAGAAATAGTTTATGAGCTCCTTGGCCCTGAGCTGGCTTTACTCTGGCTGGAGAGAGGTTGGAATGTGGGTTTTTTGGGTGCAGCTAGCTCCAATGGCTTCTCTGTCCACTCAGAAGAAGACATGCAGTCTTTGGCTGTGGTCTCTGTTTTCCCCCATTTGTCCCCGCTGCAGGGCACAGGCCGCAGCGCTGGAGCCAGGACCTGAAGAGAGACGAGATGCAGCTGGAGATGGCTCCTCGCTCCGACACCTGCTGACCCAGACAGTTTTCCCAGGGCTGCAGAGAGGCTGCGGGGAGGGACTGGGTACAGAGAAAAGCCACCTTCGAGGAAGCACTTCATCCCAGCTGAGAGTGAGCCAAGGACAGACAAATAACACATGGGCAATGCATGGCTGAAAACCGGCCAGAAAACTGCAGTGAGGTAAGGAGAGGCACTGATGTATGATGCAGTAGCACATCTTGGAGTTGGGTTTGAAAGCGTAAAGTCCTCAGCAGTCTGCAGTGACCAGAGCTGCTCATGTAGCAGCTGCACCTACACCTCTGAGGGGCATTTCATAGAATCATGGAATGGTTTGAGTTGGAAGGGACCGTAAAGACCATCTAGTTCCAACCCCCTGCCATGGGCAGGGACACCTCCCACCAGACCAGGCTGCTCAAAGCCCCATCCAGCCTGGCCTTGAACACTTCCAGGGATGGGGCATCAACAGCTTCCCTGGGCAACCTGTGCCAGTGTTTCACCACCCTCATGGTAAAGAATTTCTTCCTGATGTCTAATCTATATTTCTTACGCTGTGGCAACCTACAAGCTACCCCCACTGCTTTCCTCAGAGGCAAAGGAAAGAGCTTGAACAGCACCATGACAAGGTGCAAAAAGATTCTTAAAAAAGAAGGGAGGCGATGAGCCTGTGCCTCGGGCACACACACGCTGCTTTTATTCCCTGACCCCCTGGAGAGCTCAGGAGCAGAGCCTGTCCCCAGAGCCGCTGAGCCTCAGCCGCGGGCACAGCAGCACCCATCAAAGCACGCTGCGGGACACTCCTGCTCCGTCAGAACAAGAGTGAAATCGCCTAGCACGCCTCTTCCCTGCTGCTTTCCAGGGCCGGATTTAAACAAGACTCGTGTTTTATCGTTGCCACACTCCCTGGACTCCTTTGAAGTAAAACATCCTGGAGCGGTGCCTGTTGTCGCAGGGACCTACCATAGTGACGGCAGAGTGCGCCAGGCATCAAAGCCCTGGTTTTAACCCGCTTTGGTAATCTGGCTTTAGCTTCTGTCTCCACAAACACAAACAGCAAAGGAGCAGCGGGAAGGATCCGAGGGGTCCCACTGAGCAGGAACCAAAGCGACAAGTAACTCCAGGGAGGGACACGGGCCTTTTCACTGCAGCAGATGGCTACAAAAGTGGTCTCACTCAACTCAGGCGGGGTCCCCACAACCTGAGAGCAGAAACTGACTCTAACCTATTTCTTAAGCGCTCTTTGAAGGGTGGGACTGCTGAAGCAGACTGGTGCTGCAAAAAACTACACAGGACATACACGAGGAACACAGAGAGCAGGCGAAGTGTCACAGAGCACCGCTGCACAGCTCTGGCGTGTCGAGCAGACAATACAGCATCTTACAGATGATGTACAGATGAGACCCCTCCAAATGCACTGCTGTCACCTGTAAACCGGGCTGAGCAGCCCCACGGTTTGTGACAAGTTTGTAATAAATGCAGCCACCTTCCAGCCACTAAACACTGCTGTGCAAAGTGATTACTGTCTGGACAGAAAACCGTCACCATTCATTCAGGGCCATGCAGTAGTGCTCAGGGAGCAACAGCAATTGGTTTTTGCGTAATCGATGCAAGTTGGCAATAAAAAGCAATGAATCCATGGGAATAAAGTGCCAAAATCTCCTTGATACCCTGCGAGATGATGCCTGATCCTGCTCCTCGGAGATCAGCAGGAGTTTTGCTGCAAATGGCTGGCAGTCAGCTCTCTAAGACTACGTAAATACATCTCCTTTCCCTTCAACTGGGAGATATTTGTTATTGGGAGTATCGTCAGACACCAGATTTCGAGTACAGTCGCTTTACACCCGGTGCTGGGGCCAGCAGTGCTGCAGCGGGAGCGGGGACCTGTGAGGCTGGGCTGATCAAGCCCCACGCCTGTCCCAGGGACAGCGAGGACCAGGGGGAAGATTCAGCTGTTTCATGGGGTGCTGAATGACAAACAGGCAGGCACTGGAAAAAACACAAGTGCATCCAACCCTCTGAAGGGATTTACTCGGAGGTTGGTACAAGTAGCTTTCTATTTCAGCTCCCTGCAAGGACATTTAAGAATAAGGCAGGAGCTGGTTGTAAGAGGAGGCTCAGGGGATTGCCTGGGCACAGCCCAAAGCACTCTCTTCCAGAATGGACATCGCTGGGGCGAGCGAAGCCCCAGCCCCGGGACCACTGCCAGTGCTGCCAGGTGCCACGAGTTCCCGCAAAACAAAACCCCAGCTGGATATTTACCCGAGCCTGTCCAGGCAGGCAGACGACATGAGGTTGTGCTGCGAGCCAGTGTCCACCACGGCCTTCAGCTCCTTCCCCGCACACTGCAAGAGCAAGCAGAGATGGGAGATGATGCGTGGGATGCGGGATGAGCACAGGGTGTCCAGGATCTCCACTGCCCAACGAAACGCTGACATCTCCTGGCCCCAGCCCATCCCCGCTCCGCCACATGCTCAGTGCCCACAAGGTATCGCCTTGTCCACCCCAGGCACCCAAGCGTTGGCTCTTGAGCTGCTTTTTAAGTGAGGTGGTGCTACAAAACAACATGGTGTTGGGTCCTCAGCCCTTCCCAACAGCATTTGCCGCCGCAGAGAGCAGAAGGGGCAGCACCAGGCAGAGGGAGATATTGTGGAGAGCGGGAAATACAAAAGAGCATGGGGGTAAGGATGAGAAATGTGAAATTACTCTTGGGGAAAAAAAAGAGGGATGGCACTCAAAGAAAACAAATAGGCTGCGAGCACAGGGATTTGCCATGGATAATTACTCCTCAGTGTTTCAGCATGGTGCCCCAGCTTCACTACTCCCCTCTGCCCTGATGCCCCAGAGTAGACATCCATCAGACCAGCTTTCTCTGTGATAACCAGGTGGGCATCCATGCCAGAGCAGCCCTGAGCTGCAGAGGGAGAGCATCCCCACAGCTGTGGCAGCCCCAGTGGAGTGCAACCCTAATTGGGAAACACGGAGAACAAGAGCACAGCTTGACCCTGTCAGAAATAAAATCTGGGGGGAAAAAAAACCCAGAAGGCTGGGCAAGGGGTATTACCTGGCAGCTCACCACTATGAGCTCCTCATCCTCCGTTTTCCCTGAGCTGCCCAGTTTGGTTTGATTCAGCTTGTTGGTCTGTGTTGAGATATCACTCTTCAGGGTCCAGCTGCCTCGGCTGCTTCGTATTTTTGACAAATTTGTCTCCATCAGGCGCTTCTGCAGGATATTATGTGGTTGCTTCAAGAAAAAACACGCAAAGAAGAGCAGGGTGAAGTCAGAGGAAAGCCCCAAAGTGACCTGCGTCACCAGCCTGCTTGTGGTCTGCACAGGCCGGCGCTGCTCTTGCGGGAGGGATGCCCTAAGGTCTCACTCTCCCTGATTCCCAGACTACATGTACTCTTCCTAGCCTGCATCTGTTTGCACTGCAGCCAGCTCAGGCTTACCCGGCTTTGACTAAAGGGAACTACTTTGTGTTGAAAAGGGAATAATCCTTTCAAAATATTAACCAGAATTTGGAGGGATGCCTTTCTTTTTCCAAACTCAAGTTCAAGATTTGATTTCATGTAGGGATCAAAAGAAGTCAGGCTTTTCCAAGCTGGTGCTTCAGCCGTAATTGCCTTCATCTGTTGATCAGGTTATCAGGAATTCTGCAGTGATGTGAAAAGTTAAGAGGTAAACAATTACCTTTTCAATTACATGCACCACCTAAGTATGAAAAAGGTGTATGGAATTCCTGAATGAACACAGACGCTTTCCCTGAGCACTGGCATTGCTGGCATAGGAAATACCTGTGCCCAGCCCCTACCCATGGTGAAGCTTTTTACGTTAATTGACCCAGAATTTAAGAAGCTGATTTGGGTGTCTGTGCGTCAGCTCTTACAGGTGTGAGTGAACAAAGCACAACCACAAGAGCAGCGCTACAGATGATGTCTATTGTCAGACCTGGTCTGGCCTTTAGATCAGAATGTGGCCTAAAGTTGCCCTGCACCTCTCTTCCCTCCACATTTGTATTTAGCTACTAAGGGTGAGTAAATGGCGCCAATCCTGGTTGCCATGCCACGGGAGGGAAAGAGGTAAAATCGCCTGAGGTAGGTAGGTATTCTCCCAGGAACCCCCAACGCTTTGTACAGCAGTTTCTCGCTTCCTCTGTCATTCCCATTTGCACTGTGAGAAGCATGTTGCCTCTCAAAATCTCCTCCAACTGCTTTCCCAAAAGGCTTTTTATGTTTAATGTTCGTCACGGGTGGATGCACATACTCTGCTGGAGGTGAAATGACTCTGCTTGATTATCTGCTCATTTCTCTGCCCAGCTAATCTCCCCCTCCCTCCCATTACTGCCTTTTCCTTCTGATTTTAATTTGTCCACAGTGAGACCTTCTTACCAGCTTATTCCTGAACTTTTGCATTCGTATTTGATATGCCTGTGTGCCCGCAGAGACATCTAAACCAGCAAACCTCCTCATCCCAAGGGAATTTCAATGGGATCAGTATAAGTTTGAAAACCTCGGGCCGTGGTTCCCTGAGTTGGCCAGCACGCACCCTCGTGCATGGTGCTTTGTGTTTAAAATAATCCGTGTGGCATGTTAAATAACAGCACTTACAAAAGGTTAATGCAACTTGGCATCATCCTAAAATAACTGCAGCCACGCTAGCGCTTCAGATCCTGCTGTAGGCTTAACACGGGCGGTTAAACTGGACCTGACTGATGACACTGGGTAGATGCAGCCAACCCCAGTGGTCACCGTGACACGTAAGCTTTTTTCACCACTTTTCACTGTTCTTACTTCTGCGTACAACCTGTGGCTTGAAAGGAAATAAAATTTCAGGTACATTTTCAGTTGTGGGTGTTACGTCTGACCAGCACGCTAGAGAGCATGTCCTGTGTAAAGATGATAACGTGGCCACGCTCCCAGCGACGGGGAGAAATCGGGTCTGACGTTGCGCTGTCTCCTTCACGCACAAAAAGTGACGAAGCTCCAGCACTGCTCTGGTGACCAACACCTTCCCAGTGAGACTGAACAGCAGAAACTAGTATTACTTCACTAGATTAAAGGCAGGCAGACTGGCTCTGGCTCCACTAGTAACGGAGCCTGTGCTGAGGGATGAGCAAATCAATTTGGAAGCGAGAGCTCCCTTACATGAGGCAGAAGCTGTAGGCGCACAGACAGCACTCTCATCACGTCCAAGGCTCCTCATCTGAGCAAAATTGCAAGCCAGGGCTTGCTGACAGTGGATGGCACGTCCTTCTTACTCTTTATCCACACATCTGGAGGACTAATTCTTCACGTCATCAAAAAAAAAACCCAAATGAGGGCATAGGTGACTGGAGAAGCAGATGGGTGAAGTTCCCAGCTGGCCAGAAGACAGCCTGTCACACAGTGGTCACTTCCTCGTGCCCAGCCCTGCTGGGCTAGGACTGAGAGAAGTTTCTGAATGGCATCATGTAGGACAGTCTGGTGCTCTTCTGATCTGCCTGGCCTAATCACATACCCAAATATCTTCGAAAGAACAGGCTGGAGAAGAACAAGTCGCCAGCACATTCATCATTGCAATTTTAACTGTGACCTAGCCTTGATTTAAACCTAAATTTTTTTTTACCACAAGTTCTCCTATGGATTGTTAACCAGTATCATAGCTGGGTTTTCTCAGGCCCTGGTTTTATGAATCCAATATGGCACCCAGCATCAAAAGGAAAAAACCCAGCACTCAGTAAACACAAGTTACCAACACAAACGGGACTGTCTTTTGTTGACACTTGCTCTTCTGAAAGCCACAGCGAATCTTGCCTTCGGGGGGACAAATGTTGCTTACGTTGTTCTCCAGTACAGAAATAATCTAGCAAGAGGGGGCTGAAAAGGTTCCCTGCAGCACCATCCTGTCTCAGGCTATTAATTAATTTTCTCTAACTTTTATTTCCCTTGACTCTCGTGTGCAACAGAGTGAGGGATGTTAGTCACGAAGATGACTCAAGTGATGGATACATACTTGGTAAACAGATAATGTTCCAGGGGACATTTGCAAATGCACATTTTGCTGGAAAACTGCAAGCAGACCATGTCTGGGAGGGAGGGAGAGGACGAAACCCCCCCCCGTGACAGCGGTGGGGAAGGCAGCCGTGTTCTCCCTCCAGCACGTGTCAGCAGCACAGCCAGGACCGGTGTTTGAAGCAACCCAGGTTATCTGGTGCTGTCTTTCGATGGATCGCACAAAACCGTTGAAAATTTTATAAAAGCATGAAATGTTACATACCACTGTGCGAAAATTGGTATTTCCTAGTATTGTTCAGCACAATACAAATACAAAACAGGAAATATTTTTTTTCGGAAGATATCTCCCTTTCCACACCTGAGACCTTGCAAAAACCTACAATCCCTTGAAAAAGCCACAGTAGAAACCTAAAAGAACTGAATGGAGACATCAGCTATTGCTGAACCTATTTACCATTGTCTGTCAAAACCATAAATAACTCCACCCAGTTTTGCTCCTCTCTAATTTATAAATCAGAACGTCACTGCAGCTTGCAGTAGGCATCTCTCTGGCAGGTTTCCCACTATTTTGGCTTCTAGATCTGTGGATAACAAGACCCGTCAACAACAGTTTCACTCAGGTGGAGATGAAAGCCAGGGAAGATGCTAGCTTCTCCCCTCCTCGAGCCTGTCTCAGGAGGTTTGCCCTCTCTTCTGTGCCTAGACAACAGAAAAAAAAAAAAGGAGTTTTAACACACCAATGGAGCTTGTCCCAGGAAATAACAAATTTCTCTCGCCTTCCCGTCCTTCATCCAAATTCACCTCTTCTACCAGCTGCCTGTGCTCGCCTGCCCCTCTCGCAGGGGGATGAGGTGGGACAAGAGATGTCCCCCGCTCTCCTGAGCTCCCCAGGTACCCTGGCAGCGGCCAGGTCTCTGACCAAGACAGTGCATGTAACATCCAAGTTTTTTGCATTCTAAGCAAGACATAACAAACTCTGGGGTGCAAGGCAGGAGAAAACTGAATGCACTGCAATTGACTGCAATATTGCAACAGGAGCAGGGGATGGGGCCATAGGGGCACCCGGAGCTGAGCTGAGGACCCAGGTGCCCAGGGGAGGTTTGAGGGCATTTTGGGAGGGAGAAATGGGTTTTTTTGGTTGTTGTTTGTTACTATTTACAACTTTGTTTCCTAGCTTACAAAATGATACGGGTCTGTCTCAGGCAAAGCCACCTCCAAACCAGACCGGCATCTCTCGAGAGAAGTGTGGGAGCAGGAGGAGGAGCGGCCGAGGGGCAGCACGCCCTGCCCAAGTCAGGCAGGGGGTCATGGCTACAGTGTCGGGAAGCCCAAATCCCAACCAATGACCTTCTCATGCCAGTTTTCTGGGCTTCAGGGAGGAGGCTAATAGTGAGGCATCCAAACAAAACCATTTCTGCTCTGTATATCCAGCCCTACGTTTGCCAAATCCAATGTATGCTATGCTACAGCTTGGTCTTATGCTAGGCAAACAAAGTGGAATATGCAAAGGGAGTGAGGAGCTGGAAGTGTTCGGTCCAACCCAGAATAATACACTGAAAAATATTGGAAGCTTAACATAGATAATTACAACAAATATTTATCAAACCTGCCTACACCGGGCATCCCCAGGAGAGATGCTTCAGGAGCCGAGTAACAGCACACAAGGTGGGGGACACCAGGACACACTCCCTGGCAACCTGCTGCCACCTCGCTGTGCGCAGCACCCCCTGCACTGTGGCCGAAAGGAAGGGGATTTGTCCCCAGAATCGGAGAGATCACTGCCAGCTGTTTCCCTGACAGACACAGTCTGTCCTCACCACCTGTCCCTGTCTCCCGGGAGCTGTTACCTCCTCTCTCCTCTGGCCGAGGCCGCTGGAAAACCCCCACGGGAAATCCTGCATTAATAACGCCAGTCACGTCAAAAGCTCTTCCACCCACGTCACCACAGCTGTCATGCAGCTTTAGACACAAAAACTGGCTGCTTTGTTTGGAGGTGTGCAGTTGTTCACAAGAAAGGCGTGCAAATACCCCTGATGCCCTGGGCCTCCTGACCCCGCAGCTCAGCCCCTCTGGCCCCGGACCTCTCGGTCTGGGGCCCTGCCAAGGTGGGGTCTTACATCTTGGAGACTCTTAGTGCTTCTCCAGTCTCAGAGATGTATGGTCTCCTGCTCCTCCTGGGGGCAACTCTTGTGACATCCAGGCAGCCACGGCACTGGAGAGACACGGCGGGTCCTCTTGAAGCGATGCTCACTGCTGTCTCAGCCATGTGTGGTGTGAGGGCAGCAGTGCCGGCAGCATCACTTCACTGCAACATGTGCCACTGCAACAACTCTGAAATTCATGGCATCTTCTCTGGGGCTGCCGGAACAAGCCTGAGCACGTGCCAGTGCTGTTGCTTTGGGGACTCCTCATACATCCCATGGGGCAGGAGGCTATGGTCAAGGCAAGCCCTGGTCACCTGTGCCCACTGTCCCATCACACCCCACTGTGATGTGGGGACAAGAGGTTCTGCAGTGAGGTGGCCCATACCAGCTTCGTTCTCACCCCATCCCTTGGCCAGAGACCCACCACAGCCAGGGTAGCCGGGGTAGGCAGCGCACCTCTGCTGTGCCACACCTCCTTTTTGTCTTTGGAGGGGATCAGCAGCTGTGGACCTCCCCAGGGCTTTGGCACGTCCCTGGAGAGACCTCCCGCCCCCCTGCAGACCCTCCTCGCAGAGGCTTTGGGTGCAGCAGTGGTGATGCTGCAGCCACCGCTCAGCCTGTGCAGGCACAGGAGTGGGGAGGAAACCTCAGGTGACATTTCTGTGACCAGGGCCATGGTGAGGAGCACCATGCTCTGCCCCTGGCACCAGGGCTAAACCTGGTCCTCGCTGCTGCGGGGACAAGGACTTCAGTGCTCAGTGCCCTTGGCTCCTGCTACCTGTTGCTTCTCTTGTCTGGGCAGAGCAGAAAAGCCCTGTCATCAGGGTCTCCGCTCCACACACTGAGTGTCACCGAGCCATGACACATTACTTCAACACTACAGATAATAGTGATAACACCACCATCACGCTCTGAAAGGCACCTTGTACCTCCCTGATGGAGAGCTGCCGTTCAATGGTGACCAGGAAAGCTCCTTCTGAGCCTTTCGCTTGGCAGGAGCTTCACTCCCTACAACTGCAAAACATTTGGGATATCAAAAAAAATCACCTCCATGCGCACTGCAGAGAACAGCCAACTCATTACACTTATCTCAGCCAGGCAGAGCCAAGCCTAACCCAGCTGAGCAAGAAGGCTATAACGGAACAAAACTACTCCACTAAAAATAAAAAGATTTGCTTTTTTCAGTGAACCTGTATCAAGCATTGATAAAAGCAGATATTGTGTGTTACAAGGTGCAAGAATTTTGCAACAATTGGGGGAAAAAAAAAAAAAATAAAGTATCTTTCCTTGGTAGGATATGTTTTCTAGATTGTACTCCTTACATCACAACTTTTGATATTACATTTAAGTATCACTTTCCATTAGAGAAGCTCAAACATTTGTGCAAATTAGTATTTAGAAATGCTCTCCAGCCCCTGGACGTGATGAAGAATATTGTATGTCAGCTACATGATCACATGGATCATTGCATATGTAAATATTTCAAACCTACAATTATGTATTTTAATCTAAAAAACCCCAACATATATGCATAAGCCTTTTTTAAAGTGTAATCTTGGCAGTTTTATATTTTCAAGTACTAGTGACGGCACTTTACTGGATGTTTTATGATTATATGTTGTGCACATATATGCATCACGGACAAACATATGTGTGTGTACGTATGTAATATATGAAGCCATTTTGGTTGATTCAGAGAGGATTATTGTACTGAAAACAGTACCCTTTTTTCTGACATTCATGCAAATGCAAAACAGAAAAAAAAAAGCTTTTTAGAGCTGAGTGCCAGACATCGGAAAGAACCTACGAGCAAAAAGCAATCCTGGTGATAACTAGCACCGTATTTCCACTCCCTTCCGCATACAAAAGCCTCATTTTTATACCAATTTCTACAAACAACTAACTTCTCCTCCTAACAGAAAAATGGCACGAAGAAAAAAAAAATAAAAAATAGACACTACCGGTTTTTGAAGTCTCCTTCCAATAAACACAATAAAGCCTTACAGTATCTTTTGAAGTCCCCAGCTTCTTCAGTCCATCCAGAGGGAGGAGATCTGCAGAATCCTTGTGAATAAACTGAACCGCCTGCTTCATCCTCCTCTGCTGGCGGAGAGATGCCGCTTCCCTTATCTCCACTTCTTTTCTACTTGGCTCCGTCAGGATACCCGAATAAAACATCTTTCCACCCGCGTGTACGGCTCGCTTCTCGAAGATGCGCCTCTCGGAGAGATGGAGCCGGGGAGATGCTCTATCGCCTGCGCTTTATAACCGGAGCCTGGTGACGTTTGGAGACCGGCAGGTACTCCAGCCGGCGTCGCCGAGTCAAGGAGGGGTTGGGCACATCGCAATACGTTGCACAAACAACGGCGGGTGAGCTCGGGCTCGGTCTAAGGGAATAAACCGCCGCCGTTCCTCCTCGCTGCCTCTCCTGAAAGCGAGATCAGCCGCAGGCGTCCGACAGCTCTCAAAGCCCCCCCAGCAGCCTCACAGGCAGAAAAGAGAGCGACGGAGCACTGGGACGGGGGGGCTTTGAGAGCTGCAAACAGCCCCGGGAGCCAGCACACCTCCCAGCTAACCTCTTCAGGCACAGCTTTTTTTTGGCCTGGATAGGAAATCTGAGGTGTCATGGTGGGTGACAGCTGCCCAGCACCCCTGCGGTCCCGAGTGCTGCTGCCCCACAGGGCTGGGGTGATGCAGCCCCGCACGGACTCTGTAACCAGACATGTTGGGGTTTGCTACCTTATGCCCAGGGTTAGGGCAGGCTCTGGGTGCCACCTGCCTCACCAAAGCATCGCAAGCACCCATCTGCATCGTCACCGGCCACTCAAGTCCCCAGGAAGGGTAAGGACTGTCACAAAAATCGCCCCAGCCAGATCAGTGCACCCCAAATGAGGTTTTACACAGGGTTCCTATTCCCATCAAACGTTCAAGTACAGCACGATTTGACTAATCGCTAGCATCCACGCTACTGATTACTAGTCAGAGTAAAACTTTGCAAAGCAACTATATTTTTGCAGCATTCTTGCTGCTTGTCTATTAACGCAGGTGTCCCTGGAGTCAGTCTTACTACAGTTACTTATCTCTGACGATGCTGGGAGGGTTTCAAAGACACGTTAAAGGGGCTGGGATGCTGGCGTTACCTTGGTAGTCCAGGGGCATCCTTTATGCTTCATGGGCGGCCCTACACTTCCAAGAAGCAGAGTCCTTATTTCTGGGGCCAGGCTGTCCTTTAGTTTGTTTTACTTAGGCATGAACAATACCAAAGTCTCCAGTAAAATTCTACTACTTCATTACATCGCAGTGTATAACACGAACTAATACACCTTAACAAAGTTAATACACTTTTGTACTATAAAGACTGATTGATGTAATAGGTAGAAAAGGGGATTTTGCTAACAGGACTCACAGCGTATATAGAATCATAGAATCACAGGGTTGGAAGGGACCTGTGGGGATCATCTAATCCAACCCCCCTGCCAGAGCAGGGTCACCTAGAGCAGGTTACACAGGAACGCTCCAGGTGGGTTTTGAATGTCTCCAGAGTTGGAGACTCCACCACCTCTCTGGGCAGCCTGTTCCAGTGCTCTGCCACCCTCAAAGGAAAGAAGTTCCTCCTCATGTTTAGGTGGAACTTCCTATGCTCAAGTTTGTGCCCATTACCTCTTGTCCTGTCCCTGGGCACCACTGAAAAGAGCCTGGCCCCATCCTCCTGACATCTACTCCTTAAGTATTTATAAGTGTTGGTAAGATCCCCCCTCAGCCATCTTTTTTCCAGACGGAACAGACCCAAATCCCTCAGCCTTTCTTCATAAGAGAGATGTTCGAGTCCCCTAATCATCTTGGTAGCCCTTTGCTGCACCCTCTCCAGCAGTTCCCTGTCCTTCTTGAACCGGGGAGCCCAGAACTGGACACAGTGCTCCAGATATGGGTTTCTTTCACTACAATAATGAGTTTTTAAGTAATATATCATCTCTCACCAGAAAGAAACACTTACCCCCCTCAAAGGACCCACAGACTTTCATCAGCGCCGCTTAGGCAGCACGCAGTCACCTGAACCTTCCACTTTCCAAGTAATTTGCTGCAAGGAACAGGCGAGGAGAAAATGCAGCTCTGCCTCAGGAGAGACAGTACGGAGCCAGCAACACCCCGCATGGGTTTGGTTCTTGTTAAACTGACGGACACCTTTAATGTGCTAGATAAAGCACAAGAAATGCTGAGTTTAACCCAGAGTTTATGCCAAGCCTGACTGCCAGGGCACTCCTAACCTTCAGGTCAGCCAGGCTGCTGTCCCCACTTTGCTCCCCCCAACCCACGCAGCCCAGGCTCACTTTCTGCTCACCAGGACACCACCTGCCTTCGGCCAGCTCCAGGGAAACACTCCTGCCTCTGACAGGACAGGGACAGGGGAGGCCAGGGAAAAATACTTCGGGAAGAGATCCAAAGTAATGTGGGGGAGAGAGGAAAAAGAGGACTTCCCCTGAAAGCAGCCAGGGGAAGACATTCCCCTAGCAGCAACTGAAATATAGTGGGGAAAAAGAAACCCAACAAAACACAAATGAAGGGGCCACGCAGGTTCCAGCCCCCGGCAGCTGTGAGCTGCAGCCAGCCCTGCCCTCTCACCTTGACCCACGCAACTGGGCCAGCCCCAACAATCTATTTCTTTACCTTGGCACATTTTATACGTAAAGCTTAGCTGCCGTGGGGGAGCTGGTGGCTGACAGCAGCCCCTTCGCAGGAGGGTCGCTGCCAGCAGTGCCCAGGGAGCGGTGCTGGCACTGAGCAGGGCTGATGCCAGCTGCTGCGGTGATGCCAAAGCGGCAACGCTCTGCGGGTAACCTTACACATCTGAGCTCTGCAGCCACGGCCAGACTGCGTGTGTTCAGCCCCTCCTCATATGACCTGGGGGGGGAGATGAAAAAAAAAAAAAAAAACCACAGATGAGAGTGCAGAATATAATAAAACACAAACCCATTATATCACAGCCTCACATAGAGGCCATTACGCATGAGCCAGCCCGAGCTCGGTGAACATGTCAGTGTGCAGAAGGATGACAGGGCTGACAGTCTGAAGGGGGAAATAATTTTTTCTCCCCACGCTGACTTGGCTCATTACACGACAGGACCATTGTTCCACTTCAGGCAAACACACCCAGAAGGATAAAAGCACCTTATTTTTCACCTTGGGAGCTATTTGGCACTCATCCAGCTGATTAAATAAAGACATATGACTACATCCACGCTCTCCCAAAGGCAAGGAGGCACAGAAGAAAGCAGAAAGACTGACACTGAAACCAGGAGACAATTTTTAATATAAAAACTCCAAGGAGGAGCGGCACTCTGCCTGGCATACTAGTAACTGCCCAGTCTGCTCTGGCTTACAGCAAGAAAAGTAAAGCTGCAAAAGCAGGTGGAGCATGAAAAGCCCCCCTCACACCACAGCTCCAAGAGCGCAGCCTGTGTTTTAATTCAGTAAACAAGCATTTGTTCTGAGCCTGGCAATTGCACTTCTGCCATATGTTATAAATGCACCTTGTGCCTCAGATCAGAAGAAAATCTTAATAAATGAGATAAAAGCTCTAATTCCCCTCTTGATTTTTAATCCTGGGAAAGAGGAAAGTGGGAGGAGCAGTAAAATCATCTGCTCAAATTACTCAGGATCCACACTGAAATAGGGGCTCAGTTTAGATACTTTGAACCCAGGGTTTGAACCCAGCAAAGCCAAGGACAGAGGTGCTGTTGCCCTCAGTTTCCAAACCCACTGCAAAGAGAAAACAGAGGGAAATGCTGCTCTCTCTGGTCTTTCCAACATGCCCTTTGCCACCGCAGCTGGGGACAGGGGAAGGCAGCGCCATACAGCAGCACAAGCACCCTTGGAGGGAAGGCAGAGGACACGCAGCGGTCGGGAGCTTATTAGCCACCCTACTCGGAAGATGAAGGGAGACAGGTCCTGCCTGCACACACAACTGGCTTTACACACGATGTAAACTGATGGAGCTGAATCCCAGCAATTTCATACCCCCGTTTACAGCTGATTTATACTGGCTTAGTATGCAGTCACGCTTGCAGTGCAAGGGAAGAAGAAGAGCTGCGGAGTTTCATTCACACCCCCATTTCTTCTCTCGACGAAAAGGAAAGAAGCAGCAGGCAAAGCAGGAAGTGGGTTGGTCCTTTTTATTTTTTTTTCTTTTCTTTGATTTCTCATCTTTCCTTAAAAAGAAATGATTTGTTAATGGTTGCCATATCCTGAAGAGATGCAGAGATGCCCCAGAAAACTGAGAAGAAAGGACAGAGTGGTATAATTTAACAGAAAGAGCAACAGCCAGGAGTCCCAGATAGAACAATTTACCACAAAGAAAAAAGTTTAGAGAAAGATTCAGTTACCAGAAGGAAGACTGTGAGGAGCTCAAGAAAATGAAACCACAATAATTGATGTAGAAAAATAAGTTATTCTGTCCATCACTGCAGGATATGTAAGGGTCAGCTCTAGCCTACTCAGCCAAATAACGGGAATAATTTGGAGGCTTTTCCTAAAACAGTTTTTTCCTAGAACAGTTGGATACAAAAACCCAGAAGGATTTAGTGAGCTGCTTAATCATCATTTGTAGGAAGACAGAGACTATGGATAGAGCTGGAGAAATCCTATAACATACAAAGGTAGAACCAGGCTGAGATTCCCAAGAGATCTGGCTCATTTTGTTTGTACAGTAATTCCACACCACTGTCTGTTTTTCTACTGCTGACCAAGGGAAAGGACTTCCTGGGCTGGGATATGGGCTCCATCACAAGCACAAGGACTTCACGGAAACAACTATTCACGGGGCAGCTCTCCCCGTCTACCTTGGACACAGCTCCAACCTCCTTTCCCCCACTTTACATGTTCCGTGCGGTACATGAGCTGGTGGCAACAGGGACAGAGCAGGGGCACTGATGACAACAGGAGAGGAATCAGACACTGTGCAGCTTCTCGTAGGAGACTGAACTGAATTTATCTGTCTAGTTCATATACAGGCATAAGAGGTGGATGATAGTTTCAGGAACGTAAAAACTACACACATCAAACCGAGAGATTAAAATGCAAGTCTTGCAAGAACTCGCTCACCTTTATTTTTCCCGTTTTAAAGAGGCTGAAACACTTCTAAAAAAATAAAAGCACAGTGAAGCAAATGGTACACTTCTACCACATATCTCAGTGACACCCAGCTCCTGGCTAGGAGCTATTTGCGGCTGATGGAACATAAGAACAGGTCCTGCCTCTGGGGCTTGCAAAGCCATGCTGGTAACTGTGCTGCTCTGGGAAAACAGGCTGAGCCCCTTCCAGGTCCCGCACGAGCCAGGGAAGAAGCTGTGGGTTCCATGTGCCAGCAGAGAGGCAGGCGGAAGATTTGGGACAGAGTGACAAGGGGAATGGGAGAAGCTGGCAGGTGACTTGGTGAGTGCTGGGGAAGGGATAAGAGGACAGTACGCATGGGGGCTGGCATGGGGCACAGAAAGCCTGGCCTCCCCTGACCTCCACATCACAGAACTGTCAGGAACAACCACAGCCCTTAAGGGAAGTAACGGTGGCTGCAACGCATTGAACTGCACCACTCCTGCTCACAGCTGGCGGAAAACAGGGCTGATCTTGCCCCCGACACCACTCTCTGGCTGGTTTCCCTCAAGACAAGATCCAAGCACAACTCAGATGTTGCTGCTACGCAACCGGCCGCACACACAAGCACAGACATGGCCACCGGGTCTTTCAGAGCTTTCCATGGAGCTGAAGACACAGGGAACTTTCCTCTCAAGCAAAAAGACAAATTCATCTCCCTTTCTCTCCCAAAATGTCCCTTGCATGGCTTTCTTCAGGAACTCCACCTGGGCAGGTGGGGAGGAAATGGTGTACACAGAGGGCAGGTGACGTTTCTCCCTGTATGTATCACACCAAGTTCTTATTTTGTGCAATAATAAGATTATTCCAGTATAAAATTTCCAAAATGATGAATTTTAAGAAACATTAATACATGCTAGTTCTCACCCTCCCACATGTATGCTAGACTCGAACTGCAAATATTTATTTTGAAGTAAGCTACACATATATTCAAAGTGCCAACCATAACTACATCATTCAGACTCCCCAAACCTCAGGGGATTTCACTTCCCCTCCTGTCCTGCAAAAGGCGGCTTGTGCGCCGAAGGCTTCCTCTGCTGCTGGGGCATTCCACGCCGTAAATTTTACATTCAGGTCATTAAAGATATAGGAGGGATCTTGTTAAGGCTAAAACAGCGCGAGTCATTTCACGCTACACAAACACAGTTTTCTCGCTCCTTTTCTAACTTCCCAGATGCCTGACACCCGGAGACCAAGGAGCAGCAGAGCCAGGCAAGCAGGAATGCTGCTGCGCAAGGTTTCTGAGCTCTGAAAGGCAGGAGGAAGGGGGCGCTGCTCTTCTTCACATCAGGTCTTATGTCAGGCCAGCAGGAGCTGCTAAGATATAACTGGGAGCCTGTTGTTGCTCCCCGAAAGGCACAGGGCTGGTGGGATGAGATGCTGGCTCTGAGGGGTAGGAGAAGGCAGGGAGACCCAGGAGACAAAGGCTCGTAGCTGGGTTCTGCAATGAAAAAGGACCTATTCACATCCAATGTGGTTGGGATGCCCTGGCTCATCCGAGACTCAATGAAAGAAGTTGTGCAACAGCTAGGCTGAGTCTCTTCACAGACCCCGCTCAGAGCACCTGGACAAAGTAGAGCTTGACAACAAACTGTAAAAAACAGAGCTTCAGATTGTACCTCAGGGGCCTGCTGGGCTGACCAGCAACCTCCCCACAAGGCTGCTGCGTAATTTTGCTGAGTCTACTTCTTGTTGAGGTCTTGAAATAGTTCACAGCTGCCCCTAACAAAGAGGTTGTAACAAAGAGGTTGCTCCCCACATCAGAGGGGCTGTGAGATGCTTTCAGTGTCATTAGCCATGGGACTAATGATGCCTAAAAAGCAGAGTATCTAAGACACCCAGAAACAGCCATTGCAAGAGCAAGAACAGCACCGAATTTGCTCCAAGAGAGATATGCCATTGTTTTCACCCCTCCTTGCCCCATCAGCAATTTTCTCGCTTTCTTCAGCCTAAGGGACAAAGGCTCTGCACAGCACCCATTACAAAGCCCCACTTATGCTAGCAACCAGCAATCTTTCAGTGTTTTGTGGACACAAAGGAGTCCATTCTTGGTCTAAATACTCCAATCCATTTCTATCTACCAACGCACTTAAATACCTGCTTAAATGCTTTGCTGAACAGGAATTACAAGCAGAGGGCTCTCTGGGCAAAACTCCTCCTCCCCAGCATGGTGAAAAGTCACGCAATACACCAAATACGAGTATGTACACAAAATCACATAGGATATTTGTTAGATCAATGGTACTGAAGCGAAGCTTTTTCAGTGTTTAATGTATACATTACCCTGGGAAACTTAGGAGATCTGTGTTTGCTTTTATATCTGTGTGGCTAATTAATCACAAGGCAGCTGGCCAAATTTTTGCTTGAATCAATACCTTGAACATTAATGGAGATGCACAACGCCCAGAGTGACATCCATGCCTAGCTACAGCCATGGAAGTAGTTTACTAACCTGATCCTAACTTGGCAGCAAGAAGTTTTAAATATTTACCCATCGATTGATGCAAATGGAGCAAAAAATAAGTTGTCATTTTCTCCATCATACTTTCTTCTCAAACTAATAGATTATTCTCAGAAACAACTGGCATCATGAGCAGATGCCCACAATGGCCTAGGAGAAGACCAGAACACATTAATTTTCCATTGGGATCTAAAAAAGGCCTTGTTTCCTGTTAGCCAAGGTGATTGTGTCCAGGGTTATCTTCCCATAGCCCCATGTCTTCATCAGCGCAAAATGCACACTGGCTTCAGGATAAAAGATGTTATGCTGAGGAAGTGTGTGAGGCATCCGACCCAGCACTCTGCCCTCACCGCACAATGACAGCGCTGAAGGCACTAGTGAAACTTTTTTAAGTCTCTTGTCTTCAGATGGCAAGTTCAGAGCTGCCACTGAAGTGTCCAGGCATGGTGAAGCACAGGTATTTGGAAACTCCCTGCCACGGGGCGGGCTCTTACTCCTGAAAGCTCTCTGCTTTTTCTCACTTTCTAGCTAGAGAACTTTCCTCTACCCAAGTATAAATCTACCTCAAAGACATTTCTCATTCCAGATGCTTTGGAGTGGTATGATCCCCAAATAGCAGTACTTGGGGAGAGGGAGCTCCTCAGACAAGCTCTGTGAAATTTACCTCCTGGAGAACACAAATCTCAGAACATAATTTAAAACCAAGCAAAAAAAAAAAAATCACTTTGTTTCTGTAACAGGGCTAGCACAGGTCAGCTCTGAACAGCACTGCCTTTTGAAAGGTTCCTGTATGGCATGCCCAGTTCACCAGGTGATGGTGACAAAAATGACAGAGTATCCCCAGTGATGAAGTAAGCAAGTGACTTGAACAGAATTGGAATTTCCCAGCTCTTCTGCAAAAGCCCTGAGAACAGGTGCTTACTTCAACTCCTGCCAGTGTGGGATTCACCAAGGAACAACATTCTTACTATACTTCTAAAAGACTGACTGTGAACCTCTTCTGCCTCTACCAGTTAAAGGAGTATTCATAGAGGGATTTCATTTGACAAATATTTCCACCTTCTAACAGAGCTGGGATCTAAGACAGCTTTGCACCCCTCCCTCAGAGGAGGGAAGAGGAGGTAGGTTGTTTTGTGTAGGTTGTTTTGTACAGGTTCTTTATCTAGTCTGGAATTGCTCTGATTTCCCAACCAATCAATATTCGATGAACTCAGGATCCGAATGCTTTAGGTTAAATAAAAAATAAAAAAATATTTTGGAACTTAAAGCATTTAAATCCTGAGTTCATTGAATATATCTAAATATCCTTATTTTGGAACTTTACGATAATTCAAAATTTGAGCCTAAGATATTTTACAGGATCCATTTAAGATAAAAATATGATTTACATCCACATTAGAGAGGAGGTCACCAGAGTGTTAGCAAAACACAGGATCTCTCACCTCTGTGGTGCTCTTATTTTTATTTTATGAAGCCGAGACTCCAACACTCAAGTGCTGCAAGTATAAGTGAGCTACCATTGTATCCCTCTCCACACAGCACATGCAAAACTGCAGCAGCTCATAACGGGTGAGATTTAGTGAGACATGTTACTGGATACTCAGTGCTAATATTTGCTAACGCACAGAATCGTCAACAGTACTTCCATGTAACTCTCCTACAACAGAGGTTGTGTTTACCGTGTTGTGGTTTGGTTAAATACCTCCACCTTCAAGTTGAGTCAACTGAAAGATACTTTAGCTTGCCCTATGGCTGAAAAGGAAGCCAGCTGCCCCAGGAGAGCGGGAGCACGTGCGCTGTGGGTATGAACGATGAGACACACAGTGCTATTGATTACCTGTGCTCTGAGGTGTTCCTGCCCTACCTTGGGTGTAATTTACCGCAAGATATCTGTCCAGCCACTGATTCGAGTCAAACTGTGATTGAGCTGAGCAACCTCCCCTGAAATGGAGGAGGAGGAAATCAGTAGCTGATTATACACACAATTTTATTTCCAAAGACAAATGTTCAGAGTCTATTATTGGCATCTGTAAGAACTGAGTCATGAAAGGGATGGGGTCAGGCAGAGTTCCAGAATCACTCACTGTTCTCAGAAGTAAATAACAGCAACTGAATTTATGCATTCACAGCCCATTTCCTTCAACTTTCTTTGAGGTTTATTCTGTCTGGAAATCAACAACTTGCAACCTGTACATTTCCTCACTCATAATTTGTAAAAGAAGGGAGAACAGCCCTGACCGATGGTTGGGATTCAGATCAGAAGAGGGTCTCCTCCCACTGCGATCTGAAGAGGTAACGATATCTGGCCCAGCGGCACGGGTCTTTCTAGGCCCCATATTTACATTTTTTAAAAATAAAATAACGCAAAATATAAGGTAATTTGCAAAATCACTACCTCTTCTTCAAAAAGATTCCTTGGTGGTAGTGGTTGGGACCAGGAGCTGCTAAACCAAGAAAATCTGAATTGTGTATTGTGGCTAACGGTGCCAATGCCCCCTCAGAAAAGCTGCCTGGAGCTGCTGTTACAGCTGCCCACAAGAACATTTCACTCCTTGGCGCATATGTCCTACGGAGAATTGCCAGTGGACTGGGAAATGCTCCTTTAGGTTCCACCAAAGCTGCTGAAGCCAGCCCAAGAGAGCAAGATGCTGGTCCTCGGTCCATTCACACATCTGCACAGGAAGACAGAAGCACACCAGGAGCTGTTGTGTTAATGAAGCCCCCAAGGCTCAGCAGACTGTTTGGTTTAGGCCTCCTGCTACAGAAGACCTAACCTAAAAACCTATCTTGTCAGCACGGGTTTTAACAGCTTTTTTTTCTTCCTAAGGGCCACATGCTGCCCTCTCGTGGGGAGCCCTGTGGATGGTACCCCACTGCCTGGGTACAGCCCTCAGCCCCACGGAGCAGACAGCACAAACAGGGCAGGTATCTCAGGGAGCTGAGGTCTCCCAGCACCTGCAGGAACAGCCGCTTCATGTAGGCCACCACAGCCTATGCCTCATTATCACAGCTCCCCAGATCCTAAAAAAATATCCTTATTTGAGCCCCTCTCCATTATGCCAGGCAAGAATGGATGCCGAGAGGTATCTGAGGGAGGGACGAGGCTCTAGCCTCTTAGATGAAGGTGGTTCCACAGCACCCCCAGGACAGACCACCTTCCGCATCACATTTTACTTCTCCATTACTGCATGTGGAAACACATCCTGCGCGGACAGAGAGCTGTGGGTCTCTGTTATCCACTCCAAGAGTCAAGTTGTACACATGTCCTGTACAGATCTGGGACACATATTTATAATGTGCTTATTTCAGCAGTGCTGCATCCACCTCACACCACAGGCACTGGCCGAGGAGCTTTCTGGAGCAGCCGAGGAAGACAGCAATGCCTGCAGTGTTGAGCGTTCAGTTGCTAGAGCTAAGCTTCCTTCTTCCACTGAATGAAGGTGCTTGTTCTCAGCATGGATGAGCCTTTTCAGGGTTTTATTTTTGTAAGTTTGCTGAGAGAATTAGCACCTACGGGAGCCGGGGCGCAATAGTTATGCTATGTAAGCCAGACAGGCCCCCTGAGCACTTTTCTGCCAGTCCTGTTTTTAATAACTGGTACCTCTCAGCTTTTCCACACAGTCCCTCACACCAGCACTACATTGGTGACAGCAAACTGGGGGCCACCCAAACTCACGAGCAGGGCTGTGTCACAGACAGGCTTCTCTGCTGGACACACAGATGCTGAATTCCCAGTTTTCGGGAGTGCTTTCTGAATTTCCACATTAAACCCCAGAAAAATTGTGATCCCCTCTCTTACCCTAAACTGCTATCCATGGCTGGGGTTTAATCCAGGCAGCACCTCCACGAGCCAGCTGAGCTGGCATTTTGCAGCAGGTCTTCCAACTGATGACGGGACTTGTGTAGCTACAGAGCCTGGTCACAAAGAGGGTGTGAGGCAGCAGCTAGTGCTAACGCAGGGACAAGCAACGCCGAACCTCCGGCTCTAAATCCAGAGCAAACTGTGGCTCCCTGCTGCACCACACCGACAGCAAATACTGCACAACTAAAGGACTTTTGGTATCTCCAAATGCAAACGTGAGGTGTGTTTGAAGCCTCATTTGCTCTTTTGCGTAACCCCAATTCTTTCCTGCTCTTCTCGGGGTATGTAGATGAACACAGAAAGCTGCAAATACCGCATGCCCAGCTTTGTAGGCCCTAGAGCAGCCCTGAGGGCGGCCAGCACACCAACACCGAGCCAGCAGGCTCCTCAGCTGTAATGCTGGCCAGCCTGGAGTGCCCCACGTTGTCCTAGCCCTATGCTGCCTGCTCCCTGCCCTGCCCACCCTTTTACGCACCTCTAAGGCTCCCCAGATCCAGAGCCTTCCTTTTCTCATCTTTTTCACGTATCTGTCTATGCCTGCAGTCGACACACACACCCCGCACCAAGCACAGGGTCCCTGTGGAGCCCTTCCAGCCCAGCCAGCCCTGCCCACGCTCACACAGGCTCCCCTGGGTCACCCCAAGGCAGCAGCCCCGCTGCCAGGGCAGGGCACCAGGGGTCTGGGAGGGCTGCGGGAAGCCAAGCCCCTTGTCACCTCACTGCGGGTGGTTGCCCCTGCAAAGGGCGAGGGGAGGCCTGGGCAGGCACAGGAGGAACACAGAAGGAACCTGCAGCCAGTGCAGCGTCCCACCAGGCACCCACACGTAGACCCCACTGCACCCACCCTACCCAGCATCCCGCTCCTCCCAAGTCTGCATCCTGGGCCAGCTTACTACTTTTTTTTTTTAAACTTTCACTCATTTTTCCATGCACGAACTGTATTTTTTGCATTCTCCTTTCATGACAGCCATTGCACACATGGCTATCCTTGTTAAATACATTCATACATACATAATATATAGACATATACACACATACAGGTGTTTATTTAACATACCTCTAAACTTCTCGATCTTCTGAGCTTCCATCTAGCTCCCATCAAGGCTCCTGTCCATGCTTAGTATTTTGTTCCATTTCTTCTCGCACAGCAAGCGGGGAAAAAAATGCACAAAACCCACATTCAGGCTACCCCTGCTATATGGGATTCAGGCACAGAAGACGAAGCTTTCTGTAAACCTAGTTAAGCGTAAACTTGGCTCTGTACCTAAGTGTTTCGTGGATGTTTGTAGAGTTCTTGGTATAACATGAAACACTTGAACTAAGAACTACTAAACAAAAAAATTTCATCTTAAGTGACCACTTCAGAATATTTCAGCTTCCAATGCAACTATTTCTCTCCTTAAAACTATGAACCCCTCACTTTCCTGATCACCAGAATCATCACAGATGGGAAATTTCATGGCACGTGATTAATATCCAGGTCTGTAAGTCTACATTGCCTATTGAATAAACTTCCCAGTGAAGAAAGCAGGCTTCAGATGCATTAGATCAAGTTCAGCAGCTAGCCAGTGCGACAGTTTCCTTAATGAACTCTATATTTATAGACACATTCAATAAGGAAAAAGATTTCAAGGTCATTTTTTCTGACCTATTTTTTTTCATTGTATACTAAACAGGCTTTACTAGATGGACTTCAAAAAACTTTACTACTATTCAAAATTTGTTTAATCAGAGCAACAACTGCACTAACATATATTTAAACAGAGAAAGTTTGTTTTTTTTTTTCTTTTTTCAACATTGAAAGTGGTTTAATACGTAGGTTAGAAGAGGAACATGCAGAAAGTCATACGTAGTTTGCACTGAATTGGAGAAAAACTACACAAACTTACCTTCTGAGAGTGGAATCTGTCCCTTGAATACTCTAGCGCCCCGTTTTCCCCACAGGTGCTATATTTGCATCACTGCTCATGGGTGTTCTACAGGGACAGCAGAACACATGTTGTGGAAAGCAGAGCTCCACAACAGAGAGTGAAAATCTGCCTGTGAGCAAAAGAATAGCTCAAACTAAATGGGCAGTAGCAAGATGTGTTGCGGGCAGGTTGGTTCCAGGGATGCCTAGAGACAAACCTACTTGTACCCACTCTGAATTTGGCTCAAGCTCTTTAAGAAGTACTTGCCCGTCTCCTCTAGCAGCAGCCTTGCACAGGCAACATTTGAAAGGAGCAGCACTAAAAAGAAGAAAATGTACCTATTGCATTTACAGGATGTCATCTATATGCACGATAGAAAAAGCATTTGCATTTAAGTTTATTTAATTCAGAAATATTTGCGGACTGCAATCCTTGCATTCTGTTTCCAAGGATTATTGTAATACCATTCCTTCCTTCTCACCCGCATCAGACCTCTTTTGATTTAAATAAGCTTCAACTCTTGCTCTCTATATTCCGCTATTACTTATTCCTATTATGTAAACACCCAAAGGCCCAGTCAGAATTTCAGCTTCCACTGTTCTGGGAGGTCACAAGACAGTTCATAACAACATTCCCTATCCCAGAGGGTATCTGAGCACTCACGTGTCCATCACTGCAATCTCGCAGGGGGCAGCATTCACAATATCCGGAAGAATATTTGAATAACCCAGTTTTCTGCTATGATTAGCCTGTAGTCATCATACTTTTCCATAATTTCTGTATTCCTGTATGTCATTTACTTTGCTGTCTTTTCCATATAAACCAATGTCAGCTTTCTACAGCTAACAGATTAATTATACATTTGTGTCTTCCAAAACTGCACTAAATGAACCTGGATGGCTACCTTCAGTTTAATACAAATCAGTCCTTGTACTGTGATCAAAGGCAGCTAAGGGTCAAACAAACAACTGAATAAATTAAGGAGTAGGTATTGAGATTATTTTCATAAAAGTTTTATAGATTGACTACAACCAATAATCTCAACATAGTATCACAGAAACAAATACAGAAAAACAGTATTAAAAATATTATATATCAACTCATTTATAATTTCCTATGACCTAACTCTATTTTTTAATTCTAAGAAATGAAGTCAGTGGATTTAATGAAAAGCTCCGATGAAACTGTGGTGTAATTTTAAAAATATTCTGGGAACTTGTGCCTTAACGCAGGTTTTCACTTTGTTGTTTTGGTTGGGTTTTTTTTAAAATAATTTTTAAGTTTAAACACAGGGGTTGGGGTTTTTTTGTTTATAAAAAAATCAGATTAATCTATAAAGTAATAAAATACTTTCGAACTACTTTAAGTAGTTTATTCCATCTTCATACAGCTGGGTACGAGAGGCCAACTGACGCCAGCTCATCATATAGGAGACCTTTTTAGCATTAATTATTAGAATTAATACCAGGACAATTCTGATATTATACTAGCCAGAAATATGTGCACCACTAAATATATGAAGAATTGTATCTTTATGGGTATAGATGCAGGCTAATAATATATTCCGTGAAACAGAATGCTAAGGTAAGCAGGTATTCCCAGGATAGCCTATCTGATTTGCGATAACTTCCTACGCAACCATTAATTTTGTCACAGAACTATTATTTAACACAGCAAAGACAACTAAAAATATTACCAAAGGTTTTCATGCAACTAGAAGTTCACTGGTTTATTTCTCTTGTAAAGAGCAACAGTCCGAAACATTTTACATTAATTTACAATCATCAAAAGGATCCTTATGCTTATCTCATGTAGGTGACATTAAGTCATCCAGTTAACACTATTTATTATTTACAAAGTTAAGTCCTGTTTTATAAGGTTAAACATTTTTTTGAATCATTTGTTGCCAAAAAATAACACAAGTCTACAACCACACAGAAAGTAGAAATTAAAATTTCTACAGAGCCACTACCATCGCTATGAAGATACAATGCCAAGTGTTACAACATTCTGCAACAGTTATCACTTCTTCCAATATTTAAGATGGCAAAAATTCCCTCTTCGCTTTTTACTGAACACAAGATCTACAGTAAAAGGGGAAATTTTAATTCATAATGTCAGATCAAGGGTAACAGAAGCGCTTCCAAGTCATTTACTTTTCATGTAGAAAACGAATAGGGCTGTGGATTCTTCTTCAAGAAAGGGCAGGTTTTTCTCTCTCCTCAGGCTCAGACCATACACCACACTGATACACTCTTCTTCCAGACAACAGTGGAAATGGCCTGCACACGCGGGGGCAACAGAGAGGCAAATTTGAGATCCACTGCACAGGACAAAGGGGAGATGCTGGTCCCAGAGCAGCCATGCAGAGCCCTCCGAGGTGAGGTGCAGTGCGACAAACCCAGGGCTCAAGTCAGTAACTCGTGCACAGAGCAGGAAAGCCCAGTTTCACCAATTAAAAATATTCGGATGTTTCACAACTTTTGTTTTCTTGAACTCTTGTTGAAACCAATCACTCCGATTTGTGTGTCACTCAGCAACATGAAGCAGAACTGTTCAGATCTGTAGCCTTTGGAGGAAACAGAGCAAGAACTGGCTTTTCTCCCTTGTCAGAGAGCCCACAGACCACCACAAAGCCACTCTGCTGGGCTTGGCCCAGAAGCTGGCACACCATGGTTCTCTCCTCCCAGTGCCCCATCACCAGGTCTCTAACCCACCCATGCACTTGGAGCAGAACTGCAGCATCTCAACCATTTCCAAGTGCTCCATTGCCAGGCAGAGATAGCTGGTGGGTCACTGAGACTCACTGACACACTGCATCTGGCATGGGAAGCCATGAACAGTAGAGAGGTAGGGGCTGTGCAGCAAGAGGGAAACTATCTTGAAATACCTTCCCAGGGTCTCACCACAACAGTACACTTTACCTTAGATGTAGCAAGCCTTCCTCCCCACCCTTCCTCTTGTTTTGGCATCTCTTAGCCATTCCTCTCACAAGTTATGCTGCCTCTTATCTTCTTCTAGATAACCTCTGTCCTCCCTCCCCACCGAGGCATCAGGGACCCTGTTCAGGATGAAGCACACCAGCCAGGAATGCACAAAGACCTGGCTTCCTTCTCTTCTGTTTTGCTAATTCACCCCCTGCTTCCCTCCTCCCCCCAAGCCTGTTTGCTCCCCTTTGCTGCAGGTCTGGCAGCCCATTCCTGGAACGGACGCTCACCACCCTGCCAGAGGAACCCACAAGCAGATCTTGAGCTGGAGCCCCAGTGCAGCCAGCTAGGGGACAGTTCTCCCTCTTGGCAGCAACACAAGACGTTTCCCTCCTCTGCTTAGACCATGGCAATGCTCTCTGGGCAGCAAGAGGAACACAGCGTCACATCACCCCATCCTGAGAGGCTCTGCTCCCCAGCCATGGCCTAAGGCCACTGTCCCTTCCCATCACACCATGACCAAGACGTGTCCTTAACACAAAACAGGCTGCACTGCCATGGCACGACAGCTCAGCAATGCTGTATTCGGTCGTATTCATTTGCTCCTAACAATGTTGGGAAGAGATTCAGACCCTGGCTCTCGATGAGAGTTTCATCTGTGACACTGTGGATGTGGCATTATTCACATACAACAGTTAAATACCACATATCAATGCAATGAAACCCAGGGAGATCTGACTCCACACCCTAGGATAGGGAGCATTCGTCCTGGCCAGACTGCGAAACATCCATGTCTTCCCTAAGTGGGCACACAGAGGAAGGCTAGTGCCCACTGCACCACTCAGCACTGCCAGTGACCGACAGACTGAGGTCATAACTTGACGTCTAAACGAGCAGGACGGCAGCCAACTGCCTTCAAGACAGCATGCCCAGAAGGTACATTACAGTGAGGAAATGGTTTGCATGGCCAGAGGACGGTGATATAACATCAGTGTGGACAGAGACGCACCGAGACAACAAAAACATTTTTATCAACATAGTTCTCCCTACAGGCCCTTTCAGAATAGCCTGCTCTCACATAAGAAACACAACCTGAGGAAAAGGACACAGTTTGGGAATCTTGAAACAGCATTGTGCCACAGGCGACTTTTACAGCCACAGCCTCGTTGAGGAATATCTTTGTACATCTACTTCTCCCCAGCAAGACAGGGAAAGCAGCCCTTCTCTGCTCAACAAGTCATTGCAAGGTGCTCTGACAAGATAAGGAATATAACGATTGAGGTTCGTATAAGAACCTTATACAGGTTTAAACGGTGATGTACAAGAGCATAATCTATGCAAAGCCTGCATTTAAAATGGGGCTTCTGTGTTCAACTGAGGTGCTCAGAGGACAGAATTTTATACTACTTGGGAGCGCCAGTGCCTCATGCTGTCCAGGCCTACGCACAGGGAGAGCACACTGGGGTTTAGCAAAGAACCTGTTCTGTTGTAATATTTGCAGTCAGCCCAAAATGGAAGTGTCCAGCAGATCGGGGTTTGTTTTCCATTACTGTCATGCCCTGGTTTTATTCTGGTATCACTCAATTTAAACCAACAGGTCGTTAGCATGAACACAGAGTGATCCAGACCCAGAGCATTCAAACTGATATTCAACCCTTTGCTAATTCCTCCGTATGCCTCATACAACACATAGTTCACAGAAAAATTACACCTCGTGCAATTCTTGGACTCACTGGTTTGGACTAAAACTATTTCAATCTTAGCTCTGAATTTCCTGCGTAGCAAAAGTTAAGAGAGACATCAATCTAGTTCTCACTTTCAGCGAGACCAAACATGAACCCAGCTTTGTTGAGGTAACATGCATTAACGGCAGCCCAGAGTTCATCCCAAACCACACTACTGAGCCTGTCTGTCCTCATTAGCTTTTAGAGTTACTGATGAAGCAACAGGGCAGAGCTCTACAAACTTCTGCTTGGCACCATTCAGTTACAGAAATTATGGGCAGTCTCTAATTCAGAGACCCATGAAGTATCCTTGGTACCCAAAAGATATTATCTGGAAAGGAATCAAAATTCTGTTCATCAAAATATTTATATTAGCTGAGAAAGCCAAACTCTGCCAAGAACGGAGCTGGCAAGCTTCCCTGGAGTTTCTCTGCCGGTGTGTAAAACACAGAAACAGCCCCACCTACCACAACCCCTCTGTGCACGCCCAGGGCTGGTTAGTTTTTTTAAGTATAGTGCCAACTATTTGTAAGGCCTCAGAAATCTGGAAACTTTTGAGCGCAGCAGCCGAATGAAGGATCTTGGGAACATCTCTCTTGACTCCTGGGCTGTGTACTTGAAGTAGTTCTGTGGATGCGCCAACACATCAAACAATGCTTTTATCAGTTTCTTGTCCTAGAAAAAGGAAAGCAGATTTTACAGGAATTCCACAGAAGAGGTAGGGTCAGTATCACCAATGCTTAATGACTGATTAACTCATAAAAGATTATGGGCATTTTACTTTTCAAATACTAATGTTTCAGGGGCTCAGAAGCTAGTGGAGCAAGGCTGACATTCAGGCCCCAGGGAAGTTACTGGAGTTTCACATTTATCATTAGTGGCACCAGGATTTCTCCCTCCTCATATACCTCCAAGAACAGCAAACAAAAGAAAAAAAAACCACAACAAAACCCACAAAACAACACTGGATTGATACCCAGCAAAAGAAAGGTTTACTTGGAATGACATCCACTCAGCTTGCCCATGCAAGATGCCCATGCCCATCTACAGGCTACAAGTAGCAGCACCAAGTGCTTCTCCAAGAGATGAAATCCCGTGGTCCCTCAGTTTGCTCCATTGATTCCTTCCAGCACAGCCTACGTGAGGCTCAAGAGGCTATCCTCACCACAGATTTCCCCCACAGTAGGTCTGATCCACCTTTAATCTTCCTGGACAAAGGGTCTCATATCTATTGCTCTGCACAGTCAGGATGTGCTGATTTACCCCAACTTCCCTGAAGTAGCATGTGTCTAGTGCTCCAAGGAGCAGATCTGATGCAGGGCAGGAAGGAACCTCACTAGCAAAAAATACTGTAATTTTCAATCAAAACCAAGAGGTTCAGCAGAAGCAATATACCTTAAGTATTTCTTGATGATTTTCAGATGCATAAAGTCTACCATCCCGAACAATGTCTTCGATTAGTTCTTGGTAATCCTCTATGGGGAATGCACAAGAGAGTCATTTGCAAGTTCGCTTCACTTACATACTCAATACCTCCCTTGGTTACACATGTAAGCCCTACCCCCAAAAGAACCGGTGGTATTTGGCCCTCAAATTATCAGTCAGAAAATATTGCAGATGCTCTTCTGTAAAGAAACTACAAATACTGTTCACTATGAAAACAGCGTACTCTGCTGAGCTGCCCAGCATCAATCTGTCAAAAGCAAAAGAAATGATAACGCATCAAGGATTGTAGTGCATGATGTAACCAAGCAGCGTGCATCAAACCAACTGCACTGCAGAAACTTATCTCTAAATACCCACAACCCATTATTGACTTCTTTCTTCAGCAAGAAGGGGTAAAAAAAGGGAGGTAAGAGGAAGCTTTCTTAAAAGGCAAACCCCCTGGTCAATCAAAACTTTAAACGCTTCAAATGCTTTGAACGCTTCTCCCCTGAAAAATTAATTATCCACTGTTGATGAAACTCCGGAGGCCACAGCAAGGATGACTCCTTCACAGTTAACCCAACGTGAACAGAAACATGCCACATCGTTTTCATACACTTTATGCTGAAGCGCAAAGCCTCAGCTCCAGTTTCACTCCCGGTGACTCTGACAAGGATAGGGTGAAACTCTTGCCCCTCAAGCTTCTTTTCGATATAGATATTTTACTATCTGGTACTAGATTACAGATGGTAGCAGCAACACGATAAAGCAGAGGCACTTGGGCTCTGCCCAACTCCTAACTGGGGGCACTGTGCTGCCACCTGAAGCAACCCAGAACTGTGAAGTCACAAAAATGCACAAAACCCAGATTCTGGCTTTGAGCTCTGCATTTTGCGTGTCAGGGCCCAGAATCCCAGCTGTTAGGTCTGTGGAAGACTGGAAATACGGTGGCACTTAAGACTGCAGAGCAACGCAGAGTTCCTTAAACTAGCTTTAGATTAAACCAGCTACTGGAAGTAGTCTCACAGTGACACTGCTGAGAGCGCTGGGTTACCCTGCTGCTTAGCGGGGTCAAGGAGCCCACAAGGAGTTCTGCACTGCTGCAGCTGCACTAGCCCACGTAGGCTCAGCTGCGCACACCCGCTTACCATCATACGTTACATAAGGAACTTGGAATCCTTTGGCACTGTTCCCTTCGTTTGACTTGAACTGGATCCACAGTTTCTTAGACCTGGAAGTGAAAGCTATAGGGCGTTCGTAGGTTTGACAGGTTTCATATGTGGTCACTGAGTTGGAAGAAGCTTTCAAAGAAAACACACAATAGGCAGTTATCTGACAATGCTTCATACTAACAAGCAATTAGAAAATAGGTTAAACTACCATGACAAGAAATGCTTGCTGGTGTTAAGAAAACTCCTCAAAATGTGTCAGGCCACCAGCGGAAAGCAGGCCATCAATGAGTGACTTCTTGGTCAAGGAATATTTCTCCTTTTCCTAAAAAACAGTCTATTGTTTGAATGATTGTGCCTATACTAGAAACTGAAGCTGTTTATTCACACATCAGGCACCTGTGGGGACTAGCAAGCATCTCCTCTTTCCTAACCTAGGCTAGAATTACTTAGCCTACCTCATGGCTAGTTAGCTTCAACCATCCACACCTTCTTAACAATATTTCTCTCAGATTTCACTGACACATCATAGCCTTGCACCCTTGTTTCACCTGAAGCTAGGGAGCAGCATTACCAAATAGGATTTGTCATTTAAAGATATTTTTTATTCATAAGTAGAGGCCGGCCAGGCTACATTTAGTTTATGTAAACAGCAATGCATGTGAGAAACCTGTGCTGCGCACCGAGACAGATACCACATGCCTCAGTAGATATTTCAGACTTACAGCTTTTCCGCATCACCAGGTAGTCTCCACACTCATCTTCTATTGGTAGAAATATTTCTGGAACCACAATCAGAATACGACGCTTTGGCGGTGGGTTAATATTCCAAGTGCACTCAGTGTTTGCAGGATAGTCCCCAGGATAGTTGGGTGATTCAATATATCCAGTGTAATCTCCCAGTTCACCTCCACACTGCCTATCTGAAAAAGCAATACAGTATGCAGGGCTCAGCACAGCGAGGTCATCCTACAGCTCTCTCTGCAGTCACTGTCAGAAACAGCACACGGGTGACAGACACACAAACTTTTCTGTTTGCGTCTGAATCAGGTACAGTTCTCTGCCAGCTTCGCTTCACACTGCTGCCTGCCTTTCTGTTTTAATTAATGTTGAGACATAAAAATACAGACTAATCCCCATTAACACAGCAGGTGCTATTGACCAAGCCACAGCCAAGTGGCAAGGCAGTTGTAAGAGAAGACATAAATATGGTCACATGAGGATACTCCACTTGCTTGTACCAGAGAGAACGTTTTTATAGAAACATGCAGTTCCTAGAAACATATTTCTATGTATGTATGTGTATATACATCTGTGTGTATAAGTGTCTCCAGGGGTTCTTCTGAGGAGTTGCCTCCCTGCCTGCTATTTTCCCTCTTTAATTTACCCTCAGCTTCCCACATTACAGCTACCATAATCTAGAACAGTGGGTCTCTTTGTAATTTCCTCTTGCAAAGGTTGCTATTAGGAAGAAATGGTTACTAGAGCTACTAAATTTTGTGAGCAAACTTCCATTCCTTTTAATAGAAGGGAAAGAAATCAGAGTGCCGAGAACAAACTCTGTCTGCTATATCATAGAGAAAAGATTTAACAGCAAGACCCAGAGTGGCCCAGCACCAACTGGCAAGACACAATCATCAGTTTAACAAGAATGATGGAACTAGTGTGCAGAAATGGTCTCTCACGGACCTCAGTAAGCCACATGGGATAAGACACATGCAGGCAGCAAAAGTGGAGCAACACCACTGCCGTGTCTCCAAGCTCCCTGGAACAAACCGAAGTTTTGCCCTTAGGGCCCCTCTGAATATTAATGGCCCAGTCATTTAATTTGTAACAGATCATCAAAACTATCTTGCTGTACTTACTTTTGCACTGTGTTACGTTTGTTGACCCATCAAAATCAGTAGTGGTGTTTCCAGGACATGAAATACAGTAATTTTGTCCAAACTCAGGCTGGTATGTCCCAACTGTGCAGCGAATACACCGATGAGTTGTGGTATTATAAAAATGGCCAGGAGAACACTGAACTGGAGAGTAATTAAATATGCAGCATGGTTAAAAAAGTGGCGGTAGCACATTAGAATGTATCTTTATGCATTTTTATAGGGCTTATTATAATTTCAGTAACTGAAATGCCACATTCATAAACTCTGAGGGTAATAAAGCAGAGGTAATTGAACAGATTTTAGTTTATCAGGTCACTTTGTACAAAGTTCAAAAATCCCAAATGCAACACTATAGAGCAGTTCTGTGTGGAAGCAGTAATAAAAGGTATGGGGGAGTGAGTACAACCACCATGATTTTGTAAGCAGGATCGTTACCAAACGATCTACCCACTGACATTCAACATGGAAGATGAACCGTATGTGGCAATACTAACTAAACCTTTCTTTCTTGCCAGTTATGCCAAGCAGCACGTGCACCCTGCTGCATCCTAGTATACCCCTCTGATCAGCTCACCACAAGCAGGGGTGAAAGACTTCGGCCCTCTGCAAGTGGCACATTGCATCAATATTAGTGACTAAACAGGTACGTCACCTTCATCTCTCATGATCACACGCACACGTCTTCCAGCAACAGGCCATGACTCAGGGTACAGCCACCTCCACCAGATCTGCTGCTACTTTATTTCAGCACATCACGCAAATCACCGTGTTAGCTAGACACGTGTGCCATAGCCCTCGCAGGGCTTGCTGAGAGTACCTCCTGCATCACCAAAGCGAGACCCCATTCCGACACACAAACTCTTTCATAAACGTAACACATTTTATGGAAGTTTTAGACATGAGATAGACAGACAGAAGGGAAAAAATCCTTTCTAGCAGATCTGCATGCAGACGGGAAGATTTTCTTCTCTCATTGCAATCTGAGAATACAGGACCCCAAAGATCTTTGCTTACATCTCTAATATGCTTCTTTTAATTTGATTTTGCTTAGCTATTCTGCATCTATGCCCATCACGATCTGAAATCTCACAGAAATCACTCAAGAACACCAGCCATATATTATCTTTGCCTTGCTTCTCTTTCCTTGCCCTTCTTCTTTGAGGGACTAAAAATAAAAAAAAAAAAAAAATCAAAATAAAATATTTTCCAATTCCTTTTACCTCATTTGGCAAGTTTACCCCTCTCAGCTCAACTTCAAAATCATTTACTACCTTGCCTTTCAAATGTAGTTTTCTGTGCTGCCAGTCCCTTTTTTCTATTCCTTTTAAGCTCTGCTTACTCTCAAATAACTCTAGCCTTGTTGAGCTTTGTATTCAGATAGCTCAGCCTGGAGTCCTTCCCTACATGCTCCACCCCCGAATCCAAATGCTTCAGATACAAGATCCAAATAGTTCTCGCATCTGTGATTCCATGTCTCATGTGGCCTCTTCCACATGCAAATCCCCGAGCTCTTCATTCCAGTTAATACAGAAAAATTCCTTTAATCTCCACTCTAATTTGAAAACTGAACCTCATTTATAGACGTGGTTTTGTTTATGTTAAATAAAACTGAAATCAGTGCCTCTTATGTTGATCCAACGTTTTTAATGTGGGGCTTTTTTAGTGTTTTAACTTCACAAAATTAAATATGAAACAACAGCATTTGTGGATTCTGAGATTCTTTACTGAGGAAATCTATTAGCTATCATATTATTACCAGCAATATTAATTTTTCAACCATACTGCAAAATTCTTCTATTATGTTGCAATTCTCAATAGTAAACATATCTTAACTGACACTAGAGACATCTCTTAATCCAAACCACTACCAAATGTTTGTATCAGGACTGTGTTTCTATCCCTTATTTCTACTCTACAGCAGTAGCTTTTCTGTTAACACTTTTTCTTCAGGTGTTCTTTTACAAGCGGTGTTCTTTTACCCATGCTTTAAGACATTGGACAAACCATTATATTGATTAACATTTCATCACTCTCCATGGACACGTATTTTTATCAGCATTTTCAAAGACAAATTCACAGTTGTCTCTCAGCTTTTTGTATTTTAGCTAAGATGCTAATGAAGTTCCTTCATTTTTAAAGATATGATCCCCACCTGGTTTTCACTCTCATGAGGAAAACCTTGGGAGCTGATTGCATGTCAGCTCCCCTGTGATCAAGCTTAGAGGGGTGTCTGAGGTACTGCAGGGTTAAGCTGAATGCTAACTTTTTAGGTATATAGCCAAGGCATCCAAGCCAGTTTCTCCTTACGGACATGAAGAAACTATTTTCTTACTTATCCTCCAGGACTGCAATTCCCTCCTTCACGTTTTCACATTGCTGCTGTGCTCAAACCCACAATGTCAATAAGGCATATTGGTCTGGATTTTTTTTTCCTGTGACTTTTTTCTCCCTGCTGTTCCTTTATATGACTCTTCACAGAGTTCTATAACTTCGGAGTCAATGACTTCACTGACCAACTTCCACGTATCTCCCAGCCCCTTCTCGAGTCCTGTATAAAAATCGGTTATAAAAAGAACTGAGGCTTTATTGAGTTTCTTGCAGCCAGGCCAGGACAGCCAACTATGAGACCCCTGGAAGGAGAGACCCCTGAAAGGAGAATGACCCTTCTTTGAACATCCCACGTGTAGCAGCAGCAGTTACTTTTGCCTTAGAGCAATGCAGTTCATTGAATAAATCTTGTCCTTACCTTTGGTCTCACAGTCCTGAAACAAGGATGCACCGCTATGCCTTGTTGTTAGACCTCCTCCGCAGGGAAAGCAGGATACTCTCCCAGCTTCAGGCTGGTATGTTCCAAGGGGACATGGCAGACAGGGTTTGAAGCCGTCAGGAGAATATTCACCTGGTGAGCACTGATCTAGAAGAGGAAGAACACACTTGCTTCAAGCTGTACGTTGCAGGTGAAGGTATGTTAGTGACCTTGCACAGGACCTGAAACCCCACAGTGAAACTGTTCTCTTTACTTGGGAAGTGGGAGCCAGGGTTTCAGAACTGAATGCTAGTGACAGACAGAACTTAACACATACAATTTACCCTGCAAAACTGAAAGAGACACTGATTAACTCTGGTGCTGGTGAGCTCTTCTGTGAGCTGGAATGGATATCACGCTTTGTTGCAAGGCTACACTGGACACCAGGCCTGTCCAGTACTCTCTGTTAATCTGTACAGGGCAATTATGCAGTGATTATCAACTCTTTCTAGCTAAAGAACTCTTGGACCCCTCCCAAATGAAATAATCTAGTACTGAACCTAACATGCCAAAAATGGACTTCAATATTTCTGTAAGAATTTTAATCTTAATAATTACTGAATATTCATACTTCATAACCATTGAGGTTTTCACACAATTCAGTAGCACCAAGCACAACCAGCAGTTGTGCAAAGTCACTAAACTAAACATTATACATGCCTCAAAGACTTTTAAAGCAGAAATATTCTTGCCATTCCTCTGATGCTCCATCTCGGATAGCGATTATCACTCTACACTGGAATGCTGTGTCTGTATGGTACATAGACAGCACTAACTCAATCGACTGATTTTACTTAAATACACACCTCGATATTATCTAACAAGCCCAGCAATATTTGTGGGTATCTTTGAAAGATTCTGTTTTTCAAACTTTTCACAAAAGAACTGGCTTCAGTGCCACTATTTAATAATTACCCTGCTCTGGAAAGGCACAAAATACTGTTGCAGTTGTTCAGCTGTGCGGAAAAATTCTGTCCTTTTAAAGACCTGTTACGATAATAAACTGTTAGTTTTAGTTTATAGCTCCAATAAATCACTCGGTGAATAGCCGTTTTGTTAGGAAGTTAAATTGGCCTTGGCTTCATTTCAGGATATATGACTAACAACAAGCAGTGCATTAACTACCGGTCATGATCAATGATGAAGAATTTTGTTTATGGCTGATACAGAGTGGAATAGTGAGTGTTCCTCCTTAGCTCAAAAATAAAACACAGCAGGTTAAGCAATGCTCAGTCACTTGTCAATGAAACCTAGTAAGGAAGTCATAGCTCTTGGTTCTAACTTTTTCCACCACACATCACTTCTGCTCTCATAAGGACACACATTCATTTGCTCCCACATTTTTCAGGCCTTTCTTCATTTTTGTAAACATTCCTACAGAACGCTCATCTCTGTACTCTTTTGTGCAATTCACCAAACATGAATGAATTAAGGCTTTCATTGCAGCACTCCTAATAAGGGAAGAGCACTATTTACAATTCTGTGACAAGGAAAGACAATCAAGGTTAGTAAAGGTGATTTTGAGAAGTGGCTAAACTTCAGAAACCCAGTTCTAAAGTTCAGAAACCCAGAAGCAATGGAAATACCAGTGCAAATTTCCTTCCCTCAAAAAATTCTATGGCTCTATGAGAAATCAATGCTCTGAGTGGCCTCACTAGAGGCTGTCTGCCCTTTGCTGTCTCCCCTTGACATGTCTTTTCCCCTCCATTTTAATCACACGTTAAGTTTGGGGTTGTTTGGGGTTTTTTTGCATTGTGTGCGTGTCTCGGTTTATGAAGCAGCGCACGTGGCATTGCCTCCTGGAACTGGAGAGACCAGGCCTACGAGGGTACTCCACATGTATTTGTATCTGACATTACAACATGCAATAATAAACCTTATTCTCAAGGGTGTTAAGCACCCATGCTCAATCAGAAATCAGTGACGCTTGAAAAAAGCAGGCAACTCTGGATTAAGTTTAATTATATAAAATACAGAGACTGGGAAAACTAAGTTTTAAATAGTGCACTGCCTAGAAAAATGCAAAACCCTATCTTTCCCCTCTATGGCTTCTGAGATACGTCAAACACTTCAATCCCTAATAGATCCTATGTGTGTATGAGAAAAGAGGTTAATACATCCAGATACAGATTTAGCTATTTATGGTCTAATGAATACTCATTATTCAATGCAAATATTAAAAGTCCTTCGAGTGATGCCCAAGCTTTCATGCCTCAAGCTCTTAAAGTATATCAGTTTCTTCACATGACTACATCAAACCAAGCTTTTCAAAGTGTCCAGACAATTTGATCCACAAACACATTCCCTGTAAACTGCTCCCAGTTCCTCCCCATCTCCCACTTAGAAATATTCCACACACAGGCCGCTCATCTAAGCTCACTGAAGCACAGAGCAGGGGTAATGAGGAAAGCCTGTTTAGATGCTCACAGCATTCACCAGGGCCCAATTTAGCACAACAAACAGACTTGGGGTTAGGTTCAATTACAGTAACATTAATTATAGGGACGTTATGTCAACACAGAAATCATTCCATGGAAATCCATAGGACTGTGCATGAAATTAGGATGACACAAATGAACCCTCTCTAAAAAAAAAAAAAAAAACCAAAAAAAAACAACAAACAAACAACCCAACAACAAAAAAACCCCAAGAAACATCTCTAAGAGTTCAAACTTTTCCTGTCATTTGTTTACATGAAACCAAACAAAGTTTATGAGCTTGATTTCACAAAACTAGAAACTGCATGGTCCCACCTGACACATGGGAAATACCCAGTCGAAACAAGATCTGAAGATTTGCAAATAATGACATTAAATCAGAATTCCACTGGCTGGCTTTGCTCTTTTTTCAGAAACCTGATTGTTTTTCTCCAAATGAACAAAAGAACCAATTGCCTCTAGTAGACTTCATTTCTGCAGCCACTGTCTTTGTTTGTCTTCAATACCCATTAAAAACCCGGTCTTGAATCTCATGCAGCTGTTTGAAAGAAAGAAAAAAAAAAAAAAAAAATATGTGAAAGCCTTTCTGATGCAAAAACAAGAAGGTGGCCAGGGGGGAGAGAGGGGCCCACAGGGAACCAGGATTAACAGTTACAAAGACATTTAAAGGCTCTTCCCCTCTTTTCACCATGTTAGCCTTTGAGCATTTGCTCCCATAGACAAATGCTGTAGTATCTCAGTGGCTGAGAAGGTGAACCTCATAAAGGAGGTCATGATCCACCAATTCACCATTTTCTTAAGAAAGATGCCTTGACTTATAAGGAAAATCACCAGCAACTGATGCAAATGGATTCTGAAGCGGCATCCTTTAAGTTATTGTGTTTTAGCAGTTCACACATTTAGGTCACATGAGATGCTTATGCATCCTAAGGATTTATGTCTTAAATCTATGATTGTCAGAGCAAGCAGGTTTTCTCCTATTTGATAATTCGTTTCTTCTTGTCAGATTTTTATAAAATTGTAAAAAAAAAAAAAAAAAAAAGGCAACATGGAGTTCTTTGTTGTGTAACACAACTATTAATTGGAACAACTGCAAAGGCAGGCAGCACTTTGCTTTTCTCTTTAAATATCTCTCTCATACTTTTATAGTGCCAATATCATACCACATCTAAACTTTGAGACGCGGTTCATCATTTTGTATGAAATGTTAATATTTTATTTGCATCCTCCAAACTAAGGGGACAAAACTGCTGAATGCTGAGCAATGAAATGCATCAACACCTCCCACGTAAGATAAAGCTGCTCAGCATTTACATCAGCACGGTGCCTATACCAATACTGCTCATGCTCGCTCTTCTCTGAAGCGACAGCTCTTTGGATGAACCCACCTGCGACTACCGTGCAGCAAGGGCATGCTCAAATGTCCTTTTACACGGCAATTCCAGAGAATGATACTTTTCGTTGCCTTCTCCCATCTTTTAAAGTATTTGTGTATCCAACACAAAAAATACCAAATGGAACAGGCAAAGCGTACTTTCAACTCCATGGGATGTGGTCAAGGTATGACAGAATTTTAAGGAATGGAAAAGCAGCTAAATTGCTTGTTTTTTCTCCCTCAGTGGAAAGTGCCTGAGGACAAAGGGGTCCCAGTAGATATCAACTACTTCTCTTTCAAGACAAAGGTTTCTAGTAAATCAGTTTCTGATAAGGAATTGCTGATATTTAAACATCTGGTCTCTGGCTGTTAAATCTGCCTAAAGCTTAGCTCATACTGGAGAATGAATACTTGTAGCCAGCTCAGTGAATGACACTGCATCCTCCCCAGGACAAATCTCCTCTCAAAGTAGGCAGCATTTCCAGCATCCTCAGATGGTTCATCTGGTCTCGAAACACTGTCATTCAAATATGCATGTTTTTTTACCGTAAGATTTATTTCAGTGGGGAAAGATCACCCTCCTGCTATGAAAACCCAGTTCTCTGGGAAGGCTGAGATGTAGTAAAGGTCCCACTTTGCTACATCCATTTCCTGTGATATACATTAGTAGAGACCTACCACTGGTTGCTCCTTGGAAGCCATTCACGGGACTTCATGGAATTAATCAAACGTGAGCTAACTATTCTTACTCAATGATACAGTGCTCGCACATAACGTGGTGGACAAATGCAACACTTGAACTTGTAAAGCATCAGAAAATCCCAGACGGAACTGTACGAAAATCCCAGACGGAACTGTACGTCAAACACTAAACTTGAATTAAAATACACTACCCACTGCAATCAGCAGTGAATTCCCTTTTACCATCAACAGCTGTTTTAAGAACAGCAGACATACACATGCAACCATTCAGCATAGTAAGAATGATGAAATACCTCAGAAATCACATCTAATCTGTTCCTGGTGCCTTTCTCTGCTGTGCCCCACGGAATAGTAGGGCAGCAGGAGTTAAGACGGGAAAATCAGGAGAAGTACTCCCTCACCAAAAGCATGAAACCAAATGAAGCTTAACTTACTGCTGCAACCACAGGCCAGTTACCAAAGACAAAAGGTGTCAGGACAGGAGCTGGGCTTTTCCTCTTGCACTGTTCAGACACAACTAATGTTTCAGACAGTGCTGTGCCAGCAGAAGTCTACCACCGGAATAGGATCAGTACAAGACTGTCCGCATCAATAAAACTGTACCTAACTCAGACATACTCCAAGTATTTTGTTTTAAAAAATGTATTTGAAAACAACGAACTGAAACCCTGCACTTCACTCACTGTCTGCATCACAGAAGACTTGTAAGTCCTTGGACTTACTTTTTTCCCCTCACTACTTCCTGCTCCTCTGGTCAGACTGAGCAAAATCCCTTTGCCAAAGTTCTCTGCCCGTCCAGAGGCCACAGCCACCACCTGCACTGAATCCATCTGCTGACCTGGTATCTCTTGCCATGGAGTCACTTTCTCCCTGGAATCATTAGCACGTCTAGATAAGCAGGGCCCCAGCCCTGTCCCAGAGTTCTCAGCAGCTCTGCAAAATAATCGGATCAAAACAAAACCAAACCCCCTGACCCTCCCACGCACATCCCTGAGCTAGCTTCTTCCACACCGTTCCCACTCCCATTCTCTTCTCCCCAGATTATTTCCTACCTCCTTCTGACTGGCAGCCACAGCAGCCGCCCAGCGCTGCCTTTACCACGCACACTGGGACAATCAGCTTTTTCTAAGGAAATGAGGCGTATGTAACAACACTGCCTCTGTGCACACTTTTATATCCCTTCAGCAACTACGGAACTTTCTGTCCAACTTCCAGCAATTTCACAAAGGATGCAGAGAGGTTTCAAAGACACTAAGTTTCTGTGCATTTAATGTAAATAAATGGGGAATGTGAAAGTGGAGGAGAGACCTTCTTAGCATCCACGCAAGTAAAAGGCTGGTGCAAGTTCCACCTCCTGTTTGATCACAGCAGATCTACACAAGGATATGGATACTTCAGCTGAAGAAAGGAAGATTCATTTGGTGATTCCACCTTCTTAGGCATGAGCCTCACAGGGAATCAGGTGTTGCTTGTTCACTGCTCAGAGCAGTACCTCTTAAGGTGTCCAGAGCAGGCACAAGAGACTTGACTTCTACAAGCTGTTCTTCAAAACATTTGTCTTCATGTGCTCAGTGTCTCTGTTTTAACCACAGACAGGCTATTTGTGCTCACCATACCAAAGAGTTTTCCAGGCACTCTCCAAAAGCTCCCCTTCTCTCTGAACTAGCACAGAAATACCATTAAGATTCTCACTTGTAATGAGAAATTAAAATGGTTCTGCAGCTACCTAAAAAAAAAATAAATTTGTTTCTTTGTTTTTCAAATTCCCAACTGTAACTCACATTCCCTTCTCTACCTGCAGTATTTTTAGATTACTCACTGGGATTTTTTCAAGCCATTGTCATCTGGAAAACCATACTGTGCTTTGTACAATGCACTGAGAGTTTTTCAAAGCCTTCCTCCAGCATCCAACACAACAGCTTGAAAACATCCATGTAAACTCATCCTGGTGGAAGTTTCCAAAGTTTTTCAGACTTATTACATTACCAAAAGAAAAAAAAAAAACAACAAACTTACAGCTTTTTCCAAGAGAATTCCTGACTAATTCGCTAGTCTGCTTGCTTGCACAGATGTTTTAAACAACACCAATTCATTTTTCTACTCTATGAATCCAAATTTTTTCAGAGTTAGCAAAACTAGATTGGAAAACCTATTCTGAGGCCAAATGGGTTGCTGCTGGAAGACGTATTAATTAAATTTGACACGCATTTTAAAGGCTTGCTGATTCACAAAACCACCTACATGCTGCCTACCCTATGCAGCCTGAATTAGCCGTCATGGTTGTTAGGCCCCTGTTAAAATAACATCTGACCCCTCTCCTTAACTTTTGTGCTTTGGAAGCACTTATTACGGGCTGCATTATGGCGGTGCCCTCCAGTGTCACGATAATTAAGGTTTTTCTCAGTACTAGCTTATAAAGCCCCTATTTTCCATGGATTTATAACTCTGTCATGAAGATTCTCTGGGAATCGGAGCTTAATCAGCAAAGAGAATGTGTATCAAATTCTGCTCAGCCTTTTCTTTGGAACAAGGGAGAGATGAAATTCTCACAAGTTCAGAAACACAGTGTTACACCGGATATTAAATGTAGTCTTAAAAATAATACTGGTGATGTCAAGGCCATTGGTGCCTGATACTACTTCCATGGTTTTTTACCTTCGAGCTTACTGTAGGCTGTGCACCAACTGTAACGAAGCACAAAGCACTGAGCCCTTATTCTACTCCGTAACACAGCAATTGCCAATAATAAATACATAGAGGGGCACATCTCAGTAGCACAAACAGTAACCCCTACTTCTTTACACACAGGCCTCCTCTCTCCTGGAGAAGCATCCCATGATCCCCCCAAGATCACTAGACCTGAGCAAAACAGTAACACACACATGATGGCTTGTTCCTAGTTTACACTTACTTACCACATCTGTTACCAACATGCATCTGTCCTACACCACAAGACTGCTGCGGCTCTGAAAGCTTGAGAGACTTTCTGGCCACTTCGTGGTCCATGCCAGAGACACGAACACGGAACTGGTCCCTGTTGACCGTCTTCCGTAAGGTTCGAATGGTTTTACGGAACCTCTTTTCAGTCTTTTTCCGAGCACAGCGCACATCACAGGTGTCTGAGAAGCATCAAGGGTGAAAGCAGCTATAAGTGACCATGCACAAAAATCCACCCAATTCAAAAGACCAACCAATGAAAAAGCAATTTCTATGGACAAGTCTGAAATCGTTAAGGACTACACCACCAGGCTAGAAGAAAATTAATCAGAGCACAAGACTTTAATCTATGGGCAGCTCTTTGATCTTTGAAACTATCCCCATCCCTCACTCTCTTTAAAGCAGTAAAATTCATTTTCAAAACAGGAGATACTTTTTATTATCATTTTGCATACAGACAGAAGTGAAAAATACAGAAATTAAGGAGCAAACAGCAAGAAGCTTCAAACCGCACCTTGGACTATTTTCCAACCAACCTGTCACCTCCTTTCGGCTTGTTTCAAGCTCAAAGTCCGCAGTGATAAAAATTTCTCTATTCGCTGGCAGTCTACTGAGGGCTCCATGAACTTTCTTGCCAGAACTGCATGTTAGGTTTACATAGTGGAAGCTCTCCATTACTGAATTATGTCTCTCTGTATGAACGAAATTAAAGGAAGCAAAAGCTTGGCTGGCTACGTTATTGAACGTTCACTAGCGCTCTGTGCATAGGTTGTCATGAAGAGCTGAAGGGGAGCAAACGATCAACTCCACATGCCAGTAACCAGTCTGGCCAGTTTCTCAACCGATGCACCCGCACATAGAACCAGTGCACCTACAGACAGATGTACTGCCGGGCTGAGACTCTGGCACCGCAGTGGGTCTGAGGCACAACTCACTGCCAGGATGCAGCTTTCAGCCCGCTTCCCCTGGGTTTGGCTAGCCGGTTCTAACGAACTGCCTTTGCACTACGCAAAGCATCTTAAAACCATGACACTGCCTGCACCAGGCAGGCTACTCGACCGAAGAATTTTGCACTTGTATGAAGCACGTGAAAAACGTGTTAGCTTGTAATGGTGTTTAAATTAAGTAGTGACTGTGTACACAGGACATTCAGAGACTATTTTCAAGGTTTCAATGGGGAAATAAGATTTAGTTAAAGAAAACACATGGAATAACCTTTGGTTCTGGAGTATGTAACTCTTCACTGAGCATCTTGTGTAGTTTCTGTCATTTTCTGTTACTCTTCTAAGGACAAACAAACTGACATGCCAATTCATCATATTGTTTAGTGACTTCTTCCCTGATCTCCCTTTTTTTTCCCCCCTCATTTTCTGCTAACTGTGAACTCCCAGACTATGCTTTCTGCCTTGGAACAGATGGAAGAGCTGACCTTACTGTGTCCATCTGGGGCTGCTGCAGTATAAAAGGTAGACAAGAGAAAAGAGGAATAACCCTTTGGCAACAGAGTCAGCATAAAAGGCCAGGAGATACTTCACTGAGGCATCAGACAGTAAGGAGCAGGTGGGAAAGGGAAGAACAGAAGGAAGGGATAGAGAGAGAAAGGAAAGGAAGAAATCAAAAGAATGAGAAGTATGGTTGATTTTACTGAGAATTTACTAGTAGTAGTACAAACGAAAAAGGAGAAGGGCTTTCCTAGCAAGACGAAGGTTGTCACAGGGAAGTCCTGTGATCTCAAGTAACTATTCCAAGAATCATGGCTGGGAAGGAGTATGATTCCCGAGGTCAGTGAAGAGCAGAAAGTTTGCAGTCCTTTATGCTTTGCTTATGGCGTACTTCACGTCTGGAAAGCACTTGATAACCCCTAAGCTATGACTCTAACCTGCTTACCTGTATTTTTATATTCATACCTGGTATCATCTGTTCCAGACCTTCTTGAAACATCTCAGTCTTTTTCAAACTACATTTTCCTTCATTTAATTTAAAGGTTATGCTTATCTTGATGGATGAAGTATCTTCAGGAAGAAACAATGACATGTTATTTTAAAAAAGGAATACAAAATTTAGATAACCCTAACATTACATCATAATGATGACATCAAAAATATGCCGATATAAAGTGAAAAAGAGGTCATCACAGAAAAAAATTAAAGACATGCCAGCTTTCTCCTGCTGTGAAGCCGGTTTGCAACTACAATTGGAACAAAGTGCGACAGATTTTATTTAAATAAAAATAAAAAAAGATGATCAAATCCAGATCTGCTAATGGGTAAATCAAATAAAGGTTCGCTGAAATCAAAGGAGATACTCCAAACCAGTTCAGAAAGTAGTTTATATCTGTTATAAAATAGCATCTCTTATCTGTTTAGCTTTAAATGCTTTCTAAACTTTACTGTTGAACAGCTCAACCTGAACATATTATAGGTTGTCAGGACCGTCCAGTTTGGATGTCTAAAGAGAGGCGTCTCACTCCCGGCCTAGCTGTTTACTGCACTACTGATCTTTTTCTCTTGCCTTATTTTTAAGTTTTAGTTTGAGTGATGCTGATGAAGCAGTACAAAGGGAATCTCCTGCTGTAAGCACGAACTGCAATCACAAGGAAGAAGAAGAAGAAAAAACAGAGGAGTATAATGGAGAGGGAAAATAGAAAGTCAACAGAAACACCCTTATTTCACAGTTATCTACTAAAAGAAATCAATGAAATCATGCAATAGTAAATCTAGTGATTACCCAGACAGCTGGATGCATTTGTATGTTGCTGCTTTTTCTTAAGCTGAGATGACCTGCCACAGGTGAGGGTGTAGGCATCTTGTGTTCCTAACAGACAGACCATACAGACAGACAGTAAAGACACAGGCGCTGTGCACAGACTAGACTCCTGCAGCATAAAAGACATTTTTCATTTGTTGATCGGCACCATCATCTTCACCTTTTTCAACAACTTTGTTCATAAAATACTCCACATTAGAGCTTGTCCCTTCCTAAGCAATTTAAAGGGTTCTGGAAGGAAATCAGCATCTGTCCGTCCCATAAGGGCTGGCGGAGTCTGCGTGCTGTGTCCTGTGGGGCGGAGGGGCTGCGCGAGCAAAATCTCAGACCCCACGCAGGGCTGGAATGCCTTCGCCCCATTCAGCAGCAGCTCTCAGGGCCAATTAAGGAATGGCCCAGGGAGCACGGAGAATTCTGCCCTGTCCTCCCCAGCTTCAAAAAGACAGTTGTCATGAGAAGGGAATCTGAGGGTAGAGTGGTTATAAAAGACAAGGAAAGGGGGGCTTTCCTGGGACACTGGCAGGGATATAGCCCTTTCTCTGTAGTGAAAGAGGAAAGGTCCCTGTTGATTGTCTACTTCTTGGGACTTCCACGAGGAGGTTTGCTACTCTTACGCTCTCTACAGAATCATATACTTGGTTTTGTCGGTTTTGACTTACCAGAAAATACCTGGACATCCGAAGAGCAGCTTAAGAAGCATCTATCGCTCCCACCACTCTTAATGCAGTGCAGCAATACCTTGGATGACATATTATCAGGCAAGGGACCCTTTATCTCTAAATAGGATAAAGCAAATGCTCACAAGAGAAGTAAAACATCTACGTACACCCTACTAATAAATCGGCATGCAGTTGCTTTTGTAGCTGGTACCTGACAGCACCAATGCAATTAATATGCTGTTTAGACAGAAAATTAAAGCAAAATAAAAACACTGGAGGATCACACAACCGAGGTAATTTCCTTTTAGGTAAAGCTATCATCAGCAAACCTTCTCATGCAGGGAAACAAAAGGAGATAGAAGAATGAGCTAGATAAAAGCACAGGAAAGAAAGCATCAAAATCCCTCAAAGTATCTCCTGTTTTTGGGGTTGGGGTTTTTTTTACTTGTTTTTACCAGTTTCAACATCAGTACCATCCTGCCTGACTGAAAAGTAATGCAGAATACTGGGAACGATGACTCATACCACTGAACCGGACAGATCAATATTTTCAGATTTGACTATAACCACATGGCCATCAGACACATCAGGAGTAGAAACTTATTTACTAGGCACCTTACCAACACAATCCTTTTTATTCCAGTGTAATTTGTAGTTAGAGTGACACAGGCATTCATAGTCTCCCGGTGTGTTCACACACAGCTGTTGGCAACCACCATTGTTGACGCTACATTCATTAATATCTGGAGAGGAAAGGCAAAAATACTTTTTAAAAGTTACCCTCGCCAAAGTTCTGTACTGCAACTCCACTAGGTAAACGCATACACAAATACTGCTTAGTAGGGTTTGGAAAAGATTTTAGGAATGCTTTCTGGACACCCACCTTGAAACAGTTTTGTTTTCATGGTAATCCTTTGATAAATGTCAAAATAGATCAAATGTTGCTGGAGGGGAGATGTTATGTATGTCCTTAAACCACATAATTAAAAACATATCCAGCCTCAGCAATACGATAACAAATTAACTCAAAGAAAAGGAGACCACATCAAGTCTGCATTGCACTGTGTCTGGTTAATTAATATTTTTAATTTGGAATAAAGACAGATGACATGGACAGGATTCATACAGATCAATCCTCCAAAGTGGTCCGATAGATACAACTGCTGTGGAACACACTGCTGGACTCCATGGGGACAAATAGCACCATTGTATCACCATTGTTCCTTTTGGCCAATTATCCAATTTTGGGGCCTTGCTCTGCCCAATAAATGCCAATAGGAGGAGAAACTACTGACAACGCAACATACTGCCTTTGGTGCAAACTTGCTTGCTGATGCAGAATATACCATTCACCAGCGGTGTGTCCCAGGGGTCAATACTGGGGCCAATACTATTTATCCTCTTCATTAAACCTGGATGATGGGACAAGAGTTCACCCTCAGCAAGTTCGTAGATGATACAAAACTGGGAGGAGTGGCTGATACACCAGATGGTTGTGTCACTATTCAGAGGGACCTTGAGTGGCTGGAGAAATGGGCCGACAGGAATCTCATGAATTTCAACAAAGGGAAATGCAAAATTCTGCATCCTGCTGCTTAGATCCACCCTGATGACTGCTTCGGTTGTCTCCAGGAGCTTTATGGCAATTATACACAAACCTAGAAAGCTGCCACCAAGAAATCTCTTGCGAGTCCCAGAAAGTTTGTACAACTTAGGGTACCCACTTCTACATATACTCTTCTCAATGGTAATAACAAGTTCTTGTCACTGCTCTCCCCAACCACTTGTTCCCCCAGCCTCTAGACAAGTAACAATTTGGTAGAAAACACTGTGAAACAGATTACAAAACTGAGCTGATTTCAGGGGAAAAACACGCTACTAACAGAACTGAGACAACAGCGGTAGGAACAAGCAGCAAAGGAATAATGGAGCAAGAAGGGAACACCTTAAATTGGTACTGCTGCCTAAGATACCACAAAATCAGACCAAATCTTTGGTTTTCATTGACCTGTTGTTAGGATGCTGCATGCAATGGCAACCTTTTATCTCCAGCGCTTATTGGCTTCTTCCATATATATACTCAGTATCCCTACCAGCTTTGCTTTGACACAGCCTATGATTGCCAGTAAATTAAGGACTTACTATGGTATAAGGATTAACATCTTCTACACAGGAATATATGAAGAGGAAAACTAGCAGCCAACAGCGACATTACAGCTCCTTTCCCTCATTGGTGGCCAAAAGAAATGGAATTAATGCAGAGGAAATCTTGAGAACAGACTTCTTTCAGCAAGCAGAACACATGAACAGCGTTACTCCCCACCCAAACAGGTTTCCCTGTTCATCAGGATAAAAAACATTGATGTTGAAGCCCTGTAATCTTTGCAGACTTTACAAAGGCAGAGGTTAGAACAGATCAGACACACAGAGACCTCTGTATTGCTACCTCCAAGTTCAAGTGTTCTCATTCCGTCTCAGAAATAAATAGGTCTTACTCAGAATTAAGCAAGCATATGGAATCAGTAAGGTCTTGCTTAGAGCTTATATAAAGCAGGTTTAATTCCATTTAGTGTCCAGTTATTCATGTTTCCTCATGTTAATTCCGGGAATTTGTCACAGAAATATTCACACTGGACACACATTGAGGTTCTGTGAAAATCTTTCTCTCTTTCCTTGAACTTTTATTGTAGGAATGATGTAAGAGATTTATGAGTATTAATCTTGGCCAATGGGAATCAGTGGTACTACATCAGCTAAATTCCAATCTACATCATGTAAGGATCTGACACATGCACAAAGGCAACCTGCAAAACCATAATTTTCTAAATCATCCAGAGCTTCCTGTTCTTTAAGGCCTATTCCACTAAATTTTCATTGAAGTCACTGAGACTTGTGAAAAATCTATAAAATTACGGCTTTAATATCCAGGTGCAAAACACATCAGTTTGTTCTAATAGTCACAGGTGCTTTCTGGATGCAGAGTGGGAAGGGAAAAATCATTTGAGCAAAGACAGAAGCGAGCAGGATTAGTTTCTACTTTTGCTGTGTCTCCTTATCATGGCAAGGAGTAAAAATTACTGTATATGCCTATTGCATATACACAGACGTGCGTCTTGCACAGACACGAATTAGACCTGTGGCAACAGCGCTCCATCTGCACGGCCTGTCGTGTCTTTTTATAACTCACCTCCACAATGCGTGAAGCCATAGAGAGCGTACCCTTTGTTACAAGTACACTCAAAGGTGCCCGGATGATTGATGCACTTGTGGTCACACGTCCGTTCAAACGAGCATTCATCAATGTCTGCAAGTTTTAAAGGGACACATCAGTATCCTTCAGCTTGACAAGGGAGCACTGATGAGGTAACAAAGTTGGAGGCAGAGCTGTGCAGATTTATGTACGCTAAGCAAATTCTTTCAAAGCAAATAATGTAACATGATGAAATGACAACTTTTAAAAGAACAATTAGTACACCAAACAAGCTTTTTGCTGACAAACGCGGAAACTGCTGCTACATTTTTAACAATTATGTTTAAAATATATTACATCTCTTCTATGGCAGAAAAAGTGCTGACAATACTCTTATTTCCTTAAGAAAAGTCTACATAAGGTCTGCAGAAATAGATTTACAAAAGAAAGTATTTTTGAAGGGTTTTCCCCCTAAATGAAAGCAAAGGGCACATTTTTAACTCTATATGAATATGCAGTGTCTGATTTAAGTCTGCTGAAAATCACCATGTTCTCCGAGGTACACCTGAAGACAGATGACTGGAATAATTTGGGGAATTTTTCCATTATGCTGTACATTTAGACTTCAATGTCTGTCTCTAAAAGCTGCTGAGATATCTGTTTTCTCCCGTGACAGTTTTCCTTGGCATCACAATCACTTTGCACACATCTTCTTTGTAAAGCACAGTTAGTATAATCGCCTAATCACGACCTCAGCGAATTGAATGGTAAAATGGTAATGTTCCCATCACTTTGGGGGCCTGAATGTTTATCACACCATCAAAAGCACCTAAAACTTCTGCGCTAGTACACCATGCATGCCATGTAAGAATGTTGCAAGATACAAAAAAGTTCACATCAACATCACTGACATATTACACCATTCTTTTTTCTTGGGCTTTGGCATGTTTCAAGATACTTTCCCTAAATTGCTTCAAAAGTGGTAACGGAAGTGACAGGGACAAAAGGGAGATTCAAATCTTTAAAATACATTCATAAACAGATTCCATAAAAAAACCCCAACAAACTATCTTGAAAATCTTACGGTTTTACAGTAACTTTGTTCCATATAAATATTTGTCCTTCTTTGATTTAAAAAGGATAACCTAGGTGAAAGTTATCTGTTGGTCCGTTCAGCTTTCTGAAATTCATCATTAATGTCAGCTGGTTGTCTAGGAAACTCAATTATTCACCTCCCCAGCTGGCTGATTGACTTTACATTGTTTCATACTGTGGCTTTTCCAAAACTGCAGACCATTTTGATCTTTACATTTTTAATGTATTTAAGCAGCTTAAACATGATTGCTAACTATACGTATAAACTATTATACAGAAAAGCAAATATGCTTTGTAAGTCCCACAGGAGAAATCCCTGTCATCCTAAAAATTAAACACTCCACGACGTTTTAGGGAATGTCTGAGTACAGGCCTATAATTTCATAGATCACATGTTACATCATCTATTTCTTTAATTAATGAACTCGTGGCATCTAAATGTCCCATTAAGAAAAAATAATTTCACCACGATGGTGAACTAGTCAGTAAGATGGACAGAGAGATATTGTCTATTTTTCCCTGTAAATTATTTTACGACCATTAATAGAGGGGGGAAGCATTATCCTCATAAAGAGCATTTTAATATGACGCTGTCTCTGTTGCTTCCAGATAAGAGTTCACTGTGCCGTCAAACATACCTCCTAGAATAGTATCAAGCCAACTGTATTAACTCAACAGCTGTTTCAGAAAGAAAAAAAAATGAAACTGAGACATGGAAATTATTCTGGAGTCCATTATCACTTCATCATTGTAGTAGATGTCCAAGCCACGCTGATTTGTTCTACTTCTATTGCCTCTCCAGTGCACATACCTTGACAAGACTTCTCATCTGTTAATAATTTAAATCCTTTTCTGCAGCTGCAATCAAAACTGCCAACAGTGTTTTTACAGAAATGATCACAGCCTCCATTATTGGATTGGCATTCATCAATATCTGTAACAACAAAAAAAAAAGTGTATGAACAAATCAACACAGTACATTCAACATACTTCCACTGCCAGATCCAGAAAACAGTCACGTCCAATTGGTTAGAGAAGCCCAGAAACAAAATCTAGTGAGACTACTACAAATTTCAAGGAAGATCAGATCCAGCTCTTAAAAATGATGTGGCCCATTCAGCCCCACAACAGTGTTACTTGTTTTCATTTAACATATTGTTGTCAGTTACCTTTGGGTACACGTATTCACAAAAGACCGTTTCCCTAAGTTCTGTTTGGAAACACTTTGACTTAAATGCTCTCTAACAGGCTTTAGCTTTCTAAACATTCTCTCCATTTCCTCTTCCTAAGCCCTGCAGAAGTCTGACAGAGGAGACTTCCTGAGCTACGCTGTCCTTTTCATGCTAATATTAGAATGAGTTCTTTATCTAATATTAATTGACTCAGGCATGAGGATTCCATCGTTTTTGCCTTGGAGAACAGTCTTAACATCTAATTACTGCGAAATGTATTCTAATATACAACATAAATGTCCCTTTGCTCCTTTCCAGTTCTCTCTTTAGAGCCACTTGGAGCAGTATAAATAATTCTACTCACATATCCCTGTGTACACACTGATATTTACTCACAAACTTCTCTAATACCCAGCTGACTACGGGTAAAGTAGCAGACTATTGGACCGTATGCCTATAAGAACCTACACGCCGTCCTCTCCCAGTACTGACCTCTACTTTACCACAGACCTGTATTATCTCCTACCAACCCTGATCCATAAAAAATGAGGCCATCTTGATGTGGGGGTGGAAGTGGTGAGGGGGAGGGCAGAGCCGCAAAGATTCTTCGCACACGATGCACCTGATGCGATGGAAACTGTGCCTCTGCCCCTGGCTGTAGTCATTTCTTAGGCTGGATTACACATACTGGCTTTCCTCTGGACACTGGATTACGTTCATTTGGAGATGAATACCTTACAGCGAGCTGCTAGTACACATGTCCACGAGCTGGGGGGGGACAGACAATGGGGGCAGGTAATAGAAGTCACCTTTACATGTCTTCCCATCAAACTGGAGCATGAATCCAACAGGACAGCTGCAGTGAACTCCCGTTGATGTATCTTTACACGTACGATCACAGCCGCCGTTATTTACTGCACACGTTTCTAGCCAAGAAGATAAAGCTGAAGTTTGCTCAGGGATATTATAACGGTAAGAAAAAACATCATGTGATACAAGGCACGGTTCCAAGCACACTGCTGTTCAACCACATTTAGTCTAGTATACATGAGCAACTACTTAATACATGTGTTGGCAAAATCCCTGCCTCAGCTCTGTCTGGTTTTTTTTGCGGAGACTCTACGAACTAAGATATTGCCTCTGGATATCCTCATCCTTAAACACAAATCCCCACTCCTTGATGATAAATCTGTTCCTGTCAGTCTGTCTCCTTATGCCCAAACACAATCCTGGCTGATCCTCTGACACTTCCCACCAATGCTCAGACACCTGGTTATGTTCAGCACTACTAAACCAGTTTTCTTAAATCCCTTCCAACACACCTTCACATGCTACCTGTGCTCCCAGTCACGGTGGATTACACCCACACTAAGCGTTCCTTCAGGCTCGTGACCCAGCTGCCATCTCAACCTAATTTCCTCTAACTTCCTCCTATGCAAACTACGTCTAAATCTCACCAAAACTTTCTAGCGAACAACCTAGAATACAGTTCTTCACATCGAACTAAACAGAAACAACTCACTCTCTGGCATTCATCCTCTCGTAGTCGGTCTAACCGCCTCAGTCAGGCTCACAACCTTTTCTCTGGCTGGACAAATGCAATTTTATCCAGCACATATTGATTCAGAGAGCTGCAAAAATCATTTTCTCTGTCTGCTTTTTGAACTCCTCTTCCTAGTTCTGTCTCCTAGTTTTCTGCAGCACTGAGTATACGCTACTTATTCTCGAGTTTTGAGACCTTTACCAGTTCATTCCCTCCCAGTCTCTTGTCTCACATTCAATATTGAGTGGCTGTGTCCAACTTCCACGCAAAGACAAAATGCCTCTTCTTTCTTCCTCTTTCCACAGAAATGTTTGGGGTTTTTTTGTTTTGGTTTGTTTTTTGTTTTTGTTTTGTTTGGTTGGGGGTTTTTTTGGGGTTTTGTTTTTGTTTGGGTTTTTTTATTGGTTTTTTTTGTTTGTTTTTTTTTTTTAAATGAGGCTATTCACTTATTAGTCTAAATATGGATTCAGGAGCTCAGCCCTATACTTTTGGTAGTTTCCTTCCTCAGCCTCCATGCTCCATGCCACTTCTGTGGCAAATGCCAATAAACACAGTAAGTCATCCTGACTGCCTGGAGTCCAGGCTTTTGAGAGGCGGACATTCACAGACCCAGCTGCCCTGAGACCACAGCGATTGTTTCTCATGCCAGTGCCTTCCCAGCAGTGGCAGACCCTCACAGGCCGGCATTCTGGGCCAGATGCGAACACCTCTAGGAAGAATAAGATGGCCTTGTACCCTAACAAGCCCTTCTAGATGCAATCCACCACTGGGCCCAATTCTTCTCCATGCAGAAGTATACCTCCCACTGAAGAGAAGCAGGTAAAACACCGCTTCCTCCACAATCACTTGGCTAAAGCTGCAGCACAAAAGGGACTGTACTACATTCCCATGATGAATTAGAACCATGGAAACATACAGTGCTTCAAGGGCAAGTTCCTGACCATCATCACAAACAATGTATATAGTTTCTTATACATTATGGAACAACATTATTTCCATAAAAGGGAGTGGAGAATCTCAGGCAGAATTCAGCCCAGAGCTATGATGGTTACATAAAAAAAACCCAATTCTTCAATCTAAGAGGTTTCATCAAACAGCAAATTTATTTTGGATAAGCACTTTTACCCATGAGCAACCGTCGCTTCACCCTCTTGTCCACATCAGCTCCTGCTGTAGTGTTTCCCTCAGATATTTCAACAGCAGCCTCTTCCCTCTCTGTCAGGAACATGAAAAAAGCAAGTAAGTAAAGGTGCCCTGACCAGAAGCCTCATCTGCTATCCAATACGTACACACATGCAAACAGCTGCATTGTGCGCTGAATTGTCAGAGACAGTTTGAACTGACTAGGCAGAAATATAATTTTTTTTTAAAAGAAAGTAGTAAAAAAAAAAAAAAAAACCACGAAGACCCTTCAGTCAAAACCATGAGAATACTTTGCTTTTGTTGCTTCCTTACAACTCAAGTTTGCTTCAGTATTCTTAACAAAACAGAAAGCGTGCTACAGATGTGGCGAACAGCAAGAAGATGAAAGAACTAATTGAACTGTCACGAACTGCTCTGTTAAGAGCACACTACCATCATCTATCATGGACTAATACAAGGGCCAGCCAGTTAAGCCTCAGCATTTGATTTCAATCAACAGACAACAAACTCTTCCAGAGACTGGAGGAGTTTATAAATCTTAAGTGCTCTCTTTACTGGATAAGCGCCTTGCAAAAATTGTTCTTTAATTGAATTCAGAGTTCTGGTTTTAACACACATACTGCTTGGTTACACTCTCTGGCTCATGCTATACGAGAAACTGAACCTAAAATATCCTAGAGGGAAGGGAATCTTCTTTGGTTAGTGACAGGCCTCATGCTTCAGAGGGACCAGTGATAATTACAGACTGCAGTAGCATTAGGCAAGGAATCATATAGGGAAGCACAGGTTGCCTGGACACAACTGCCTCATTCGGGCACTAGCAGGTTTCTTAGGTTTGGATTCCTTGACATATTCGAACCATACTATTACGAGGAGCAATAATCATGCACAAACAGCAATGCCACTCCACTCTGGAGTTAGTCATCAACAGGAAACTACTTCCCTCTCCTGTATACTGACCCAGGCATGTTTTCCCATCCACATGCATGATGTACTTGGGGTGACATCCACAAATAGGCCCATTATCAGCATCGTCACATGTATGTTGACAGCCACCATTTCCATGATTACATGTCACTAGGAAGAAAGTATATGTTACATCTCACAATTACTTCCAGCATCTTTGAAAGACAGTGTGCAATGATGTCTCCATTTGACCATCCGATACACCTTCCTAACGTGTCCCTTTCCTGAAGAACTGTGTGAGACCGAAACACTGCAGAGCTCTCTTGTGCAGCTGAACTTCCCGTCATTATGAATGACGGCACAACTCCCAAACTACAGATACTGTAGCAACCAATAGACTGGTGTGACAGTGTCCAGCAAAGCCATTGATCTAGTCTAATTCAAGTGCACACAATTTAGGCGTGTCATCCCAGTTTAGCTATAACATACCAAATCCCACATCACTGCAAACAGAACACTACTTGTTCACTTTGGGAAACCATAAGCATATGCAGAATGTTGCATACAAATGCAGCTCCTCTGGTTCTTGGACAGTTCAAATCCTGGTCGGCATTCACAGGCAACTCCTCCTTTGGGCGTTTCTCTACAGATGTGGGCACAGCCATGATCTTTATTCATGCAGCTCATGCCTTCTGCAAAACAGGACAAGTGCAAGAGCATCAGCACCCTCAGCACCTCTGTGTGAGGGCAACAGTCAGATAAAGTCAGTTCAATACACACACAGACAACAGCCTGCTACTACTGGGAAGACTCCACAGTGTTAGGACAAGAAGTACAAGCTTACAGACAGGCAAGGCAGAAAGTCCAATCCTGTAAAGTCAATGGCCCCAAGGTTTCTTCACCTGCGATCTTTTCTGTGCTCATGTTCTTTGACTGCAAGGTCAAAAAGCAACATTTCTAAATTCGTACAGCACCTGCATTCTCATCCAATGCTCTCACTTTATACCAGTGTTTATAAAACCTCCTCATTTCTTTTATAAAAATTGCAAGGTGGCTGATACCTGGCAAGATCAAAGCCTAAAGTAAAGTTCTTATTTCTCTGCTTAGAAGAGCAGCCACCAGACACAGGAATGCCTAGGCCGACAGTCACAGAAGTCATCCCTGTTTCAATTACTGGCCTACAAAGCAGATTCCCAACATCATAACCCACCTCAGCTGTGACCAAGTAGTGATCAGGCAGTCATGTATATTGTACATACGCTGTATGTCAATTCTCTTTTTTGTTAACCGTTCTGGTTTTGGGGTTTTTTTCCTGATTTCAATAAATACCTCCCAAAATAGCCCCACTGGGTTCTGTATTTCTACACACCTTTATGGCTGGACAGAATTTAGTGCCAGTGCCTGCTTTAGCCAAATGAAAAAGCAATGTGACACTAGTGACTTTCTTCCTTTTAGTGCACCTCCTAAATACATCCTGTCACTTTTGCCTCTGACAGTTACAAGCTGTTCATGCACCAGCACTCAATGACTGCCAGTCTGGCAGTCTGTCTGGCCTTTGCAAAAAGTTAAAAGTTGATTGAACAGGGAGGAATTGTTCCTAGAATTATCATAAAAACTTCTTTCACCTTGCCCCATGGTTCAGCTAAATCAATGCCTTTGCTGTTGGCAAGACAGTGACACAATTTGTACGCACACAACTTAAAACTACACAGCAGCTGGCTATCAAATGGGATCATTAAACCAAATTAAAAGAATAGTTTTTCTTCTAACAGTACACCACAGATTTTTTTCCTGAAGTCTTCTATAGTGCTACAAAATTGGGAGAGAAGACGACCCGATGCTCTCCTCGGGTATACAGAGAGCACACCTTCGCCATCAAATTCTCTGGCTTGGTGCATTTAGCTTTTTAAAGACATGTTACACCAGAATGCTCGCTCTTCTTCGTGAGAACACTTCATTTGAGAAGACTAAGAGCAGCATACTTTGGCTGCAAGGGCTTATCCCACATTACCTCAGTGAACTTTTACTGAGTTGAGCAGATGTGCAGTCAGAGAGAGAATCGAAAGGGTGATCGTGCTGCTAAAAAGGGATTGCGTGAACAATTCCACACCCTATATATTTTTTAAACTCACAAAGCCCTTTTTGCAGCTTTATTACTAAACGAAAGAAAAACACTGTATCCGCAAGCAGAGGTCGGCTTTGTCACCATTATCCCATTACACTTCAATTAGGTCCTTGCTCTGCACACGACTGTTCTCGCCATCTGAAGCACAAGCTACGTACCCTTTCTCTGTTAAGGCAGCTTTAAGCAACAAAAGAGTGGATATCGCAGAGCCTAGATTATTCTGCTCTACTGGCTTTTTGATTCCTTTCCCACAGTGAGAAGTCCATAGAAGCCTAACGAGACAATGACGCTTCAAATCCTGCGGCACACAGACACAGCCCAAGGAGCCCACATGAAAGCTGTCATCTATTATTGTGCTGTCAGCCAAGGAAGGGGACAACCTATGAGGCCACAAATTAGCCTCATTAACTCTTGTGTTTTTGTGACATTTCTGTTCTTAAGCATGCAATAGGGTTTGGTCTGTTAGCTCAGAGGCGTTAGAAAGCATTAAGAGAATTAGCAGCTTAGTTTCTGTTAACAAAGTTTGGGGGTTTTTGTCTCTATTGAGCTACCAAAGGGGAAACTGTTCAAGCAGGTACTTTGGTAAAGTTCACTGACATCAGACATTTGGTTTAAATGCCCAATTTGGGATTGCTCCGTTCCGAGTCAGTAGAATTCAATCAGATCTCCACAGAAGGGTAAAAATGCGCTTCCCAAACCAGGGCATATTTTAATAACAGAGTACCCATTGTGTAACAAGGTACATGACCAAATCCACCAAAATCTAGCTGACCCAGAAGGCAGCATTTCATAGAAGATACGTGCATCCACACATTCTAGCAATTACTATGAAGCTGCTGCTTGTTTCCAAAGGCAGTAGATTTCTACTCAGCTCCATTGTATAAGGTTGTATTAAAGAAATGTCTGTAAAACCATAAATGCTGTGTGACTGCAAACACCTTCATGGACACAAAGTCTCCCAGGTTACATTGTTCCAGAGCTGTTGCAATGGCAGATTGTGGTCCAGAACCAAACACCAAACAAATTTTGGTCAAATCCCACCACATGCTCCCCAGACGCACAACTTCTCTTGCAGGAGACCCTGCCCTACTGACATGCAAGTTTCTGGGGATGGAATCCATCTCTTCATTGCCACAACCACAGCCAAGAGAGCTGAATCCAGTGCCTGCCCCCAAGCCAGATCAGTCACTTCTGATGACCGGACCTTCACGAAGTTATCCAGGAAACCTCAGTGAGATCTGAGCACTCCTATCACTGGCAAGACAGGCAAAAACCTGGCACGGTATTTCTTTATCAGGTCACGTTGAAGTAAGCTCTTCCGTGTATGACCTGTGTTTAAATCTTTGTCTTTTACACAGAAGATGTAGAGACATCACCACCAATCTGCTAAGAATATTAAGGCTCCATTTAGGGCACATTCAAACAAGCGCTCAATAGGACAGAGGGAGAGGATGTAATTGTACAAAGAACTACCAGAGCTTGTCAGAAGCACCCTCTAATAACCAAATGGCGGGAAGCATCAGCACAGCCAGCAGAACAGGAACAAGTCAGGCTTTTTTCATGCTTTCTACACCCTTGTGTTACGGCAACTTTTGCCAAAAATTTTTTCTAGTTATCACTGTTCTCCACAGTCAGAAGGACTTTAATAGCAACAACAGAGATGGTGCCCTACGTACGAGTTTTCAGTCCACACAGTGATTTCAAATGTGGCTTTCATCTTGCAGGTCCAATTCACTCCCACTGATTCAACCCAACAAGTAGATAGCTACAACTGTGCAATACCACAAGGGAGAGTCGCAAGATCTGTCATCCATAGCAAGAGCAACCACAAGATTTAATACATATTTACTCATGAAAAACTCTGTTTTCCTTCAAAATTTTGTATTCTGTAATATGGAGCAAGTTAAACACAGAAACAAGCTACACGTGCATAGCTGTCCTGCCAGCCACTGTAACAGCCTCCCAAAGTAAATCCATTCTCCCACATATAGATGAAGACAGCCAAGAAAAAAAAAAAAAAAAATAGGATTGTGCACAACTTCCCAAGACGCACTCTGAGCTCCTGTGGTTTAAGCAGGGGCTAGGCAGAACCACCAAGCGCCTCAGAGCACCCCTGTGCTTCGAACCAATACAATCATATCAGATGAAAAAATCAACTTTAATTGTCAAACCCCTCTCATAGCTACCAGATCTCAAGTCCCGTGTCACAGCAGGTAACAGGGAACACAGAAATTAATTGCAGATAGGCTTGGAAGAGCAGATGACTCTTGGGCTCCCCTGTTACGCTGGTCGTCAGGAGGACTACCACAGCCCCAAGCCTCTCTCTCTCCTACCTGAACTCCAGGTCACTCTTTTCTGTGTATGTAAAGGCCAGAAAGGCCAGACCTAGGAAGGTCTCTCAAGCATTAATGTGTGCACCGTCTGAGCTGGGAGACAGGGAAGGAAATACTCCCTTATACTGCAGACAAGAAGCAAAACTGAATAGATGGTCTAGGTGGTAGGTACCAAATGCTGTTCAGATCAATCCTATGAGGTCTCAACAGAAAACTAATACAGTGTATATGCTGAGAGATGCAAACACAAGGCAGAGGATCGAAGACCTAGGAACGAGCACAAAAGCGAAGAACAAAGTGAGGGGAAAGATAACGTAATGAGATTTGGCTTACAACAGACCTGCCCACCCAAGGAAAAAAAAAAATTAATAAAATGTGGGGAATCCCGTGGAGCACATCTTCACAGTAATGAGGGGGAGGCGGAAGGGAAACAGTCACAGCATGATAACCTGAAAAAAAATGGCTTTTCAAAAAACCAAAACAAACAATTCTGTATTTTGGTATGAAGAAAAAAAAAAAAAAAAGGCATTTCAGGCAAAAACAGTAAGGGCTTTTTTCTTAAGACTGGTATACATAAAAATATATTTAATTTAGTGATTTTTAGGAGAAAATACACTTTCCCCCCCCCTCCGGCTTTTCTTTTTTCAAAGAAAAAAAAAGACTAAGTTAAGTGGAAATTTGGTATTATGGAAAACATTGAAAGAAATTAATTGCATCTTTAAAAAGAACAGAACAAAGGTAGTATTCCAAAGGTACAATTTAGGGAGCAAATATGAATGACAGGAAATGCTGCTGCTGTTAGTTCAGGAGAGTAGAATGTACTCAAGTAGCAGTAAATAACAGCAGAAAGAGGTGGAAGTTTTTCCTCCCTTGGCATCGGATGAGACAAGGAGTTCAGGCAAGGGATTTTTATCCTTAAATTCATCATCCATGCACACACACAGAGACACATCAGTGCTATCAAGGCAACATGAAGGAAAGCGCCCTGCCCCATCACTGCAGCCTTCCTGCTTGTCCCCACCGCTGGCTCAGCTCCTCCGGTGGCAAGCTGAGCAACGGCCCGAGAGATCACAATGCACCAGCAGAACCCCGTGAGACCAAGCCCAGCACCAAGCTAAGAATACAAATTCTTAATTCAAACAAAAGATCAATTCAGCTACGTCAGATGACAGCCACCTCAGCACACTCATCTGTGGATGGCCATATATGTCTATAAATGTTGATCTCTTCACTATGGGGATTTTTAAAGTGAGATTTGTTTATTCATGCTCAGATTCCTCTTATACTTATGCCAACGATAAGCCTTAGATTAAAGAAAGCTTCGCAGCTTTAAATACTTCTTCGTAAGATATTCACTGTACAGTTCAATGGACAACTCCCTGATCTGAGCAACCACTTTAAAGTATTCCCTAAAGGCATCCAAAATAATTTTGTTCAATCTGATGTCTGATTAGATATCCAAGGCTCTCTGATCTCTCAAAGGTTGCTTCATAAAGGTTTCACTCAAAACAAAGAACGTGATTTAAATGCCTTTGGGGCTGACAAACAATAAATCTCTTAAACTGAAACCTAAACACTGTACGGGGAATCTAAAAGGTACCTGAAGGTAACTAAAAGGTATTGCCCTGTAACTAAAGCCAACGGAAACGGTCAGAACTCACTGTCCTTCAATTTGTTGCCGTTCCCTGGACCAGGACACAGCTTAGTGGCACAACAGAGCATAAAGTAGAGCAAGAGTACAGCAGCACAGCCTTTAACAAGCACAACGCTGCAGACATACAGGTGGGATCAAAGGGGCAGAAGGGATGTAAAGAGTCTTCAAAGTCACTTAGAAGATTCTTGCACACTGTTCCTTTTAAAAAGAGCGAGGACTTCAAGACCCTTCACAGCTTTGAAAAACTCAACTTAAAAATACTTTTGAAACAGCTTTAGAGATTTTGCAGTTAGTTTCTGTCAGAAACTCCTGCTTGGTGCCCGGAGGGAAGCAGACAGTACCTTCTGAGCGGTGGATGCACGTATGCTGGTTATCACTTAGAAAGAACCCTTCCTTACAGCGACATTCATAGCTCCCCACAGTGTTGACACAAACATGCTGGCAACCACCGTTGTTGAACATGCATTCATCCGTATCTGAAAGACAGAGAAGAGAGAGATCGGCTTTGTAGTAAGACCAATGCACTCATATTGGCAGCAGCCGCTCAATACGCAGTACAGACAGACATCTGCTTGGCATGTAACCACCCAGGCAGTTTGACACCCCAGGCTAGCCTGTTTGCTGTTGGTGTTGTGCTGTCACCCTTGGGAAAGTATATTTTTGCTGCTGCTCTTCCCCTGTTTGCAGTTTGCCCCATCAGTCACAGGGCCCCCAAGAAACACTGGCCAACTAATCCGAATTGCTGGTTATAACTGAGGCAGAGTCGCCTCGGTGGAGCCAGAAGCAGGGCTCCACACTCCACCTACCCGCAGGTACCCTGCCTCTTGGTGCAGCAGGACAGCACTGCCGCCCAGCAGCCCAGCACATTTACATCTAGGCTGAGCATCCGTACATGGTTCTATCTTGCTCAGCAGGACATATCTTTGGCTCCAAACCCATGCAAGCTACAAAAGGTGTTTTTCCAGAAAGCTCCCCACTCTGAAGCAAAGGTGGAACAAGAAAAATACAAACCTCAAAATAAACTGAAGCTTAAAACCTATCCCCTGCTCCTTACTTTCAGTCTAGCTAGAACTCACACACCACATCTGTTCTGACACTCAGTTTGATTTATGAACCTCCTCCCTCAACTCTAAGTCACCACCACTTACCATCACGGCTGCTGCTGTGTTTACTGACTGCTGTCAAGGACCACAGCAGAAGTTCTGGAAATACTTTTAATGTTGATTTTGCAATATTCAGAACTTCAACAATACCAGAGAATATAGAAAAGCTCTGCTTGCAAGACAACCAAGAGAAACAAAGAGTAGAAAAACTTCAGCTAAGCTTCCTAAACAACAGGATGCTCATCCCAACCTCCGATTCTTCGGAATTTTACCCCTTAGTAAGTGCAGGTTCTTGTAACCACTACCAGCAAAGAATTTTCCTATCCTAATCTTCAAAATGCCAATTTGAACAGGAAGTAAAAATGGTCAGTCCCTTAAAAAAACCAGGACAAAACGTTGCTGAGGCAAAGCTCTGGTCTCATGCGCAAATTTAGATGGAACATCATGTTTGCTCCCTGCTCTGTTCATTGTTCCTGAGCTAACAGTACAATGTTTTTAATTTAACATTGTAGTATTTCTGGCATAAACCATCTGTCTTCTAAAAAAGGAGAGAGAGAAAGGCTTTTAGTAAGAAGCATAACATAGTATTACAACAGACTTAATTTCTGCTGAAGGCAATGAATAAGCCAATTGGATGCAAAAGAATGTGACCTGCTGTAGCAAAGACAGCGGCTGACATATCTCCATCACAGAGAAGCTGAGTATTTTAGAGTTCTGCAGTGATGTGAATATGCAAACAATCATGAATAAACAGCCACCATGAGTCTTTAGTACTACAGATTTGAACTCCAGCAGATGTTTCTGTCTCACAGGCTTTGGAAAGCTTTCAAAAAAATCATCTCTTTCCAACAAGTAATTGTCTATTTGGCTTAAACCCAGGCATACAGACGAGATCTTCAAAAATAAGGGTGAGAGGAGGGCAACCCTGGCGTGAACAAAGTAAATAAACAGATTAAGAGAAGATGTGATCCAATTTGCTGCATGCCAAAATATTTATTTAACATTTACATCGCATCTCAAAATTGGCAGGTCAGTGGTAAAAACTTCATTGTATATCAGTGACATTTTATTTTACTTTAAAAAGTCTGCCACGCAATACTGACCAGCTTCCCAGTAACATAGCAGGTGGTAGATTTTGGTCAGAGTTATGTCTAGGTCTTACTGATCACAAACAAGCCAGCTGAAGTATGCTTTAGAGGGGCTACTGGATACAAAGAGAATACACCCTTTGGTGGCATTCTAGGAGGCAACATGTTCCTTCACATTCAGCCCTTCATGGTAACCTCAGCTGAACTCCACTGTGTGCTTACACAAATGCGCTAGAGAAAAATAAGATGGCCTTCCTGTTATTTTAAAGGATCAGCAGACATTTTGCTTCCCCCTCTACTTTCTTTAGTGAAATACTTGGAAATTAGCGACTTCATCCTCTCATCCACTCACAGTGTAATAAAATCAATATGTGGACATGCACTAGGTTCCCAGCAGGTGAAACCCAGCACAATCCCACTGAAGACTCCAGATCTTTTCTGATTTGTCCCAGCAGAAGATACAGCCCAGGGATGGTCCGAGCCCCGATCTGATATGCCACACACTAGCGGGAAATAGCCCAGCCAAGCTAACTACAGTCTTAGAATTATGCTGCGAGAGCAGGTTTCCCTCTGACAGACATGGACACGGAAGCCTGCCTGGGCACATCCATGCTCAGTGCAGCAGAAGAGGAAAAACTGAGCCATCTCTGAAAAAGTAAATGGGACAGGTACCACAGCGCCGGGCAGAGCCACACGGGGTACCCGGCGTAGGTGCTGGAAGCAGGACAGCTTCAGCAACATGAGGCTCTGTCCCAGGGAAATAACACCAGCCCCATGCCACACTGCCAGCAGGCTGGGAACTCCTGCATTTCTGTACACTGCTGCACCATGTGCTGGAGAATACCACCACAGTACAACCACAAGGTCTCACTATCCATTTTTAAAGATTTTCACCTGCTGGCACACAAAAAAGCCAAGGAAACTATCTCGGTGCTAAATAAAGAAAAGGAGGGTGAGAGAGAGAGTGTGCATATGCAGGGTCAAGGGAGTGTTGTCAGGATTGAACATATTTCCAGAGTTGCATATTTTGCTTCACACGAACCACCCAGGCAAACTCCAAGCATTTGGCTTAGTCCCTCTGTACTTCAATGGCCTCTATCATATACAGCTACTGCACACTCCTAATTGTCCTTTCCTGACAATTTGCATGCCAGGAAGCACTCAGACACAGTAAGAGTGAGAAGCCCACACCTGACAGATGTACGAGAAAAAAGTGATGGCACAGTTTAACCCAAACCACTTAACAGAAACGTAGCACAATTTCCCTTTCTCCTACAAAGGCCGGGAAAGAGTCACACTGGGATGGTGCATCAGTACTGGGAATTCCGTAGTCCCATATGTGATACTCTTTTCCAGGTGAGCTGATTCAGCCCAACAGATCGCCATGCATTTCCCATGGATGCAGTTAAAGGATTACGTTAGCATCACCACTCACAGTGTTACTGAACGCGCTTCTTACCTAGGCAGTTGTGGCCATCATGAGCCAACATAAAGCCATCGTAGCAAGTACAGCGGTAATTTCCTGGAATGTTGAAACACTCATGGACACAGCCTCCATTGAAGTCATTATCACATTCATCAATGTCTAAGGAATAAAACAAAAGTCAATATGATGGATGCTTCCCTGAGTGTTACAGACAGAGATGCGACTGCATAGATGCGAGCAGCAACTGCTGTCCAAAATAATCATTGTCTTGCAAATAGGCCATACTTAACGTATTACTTGCTGCATGTTTCTGAAGAGTGACAAAATGCCCTGAGATTCCCATGTAGCTTTACCTTGTATTTTTTAAGGCTGCTGGTTAAACAACAAACTAATTATTAGACCAAGTAGCATTACTAGATGAAAAGCCATATAATCTGTTTGCCTCTGATTTTGTAAACAAGAAGGAAATCAGGTGCAGGAACAATGACTATTTTGATTTAAAATCATTCTCCATACTCTAAGCCATTATTTTTAACGGCTCCACCTTCTTAGAAATACCTCATGCTGACACAGGCAGAGCAAAATGCTTCGGTCACTTTACCTTCACATTTCTTCCCTTCGCCAGTGTAACCCACTTTGCACGTGCACTTGTACAGCTTTGGGGTGTTTTGACAAATAGCATCGGGGTGGCAGTCATCAAGCCCCAGGGCACACTCATCCACATCTGTGAAAAGACAGGGTTCAGAATGGACGTCAGAAGCTGGAGACCAAAGCGTGTCTCCTGTACACATCACTGACGAGATGACGTAAGGTTGAGCAGCTGTTTGTGGCATGTGCGTGCATATTATATGTATTTTTAAGTCTGGACAGAAATATGCAGAGGCCGTATCGGAATTTAAATTTGTATAACGCTCTACCTGCATATAGATGTATTTCTACGCAATTCAGATAAGTTTGTGTTAAGCTTCTCTACCCACTTATAAATACATCAACAATAATCTATTATGGGCTAGGTCCTCCATGAGATTTAGCTGACAGTTTTACAGAGACTCGTTAGAGACTGTTAATCTTTCTGGCTAACAATAAACAGTTAGTGAAAGAGTTCTCAATCACATCCCTGACATCACCCTCAGGAAGCCCAGTGATTTTTAAACTAAGATGGGGTGTTTACAGAAATGTACTTTCAAAGTCACCACCAACACATTAAAAGACAGACTTACCATCAAACGGATGCATAATTTATAAATAATGCCATTTTTTAAAAATACGAGACAGGTATCTGTTGACCAACACTGCCAAATCACCTGGCCAGCCATCACAAAGCACAGCATACTGAACCAAAATATCCAGGTGGAAACTTCAGAGCAGAAAAAATGAGGAGAAAGAGGAAGCCCTAGAGATGAAGAAATGTAGACAGAAGAAGAGAAGGAAAAGTTACGGGCAGCAGCGGACATGAGTAGAAGTTTTTCACACAGCAGAGGAAAATTCAAACAGAGAAACAGGAAGGTTTCCAGCAACTGTTAAAAAGAAGAACTGCAAAAGCAGCACCCCACATAGGTATAAAAAATGACTCCTAAAACAAGAAGATGAATTGCAGGAATATCAGCAGAAGGTGGCAAACAGTCAGCCACTTTTTATAGTGGGGATCACTTTCTAACGGGGAATTTCAACGAGCACCTCTCCCATTTACAATTATAGCATTCATCTCTTCTTTTTTTTTTTTCCCCCCAATCACAAAATATGCCTGTAGCTACTGCAGTAGTTGCCAACCTCAGAAAGTATTCCTGTAGTTTTAACTCCTAATGCATTCGGCAGCAGGAGACAAGGCAAAGAGCCACTGCTAGAGCAGGAGCGCTCTCCTGGCTCTCAGGTGCACACAGAACTGGTATCAGCGATGGAGTCCTCAGATACTACCTCCAGAAAACAAAGGGAAGGTGGAAAACAACCAGAGAGAGTGGCTTCCTCTCAAAGAGGAAAAGTCAAGCCATTAAAAAATAGGGGAGGCAGTGAACTGAGGGAGCAAGTCACACAAGGAGGGGCGCAGGGAATTGCTGAGGGGACTCCAGCTAGTGGGATTCAGGCAGATGGGGCAGGAGGAAAGGATGGGTAAGGAAGGAAAGACAGCAGGCAGAAAGAAGTGTTAGCCACACGTGCTGGCTGCGTATCCCCTGCACGGAAAGCTCTCCTCTTCCCAGCCCCGGCCAGGGAGGCTGGGGTGGGGGGGTGTCTCAGAAAACACACGCCACAGACGGGGCTTCTTTCAAAGTTATGGCACAGAGACATCAACCAGACCCCATGCCAGCAGCAAAACGTCCGTTCTGCTATTTTATTTTCACACTGACCCTCTGTGGTCTGCAGCGCACAGGGAAGAACGGCAGTAAAAAAACGCAGCATTAATGCATACAGAATCCTGGAAAAGAGGGCTAGAAAATAAAAAAAAAAAAAAAAAAAAAAATCACTGGGCACAGGGAGCAAGATTTCCTCATGACGTGACAGTAGCCTGAGCTGGAGAGAGACCCTAGAGGAGGGAGACTGAGCAAACATCACAGCCTTCAAGTTGGCAGTAAGGCAGGCGCGGAGGAGGCTGCAGGAAGAATTACCGAGTTTATTCCTCGGCGACCGAGGGCAGCCGAAGCAGCGACAAACGCCGGCTTCGCTTCCCCGCTCCCTCGGCAAAGGTGAGACGCCGACCAGGTGCGGGACCCCCCGGGGGCCAGCCCCGCTGCCGGGCGACACCGGCGTGTGAAAGCCGCCGCCGGTGCCCGGAGCGACCACCCCCGCGCCACCTCACCTCGGGAACGGCCGCCGCTCGCCCACGGCTCCCCTTTCCTTCGCCCTCCAACCCCCCGCGCCCCTTACCCCAGCGCCCGCCCCGGCTGCTGCCCCCCGGCAGCCACGTCCAGGCGCCCCGCGGGGAAGCGCCGCCGCCCGGGGGTCGGGCACGGCCAGGTGCCCGGCGGGGGCAGCCGCTGTCCGGGGCTGAATGCGGGCGGGCGGCACTCACCGGGCAGCGGCAGGGCGGCGGGGGCGGCCGGCGCGGGCAGCAGCAGCAGCAGCAGCGGCAGCGCCCGCGCCCCCGCCGCGCCGGGGCGGCCGCCGGACCCCATCGATGGCGCTGCGGCGGCGGCTGCGCTGCTGCTGCTGCTGCCGCCGCCGGGCGGGAGGAGGCGGCGGCGGCGGCGGAGGAGGGAGGTGTCTGCGGGGTGGCGGGGGCTGGGCGGGCCTCCCCTGCCCAGGCCTCCCTGCCCGCCCCGCGGCGGTAGCCGGCGGCGACGAGCGCACCGCCACCCCCCACCCCACGTGAAAAACCCGCCATCGGCAGCACCGGTGCCCCCACCCGCGGCACCGGCCTTCGAACACCTGCACGACACCCTAAACACAGATGTGCCGGGGCGCCGGTGCTTCCCGAAGGTACCTGAGATGCCGCTGGCACCCACCCTCTGCGTGTGAGGTAAGTGTATTGGAACCGGTGCTCCCCACGCTGGGGCGGCCCGTAAAGCGGTCTCCTTCCAGCAGAGACAAGCCCATGCAAAGATCCCGTGTGCCTGCATCCTGTCACAGCCCATACATAACACAACTCACTCCAGCCTGGCTTGCGTTTCTTCAAAAATACACCATTACAATTTTTACCAAGTAATTACACCCCACTGCAGGGCGTGAAGTCCCCGTCTGAAGGCTGTACCAGAACCCACAACATCGCACCACCACTCCCATCATCTCCCCATCACACCTCCTCTCCCAGCCAGGGATTTCTCACAGCTGTCCTTCCTTTGGCAGCTAAAAGTGGCCTATCCTTATTCACTGAAATTATAATTTCCTAAATGTTGTTTGACCTTTCGTGGTGCAAGGGAAAGCAGGCAGTATTCTTTTCTAGCCCTCCCTCCCTCCCATCCCTATTTCGCTGCCTTTTCTCTTTTGTTTTGTTCCGTGAGAAATACCGAGCTATTTCTAGTTGTAAGGGTGGTTTATACACATTAGTAAATCTTCAGAGCGAAGCTTTCCCTCAGTCTTTGTCTTTGTTTCCCTAATGGTAGCTATAAATTACCACTTCCCTGTCTCACTGGAGCATCAGGCTTCATTGCTTTTGAAATGATCAAAGTTATTCTCTTTTAAAATCCAATGAGAAACAACCTATTGTTTCTCCTGGACGGTTTCAGTCTTAGTCAAACTCATCTATAAATGCATAAAGCTTCTCATTAAACACTCGAAGGATTCTCCAGCCCCACACCATACCCCAAGCCTCCCCTTGCCAACAGAAAGTAAGAAATGAATGAAGACTTTCTCGACAGTTTCCATGATGTCATGAATAAACAATCATACTTACGATGAGAATTCGCACATCCACACACCTCTCATCTGCAGATATCAGTTAAGTGTCTCTACAAACAATTCTCCAAAATGCACGTGACTACAAGCGACTTTACAGAAAAGCTGTTACATATTTCAGGCACTTTCCAGTCAAGGTTCCTCAATGAACTTGACCAACGTTAATTTAAAATTCATCACAAGATTTGACAACACACACAAAATCTATATGTGAAGAGTATATCAGAAAAAACAGTATGAGACACTGAAGAGAAGAGCCGTATACCCAAACAACCAAAGCTTTCTGAGACACAGTAAAAGCAAAGCATCTAATTTACTTCTATAAACTAAAATATAAAGTGACACATAAATATTTGTTAATGCCTGAGTTAGATCAAAAGATCTCAACACAGCCTGGAAAACAAACAGGAACAATATTAAATTTATCTTAGTTAATGAAACCATTTCTTATATTCAAATCTCAAAGTGCCTTGTAAAGGATCCTAGCTATTATTTCACGTATAATACTCATTTGATTATGATGAAGAATTGCCATTAAAATATCTCTTTAAAGACACAAAACAGACACAAGTTCAGACCTCAACTCGGACATCTTTCTGTAGCCTCCTTAACTATTTCTATTCAACTACAGAGTCCCAGTGACAGATGACCACACCGGGTACTAAGATATTTACTGGGAGAAAGAAACTAGAAAAATTCTTAAGACTCAACTTCAGCAATAAGTTAAGTACCATGAAAGAAAAACAAACATAGCAGGGGCAGTTCAACAGGAAGAGACCCCAAATAGCACTGTTTGGGTTTTTTTCATCAATCAAAAATAAAATCAAATCACAAAGTTTTAAGGAGGAAAACAGCTACTGGTAAATATCTGCAAGAAGTGTATGCAAACAGCACATTTTCATACATTATGCATACCGATCCTAAAACCAGCGGCAAAGTTTTTGCTCATCTAGATACTATACAGCATTTTAGTCTTGAACTACATTTTCTCAGCGTTTTCTGGGCCAGAGTCCCATTCAGTTATGTTTCACAGATGCTTTGGGGAGAGAGGTTTGGCTGGTTTATGTTTGGAGAAAGGCTGCATATCAGAAAACCTGTCTGCTTTTTCCAATTGTACCAGTGCGCGTGCTACCTTATGATCTTGCAAAACCTGGAACTTCTTCCCGCTAACACTGTTGGATCTCTTTGGACGACCAGGGGCACAACACCGTATGCTGCTCCAAAGGAACTCTTCCACACGGACAAGATCCCCAATCCCCCCTGCCCTCCACTTTAAGTACCACTCAAAGTCGCCCCTCACCTGTGAGACTGAGACTAAGCTGCCACAGAGCAGTCAGACGTAAAAACTGCCCCAGAAATTCTGCACCTGATCTCCTGAGTAGAGCTGAATACTTTTGTCTGAAAAATTTGGGATAAAACCTGCTTTATGCTTAATAATCCTTGTTAAATTTTACTATTTAATGATAAGCAAATATTGTTTGAAGACATCTAGATTGCCATTTCATTTGTACTTTAATGTAGTGAGAAGTAGTAGGTCTGCTGGGCTGAGCAACAGTGCATCATATCGACCCAAAATTTAACACGACTGAGCAAACATAATGAGAGCTTGTGACAGAAGCTGAAAACAGCTGGGGTGAGGAGGAAGATGCCAGAATGAAAGGGGGAAAGGGGCAGAGAGGCAAGCAAGGAAATACTTTCAAATATATAATTATTCCAAAGATTTTCGCACACATCAGAGATGTCTATTTATCAGAGATGTAATTTCAAGTCTTCCTCATCTCCATATGTATACTGGGTTTTGAATAACTGTTTTCCTTTGAAATGAATCACTCAAACTCTTGCACTTACACTTTCCATCTTAGTATCCAAGGGGTTTCCGAGCTACCAAATAGGTTGTTGAGTTCTACGTAAAATAACACATCTTCAGTAATCAGGATTCGGTTTTGCAATTTAGCAGTGGCTTTCCTTGGGAGCAGGACCTGCATATGCTTTATCTCAAACAGAGAGGAAATCTGGGGTTCCTCTGGTCACAAGGAGTCTAAAAGACCCTCTCATGTTCATTTATACTCCTTGTCTAAGTCTTTTTATGCCACTGGTAGAAAAACTTCCCTGAAACAAACTTCAGATCCACCAGTGATATTTTAAAAGTTGAAGGATCTGCCTCTTAAAATGCCACTGTCACCGAAATGAAGAACACTACTTCTGTTTTATTCCAGGACTGAATACAGTATGTTCTACTAACGAGTACACATCTTTGAGTTTTTGAGTTAATAGGGAAAAAAGGAGACTTCTTGCTATGTGAAATAACTTTTAGACAAAGACTTGCTTGGTGCACCTCTTAGACATTTGTATTTCTTTGTGAGAACTTCCCAAGTCATCACTACAACAAATTGTAACACAAGAACATTTCTAGACCCACGTGTTTGGACCAGTTAGCCAACAGACAATCATTGCCTGGCACTCAAACTCTCCTCTCCAACAGATGTCAATAAGCATCACCTTCTATAAAACCACCTCAGACCTGAATTTGCAAAAGTACTGTGAATCCAGCAGTTGCACAACACTTTGCTCACCAAGGCCACTGTTCTTTTTGTTTCTTCCCCTTGCAGGAAGTCTGAAAGGTTTGAGGCCACCTGCGATGAAGTGAATGTGTTTCTGAAGCCGTGCTTACCTCACAGCTCTATACAGGCCTGCCCCACGTCCTTCCCCATAGTGTCCCGCGGAGGAATTAAAAGCAGCAGGTCTATAAGCTTAGGGAATTGAGATAGTTTTCAAGAGAGGCAGGTTTGGCATCTCATACAAGCACAGCACGCCTGGCAGCAGGCACCAAGTTCACGACTGCATCCCCCCAAACCTCTCCAAGGCTCAGGTCACCAGCACCACCTCATCAGAGCATGGGGCAGCCTGAGTTCACCCTGTCAGCATCTCCCCCAGTGAGTCCACAGAATGACACCATCAGTTTTAGTAGTGCACAATCACCACCAGCTCAGGAAGACTGACGTGGTTCCTCCAGAGAGTTCTTAACACTTGCTTTATTATAAGCAAAGTTTATTTTGCTTTGCTTAAAAAAAGCCTCCACCGCAGACCAGGGTGCATGTGGGGGTAGAAACAAAGAGAGGCGAAGCAGAGGTACCCCCAAATAGTGATCAAACTCCTTCCTTCTTCGTTTTCCTTGATGGTATAAAACATCCAATGATGACCTCGTACAGTTTGACACAGAGTGAACCCTACCAACTTCAGAACAGCCCTAACTTGAACCACTGTTCCCAGGCTGAGAATATTACCTTCTGTATTTGTCAGCTTCAAACAGAAATCTGTCAAAGCAGAGATCAGCCATTGCTAACGTGCAGGTCAGAAGAATAAGCAAGTCTCTCCGGCTATAGCTGACAAAAGAGAGGGCAGCTCCCTAAAAGAAAGGAAAAAAAGTGCACCTGAAGGATGAGCTCTTTTTTGCAGACACTGGGCTACTAAGGAACGTCAGAAACCGTACAACATGGGGGAAGTGGCATTCAGCCTTCTTACCTGTTCCTGTCATTGTACATGGGGAAGAACTGCAGAATCAGTGACAGGGGTTGGAAGGGACCTTTGGAAGTCCATCTTGTCCAACCCCCCTGCTCAAGCAGGGATGTCCTGGAGAGTGCATTTTGGATGAAGCAGGAGATTAAAGCGAGTAAAACTGACTCGGTCTCCCTGCTTCTCACACAATTGACATATAAAACTTTCAGGACACAGGCAGCAGAAAAGTTACAGAAGCGTAACCACAAATGAGTTGTGCTCACATTTGTTTACTACTCCACTCAAATCTAAAAAACTAGATTCAATGTACAGCAAGGCAGGCAGAACCAGTTTCAAGGTGAGATAAGCAGAGCAGTATCTAATGAACCAAGATTACACAGGGCTCCACTACATCAGTATGCTCTTCAAATCATTCGAAAATGAACGAGTGGAGAAGGAAGTAACCATGCTTTTGCCTCTCTGCCAGTACAGTCCCTCCACCCAGTAATTCCTCCTCCGGGCCCATCTGTCAAGTTAGATCTTACCCTGGGGTAAGATACGGTAAAAAAAGGTAGGAAACAGGCAATCTAGGCAACAATGCCTGGGCACATGTGTGCCACAGATGCTGTCCAAATCTCAGAGATGGAGGACAGTGCTATTTTCTCACCTAACTTTGTATTTGAAGCATCAGATAGTTACATTTCCAACAATTCCTGCTTCTCTGTATGGATCCCCCTACATAAAGGGAAACGATGAGTACATCGTACATATAGGTGACTAATCGTATTTTCCAGAACATAAAATTTGGAGACCTCCACCAAATTTGGCTACTAGGATCAAAAGTTGTTCTAAGATAGGAAAAAAGCTAACACAAACGGTGACACGTATGTGTGCGTGTACTCACAGACACTTTCCGAGATCTGCATTAGTCCCTTTGCCTTCCTGTTTTCCCCATTCCCTGATTACTGAGTAGGCATCTTCCACTGATGGCAGTCTGACCGACAACTGCTTGTGAGAAGGCTACACTGGTGCTGGGAGGGCAGCAGGAATCTAGTTGAACAGATCAGATACAAAACTGTACAAAAAATGTCTCCTGAAATCAGACACTAAAATGTCATACGTACCTGCAAAGTCAGGCAAAGGAGAAAAGATGATTAGCCAAATTATAATAAGAGGCTTTTGAAAATAGCACATTAATGCTATTTTTCATGTTAGAAGACAAATTTTATTGCAATTCAGCAAATGAGCTACACCTGTAAAACAGTTTTGTATATCCAATTCACATTTAACGTCCAATGGATTGAAATGTCACAGGAAAAATAAAAAAGGAAAACAGTACCTGGTTTTGTAAGTTAATGTAAACTTCAACACCCGCCCTTAAAAAAAACAAGCCAGTGATTTCCCCACGTAGTAAAATATATAGTTTATAAGGTATTGATGCTTTATCTTAGTTTAACAGCCAATCTCTAGGTATAAAATAAAGAACTACAAAGATGTGAAATACATGTACAATATCTTCAAGTACTTTGAAGTATCCTCTAGTATCTTGCACTATGGACAAAAATCATATGACAATATACAGAAAAAGGTAACTCTGAATAGTTTCACTGCAGAAATCTTAACATATTCATGAATTCAAAACACATAAAAAATATGGATCATCCAGCTAGTAGGTCCCATTTGAACAATTTGAAAAATAATCTTCGTAATGGAAAAATGTCGTGGAATAGTCTTCAGTTCATTAATATGTTTTCAGCTACAGAATGCCAGATGGTTAAGTTTATGGCAGGTTTTTTTTTTGTATAAACTTATCATTATAGTATTTGATTACATTTAAACTGAGTCTTTATTAATTTGCATTTTCTTTTTGTATAAAGTATCATTGTATCAAGTTTGACAGCATTAATCAAACAAGCATAAACAATTGATAGGTGAATAGCCTGGGATTTTTTTTCCTGAAATCACGTATCAGCCTGTGAATATGTTTGGCCAGTTTAGCACTATACATTTACTGCATTATGAACTACTCACTTTTTACCATTACATTTCTCTCTACAGAACGCATGTGTGCTGTTAAAGAAAAAAATATCTATTCCCATTAACTGTTACCCAAACAACAAAGCAGCATAGCCACTTTAACCTGCACCTACCAAACCTGCTCCCACATTTTAGAAAAGTAACTGGGGGGGAGGGGGGGAGTTACAATTGCATTATTCTATAGCCCGTTTCTGAACAAAAATTGCAATGCAAGTTTTAAAAAGGGAGATGGATTTTACAAAGTTCTAGTTAAAGAGCAGCGAAAGACGCTGACTACGCCATTTGCTCTTTTACAGAGCCATCCAATTCAGCAAAACGGTATGGAAGGAGCAAATGCTGGATGCTAACGTTATTCTGTGGGACTGATGCTAGCTACATCAACCACAGAAGTAGGCTGGTTCGTGGGAAATACTGAAGAGCGGTAGGGATTATGGCTGCGACTACAGACTGAACTGTTCTTAGATACGCCAGCCAAATCTCGTCCCAAAGCCCCAGCACAGGCTACCACAGAGCTATATTTAATATCTCGGTCTTCCTTGGTGGCCTCTGGATCCAATGAAACCAACCTTTTTTCTGATGCATTTCAGAACCTTCTACTGGTCCTTCAGCGGAACAAATCATTCCAGATTTGGAAGTCCATAGCAAAACGTGTTCTGAATCCTAATGGGATTAAGCATAGATCCCCTGCAAGAGAAGCAGGATGGGTCTATCACAAAGTGGTCCTTCCTGTGAAAATAAAGTAACTGAGGAGCTGGGAAGATGACCTCTGCATCCTCCTTTTGCATCTGGGCAGCTAGCACACAGGCTGCAGTCACTGATGGACAGCTTCATCCTCACGTGCTAAAGAGCCCACCCTTGGGAACCAGCAAACCCCAGCCTGTGTCCATCCCAGGCACCGCTAACTGTCATAACGAGGCCAAAAAGATCCACACCAAAACAAGCCATTAAACCAATGATATCATGCCACACTAGGTGAACTGGTGTTAAGTGAAAAAAAGAAAAAAAAAAGAACCTTATTTCAGGGTTAATTACCTCATGCAAAATAAAATTAATCAATACTTAATATTATGAGAGATACGGTTTTAACAGGATCAACTAATGTTGAAGTCAAAATAATTAGTCCAACCCTCCTTTCTTACGTAGGCAAATTCCCTGTGAAATACACAGGCCTAGCAAAGTCATCTTAAGTATAGCTGGAAGTACTGTAAATTTATTACATTTTTTTCTATGATTAATACATGAATAAGCAATTTGGGGCAAGTGTATAAAGATTATCCCAACATATTACGTTGAATACATGAAATTCTTAGTATAAAGTACATCTGTTTTATTTTTGCCCTTCCAAAGCTGGAAAAAAACCAAACCAAAAAAACCCAAACAAACGAAAAAAAACCCCAAAAAACAACAAAACAACAAAACCAAACCTGCATACACAAACTACTTCTGTGAAATGCTCCTGTAAGCTCCAGGCTGTGAAAGAATTCACACCCACCCAGCATGAGGAGTGGCTTGGATATTGCCCTTGTATCTTCCTAATGCTTCTGTGAAATCAAAAAAGAATCTTGCTCTGATAAATAGTGACAAAGGAACTTCTCAGTTTAATAATGAAATAAATAGGACAAAAGTAAAAACAGTCAAAAATTTAATACATGTGCTATACTTATAAATTATGGAAATAAAACTATCACAAGATGTGACTAAGCTGTAGGTAAAGTAAAGGTGCTACAACATTGTATGAACCAAAAAACTTGGACTCTGCTTTTCAAAAGAGAGGCAATACTGAGATAAGTTTATACAGTGGAGACCTCTTAAATACATAGCCCTGAATTTCTGTACAGTAATTTGTGATGCTGATAAATCAGCCTGTTCTTAAGTCACATATTAATTTAAAAGAGATTTTTATCAGAGGATTCAAATGAACAGAGATGCCTTTAGGCATTTGCCAAGTTCCAGATCTCCAACATATTAAGCTTTCAAAGTGTTTGTATTTTATTGTAGAAGTGGACTAAAGCTTTCTCTGCTAAAAACAAAAGCATCCCAAATGAAGCAAACTGTGACAACAGGACTCAAAACATATTGATGCAAAAGGAAAAGAAAAAAAACCTTACCACTCACTGTATTTTCAGAAAAATAAGAAATTCTTATATTTGTTAGTAGTAGGTATACCATTATTATTTCGTGAGGGCATAAACATCTTTATTTAGTCATCTGGCATTTGGGGACCTCATGTCCCTCTTTATTAGCAGTTAAGAGATTTACCAGCAGCAACCATATACCAAACTTCAAAAGGCTGGTTCAAGTGGAAACATTTTTGTGTTATGAACAATTATTCCAGGTTTTTGATTTAAGTGGGCTGCACTGTAAATTCTGAATTGTAACGTCATATAGCCAGTTGTATCATAGAATATTTTTTAAGACAAACTTACAAAACACAATGATAGGTTAAATAAATAAAAAACATCAGTTAAAAAAACACACTTGGTTTCTTCTGTGCAATTACGTACCAATATGAAAAATATTACTTTGATCTCTGCACTTTTCACGGTTCAGTCTCCTGGATTTCACTAAAAATAATACTGACAACAAAAATAAAGGAAAAAATGATTTGTTGACAAATCAGTGCTTTGGAGCTATTAAAAAAAAGCACACATCAGATTTGTCGTTCCCTTGCAGCAGAACATGACCCGATACGTTAAAAATCAAACATTGGTAATAATGTTAATATATAAAATATTAGTTTAAAAACTATAGAATGACCTTCTCAGCAGAAATGGAGTGTATACATTGGGGTCTATGACATACAGCATATCTGAAGGCAAGTTCACAGAATGCTGAAAGGCTCACTGCACATTTTCTATGGCAAGGAAATACTGCAGCTTTAAAATAAGCTGCACAATACTCATCTCTATCTCTTTCACATGAAAGTGTGTAAAAAGCAAATCAGCAAATAAACTCTAAAATAGATTTATACCAAAATCCTCTTTTTTACATTGAGTTTACAGCTTCTATCCATTTGCCTGTACTATTTTTGGAGTTTCCTTCAAGAAAAGTCAAAGTTGCATTTTAGGGCCTTGAACAAGTTCACGATACAATGTACTGGCAGACAGAACTTTTGCATACTAACGAGATTCACTCCTTGTTGCTTTTTTTTTTTTTTTTTTTTTAAAAGATAGTTTTTCCTGTGGGACAAGAGGTCAAATATCGATTCCTTTGACAAGAGATGCCTCCAGCGTAATGTTGAACTCCTGCAAGGTCTGCAGCACTCGAATCAAAGAATTCACAAGAGTATGATCCTTAATCAGTGCTATGTCTTCATACATCTGTGCTGTGATGGGGCAGTCTGCGAGCAGGGCGATCCAGTGATGCAAAAGGTGGTCTCTGACAAAGTGGCAATTTGCAATTTGGAAATAAAAATAAAGCCAAGTTAATTTCTCATTTTCACTGACATGATTTTTATTCTTTGCCTTCTAAACAGACCTACTATCTCCTCCACATATTTTCATAAGGCAGGGAAAGGGGAGTAACTGTCTGTGGAACTTGTTTAAGCAGGAAGCATCCATGAGAGATGCATTTCTAGGCTTTCCACCCCTCACATCAAAAGATATCGTTTCCCAAGAGGCCTGCAAGTCACTAGCCTGCTCCACTGCCTTTGCGTCAGCAGGCTTCTAGATGGTCCCAGCTTCCCTCCTACAATGAGTAGGTGAAGGGTGGGGAATTCACCCAGCCATTAACTGGAGGGGCCTCACTGATGTATGGTTTTCTGTTTCTATCTTCCAACCTTGTTGGCTGTACATGAGAGGGAGGCTATTCACACCAGCCTACTATCTTTCTTTCTTGATTCAGCTGCTCAGCTCTTTGGGATATTCAGTTTTATGTCTCAGATTTCCCACACTTCACACACCTAAGAACTCAGTCAGGGCAAGGTTCACTTGATCCTTCTTTAGTTACATCGAAGAACTGTGTAAGTAATAGTCAAAACGCACAACCCAGCAGTTGTGTGTCTTTATCTTACTAATATGCAACATCTTTTTCATTTTATTAAAATATCAATATTAACAACAACAATAATAATAAAGAAGTTTCTTTATACCTGGCTCCAAGACACACCAGCATCTGAAACTTGCCATCCTTCCCAATGTTTCTAGGGGTGTTGTTGATAGCAGTAATAAAGCGACAGAAATTCCTGGCCCTTGTCTGCCAGTTCTCTTCTGGGACCATTTCATTCTGCTCCAGGGTCTCATAGTATGTTTGTGCTTTTTCTTAAAAGAACGGTGGGAGATAACGAAGTTTCATCATTCCATATAGCAGTCCTAAAATACCTGAAATATTATTCTTCTGTGCTCGGAATAAAATAATTAGGCACTATGACCTTCAAATTTAGATAATTAAATTGAATACCACCTCAACTTTTCCCATAAGCATGCTTACAAATCCATAAGGCTATCTGATGCCTATACTAGACCATTAGTAAATCAGCATAAGTGTCTGCGTCATGGTGGGAACAGTTAAAATTGAAAGGCCTGGATTCAAAGCTCATCCATGAATTTCCTGAATGATTATGTCTAGGTATTGTTTTTTATTGTTTGATTCCATGTGTGAAACTGGGATTCCACTTCCTTCCCTCTGAACAGTGCTAAAGATGTTCTAATACCTAATGAATTTTGAGATGCTACATTACTGCAATGACGATACAAAGAGATGCTGCCAAGATGCCTGCAAGAAGTATGTTGTTCACATCAGCCAAGACATGGTGGCAATGACAAGGAACACAGATATATTTCGAAGACACAAACAGGTTCTGGTATGTCTTCCTTCCACTTACCTAAGAAGTCCCAAATAAATACATTTTTGAAGAGTCTCGGCGATTTAAATCCATGCTGAAACACTTGTTCAAGAGCTGAAACAAGTCCATTTTCTCCACACAGCAACAGCGTCAGACTGCCTCTCTGCCAAGCACAAACAGAAAACATACACACTTATTATCTCAGTTAGAAAGTCTGGGACACAAAAGTGTCTCATGCATCTATTACTGAAACCAGTTTTTAAATAAATAGATGCCCAAACTTACAGTCTACTGTCAAACAGTGGCCCTAGACAAAATGGCCCAGTTCTCACAAGTTTTAAGCATCCAAAAATATCTTGACCTCTCTAAGATCAAGGCTGAAGAAAGCAGTCTCAGAGCCTCTTCATCACCAAATGAAGGCACAAAGGCCAAGATAAAGATCATGAGCAGGTTTTACCTATAATAATGACCACTATACAGAAAATTAAGAAAATATTTTTCTCTTTTACTAAGCAATAAAGATCACAGGTCCATTGTAGCAGGTGCCTCAGAACGTTTGCTTATCAACAAAAACAACATATAACGCAATTTTTAAATATCAGAAAAAAAAACAAATTCTTCTTTAGAACATGATGGTAAATTCTATTTTGCAAAACCAGTGCATGACCACTTGAGATTATTGTGTAAATGCAATCATCAACCGGAATTACACTGTATATGAATTTGCCATGCTATACTGAAAAGAGAGGTGCAGAAGGAATGGGAGGACCTATTTGGAAAAAAAGAGCCAGCACTGCTGTACACCACTCCTGCTCACAAGGGCTGGATTATGATGCTTTGACAGAAGCATGGTTCTTAAGTTTGTTTAGGAAATAACTACTGTGTCAGTTAAGATGATTACACGTATAACGTAGAATTGTACCAGAGTGAGTGTACCAGAGTCTCTGAGAGCACTTCTTCACTTGCAGGGGGGTGGGGGTGGATCTTTTTTGTTTCTCTTGGTTTTTTAAAGTGGCCCGTGGGTTTTCATGTTTTAAGTAGCAAAGAATGCAAAAAAGGGATTAAAAAAACCCCTACGTAGTACTCAATGTAGATGTAAAATGTCAGTTAATCCAGAACACACTAGACAGGAGGCAACACCCTTGACAATAGTACAGGTAGAATCCTTGGCAGAATTTGACTAACACCACAGTCTCAAATACCAGCATGTTATCATTTTCAGTTAACAGAATGCTCCGGTTAGCAGCAAAACAGGTGCTTGAGGATGTACTATTTCAACAGTGTAGTCTCAGTATTTCATTTTCACTCCACTTAAGGAATTTTCGAACACATGGCTGTTCATCCAGTTTAGTTATTTCCGTCATATATATTCTCCAATGCTTACTAATAGTTTTAAGACAGGAGTGCCACTACACAGACAACAACTCCTCACCTCCTTCTCTGGCTTGTGGAAATGCTTGACAATACCATTGACAGCTTCACCAATAGCTTCTTGTATCTGACCAGTATTTAACTCTGCAAAATACAAAAATACATCCAGTCACTCTGTAGCAACTTTAGAAATTGTACCTGTGCATGATGGATAAGGCATACCACCAAAAAAAAAAAAGGGGGGGGGGGGGGAAGGAAAGGGAAGGAGCCATGAACCAGTATAACCTATACTATTGGTGAAAAGGTGCTGGACTGTGGGTAATCGAAATCCAATTCTACTTTTATTTACTGTGGAGAAGGTAGAAATGGAGATGGCTTGTTTTTATACCAAAGTTAACACTGTGGTGTTTCAACACAACAACAGGTGGAAAAGGTTTTTACATATTATGTGCATTTTCAGACCAGGGTCCAAAGCTAAGAAAAGGAGATGTATTTTGATTAGGACCACCAAATCTGGGCATCCTGGAAATACTTCCTGTGACAGTTCCACTGTAAATCCAAGCATGCTTGGGAGCAAAGTAACCACCTGATTTATCACGAATAAGACAATCCCAGAAAAGTGATCTCAATCCAAAACTAAAAGTCCATGAACAGAAAGCACTAGCAAGCTTTTTCATCCATGAAGATAGAGACAGGACAGCAAATTTCTACCTTCCTCCATAGCATTCATTCCACAGATGAAGGACAAGAATACAGAAAACACTACCAGGGTAGCAAAGCACTGGACCAGGAGTCCAGAGACATCTTCCTTCCATCCTTGGAGACTTTCAAAACCTGAATAGATAGAACAGGTTGCTCAGGATTGTAACTTGGAAGTTAGCTGGACTTTGAGCAGGGGGTTGCGCTAAGTGAGTTTCACAGGTCCTCTCCAAGCTACAGTTCTAAAATACAATAAAACCTACAGTTCTGTTTGCAAGCAGCACTCCTCAGGCGATGATGCAGAACAGTACAAGAGAAGAACAAGACATCCCCCACCACTCACTTGGCTTATTGTTTGGTGATATAGTGACAAATCTTCTGATCATGCTTGGTGACTGCTGCAAAGGAGGCGTTCGGCACTGTCGCTCATCAGCCTCAGTGTGGGAAGTGAGCAACTCTCCCACCAGGATCCTCTCTAAGCTGCCATCATCCATTCCTTTTCCAAGCCACCTTCCACAGGGAAACCTAAGAATATAAAGGAAATATTTGGATCAAGTCCTTCAACCCAGATTCAATTCCATGCCAAAGACTTTCAACTGCAGTTGCAAAAAAACCCAAATTCTGCTAGTATAGTTATTAGAAATACTTCACTCATCTAGCAACAAATAAACAAAGTCTTGGGTTTGGCTTTTTCCAGCAGAGGGAGCAAAAGTAAAACAGCTTTTCAGTTCCAGTTTGTGCTAAATGTCACCCTAGATGATCCGCAAAGCAAACAGTGGCAGATTTTACCTTGTCCTTGTCCTACATGTAGCACATGATTTGACGACTACAGAGGAAGAAGAGGTAGAACGGGAAGACCCACTACACACTACAGATGGGTGGTGAAATACACCTATGCTTTCACTGAGTGCATTACACAGCAGGCCAGCCACAAAATAAACACCCCGAACATACACTTAAATGCCAAAACACCAATACATCTATTGAAATTGGGATATTAAATCACACACTAGAAAGCACACGTGCTTACTTGCTCATTATCACTTTCTATGAATCAATGCTCACGTCAGTTTAATCAGCTTAACTGAAAAACTGAAGAGCATCCAAAAATAGGATCTTGTCTCCTCATTTAATTACTAACAAACTGGCATGGAGAACTGAGTGGATTTACCCACCAATGTGTCATCAACATGAGCCTGGCAGTTTGTTTAAGCAAAGGACAGAGCATCCAACTATGCTGCACCTCACACAAATAAATTTAAGTCTCATTCCCTTACTTTCACTACGTAAATGGAGGTTTCTAACACTCATAAGCCCTTGTGTTCCAGCTTGTGTCCAAAGGTCCCTCTATAATATCTAAAGCACTCAGCCTTAATATAAAATATCACCCATATTTGGTAAGCAGCAAGCTCTAATCTGCTATTTCATCCCCAGGCTCAAACAGATTATTTTTAAGATGCACAACAGTCAACTCATCTTCTCCACCAATGTTGTGAGGCTAGACATGAGCATCTGCAAACTGAAAACTCCATTTAATTTTGTAAGAATCATGACTTGTTTAATGCCAGAAGCCAAATGACCTTTCTACACTTTCAGGTAGTGGCAACTGTAGACAAGAGAGTCCCAGGAGATAAGACCTTTCTAATCAAACAAGCCCTATTGTGCCAGCTCCTGCAGAAATTCTACTTACCCAACATGAAATGTCTGGATGATACTTACTTGTAAGTATGCCCTGTTATTTCATTTCTGACCATAACATATTCCACTAGCCACTTGGCATACAGTCCCGAATTATCATGTCCTATTTGCACTGTGGTCAGTTTTCCCAGGTTCTGGCACTGAAAATTAAACAAAGAGTTTGTCAGAGTAAACTGAGAGAGAACAGCATGTTGGAGGAGTAAACTATTAGAGAACATGCTCAGACAGGGAATCAGAAGTGTGGTTCTCCTCTTCTAACTGCATGATTGATTCTGGGCTATTTAGGGGTAGGTTGCTTTATTTGGTTTTGTTTGTTCGCTTTGTTTTGTTAAATACTATTTTGATCAGCAGAGAAAACATCAGCTGAACTAGATTTTTCAATTAAATTTTACCCAATGTGTGCACACACACAAAAATCAGAGCAGAATCAATTCTTTGTTTCCAATAGAAGAGGATATGACATTTTCCACCACTACAGTACAAAACTGTAATATAAAGACAGTCTTGTCCATCCTTGCACTAAAGATTTGTCAGTCACTTTGTTCTGCATGTCATTAGATACAGATTAAATTTGCTATGTGCAGGCACAGGAAGCATTTGCGACTAACCTCATAGACTAAAGAAATTAAACATATGTCAAGATGGTACAGCAAGGGGAGAACTTAAATTTGAACAAAGAGAACATCCAAAGCATGTTTTGTATCAAGCAATACAAACCTCAAAAGTCATTTCTAATACATTCCTGGGAATCTGCAGGACTGCTGTTTCACCCAGTTCTCCCGAGATACAGATCCAAGGATTGGCTGTAAACATCGAGCCACCAAGTTTCTTGCTAGGAACTATCAATATGTGGTATGGTATCACTGCAAACACAAGAAGAAATAACACTTCAAAAATGAATGATAATTATGTAACGTCTTTAACGAAGAGAGGGGGAAATGGTAAGTCATAAAATAATACTGCAGTACCATGAAATGTTAAAACAGCATCAAAACTGCTATTTAATCATGCTGACACTTGCACACTAAGCACTGATTGACAATCAGGAAGTGTACACATAGCAGTCATTAAGAAGCAGAGCAGACAGCAAGACTCTGTCAAATGAAACAAGAAAAATGGATGGAATAATGCCTTCATATGGGTACAATAATTTTTCATTTACCAGCCTCAAAACATGTCATGAAGAACTTGTCCCCAGCTTAAAGACAAGGAAGCAAAGACAGAATATTCAGGCATCCAGGACTATTTTGTAGCTCAGCTCCTAACTGCCTGCTTTTGTGTGTGTGCGTGTAAGCACACTACGCAACTAACACCAATTCCCATTCAATTACTAACGAAAGCCTTTGTTTGCAGGGCGTGCTTGCAGCAGCATTCACTACTGTGGCTGAACAAATTCAAGTGAAAATGCATTATAATGCTGCAAGTTTCTCTCTATCATGTTGCTTTGAGTTATGCTAACTGTAAGACTGCTTGATTTTAAAAAGAACAACTTTTTCCCCTCTAACTGGCACCACACACATGCTCAAATGCTTTCTGGTCCCCTGGTTTACAAGTGACCAATTCAACACAGTACCACCTGAGTTACCGCCCCTTTCTCTGAGTCAGGAGGCATGTGCTCCTGAGGAAATGCATATGCTTTTCAATCGCCTAGCATCGCATACACAGCCCCCTATTAACCAAACTTCTATAACAAAATCCAATTATCTGAACGGTCATTGTATTTCTTGGCGAAATGCCCTTCTTTTATAGTGCATAAATGGATTACAGTTCAGGCTTTTCAGCTGAGGCGTTTAATACATTTCTCCCTCAGTGTCTCCTCAGCTGTCAGTGCCCTCAAGAAAGCACTTGGTGGTTGGATTTTCTTAAAAGCTTGATGCTCATAGCATTTAAGAATGGATTAAAATGTTTCCCTTTTTATTTTCTGTGATGATAGTCTCAAAGTAAGTGACAATTTAACTGCATCCAGCAGACCAGATTTTAGCATCGTCCAGAACTCGCCCACAAGACCAAAACCTATTTTGCTTAGACGTCTGCTTGCTTTGTCTTTCATACACACAATATGGATCATAATGCACTATCAAGGGCAGCTCCTACCAGGGGGCCAGCGGGGTCCTTTCACACGCCCCCAGCCCCAATTTTATAAGCCTTGCTAAAGTCTTTCCTTATTCTGCCTTATTAGTGAGGTCCTGGGGCAGCAGGTCCACAAATGCATGAGAACTCTGTAACGCATTTAAGCATCAGCAACAACAGGTTAAAAGTTTCTCTAGGGCATCTTAAAAAAAAAACAAAAAAAAAAAAAACACAACACACAAAACCAACACACAACAAAAAACTTCAATGGGCATTTCATTATTATCCCAGAGTCAGAGACAGGCATGCTGCAAAGTAGGCTGAGCATGAAAAGTTTTTTTGTTTTCTTTTCAATTCCTAGCATGTGTTATTCTTGTTCAGTACAATACACACAGCCACCGCAAAATTTTCTGTTGAGAATTCTCCCCCAATTAAGAGGATTACAGCTGCCCATGTTTTACCAAGTTAGAAACAAAAGCCTTTAGTGACACAGAGAGAGACACTACTGCCCACCTGAGAGGATCACAGAAATAGCGATACAGCATACACAGATGGATACCAAGAAGAAAGCAGAACAACTACATCGTGGCATGTTGCTCAGAGATGTTTAGAATTTTGGGTAAGGACTCAACCAGAGTTCCAGGGAAAGCAAATACTTACAGATTGTTGTGAAAACATTGGTAAAGCAAAAGTAATCAACAGCATTGAATGACAGGAGATGATATAAGAATTGCTCTTTCTCATCATCACAGCGGAGGAATGCATAACGCTTGTAGAGTTTTCTGACAAAGCAAAACAAATAATCTGTCATAGTAACAAGACGCTTTCAGTGAAATGTTTTCTATTATGCATATATATTAGGTAAACTACATAGAATGTGCAAGCGATTACAAATGACAAGTGATACTGGTACAGCCAACAGGATTTAATGTGCCAAGATATGTCAACACTCTGCAAGTCTGAAGTTTCCCAAGTGCATCAATCCAATACTTCACACCATTTTCCAACCCTTGAAAGCAAGGTTTAGGGTGGTTTAAGGGTCCTCTCCCACCCAAAACGACCCCAAAAGATGGAAAAAGGACTTTTGTATTTTCTTGGTAAAAATCCTCTGACTTCTTTTGGCCATGTAAAATGACAGAAATGAAGTAAAGAGAGTTCTCATAAGTGACTTCTGAGCAGATGGTGCCGTGGGAGAGTCCTCCAGCACACAATGTAAGAGAGCTAGAAGACTCTCTTTCAAGGACACTAGGGCAAACACTGGGGATATCTGCTTGTATTAGGTTATAAGTGATAACCCAGGGTCTACAACATCCCACACGTTAAGCTAGGGAATAGCTTCAGTATTGACTGTACACAGCTCCTGACATAATCAAAATCATAAATATGGCAAAGGTGGGCTAAAGTCCTACTGTTCCCTTTTACTGGGTTGCAAACTCTTTGCTAGAACTGCAACACTGCACAGAACTGCAATTTCTTTTAAGTGGAAATATCAAAAGATGTAGTTCAGTAGCCTTCTCTCACTAATGGAGACACTAATGCCTATGCAGAAGAATGCACTGTAAAGAGAAACAATCCTATACACTTATTGAAAAACACATTAGAGAATTTAACACTGCAAGACATGCAACTAAGAAACCTTGAAAAGAATTTACAACCTCAACCTTTTCAAGTGCAAGGAACGGTAACAAGCGATAGGGAAATACTCTTAAAGTTACTCACTTGTACATAGCAATCAACACAATTTCTGTTAATTATGCAATCAATAAATAATTCCAGTGTTGGTGAATAATCATAAAGAAAGACCATGCCAAGATGCATCAAAATCCAACTGACAACAGGGGAATATTTACAACATCATGAATGCACAAGCTGGGCATTAGAAATGCTGACACGGCCATGGATAGCTTGCTCCTGCCAGGAGGGCATCCCGACAATTCCCCTCAATTTCAGATATCAATTACAAAAAAGTGAGCAAGTGACTCACAAGCCAGAGATTTGCAAAACAAATCAATGATGATTAGCACACACACATTCTCACTTACATAACAAACATAACACTAGAGACCAACAGGAAACGTTCAATGGAAATAAAGACACCGAGCCTTAAATCAACATAACCTGCCTGTAGCCACAAGAGTAGCAAACCCACAAAGGTCTCATGGGTGTCTGTGTCCATCTTTCATTTGAACAATCTGAACCACATGTTTAGGCAGCCTGTCCACAAGGGTATGTGCTGTCCTGCCTTTTCCAAGTGTGAGATTTCTCAGTTTACTTGAACACATAAAGGTCTCAGGGGAATGAAGCTATGCGATTTCCTGTTCCCTAACTCTAGTGCTTTTGCAGACTAGAAAGAAACTGAACGTTTCAGTTTTCTTATTTTTTTAGCAAATGCAAAGTGAAGATAATGGGTTAATTAAAATATCTAACAGTTGCTTCAAAAAACAACACACAATTGGGTTAACTGTAAAATGGCAGAAGGGGCACAATTGCTTCTAGTACCTCACTGAACTTGGCACTGCTTCTGCTAAAAAAACCAAACAGTGCACACTTTAAATCCATGCTGCCTAGAACACCTTTCTTTAAGTAGGCTATCTAAATATGCAGCACAAAGCACACAAGATTACAAAGAACTTATGTCACTCCTATGCAAGTTGCTCCTTTGCTTGTCACTTTAATTTTAAACATAGTTTTGCTGCTGTCTCACTCTGTTCTAGAGAATCCGAATCTGTCTGATAGACAAACAGTGCATTGGCCAGTGTTAAGAGAGTTGGGGTTTGGGGGCTTTTTTCCCCCTCTTTTTGCGGGGGGAGGGCTGGGCAGTGGAGTGCGGTGGTATGTGGAAAGTCCTTTCCTAGCACTTGTTCTGCATGGGACAAGCACTGCTAAATTTAACCTGATCTGGACCGATGACTTCACTGGAAAGGCCTAACCTTAATTTAAAGATACAGGTAGATTTATTAGCTGTCCTCACTCTGCCCTTCAGCTTTTCCTTGCTCACTGTTGGAAGGCCGCAGCTTCATCAGAAAGTCCAATATAATTCAATACAAGGCAAATCTCAAATAATTAGCAGTCAGGATTCAGGGGAAATGGGGGAGGGAAGACATTTCTTGGAAGGTAGTGTGAGTGGGAGGAGAGGAAGGAAGAAAAGACAGCATAGGTTAAGCTGTCTCCAGAAAGAAGTCTTCAATTAAAGCTAATGATAATTACTAGGGCCCACACAAGAGAACCTTTAATTTCCACAGAGTAAACAGTATATTCAACCTTATCAGCAACAGAATTTTTTTCTTCTGCACAGGTCACGCTAAATAAACCTCAAATTGTTACTTCTAAAACAATCAGTATTAAATATGGCCTGTACTCTGATTTGTGCAACTATTTACAAAAGAATTGTTTATGTTTACAAAGATAGTATAATATACACGTGCTCTGGACATCACCAAGTAAATAGATCCTTGTGCTGAGCATTTCTCCTTTTGCCCTTCAAGACGTGTACTTGTAAGAAGCACTACCACAGAGTACTCTTGACAGAGTTTAAGCCAGCGGTATTTGCAGCTCTCTCCAGGTTCAAGTCTTTAGTTTTTACTCACATCCCTCTCCCCCCCCATACTTTATATACTTCTCCCATTTTCTTCCTAAAATCCAATTACTCTTTAGATATTGTTTTGCGTCTCAATGGTTGGGTCTTTTCATAATTTTTTTATGACTTCATATACAATGAATTGAAAGTCACATATTTTGAAATGTTTAGGATAAGTAATAAAACCAAAAAAGGTATCATAATAGCAGATATTTCACTATTACAAAAGCAATTCACCTTATGTTCTTAAGGAAGCTACAAATGCAAAACCTTTACTGTGTAGGAGAGGACAACTAAAGCTGAGACACTGTCAGTTTGATCTAGAGATGCGGACAATCATGCTCTAAAAGATGTAAACAGAAGATTTCAAAAGATTACCAGACCTTGAGCTTATTGCCCCAAAATGAGATGCAAGAACTGATCATCACAGCCTTCCTAGTCACCTTCAAGGTACCGCATGTACACCCTTTATCTGCTCTCTTAAACCACACCAGAAGTTGATATCTACATCATTTTACATGGCACTGAAAGAATTCACAAGAATGTCCCAGATTTGGCAACAGAGGTGAGAAGCTAAGGAACACCCACTTTGAGTCACACTAACGTGAACCACAGAAGCACATCTGGATGTGACTTTACACTCCTCATGACAGAACTGCGTACATGGACCTAAGCTGCACTTTGTCATTCATTGCCAAAACACACAAATAATCCAAGGAAACCAAATATCCCACAGTTACAGAAAGGGGGCCAAGATAAAAAGTTTGACTCAGCAAAGTAGTGGCATTTGGACTTATGCCCCATTTCATTTAGTCTCTAGTAATTTTTGAAGATTTCTGTTTCACCTCAAAGTCGGAGACAGTCTACGCTGACAGAACCGATTTTGTATCTGAAGAACCGCAACATTGAATCATAATTCCCAAATAGCTCATGCACAGGTACATAGACACACTTGGAAGGATCGTTTGTTCCATTAATTTTGCACAGTGCTAAGCAGATGGAAGAATAGGCACTTCTGGGTTTTTGAAGTCAAACAACTAAACAGGCTTAATTTTCAAAAGCTTTGCCCAAGATAAACCATCTTACTTTGTGAGTTCGTGATCCGAAAGCAGCTGTTTTAGATGCCTAGAGAGCAACTTCTTTTCCATAGAGAGACGAACCCAGGCTCTGGCCTTGCCAACATCTGTTTTGATCTCACTGATGTTCTGGATATGCCTGAAAAGGGGGAGGGGGGAAAAAAAAAAAAAAAAAAAAGACCCTGCTCAGTATTTTCAAAGTGTGACAGTTCTTTTGAACCAAGCTAAGCTGAAAAAGGAATTTTGCTAATAAAGTAAAATATCAGGCAAACTACTGGAAAGAGGCACAACGACCTTAATATTCAGCAGTATTGAAATTCCTTGCATATCTAGCTGAAAAAGAGTAAGAGCCTGAAACGGAAATATCTGCAATGCAGTGCCCTATTTACTAAATTCTAAACCAGGCCCATTGCCTCACATGATTTAAGAATCATTCTGGACCTTATCACTGCAATATTTATGGCTGAGCGCTTTGGAAAATTAAACACTGTCTTTGCATGCTCAGTAGTAGCTTTTCTTGCATACAAGACACAAATGATACATTTTTAAAGGACAAGCATGTCCCTTGAAAATCCTAAGTTCACTCCTCCTCACTGAAAAAAATTAGATGTTGGTAAGGTAAAAGGAGAAAAGAAAAATCCTTTCAAAATAATTTAGAAGTTCTGCATATTGTTTTTGATGTGCTGAAAAGAGGGCATTGAGCAGAAGTTAGTTTTATTCACACTACAGTACTCAATGTTAAATAAACCCATCCTTCAGATCAAACAAGTTCTTTAAACTGCCTTCTTCACTGTGAAGCAAGAATGAGCTCAGAGCTACAAAACTAACTTGGCAATGACTGGGAAAATACATACGCTACACTCGCATCTCTGTGGAAATAAAATACAGAATACTTACAAAAAGATGAAAACCGTGTCGGGGAATTTCTATAAGCTAGTAGCTGTGACAATATAAAACCTGCTCAGTAAGAAACATTTCTGTAAAGGTCGACGAAAAAGTTGCACTATGTACTTTAAAACAGTTCAGCACGTTCCTTCCCCACATCCTCCTCCTGATGTATAAAACACAGACTTTTCTGTATGGTATACATTACACACAGAAAACAAATATGCAAATCTCATGGGTTTTCTGTGTTGGTTTTAATAGTTTAAATTCACCTCATATCCTGGATGAGAGAGATTCTAAGAGGTGACATGGCTGGACTGGTATCAGACTTCCTCCTTTCTGAATCAAGAAGTATTCCTAGATTCAGAAGAACAGAATTTCGTGTTAGTAGAAATTCATCTAAAGATTTAAAAATCAATGTAAAAAACAAGGTGAATTAACATAAACTTGCACTTTTGCGCTACTGGTGACTCGCTGCTTTGTGAAGATTTGTGGCATATCTCCACTTCAAGTGACATGAAAATCTAATATGCTACATAGATGGTTATGCAGATCAGCACACACTGAGCATTAACACATTAATGAGCTTAGAGTCAACCAAAATTGCTATGACATCAAATGGCTTAAGACATATACTAATCAAGTATTATTTTCTAAAGACTACCCTATTTTCTTTCTACGTAGTAAAACTGACTGGCATTGTTGACACCAGAAAACAGCGTTCAACATGTTTTACTCAGTACACCACACGCCATATGCTTAACTAATCTATCACTTTGCAGACTCCTGTAACTCCACTACTTTTTAAAATTGCACATTTGGGGTTTTTTAAGCAATATTATTACTCTTATCTTTCAAATTCCACTGTAGAATCAGGTTGGATGTTAAATATAGTCCCTGCCCTCAATACCAAGTTCGAAAGCACAAAACTAATTATAACTTCAGTCTGATATGCAGAAACACTACGGACCAAGTGGCATTTAGGAGACCTTAATGCTTTCTAAATCTTTATTTTTTATTGCTTACAGGACCTCGTCCGTGTTAGTAATGCTCAACTCTTTGCCTATAGCAACTTTAAAACAAAACAAAACAAAAAATCCCAAAAGGCACCCACCGCCTCCTCCAACCCCATTGTTCTCTGCAAAGTTATACACTATGCCCCTATTTGACACAAGAAGCAGTGTTAAAAAAATTACATTAGCAACCTCAGAAACATATTATCAGTAGATCTAATGTGCAATATTACTTTTACTACAACACTTGGTATAACAAAAATTAAAATACGTTTCAATGTTTGTTGTATTTTTTTATATGTCTTTTCCTTTTAAACAGTAAGCCTACTGTTCAGTTGTTTTTCAAGAGAGAATGTAAAACTTCAGGATGTACAGCACAATTTTATATGAATCATAGAATCGTAGATTTGCCTAGGTTGGAAGGGACCTTTCAGATCATCTAGTCCAACCATCAACTTAACTCTGACAAAAACCCTCACTAAACCATATCCCTAATGGTTTCCCTAATATCTACCCATCTTTTAAATACCCCCAGGGATGGTGACTCAACCATTCCCCTGGGCAGCCTGTTCCAATGCTTAATAACCCTTTCAGCGTAAAAATGTTTCCTAATATCCAGTCTAAACCTCCCCTGGTGCAACTTGAGCCCGTTACTTGGGAGAAGAGACCGACCCCCACCTCTCTCCGACCTCCTTTCAGGTAGTTGTAGAGAGCGAGAAGGTCTCCCCTCAGCCTCCCACAGGCTAAACAACCCCAGCTCCCTCAGCCGCTCCTCATAAAACTTGTTTCTCCAGACCCTTCACCAGCTTCGTTGCCCTTCTCTGGACCCGCTCCAGTGCCTTAATGTCTTTTTTGTCTTTGCTTACACTTGTTTTCCACCCCCATCCATAACATAATATGCTTTGCCAGTCAGGCAGTGACTGTGTGTCATATAGAGGATGGTATATGGGAGCGATCCATTTTTAAGTTTATCTTTGAAATATCAGATACTTCTGGTATCTGACTACTGCAGTAGTCAGATACCAGACCGAAACAAGTGGACCCAATCCAAACAAGTTTATTTTCCACAAAATATACTGAGACAATACACCAGGTCCACATTAATTCTGTAGGGGATACAATACTTGATTCAGTCATATTGAGTGAAGGATATATCCAAGGAAACAATCTCTGCATGATGCAAATCTGCAAATAGCTCTTACTCATAGTTTTTTATCACCTTCTTCCAGCAGAAGCCGATCTTACCTGAGGTACTGAAGCTGCCTGATGTAGTTTTTCTCTGTCTGTTTTCTAAGTAGTGTAACAGATGAGACCACAAAGCAGATTTTCCCTAAAAGTAAAAATAATATTAAAGAAATCACTATCAGCTGAATAAAATAAAAAAAAGTTTAAATCATCATTGAAAGTATCAGCCATAACAAAACCTTTCTTTAAATGTGTCTCTCCCTAGGAAGCGTTGGTAAAAAACAAAAACGAGACACAAGTTGGAGGTGCTCAGGAGCTGTAAAGAGGTTGAGAAAGAAAAGCAAGAGTCAAACTGCTGAGATCTAATGATTCTGGTAACAGGAAAAAGTCAATTGAACTTCATTCCTCGTAGTTCATTAACCTGACAAGAAAACATTGCAAAACACTATCTGCCAGCAGGGTTTTAAGTCTGCGGCTGAGGCTGTAACCCGTACCATGTGGCTTTCCCTCCCTGCCTCTCCAGCAGTGAGATGACAAGCGTTACAGAGCCAGCCTGAGTAAACCATCTTATACCTGCATGGCTTACCATGGGATGGCAGAATGGGATGGTAATTCAGGGATACAGGTGCACGCTGCCAATTTTCAGAACCTCAAAAGATCCCCCTTAATTTCATCAAGGAAAGGACTTGGATAATCACAAACACATTAAGAAAAGACAACACAGAATGCAAGCAGGACAATGAAAGCTTATCAGCAAGAATACTCCAGTTCTACACAATATAAAACCAATTTAAAATTAGGGATGTAGTACTTAGGCCAAGATAAATCCATTAAATGATGTTTAAAAGTGCACCTTGCTCATTATGTTCCTTTCTTAAACCTCTGGTGGCTTAAAGCAGAGTGTGAGGAAATCTTTTGCTGGCAAACTAAAAAGATTCTTGGATTCATCCTAAAATACTCTGCATGACAAATCAAAAGCTTGCAAAGCCACAGAAAGACAGCAGTAATTGAACAGGGACTCTCCAGCACATTAATTGGAAGTACTTACAGAGGAAATTAATTAGTATTACTTATGATCTTCCTAAATTATTATATTAACTTGAAATCCCAGTAAAGATTTAGCAATTCTGCGTTTCAGAAAAGCAGTTATATTATAAAGCCGTATTTTTATTTACAACTTTGTGCAGAAAGAAACCATGACTGTAAAGCAACAGTTGTCAATTTAGCACTATAAATGTCATCTAAAATCATGTAAGTGCCTTCCTGGAGGTGCAGTCATTATGCTTCAACTCTGAAACATTTTAAATTTTTTTAAGCTTTCTTAAAAAAACAAATCTCTAAACACTTCAATCCTAAAGTTCGCTACCATTGACATAAAAGGCTAATGACCATCAGGGATTATTCCAGAAGTGGCACGCCTCCACAAGATAAAGCCTAGAGTGTCTATAACATCTGTGTTAAGAGAAATGTATTAAAAATATGCATTCAGTGGTGAAGGTATAAAAAAAAAAAAAATCCAGAGACGCTCAATGCCTCATGTCTGTACCTGACAGATCCAAAATTGAAATCCAGAAAGCCAAAATTGCAAGTCTTATAAAAAACATAAAAAGAAAGCATGAAAAACATCAACCAGAGAACAGTTACATCCAAAATGGCATTTCTCTCAATAAACACACACATACACACACAGTCTAGCGTTCAGCAACTAACTGCCATGGCAAGGAGAACCACAACAGATCGCATAAAGCAGCAAACAAAGGAACCTGCAGCTAATAGATGTCAACAATCATGGTGAATGTAAGAACTCATGCAGTATATATCTGCCCGCTTCCTTTACCACCATGTTACTCTCCTTTAACTTCAACAAATAGCAATGATGATGCAAGCTGTAGGGAAAGGAGAACAGCCTAAGGATAGCAGTGGGACAGAGAAAGGGCAAGGGAATAACCAAGGCTTTCTGAAAGTTCAGACTACTTCAGTCATTAGACCCTACATCTGACAACTCTCCTGCATTGCTCTGGACAAAGGAAGGTGTGGATTCACTTTGCACATGGAAGAATCAGTAGGTAGCTAACATAGGATTATCAGGGTTCATCAGCAGGGAAGAGGTAAAAGCAGGGATTGGTGAAAGGAAAGCCATCCTCATTACTATGGTCAATTGAGAAAGAAAAGTCTTCCTTGGCTCATTATTGAAAAATAAAATAAAATCGATGTACAAAACAGCAGGCTTTTGCATATTTAATAAAGGCCAGAGCACACAGAGAATTAGTGGTCTGTTGTTTGTGTTTGTTTTTTGTTTGTTTTTTTTTTTTAAACTGTAGATCATAATATGATATGCACTGCACTTCCTCCATGAGGCCTCTATTATATTCTACCACTCTGTTTATTCCACCATTCAGCACTGTTTGCCAACATCTGCAATCAATCCAAAGCATTAACCTTATGTAGGGTTGGCCGTCTGGTGGTCTGAAAGGCCCAAATCTGAGTTGAAGCAGAGTATACTGATGCTCTGTCTTCTAAGACGAAAGCAGTACAGCTTCTATCCTAAGTGATATACAAGAGGGAAGGGAGAGAATCACATGATAAATCTTCACATAGAGAACTGCTACATACTTTGAAGGAGAGCAGATTTAAACACTGGCGCTTGGGTGCTGGGAACAGAGATAATGAATTACAGTTGCCTGGATTATATACATTTATTCGGCACATTCTTTTTAAAAAAAAAAAGTTATCATCCCCACTGTCCTTGGTATTCCTATATACAAAGGAGGAAGAAGGTAGGAAGGCCCTCCAAAATCCATCTAGACCCACAAGCAACTCCAAAGAGTTGGCAAACAATTATTAATTTCATACAAAAAGCAACACCTCTAACTTGTGAGCTTGTAAGTGTCACTTAACTATCTCTACACCATTCAGAAAGAGCCAAATAGCAAGGGTTTTACTCTTAAAAACTAAATTATCCTTCACAAAAACAATTCCCCATACCATATCCCGTTGACCGCACCTTTAGCATATGCTGCCTGATAGTCTATGCGACTCCAGTAACAAAAAACTGAGAACACAGAAATAGTTTTACTTGTAGTAATTTACTACAATGTACTATTTAATAGTAAATAATATTTACTATTAAAAAAACCACCAAAAACCACAAAACAAAACAAACAAAACCCAAACAGGTTAAATAGAAAGAAAGTCTTCCAAGAAGTCATCGGTGGGACACATCTACACATGCATTTGCATGACCCCAGAGTAAAGTGGAGACAGATAAGGGGGCAGTAACTGACACAAAAAAGACTGGGGGGACACAAGTATTTAACACATCTATATACACACAACAGGTATCCTCTGAAAGCAGAGAGAGGAAGAGCATAACACGACTTTAGGAAAGTACACTGCAACACACAGGAATATTTGTTCTCACCTGTTTGACCTGCAGACCGTGGCTCCATATCCTTTCTAAGAGGTCACACAGACTGGCTATCAGGGTATTCTCTTCTACACCTGTGATATTCACTTCACCATGACCTAGCTCCACAGCTTCTCGACCCATTTTTTCAACCAACATTCTCTTGGTCTCAAAAAGGACAAGGCAAAAGAGAGTTAATTCCTTCTACAGGAACTTCCAAGATCACTTAACACTTTTTAAAACAACCAACAAGGAAGCAAACAATAGCAAAGATTTGTCAGAATAACTGGGTGTATGGGGTATTTCTGAAGCTAGTGCAGGACTGTGTTTCTTTTATCCCTGTTTTTCAAGCCATAGCAGCACCAGTGTTGATCACTTTAGAGCCTCTTCCGTCTTTCTCACAAGGAGCTTGCACATGGGCACATAAAACTCCACCAAGTAACCCCAACAAAGGGAACAGCAAGTCACACATCGACAAGGTAGACAGTCAAGCGGCAAGGCCCTGCCAGGCAGGCTCGATGTTTCTGAAGCCTAGTGAGTGCTGGACTGGGGGCAGTACGCTATGTCCACCTCCTCCCAGTGGAGATGAATGTGCACAACTGCTTCCAAGTAGCAGGAGGATATGTCATTCCTGTGAGACCCTGTTCTGTCAGGAGGGCATTTGCTTTCAAACCAAATCCATTCCGGAGTGCATCTCCTGAGTTTCCCAATGAGCCACATTCTCCTAAATCATGCACAATTTCATACTGGTCAACAAAGCTCTCGCCAGCTCTTAAAAGTACAGTCTCCCAGTCACAATATATTCATCGTATAGCTACCTGGAGGGAAAAATGACTAGGGAATCACTTCTGCTCATCTCGTACACGTTTTTTCATCTTGCTGTTCTAGAGTAGCTCTCAAATGAGTAATACTCCCTTAGACACCTATGCACGGTCTTAGTTGAGACAAAGAACTCCAAGTTAGTCTCTAGCTTCTCCTCCTCACCTACCCTGGCACTTTCTCTCTGTGCTAACAGCAAGCTCACTACATTCACTAGAGATGCATACCCACAGTGAAAGAGCCAAGTCTATCTCTGAGGATTTTCACCATCGTATGTCTCTATTAAGTGAAAGGAATTATTCGGACAGTTTCAAACATGTAGAAAACAAATGTGAAATCAGAAGTAGATGCATGTACTAAACACAGTTTTACGAAAAGTTGTATGAAATTGCTTTATTACCTCCACTGACTTAAGGCAAGAACGTGTCTATTTGATAATGACTCTCTTTACTGTGTTACTATAAACATTAACATTTAATTCAGATAAATATATTGTCAAATCTATACTGGTGAAGCATGTCTACAAACTAATGCCAAGTATCTTTAAGTGCTTGAAAACATATGTTTCAGAAGTTTGTTAACCCACTTCCTTTAGTTATGATAAAAGCTCCTGCATTTTCACCATAACCCCTGCTTTTGGAATATTGACTCTTGTTGAAATAGTATAGTCTCCCAGTGATAACTGAAATATGCTATAATAGACGTGGGCAGCAGGATCACAAAGACCCATCAGAATATTCAATCTCTTTCTGTTATTTTACATTCTCTATCATAAATCGGCTTAATAAAGTTTCCACTCTCTGCAGAATTTCTAAGTTATCTCTTCATGAATTTCTTGCTACCATGCAAAAATCTTTATACGAATGCCATGCTAAAGTCTTTACAGGGATAAGGCAGAAACAGATGGCAGAAGAGGGGGGTTCAAACAGATTGGCCACAAAATGGTCCATAAAGGATGAATATGAGGTGCAAGAGAGCAGAATTATTCTCTATATTACCTTATTTCGGCATTCCTTCAGCAAGCCTTCTACAAACTTCCAGTTTGTTTGTGCAATTACCGATGGAGAGAGGTTAGACAGTTTGGGCTGCCGAATAGTGCTGCCCAGATTCCTGGCTTCTTGGATATACTTCTGTATCGGGGTAGAAAATTGACAAACACAGATAAAAGTACAAGTGAGACTACTTTGCCAAGAGAAAAGGGTAAACTTATCTTTATAACCCATCCCTGTGCAATAAGGGGAAAAGGATCACATCTTCTCTCAGAAAAGGCCCCTTTTTATATCCAGCATTATATTGGGCTGAGATATTTAAGGTACTATTTCTCTGGAGGTCAAATCTCCATTTACATTTTCTATCTAGTATTAGAACATACATTGTAGAATAACAAAAACACAATACAAACTGTCAAGGATATTTAGATGCATAGAGATTCAATTACTCTCTCCACCACTAGGAATTGTTATTTTTTCATAAAAATGAAAATTTGTAATAATTATCCAGATGAAGACTATTCAAATGGCAGACTGGTCAGTACGTTGACAACGCATGAGATCTGTGCTATGCATTCCTGCAGATCTCCTGTTTCTCACCCACCCTCCCAGCCTTTCAATGCAAAATGCTACTAACAGCTCTCAGCTGTGAACCATCTGCACTTTTTGAGCAGAATCTTTTCCTGAACTCACTATGCTTCAAAGAGCTTTTCTGCTCCTCTTACTGCCATCAAGGAGTTGCCATTGTTTTCACCTCAGAGACAAGAATAATACAACAAGTGTTTTGAAAGACAGGTGATAGATTGGTTGGGGCACAGCCAACTGCAAATAAGTGATAAAGTCCTCTACAGGCACTGACAGAATACTCAGGATTAGTAAATATTTCAGATTAATAGGTAACTTCTCTAGCTTACATTGATATAATGACTGACTGAAAAGTCAGTGAATGAAAAGTCAGTGAATAGACAGATTTGTCAAACATGATATGATCTTTGAGAAGAGGGAAAACCACACCTTCTCCATCATGCATTAAAGAGCTATGATACATACACTTAATTATGCATCTTTATCCAGAACTACGATTACAGTCATATTGTGCATTGGACATACCAGATAACGCTCTGACACAGATTTTATAGAGGGCACGAAGGGCCAATCATGCTGGTCCCAGTCTAAACATAACTGCAACTGAAGCTCTGACATGGAAAAATCCAGGTGCTGGCAGGATAAGTTGGTAGCAAAAAGCCAAGGAGACCAGGTAAAGTGAAAGTGGTAAGCACATATGAAGTAATAAAAGCAAGCATGCAAAACAGAAAAGGAAAAGGGTGAAGACATAACATAATGCAGAACTCCCAAGCATTCAACATAAAAATAAATTAATAACTAATGAAGCTGAAAGGAAAAAAGAAAAGATGGTATTTATTGTATTGGTGTAAACTCTGCCCTCCACTGGGCACAAATATTTGTAAGTTAAAAGCCACTAACTCTCAATTCCACACATTTTTGTTGGCTGTCCTAAAGCTTCACTTTGTCTAAAAGTCTCAACATTGCACTTTGAAACCACTGCCTCCTGCTTGGCCCAATCCCCAGTGTTCATCTCGGAAGGAACTCCCTCCCCATTCTTTCTGGTTCACTGGGAGAGGGGGTCAATGTCCAATCACTGTCATGTCATCAACAAGGTACGGCATAAAAGCCTACAACACCAGCACAGAATAACCTGGCAGTTGGTACCCTCACCAGACCATGTATTTGTAATTTTTATTCCTCAGAAGTTATTTGCCTCATGTGACAGAGTAGCTCCTACAGGATAATCAACATGTGAAGAGTCAGTTAAAAAAAACAAAACCAAAAAACCCCCAGACACTAGAAGTAGATTTTTGCCTTTTACCCAACTGAAATCATAAAACATCATAACAGCTAAACATCATAACTGTTAAAAGCAACAGTGAGGCTATAAATCAATTATTCTTCACTTCTGTTACTTCTAAGTAAAAAGTACTTCAGAGTTATCTGAGCATATGGAACATGTCAAAGCCAGAAACTACTCGCAGCTTTTTTTTTTTTATTATGCAGACATTCTTCTATTACATGGTTATGAATGACATAGATGACACTACACTTCAACAAAATTTTAACAAACCAGTAAGAAAATTCTGGAAATGAGTACACTGGAATGGCAATTAAACTCATCACTACCACAAAAGAATGAACTGGACAGACAAAAATACTTGATTTTGACAACACTATCCTTACAGACACGAGACTACTTTAGAATTCCAAGTGAAGCTTTTCTGAAAATATTTAACAAGGCAAGAGAATATTGTCTTAACGAACAACATATATTTAAACAAAACTAGAGCTCTGAGGTTAGTAAACAAAAAAAAAATTCTGATATTTTAAACCAGATTCTTCTTGGAATCACCTGTAAATGACACCCGGTGTAAGAGTTTGCAGTCTGTATCATATGAATCATAAACTGTACTGTAATTAGTTCACATCACCCAGATCTTTCAAAATGCCTTCACCACAAAGAACAACTGTGTCAGCTGTAGAAGCACTGATGAGAAAAGTTATCAGATCAGAAGGTGGGTAAATCAGCATCAGACTGTGCTGTGTAAAAACAGGTAGACACAAATTTGACAGTGTGGGTGGGGTTCACAATCCCACCTTACCATGAGGTTGTGTGTCAGTTTCCCACCTTAAGACTTCTTTTATGGTCTACAGAAGAAAAACAGGCAACACCAAGAGGCAATGCTTCTGATTTTAGGATGAAATTAATCACTCTCTGGAGGTGGTTATCTTTCCTCCATCAGCAGAAGCATAGGGTGATGAAGTCAATTAGAGACTGGAAATGCATGGCTAAAACTGTTAAAATTAATTCCTCCCTTCCCCCACCTTTCTCCCCCCCCCGCCTTTTTTTTTTTATTTAACTTTAAAGCAAGTGATGACATTTTCAGGGAACTCTCCTATACATAGGATGAAATAATTTTGTCTTGAGAGGGGATAAAAATGGCATAACTTTTAGAATAAGCAAGCTAAGTATTTTTGATCTCTTAAGGACCAGGAACTTCATTCGTGTTAAATACAAATAAGAGAGCAGAGATGGACTGCAAGTAACTGTCTGGACATTTCATAAAGGTTACAGAGCATTACTCAGGGAATCAGAAAAAAAAAAATAATCAGATCTCTATAGTTGAACAGTTTTCACCTCTCTCTGATCGTTGTCAAGACGCAAGTGCTCTGTGTGTTGCTTCTGTCTGTCCTTTCGCCTCCACTGTGCAGGAGCATTTCTCTTTGTCCACCTACAGATAGAGGAATATTATTAAGCAAATGTCAAGAGTTGGGTGAAGGGGAGCAGCAATGGGGGAAATAAGTTTCTATCTTATTGTATATTGAACACATCGGCATCAATTACATCAGATAAAGTGCAGCTGCAAATACACACAAAGAATTTCTGTAGAAGAATGCAACACTGGGCAACCAAAAGATTTCAGAAAATTAGGTTACATACACTTGCTTTTTATTTTTCCATTCTTTTATGATATCCAGGTACAATTTACACCGTCTCCCTCTTCCTTCAAAGCTTTTATAAGAAGATATTCTAAAATGTTTGCTAGCTCTTAACTGAGATCCAATAAGGAAATCTGCTTTTATATTGACAGTAATTGTGAGTAACTCAGAGTATAACAACTATAACCTCAAACATAATAGGGCTTTCTTAAAGTCAATTGGCTTCTGGAAGTCCAGATGAAAAGAAAGGGAAAGGGAAAGGGAAAGGGAAAGGGAAAGGGAAAGGGAAAGGGAAAGGGAAAGGGAAAGGGAAAGGGAAAGGGAAAGGGAAAGGGAAAGGGAAAGGGAAAGGGAAAGGGAAAGGGAAAGGGAAAGGGAAAGGGAAAGGGAAAGGGAAAGGGAAAGGGAAAGGGAGACATTAAAAAAAAATCCACACACAACCCATCCGCATCATCTGATTTGTTCTCACTTTAAAAGATCTGAATTTACTTTCTAGTATCTCTGCGTTAGTACCATTCTATAAATCTCGCCAAGATCCATCATCCATTTGTCACAGCTTACTCACTTGTTGCTTGCTGGTCCAGTGGATAAAACATCAGACTGAAGCTTGGGAAAAAATCCAAGCTCATATTTCCCTTGTCCAATTTTCATGTCCAGCAAGTGTGGGTGGACTGCAGTGTGATCTATTTTTGCTAGCCTTAATTCAATAGATTTCTCTGAAATAGTAAGAAAGTCCAGTTTTTTAAAAGGTGTCTTCATCAGACATGTCGCCATAGTCACACCTCCTCAACTAAAAGCGATCTCAAATTTAAGAGAGGAGGGAGTTTCTTACTGACACCAACAGGTACACCAGTACAAGAATTTATTAAATATCAAAGAAGTAACTCCAAAAGGAGAAAGATGTTTACCTTCTTAAGCTCAAACATTTCTCATAAAAAGGCATGCAGGAAAACAGCTGAGTTCAATTAAACTTTACATGAGTTTCATCTCACATCTCGGCTTCCCAGGTAACATTTGTTTCCCCACTGAAGCTTTACACCTCAGCTTTTTTGGTTGGTTTGGTTTGGGTTTTGGTTGTTTTTTTTTTGAGGTTTCAAAGCATGAATCATTACTTAACTTTAACCTAATGTCTATAACAAACAGCACTGACTAGTTTAATTTTCTTAAGTCTCAAGATAGTGGTTTATTACTCTTACCAGCCTCATCAATGGTTGTGCACTTCTGATACATAGATGTGCGCAGAGTTGGCGTCCTAACATTTAGCAGCCTGATTTTATCCACTCTGGAATCAAATACTCTCAAAATAGGGTCTTTATCATCTTCGTCATGGCACATAATCTTATTGTCAATAAAAGATGCAAACATTTGGGTCTCCAGGAATCTTGAGAGGAAAGGCAAATAAGGTTCAGGCTGGTCCGACAAGAATGATGCCTAACAGAGAAGAGGAGATCAGAGCGTTTGAGAGTCTGCAGAGAGAGATACATCCACCAAAAGCACCATTTTTTCTAATCAAGGATGTATTGGAGTGGTTTGGTGCCACTTAAAGCCTCGTTTTATTACACACACCAATTCTATCTCTGAAACAGGCGGTCTGTATCTTCAGTTTCATGACCATCACCTACTATATAGCACAATAATTATTAAACTGTGATTTGCTAGAATTTCCTTAATTTTCTAAAAATTTCAACAGAATCCCAGCAAAACACAACGACAGTACCACAGATGTGGATATTATGTACTTCTGGCTGGGCTCAAAGCTTATGAAGTTGATGACAATCTTCTCATATGATTTGACGGAATCAGATTAGCGTTTTAGCAGGCAGTGCTGCAACATAATCTTCACCCACGTGAACTATCCTGCTGACAAATATCTGATCTCCAGTAAAGAAGACAGGAGTAAAATCTGAAGAACTGAATCTTGTGTTTCTCTAGAAAAGAGCTAGGGATACATCTAGTACACATGTACGTAAGTATCGTGTGGGGTCACGGCTTTATCTATTAACATATTCAGCAATTGTGGTTAAAAAAAATAATTACTTTCACTAGTAATATTTAACTTTAATGCAGAGGTTAGCCATAAAATGAGGCTAAGTTGTTTTTCTACAGTATCCTTAAAAGAGTATCTTTATCTAAGTGTGTGTATGTATATATTTTTCCACATGATATACAAGATGTGACTTTTTTGGGGAACACTGAAATTTAAGCAAAAAATTTCAATTTTGACAGTACTGTTTTCCGTTTTATGTCCCAATAAAAAAAGTCTTAGGTTTGAATACTGTTTTACTTTTCATATTAACATATCTTCTTATTACAACTTACTTTGTCAAAGTTTTGCATCTGTTCCCTGTTTGTAAACCAAGATTCCTTGTCCTGACTGGGTTGAATGACAAATACTTCATAATCTGCAAACATTTGTGTAAAGCGGTTGGCAAAAACTTCACGGATTTGAATGTTCAGCTGGTAAATCTTGAATTCTTCTTCATCACACTGAATTTTAAGATCCTTTTTGCTACTGGTCTCTTCTCGCACCTCCAACTGAGAAAGTAAGCAAATACACAAAAAAAATTTGCGTTGTTGATTTGTCAGATATTCTAGGTATACAAGACCTTAATCTGCCATTCAGCTGCCACTCCTCAAGTCAACATTTCAATAAAATAAAAAAATACTTACAGTTTCAAGCACTGTAATAAAACAGCAACATCAAAAAATCTACAAAGAAACTTATCTATAAAAGTTTCATTTCAATAATAAACTATAACCTACTTTAGTACTGGTTGCACGGGATATGCATTAGATTTAAAAGGGATCGATAACAACCATATACAAGCCCACATATGCCATATACTTAATTTACTTTCTTTTACCCTTTAATCACCTACTTCTGTCCGGTGTAATACAAGTCCAGGTTTCATACTGTTACAGTTCAATACATACCAGCTTTCAAATGAAGACAGAAAGGCACAGTAAAAAGAAGCTGGGCATATCTAGTAGCCAGTTTCCTTTAACCTAAGTCTTTAGCAGCATAATGTACAATTCATCACTACACAGCCCAGAGCAATCTTTAATGAAATAAAATGCATTTTCAGTTAATGCGTGGGCTAAGATTTATGAAAACAGCAATACAAGATCCAGATATTAGCTTTGACAGGAATTGGGTATCTAGAAAAAAAGTACCAAAGCCACAAGCATTCATGCACCAGTTTGAATACACATTTGCTACCCCTACCTTTGTTAATTACTATGAGAGACTGCCACACATAATTAGACATAATACCTAGAGCTTACAACATCTGCACAATGATGCAGTTGCTGCAGCTGTCCCACACTTCTTAAAGCGCCTTGGTTGCAGCAGTCCAAGGTTGGCTATGAAGAGCATCCTACAGCCATGCTCTCTGATGGAGAGAGCTCTGCTCTTCAGCCATTTCTTCTAACTGCAGCCCATAAGTAGCACTTGGCACCTACACATTCTCCATTCATTCCGTATTTGGTATTAAGCAGTTTTTTAAGTTATTTAACCATTGAGAAAGTTTTGACAGTTATAACCTATACACTCCTATCATCACAAAAAAGGCTAGTAAAATGGGACTAACTACTACGGAAGAGAGAACAGCCTAGATAAGGCATAGGTGTGCAAAAACTTACAAGAAACTGAGATTAAAAAAAAAAGACAGACCTGTACTACTGCCATCACTTTCCAATCCATGCAGCAAAAGAACAAAAGCTCCTTACCAGTATTCCCCTGAACAAGAAAACAATGCAAAAGAAAAACCCAAAAAGAGGAACAGAGCTGATTCACAATTTCTACCTCTGTCTGGCCCAACCTGTAGCCAAAATTACAGTCACACAGGTAGGAATCGGAGTCAGCAATGAAAAGCTGGCCAAGATAATTTAATCATGAAAGAAATAAAACCTTTGCTGAGAAAATCGATCCATTTCACAAAGGCTAAAAAAACTCACAATACCTTTTCTGTACTTTTTTTTTTTCCCAATTCTGATCGCCCAAAAAAATGCAATCAGGGACACCATGAGCTGTACACATTCACTTGCTGGGAATAAGACACTAGTGCACTTTACAACATCAGCCAGGAAAAAAGAAAAAAAAAAAAAAATCACAGTATCCCTACAGCAAGCATATATATACAAGCAAAATTATACATATTCTATACACAATGAGAAAGATACCTATAGAAACCAAGAAAGGATTCCAACTTCAGAAATACCTGGATATCAGTTTTAGCCATGTAAGTCACAAGAAAGTGGTGTAAGTTTAGAATAAATCTTAAAACCAAGAATAAACAAGGCAAGGTGTATTTTTAGACACATTATCTGGGCAAAGAAACAGGGGATAGTCAAAGGTTTCCCTAGATGTTGTGGGGTTAAATCTCACCCCCCAAGACTTGCCCTTGCCTCTACAGATGTTCACATAAAGTTATTTCTACTGAAGACAGACAAACAGAGTCTTTGGACTGTTACTTCAGACCACCTGCTAGTGCATGTCGAGAGAGAGTGCAGCTAATTTCATAGCTTACCTTTTCTAGGCTCACACCTGTTCTTTTAACAAGTGCTTGGAGTCTTGCAATAGTCTCATTTTCCTTTAGCAGCTCATAGGAATTCAAAGGTGATCCCGCTATGTTCCCATTTCTTTTATCAGAAACCAGGTCACATGCTCTGAGGCTCTTCATCTTGGAGGCACTTTCACTGCAGTGAAGGTTTCCCTCAGGCGGAATTCCAAAAGCCATTAGTATCTCTGAAATTTCCTGAATGAATTCAAGTTTATTTGGGAACTGGGGTAGGTCTTCTGGCAGCTCGATGAAATGGTTGTCTACATCCACAAAGCACAGGTTAGCCTGGGATTTAATTTAGAACAGGATACCATTACAATGCCATTAAGCACAAGGGTCATGTTTTATTCATCTTTGGGTTTTGGGTTTACTAAAAGATTCAAATACGCTTGCATTTGTTTGGTTATTTTGCAAAAAAGACTTGCCCCAACCACAACTGAAATGATTGGTTGGCTTTGAAGAGAGCAGCACAAGGCCTACATTTCCAGGTCTTTCAAGGTGGTAACTAAGAAGACGACGCTAAAGTTCTTTACTAGGTATGAAAAAGATTGTGGCATATATTAGGTACAGATGTGTGCCTTTTTTCCGTAAACATACAGCTAGATTTTAACTACAAGATACTTGCCACACTATTTTATACACATGTATAAATAAGCAGGTGAGTGCCTCTTGCTCAGATTATCAGTCCACTCCTCTAAAAGATTTGACAAATACTATTCTAAAAGGTGTACTGATATTGCAGAAGCTGCAATAAAGTTACCTTCTCTTTTTTGTAAGCAACTTGAGAACTAAGGCAGTTCCTTGAAGGAGTTTAGAAGTTTGCTTCCAAGGGGGAAAATGAATCAAACTAGTTTCAATTCTGTTTTCCTATTCCAATCTCTATGTCATTTACCATCAAGAAAGACCAAGGGGGGAAAAAAAAAAAGAAAGAAATAAAAACCACCTATGTGGCTTCCACAGTAACATCAAATGAAGCTTTACATCTTTCAACGATTTACCTCACCCTATATTTGGTGTGTGAGGGTTTCCCCTTTTGGCTTCGACATTGCAAAATCTGTAACAAATAGTTTCCTAACATTACATAACTACACACCTCACAGCAAGAACCCCATTCATGTGTGAAATCTGCTTGGAAAGTTAAGTATACAGAAGAAATGTTGCTTTTCTGTGAAAGCATTTCATTTTTTCTTCACTGCAGAATTAATATGGACTGTCACTTAGCCTTCCCTATAAAAAAAATCCCTTCACCCAGATTATGGGGTACTTTCAACCAAGCTTCAGCACGTCATTCTAAGAGGCACACCAAAACTCAGGTTTCACTACAGCTTTGCAACAAAAATACAGATCAAGTCATGAGAGCTAACATATCTCCAGTTATTTCTTATGATTCAGTAAGTGCAGGACAGAAGCACTCTCACAATGTAATAGGAAAGAAAGAATTGGAAGAGATTAACCTCACACCGAATGAACAATGGATGATCCCAGAAATCAGAGCAATGAACACAAACAGTGAAGCATCAGTAAGGACAAAGTAGTTCTGGTAGGATTTTGGTGTGGGACTGATCACAGACTAAGGATAAGCTGTGCCTGACAAGACCCCTTCATTTAAGTAAACTAGTGTGAGAACTTACATTTAATACTTGTGACAGATTTAGCTCTCTTGGCTTTTCTACAGAACAGAGTTAGGTGTCAATTCTTCTTAAAACACAAATACCCGCTGTGTTTGATTTCTTGAACTTCAACATCAGAATTAAAAAAAAAATATTAATTCTTAAAGCAGAACTCCACTGGGCATATTACACTAGATTTGCACAGAACTTTTCATGAAAGACTCCAATTTATGCTCTGCTACAATGTTACCCACAGTTACAACGGTAAGTAGAAGAATTCCAGTTCTCCATTTCCTGATGTTTTAGCATTTTAATACTGGCATTTATTTCTTATGCTCAAAGGAATGCATATAAAACAGTTTAGTAGTTCTTGTATAGATACTTTACTGTAAATTAAATCACAAATTGAATTAGATGTTGCAAAAGAATCCAAGGTCAATAAATAGAACTAAGACCTTGATTCTGAAACAGCTTCTGGTGCATCCTAGAAAAAGTTTTTCTTTTTTCAATAGGAGAGGCGTCCTTGTTCAGATTTCCCTAGTATCAACATTGCTGAAACGCAGCAGGTATTGCGTATGCCTACCCAGCAAGGCAGCTCCAGCGGTCGGGCAGGGATGGACACAGAGTGCATCTGCTTCCTGGTCAAATAAACATTCAGCACAAAGGGACAGTATGTACACAATAACTCTCATGTTTCAAGTAAGCACCTGAATTTAGGAACTTCAAGACCCTCACTATACACATGGTTCTGTGATGATTAGAAGTCAGCTAATATTTATCAGGAAGATTGCAAGCACTTCAAGACGAGAGACATAAAGCTTTGAAACTAGGCACAATGCCTGCCAATCAGTGCTGAGGGAAGAACAAAAAACATTTAGTTCTTCATAAGCTGTCTGAGAAATGTCAAGACAGATTCATTAAGAAACTCTTCAAGCAGTTTAATTGCATTTCTTCCTTTTTAAATTCTCTTTAATTTATACCATTCAGCTTTCCCTCTTTTTTGGGCTATCCCACCTTAGCACAGATTCTGCAGAAAACATCACTCTTGGTTAAGCTTAGCTGTACCTAAGAAGTGCTTGGCCAAAATGTAACCAAACATTAAACTTAACAATGTAGAGATTCTAGTCTTCGCACTGAAAATAAACTCCTTGCCAATGAAGAAAAAGCCAAGTTTAATGCTTGCTAAAATTACTTATAATTATTATATAGGCTCATCTGGCTAATTCTTCCAACAGTTAAATATCCTTTCTGGAGAGCTTCTCTTAAAGAGCAATACACATAGTTTAAACACTATAAGCCACTAATGATGATTGCTTATCATGCAACCTACTATTACATTTCTTAGAATTCACCCTATACAGAAGCATTAAAAAAAAAAAAATGTTAGTGTGCAGCAATACTGCAAGGAGTGTAAAAAGTATTTTTGGGGACACTCTACACTAATTCAGTGCCTGGTTAATAACCCGTAAGTTAAAGGACTACCCAGAGCAGCATAAGCAAAGAAGATTCAGTAGGTGGCTTTAGCCTCTCTTAACTTAGGGAGACTGAGGTCATCCTCAAGAACTGCATAAGCACTTCCGAAAAGGCTATGTTCCCCGGGGAACAGAAATGGCAAAGACACCGTACTTCACAAGCCCTTCAAGAGGTAACAAAACAACATTTTCCTGTAAAAATTAAATCCCAAGTTTTAGTTATTTTGTTTCTGGAGGCAACAGAGTTGAGTGAGCTGTGAATAGCTGACAACTCTGTATGTAAGCCTCTACGGATACACTGATCATCATTTTACACGTACAAAATTAAAATTATATAAAGACAAGATGGCAGCTTGTGTAAGTAGGGGTACAACTGAAAGAGCATCCTTAAGTTAGTCGCTTGGTATTGCGGGTCTCTAGAACAGTCACTCTTTTATTTGTTGCCAAGGTATCAGTTTTCTGACCAAAAGAAAACCTCAAACAGTTACGCACCACTTTAATAGCACATTGTTACAAGAAAGGACACATAACATCATCACACAATAAAATTATTCTCCTGAGATGCTACACTAAGGAACAAGGGTGTCAACATCCTAATTTAAAAAAATTGTCATTCCCATAAACTTTTATCATCACAAATAATGATGTGTCCAGGTGAAAGTCTTACAAACCTTAGAAATCTGTATGCAAGTCAGTCAATATTCATGCATCTGATGCCAAAGCCTGGTCCCCTGAGGTCAACAGCACAATTTTCCATTGACTCAGTGAGGCCTGGACTACACCCACCAATTCCAAACCCAGAGGACAACTGCAATTCTTTAGTTTGACCTCGAGTACAACAAGGGCTAAACCCCTACGCTTATCTAGCAATATCTGCATCAAGCCTGTATCCTTCCTCTCAGCTCTGTTCAAAAACATAGAAGGAAATGATCTAGGTTCTGTCAAAAAGATGTCTAAGGAGGAACTAATATTGACTAATAATGAGTAAGGTCCCTACGCCACTGACATCCTAAAGAGAAAATACGCTTTATTTGACACATTAATACATAATTATATGGTATGCAAATAGACGCCTACAACAATACAGAACAGTCAGTTCTGATAGCACAATCACCACTACTTGAATTCTCTGTGCAGCACAGGAGCTCAGACTATAGGTTACATACGGGTTTTCACATCCCCTCCTAGACAGTCAGATTGAAACATGGTTCTGAGTTAAGGATTCTGCTTGAATACAGCCTTGAAAAACTAAAACCCATTCATCTACAGCATGTATCACCTCTGTGCATCAGGTCCCAACCTCACAAATAACCACCCACTTCACTTAACGCACAGAAAACACAGACATGCAAATTTATACACACCCGGTATGGTGCGTGCATACAGTTTACAGTGGTCTTAAACTCTTAACGGATGCTCCTGTGCCATTCCTGTAAGCAAACGGTGAACTTCTGCATTTATTCTCAGCACTACTATTCTTCATGTCAACCCAGAATTTACGACTGAGAATAACTTACAGCTGCAGCTTTCAGAAACATGAATTTAACTCCTCAAGTGGCTGTTTAACACTGAAGTACAGGAAAACATAAAACTGAAGTCTGTCAATAAATTTGCAGTATTATCAAGGATCTATCACACCAGCAGAAAGCCTGAAAATGCATACAAAGTAGTGATTATCTTTCAAAAGCAATTATCTTGGTCGGTCTGGTCTAAGTGTGTCAGCATCAAGACGAAAAAAGGCTTTTCAAGAGACCTTATTTTCTAAAACAACATACAAAATTAAAAACCCAGAGAATTCACTAAGATTTAGTATTGAATAACACCTTTTTAATGGTGGAAATAAAAATACCAGGAATACATATCTGTCTTATATTAGCAGAGAACTCAATCTTAGCTTTTAAAATCTTTCAACTTTTCTGAAAGAAAAAGCTATTGCCCAAGACCCTTGGGATCACTCCATTAAAAACAATCTTTTGTTTGATTTAACCAGCGCTGGAAGACTCAGTGTTGCTTATTTTCACTCAAAATAATTTAATTTTCCACCTTTCTCCTGCATTACAGAGTAGCGAGATGCACATGCAAATCTAGAAACATGAAATGGCCCAGATTAACTTGCTTGTTAAAAATATACTACTGTAGCACTGCAAACGTTTCTTTAAAAGGAAATTCAAAGACACATCAAAAAAAACAATCTTACTTTAGTACTTGGGGTTTATGTTCTGCAAGAAAGCTAGTTTAACCACTTTTTTGATCAATTTTACTGATAAACAAACCACAGTTCTGCCAGCAACATCTGAAACAGCTACATGCTCATCCCTTCCCCTTTGATTTCTGCAGCACCTTATTCTAGCACCGCTTCCCCAATGCCCCCCTCCTTCTCTTTGGGTTCCTTACAAGCATCTGATGCAGCGATCAGTGAAACCACAAGAACGCTCACGCATACAGAAAGAGCCCTTAGCAAAGCAGCAATACATATAAGAACAAGCTTAACTTTTAAGTGCACTATATCACTGACATGTACAAGAAACTCAACCCTACAGCAAGCCTTGAGTCTTTTCTACAATTTTACTGGGCCACAGAGAGTCAGGTCTTCAAGGCATTGGTGAACTTCAATGAATTCTCCATCAGGTACTGTCTTCTGATGCACCCAAGCGATAGTCTAAACTTGAATTTTGTACTTATGCAGTTACTTTGCTGAAGATTTTAATCATCATCTGACAAAGCACCAACTTCCAGAACACAGCTGGGTTTCCATGCTCCCATGGTATAGCATTCCCTTAAAGCACCAGATGTGACAAAATATGGGAGATTGCCACCGCAAGCAAACCAAAACAAGCCTTATGGCACATATATGCAAGACTTAAACCAAACCAGACCGAGTTAGGACAGACAGTATTTTCACATATATTGGCCCAAAATGCTTTGAGCAAGACAAATCAGTCTTTTAAAAATTTCATTGTAAAACCACAACCAAGAAGCCTACAGCAACACTGAGGCATCCATGCTACGCTAGATAGCAATATTATATTATTCCACAATGCCCTTCAACTGAGAAGCACTAACAAGCTCACTTCTCCAGCCCTTGTCTAAATTATACATTGCTTTCTTTAACAGCAGCTGTCCCATGCATCCATGTATATAGGCTAGCAACACAGATGCAATTTATGCAGTTTCAAGACAAAGAAAAAAATTAGGTTTTTTTTCAGAAGTCAAAATAAATTAGAATGTAGAAAGGCTCTTTATATATCCTTTGTGATAAGTGAGGAAAATTCTGATACTTACTATATCTATAAATCAGGAGCCCAGAGGCAGGACTCAGAAATTACATTGCTCATGTAATCAACCCTGATGACTTCGTAAAGGATCATATACATTCCGAACTTTAGAGATAAGCAATGTTAAATATTAATATCCCTTTTGTTACTGATGATAAATTTGTCTTTACTGCAGTACAAATAATAGAATCCATATGCCCTCTTCTACTGTTCTACAAGACATTTTATGCATGTTCCTTGTCAGTTTCCATGTCAGGAATTAAGTGTAGAGCTTCTTTGGCTCTTTAAGTGAAGGGTATCTGAAAGCCTAATCATAAAGCAAAGTATTTTGGAGATTAATCTGTAATCTGCAGTTCTAAATATAATAAAGCTGAGTGATTATATTATTAATATCAGAAATACTGATACTGACCAATAGTTTCACTTACACCAGCGTGTGCTTTGAATTTTGCTTTACATTTTAAAATGCTACATTTACTTCTTGTTGCAACGGCAGCTGCAGGGTGGGGGGGGGGGGGGCTGTTGGGTGGAGTTTTTATTGGAAGTAAACCATTCTTCAATGAAAATCTCAACAATGGTGAGCTCCTGTTCTTCCCAGTCTACTTTGCCTCTCAGGTAAGCAAATCCATTGGTATAGGATATTTTCCTAGTCATCTTTGAAGTCTCCAGCACATGTTGAAGTCCTTTCTATGCCATAGCAACATTCACAGCCTGCAGTACTGAGGACTCCAACAGTTCACAAGAAACCTTACTCAGCAGTGACTACCAAGAGGATTTCTCAGACTAAGACATACTCATTGTGTACAAACCTTAAGGAGCTCACTCTTCAAATAAGAGAGAGAAAAGCTGAAGCTTCGGAAGGACAAGTTGAAGTCCTGCAGTAACTTCCATCACATGGGCACGTTGCCGCTGATATCTCAGTCCTGTGTGTCCTCCCCTCCCTGCCCTCCCAGACAATTCTGATCTCTCTAAGATACTATCAAAAATCTAACACTCCACCTTCATAAAAGGCTGGTTTTAAAACAAAAAGTAAATTGACGTGCCAGATTATTTTTTTAACATCTAAAAATAGATCAACTACCTTACTTTAAACCTCTAAGGTAAGGTGATAAAGCTCTTCAAAACCATTTACATTTTAAATAATTGAAATATCTTTTTGAAACTAAAACATGTTTATTTAGTTGGGAGTATTACAGTGACTTCAAAAGGAGACTCTTTTCAAAAGGAGGGCAGTCTTTTAGAAGCTTATTATAATAATGAAAACATCCATGGCGCATATTGACATGCATATCTACACATGCATTTTACTTCACCAGTTATGCTCTCTAAAATGTATACTAATCATATTAATTAGGCCTGTCAGTACATCCAAAATTTTGTAAATATGTAGTAAACCGAAGCAATAGACTGTTTTCATGGCAAGAACATACATTACTCTGTTATTAATTACGCCAGCGGAAAAAAAAAAAAAGAGAGGGAAAAAAGAAAGAAAGCAAGACATTAAATACTTTAGTTTTCACAGAAAAAAAATAACAGTTTGAAGAGAAATTTTCCTTTGAACTTGCCAGGAAAAACAAATGAAAACTATCAGCATATGGATTTGAGAAAAAGAGCAATGTTGGCATGGTGACCAGACTGGAGGTTCACAAAAATATCTTGTCTTTAATTTCACACAGCTTTTTAAGAAGTTTTTTTTGTGTCAAGCTATGTTGCAGCACTGCCTGATAATGAAAATAAAAAACACCACCACAAAACCCTCTGCCTGCTATACTTCTACTTTCCCAGTAATGTAAATGATACTAAAAGAAAACCGACAAACATGGCAAAAATGGCAGAAATTAGAGAATCCTACCAGTGCCTGTAAATAGGGTGTTTCCCATGGTTTACCTAGTCCCACCCCTGCAAAGTTACACCTACAAAGTAAGCAGACTCTGGCAGGGGCCAGAGCTGTTGTTCCACAGCTAATAACTCTACGAGCACTCGCTTTCCACAGGGCTACCTGATCGAGGTGTCCAGCTTCTTGACAACAGCCAGACCACATTGTAACACCCAGCATTTTCTACATACAAGAGTAAATAAACCATTCAATGGCACTCGATGAGAGCGGTCATTCAGATGACATATGGAACTGCTGCACAAGCCAGCGAGGCGCCTGACATACTTCCCATGGGTGGTTACTGGCTCCTGCAGACATTTCCTTTACTAACTCAGGTAGTGTTCAACTACTCTTGGTCCCCTGATCCTCACAACCAGCTCTTAAACTCTCTCTTGGCACATCTCTAAAAAGAGTACTTGTGAAGTGCATGGTGGGATAAGTAAATAAAAGCAACCTTTACGCAGTGTGAACATAGTCCCAGCCCCGTGTATGTGTTGCAGGACCCTTACAGACCATTTGCTTCTCCTTTATACAGTGGCTGGTGTTAACAGAGACTCACTACAAGGCAGGACTTCTGAGCGCTATCCCAATTAGCACCAGTTTGCTTAAGTAGATGCTGACATTTTGCTGCCGACTGAAGCATGCATTCTAGAAAAAAAATTTTTAAATAGTTTTGGTGCAGAGACCTGACAGGCTGGGTCCATGTAAGCCAACCCCAAATCAGAAATGCAGTGCAGGGAAACCCAGGAACCAGCCCAAGCACAACACAGTGCTGAAGCCAGTCCAGCTTTCATCACTTGGTACCACGCAGAAGCAGCTGTATGGTCTTTTGGCCACAGCTGGTGAATTCACATTGCACTTCCTTGCATTTCCTACACTACAAGGCTAAGCCTTCCATCACCAAAGTGTTCTTTCTGTAACCCCACTGCATCAATACCTGTAAAATTACAGTATAATTTTATCAGAGCATACAATTTCCAAAGGAGGGGTCTACTTACCTATTTCACCAGATTCTCTCCAGCATGTCAAGAAAATTAAGTAAGAGCTATCCCAAACTAGAGCCAGCGAGAACTTCAAATGGCTGTTACAGTTAGTACTAGTGTTTTGGCTCATTTCTCACTTCCCTTATAGTCATGTACAATATTTAATCAATCGAGACAAGCTCCTCTCACCTCTTGAGGAAGTTCCAGCTTAGACCTGTCATCCAGCCCATTAGAGTGCAAGCCCATGAGGTAAGGGACAGGAGCATCTAGAAAATGAAGGAGGGATGCTGGAAGGATAGGAACATACACATGCTGCCACTGAAATGGAAACATTAGTGCTGTGATGGTCTCTGCTACCGTCATCAGTCTCTGATAATCTGAAAAAGATCAAGAAACAAAAAAATATATTTCTTTCACAAACATTTTTAAGTAAATGCATCTAAGTTAAAGAAATGAGAGCTTGCTTTAAAAGAGAAACCACAAAACCCAGTACTAGCTGAGCAGCATCTTAATGAAAGCCCAGACTTGTACACCCAAGCACATTTTGCTGAAACAACAAAGAGAGCTCAACGCAAAGTAGGTCATTCTACAAGTCATATGGAAATGAGCAAACTGAGTCTTAACATCCATTAAGTCACTCTCTGCTACCTATACCAGGGTTACCAGGAGCTCCAGTTTGAGTACGGAAGCAGTATTGTAATCAGCTAAGGAACACATCGGAAATCATTTCTTTTCTCTGTGCTTATGCCTTTCCATGGAAGCCTTGGATGAAACCCAAGGCATCTGGTATCTCTCAGACAAACATTTTTTATAAGAGTGTTTAAATGTCTATAAAGCATGCTGTATAGTAGCCAACTCAACAGTGCGACTGAAATAACTGTGTAGAAAATAAAAAGGATCAGCTTTGTTTATCCTTTGCAATGTATGACTGAAGTCTCAGTTCAATGTAAAACCACCTCATCTCCTCCTAGAATTTAACAGCAGTGCTAAATGCACCTATGCAACATGCATTCCAAAAAAATATTTTTATTCCACAGCCAGTGCATAGACTAGTTAACAGTGCAGTATGCTGGGCCAAAAGCTCGCCCTCCTCTTTTATACTACAGAATCATCCTTAATGGTTTGTGATATCTATGCACTGTAAAGGAGGTGGCAACACCACATGAACTCGGAAGATGTGGTCTAATACAACTGCTGAAACATTCAGAATGCTTCAAGTTGCCAGGCTGGAAAGAGTATAAAAAAAGTCCACAAGACTACGACAAATCGTACCTTCGGTCAAGCTATAATGAGCAAGCAACAATATCCAATTCCAGCCAGGAAAGCTGGGGGCAGTAGGAGGAAGGGAAAAAGAAAATCAGTATCCTTCATATGTGTGTTGGAGTGTGGGGTATGCATGTCTTCTCTGCATGTTCATGCACGTCTGCATGTTCATAAAACTGCAGACACTGAAATTGGAAGAGACACCTGGACGCGTAGGTTCAGGTGCTGAGGTTTCTGAAGCTGTTGCACACTGCCACTGAAAACTGCAAAAATAACATTTGTTCTAAACAAGCACTCTGGAGAAAAATTAAGCTTAACTTCTAAGGTTATGGCTTTAATTCTATCCTTTAACTATCCTCCACTCAGACTTCAGATAGCAGAAGACAATGGGCCAAGAAACTCAGTTCCTGGCATTCACAATTAATTTTGTGTGAACTCAAAGTTGCCGACTCTGGGGTCTGCAAAGAGCCCTACAACCCAAGAGGAACTCAGCAAAAGTTTTGCTAACATCAGTCATAATTCTGCAATCTAGGCTTTTGCTTTTTCTTTTCAGACCAAGCTCTGCTGGTGAAAAAGGTTCCTACACAAAGCTACTTGTCACTGCCTCACAGTAGATCTACTGTGATTGAAGGAGCCTTCAATCAAAACAAGCAGGAATAGCTTAAACAGTTTAAAGTTTTTGCCAAAAGCTTACTTGGACTGAAACACATCAGGGAAGAATCAATGAACATCACCAGCAGCACCCCCCTAGTCTGCCTGGACACCAGTTTCTGCCTACACAATTACTTACTGGTTTGCAGCTTTAATCACAGCCTGACTGCAAAGAAGTGATGAATTAATGATAAGCTTTGGGAAGAATAATCCATTCCATACCCTATTTTCTTCAGCTTTAAAAGGAACTTTAAATGTAGCCACAGATATACAAACATTCCAGCTGGTTGGTATTCAGCTTGTTTATTTGAAAGAACAAGTCTCAGAATAGAAACAGTGTTTTCCTACTACACAAAACCCCCCTGTCTGATCCTGCTGGCTAATTTAAATACAACTTCTCTCTCTGTCATTAAGCTAACTTTAGTATTGGCCTTTCAAATTAATTACAAAGTAACATCAATAATTCAGAATTCCTATCCACTCAGCAGCTACCTCCTGCAACCGTGTCATCTGCAAATGCAGCTCTCTGGTCCTGGACATCTACATGGCTTAAGCCATTCCCAACTATTTGGCCAGCTTGCAAGCAGCAACGACTACATTCTGCAGGCTTCATGCGCATCAGGAGCTGCTGGCAAGAGGCAAGGACAAAGGAAAGAAGCCTGCAAATATATGAAAACATTTAAGTTATTTTGGTTGAAGTTATACCTATCCTGAGAGGGTATGGAGTTTTTCTTCTGCTTTAAAAAAGAAGAAAGCAGTATGCTTCTAGTACCAAAGCATTGCCTGAGATTTAAAAATAACAATAATAATTACAAAAATTTTAAAAGAGGGAAGTAGCATTTCAAGTGGTCTTGCTCTTGTTTTTGAAGCCAGAATATGCTTATTCTGGTGCAAATGACACCAGAGTTTTTTGGCCTTGTATTGTACAAGAGCACTGGCAGGGGAAAAAATGGCATATCATTAGTGTGCTATTAGTTTGATAAGTATTTAACTCTCACTGTGCAAGGAAAACAAAATCCACTACTTTTTAACATGGCCATTTAAGAACACAGAAAAAGGCTGATTTGTTCTTCTAACCAATTACTGTAGGTAATATACATTATCCCTTAAAGTACATATGAGAAGTTATTTGCACTAGTATCTATCTGTATCTAGTATATGTAGAATTTTTTGTTGATTTGTAAAAAGCACGTAAATCCAGGAAAAAAAAAAGAATTGAGGGGTCCTGGCTCTGGAAAAAGAGGAGCAGGATGGGAAGATGGTGGCAGCTGTAATAACCATTATTCCACCCCTCCATTCTCATACTCTACCAGAGAGAAGTCTATCAAGTCCCTGTAGAAATTCTCTGACTTGGTCAAATTTAAAACTGTTACGTGGTCACATTCTGGAGTATTTTTTCCTTCTAATCTTTCTACTTTATGTATCCCAATGAAATACTGTTGTATTTGTCAAGTAATTTCCATTCCACATGCAAGTCCCATATTGCTGCTTTAAGGCAGAGAGTTGCCCATACAGTGGAGGACCATTACTACAGACGAGTTTGGAGATCTTCAGAGTGTATATGGATAAACGAAAAAGATGAGCTACTTGCCAGGATCAAGCTTCTCTTTAAACTGAAGTAGAGCAGCAGGGGAAAAAATTATATAGGTCATCCCTATAGACAGGTAGCATGCAATGCAGTTGAGCCTCTGAAATAAGACATTGCCTGGAGAATTCCCTTTAGGCACGCCTGTTCGTAGCAGGAAGCATGGTGGTAAAAGAAACACTTTTCAACAGGTTTTTCTGAGCACACGTATTCAGTATGCCAGACTCCTAAGAGAAAACATAAATTTCTTTAATTGGGCCTTCTACTTCAAAAAACCTGTAACTGCAGTAAGAGAGAATTGTGGTTAGTAGAAGCAGTGGGTCAAAGTACTTCCTATTTGTGTTCACTTCTGTGTCTGACAGGCTGATTAAAGATGCCTGCAGCAAGTTTCCTAAATCACTGGAGGCATAAAAAGAAAGCGTCCTATGTAAAGGATTAGAGTTGGACAACACGGGACTAACACTGCAAAGAAATAAAACTAATACTTTAAATCTCCAGAGTGAACATAATTTTAAGCAAATGAAAGAAAGACAGAGAGAAGTGATTCAAAAGCAAAACAAAGCAGAAAAAAACCCTTTATTTGTACTTAAAAATGGCAGCAGACAGCAAACACACAGAAAATAAGAACTGCTCCATAGTCTGTGGCAGTGGTGCATTATATTTCTCCTTTTATTGTTTTTAGCTGTTCAGAAAATCTCCTCCAAGCAGATTTCACAGCTGTCTTAGCTCAGTGAACACTTTTCAGAGAGCTCTAGGTGCTGTATGGAGATAAGGAGTAAGTCTATTTCACAGATACAAGGGCAACATAAATTGCAGGAATGCAAAGCAGCACCACTGAAGGCCTCCTTCAGCACCACTGACTCTTTGCCAGAGTTCCTCGGCACTGGCTCAGCACTAGCAGCAGCTTCAGATTCTTCACTGCCTTAAAAGCACCCGCACTCCTCTAACACCTTCCCAAATGGGAGACAACTCTCACAAGAGGACAGTCGAATCAAGGAAATCATTCCCTACATTTGGCTTACACTGATCAAAACCACAGAGGCTGTGCCAATACAGTGGGACAAAAGAAGAATTGCCAGAAGCATAAAGTCAGAAACATGGCAAAGGAATCTTAAAGCAAAATACATTCACTGCCAGCTGAAGTTATTCCTATTCCAAGGACTGGCTGAAACTTAAGATGCTAAATAATTTGTTTCAAAAAGGACTGCATCTGGCAGCGAAGTCCTCCAAGACTTTTGGGGTTTTGGTTTGTTTTTTTTTTTTTATAAGTAAGTCTTAAAGCAAACCCTCTGATTCTGATGTGCACTGTTCTAACTCTAAATCCACCCAACGAGTACCTCGATCTCATCTGACCTAGAAGAACAAGAAACAATCCCAACCACCTCAGCCATCACAGGTTTGAGCACCAAGAGATTTAACAAACCCAAAGGACATTAAAAATTTTTAAGATTTATATTCTGAAGGACAACCTAGACCTCACATTACTGCACATGCGAGAATGTGAGCAAGCCCTCACTATTACTAAGGCGGCACTGTCACAACTAGTTCCATCAGAACTGAGGGCCAGAAGTCAGCAAACAAATAACTAAAATTCTTTTTCTACTGAAAGAAGACTTTTCAGCCAGAAACTATAGGTCAGAACTTGATAGAGGGAGACAAGACACTTCCATAACATGCAACACAGCCCAACTCGGTCAAAGCTCGCAGTGAGGCGGGGGAACTGTGGTCAAAAACGGTCATAAAGATCCAGGCCCACAGGCCTTCTGCTGCATGGATCCCTTTGAATTCCATATGTCTGTGCATGCAAACAAGAAACTCAAGTGTTCCAGAGCTATTTTAAGCTTCTTTAATTAGCCACTGATCAGACACTTGGAAAGTACCCAAGAAAAAAAGCTAAACCTATTAATATGACTTGAAAAGAGAACCCACAAGACTGGTCCAGAAGTGAGCTGAGTTCCAGCCCAGGAGAAAAAAGTACTTATAACACGATGGCCTGAAAAGAGACCACGAAGCACTGTTCCGATATGGCAACGCACACATTGTTTTTCCTGTGGTGCTTCCAACTGGCCAGGCACTTGCCCTTCTGCCACAGGAGGTCTCAAGCACAACTACAGGCCAACTGGACTGCATTCTTCAGGTGGAAGAGCTGATGGTTGAATCTTCCACGTAACACAGATACCCACATAAACAAACTCTCCCTAACTCAAAAACATATAAATGCCTAATCCATTTCTGGAGAAACCACAAAAGAAGTTTGTCTGCTAGGAAATTATTTCTAGATTTTCTGTGAATAAGCAGCAAAGCAATTTGGTTTTTAAGTCCAAGAGAGTAACCACTATGAGAGAGTACAGCAAATTTTTTTGGTTGTATTTAAATTACTGTATGTTTTTTCTCTGATAGTTAACAGCATTTATACAATGCAACAACTGTAACATATCACCCGGCTGCTCTTACACACTTTTAATCACCTTAACTATCCGTACAAAATCTATCTTTGGCTTTAGTCTACTCACACTTCTCAACACACAAACATCTGTATTTCAGGCTTGGAGAATGTTGCTAATAACTGCAGGATACATTTTACAAATAGTTACCATTTGTATTCTACATATTTCAGTGACAGCTCAATGGAATAAAAATATCAAAAACTGATTTCAGTAATACCCTGCATTATCCCTAGATTTGTCTTGGGGTCTTCCAGGCTTCTTTACCATTACTACAAACCAGTGCTAAAAATGCATTCTGTCTACTTTAAACCACACCATTATGGATGGGTGGGTCTGGACTAATGTTAGCCAGCTCAGGATGACTAAAAGTAGAAAAATTATCTTTTGGCATAACTCCACATACTCTGTGTTAGAGTAACAGGCTGCAGAGTAAGAAACCCAGTATTCACAAATTTTAACACAGAAAATAGATACCAAATTACTTATTAATTGATAAACAGATGCTACTTCAGCTTAGTTGCTGCCTATCCTCTTCAAAGCAAGCTTCATTTACATGATTTCAGCAATAACTGTTTCAAGGCCTCGACAGAGATGCGGGATTTAAACTCAGTCACATAAAACTTTTTTCCAAGTAATTTTACTTCAGAGTAACAACTTACATGTGACTTTGGTTAGTTAAAGAGAAAATTGTATTTGCACCAGTAATTCTTCTTCAGAACCATATATAATTAACTATGTAGCTTCTCAAAATACACGGATCGTTTGGCAGAATAGAAGGGAATTCAGCTAAGCAGCTAGAGAGGAACATGGGAGACAGCATACTACTCTATCCAACAGCACAACGTTTCCAGAGACAACAATAAAGAGGACAGTCAGTCCATGAATAGAGCAGATTATGTCAAAGCCCAAAGTTTTTTTAGGTGTCTAAAACCAGAGCCAATGCAATGCTCTCTTTACAACTTCAGTTCTTTTATTTACATTAAAACCTGCACATAGATCAGCCTGGCTGCATTAGCATGCTAATGCCACTTTAATGCAGCTATTCTGTTGTCTGTGTGGTTTTTAACATTCAAGAAATGAAAAGACCTTGTGCCAGTACAACTACAAGATAAGAAAACAAAAACCAAGTACTCACGCTGTGAATAAAGCAGTATCTGAAATTCCAAGAGGGCACAGGTAAACAGTTGAACCACATTTTCTACTCCAAGCAATTCAAAAACTTCTTTAACTGGAAAATCAAACAATGGTAGTTCACTGGTGCTTGGCCTCTGGCAGATAATTGGTCCATAAACACCTGAAAATTTTAATGACCTTCCTGCTGGAGGAAGAGGAACCTCATAGAGAATATTGTAGATGTAGCTTTCTAAAGGTAGAGGTGGCGGCTGAGGTGAAGTCACTGCTTGGTGAAGTTGTTCTAGTACTTTCTTACAGGCTTTCATGAAAGACATCGGAGTAATCAGACAAATGCACTTTGAGACATAGAGTGTGTCTCTGCTGATGTCATAGGAGTTAAAACGCTGTAGCTTTGAAACAGAAGTGCCATTGCAGTCTCCAGTGCTGCTGCAGCTATCTTTGTCATTTGTGGGTGGAGTATGAAGAATGTCATATTCAGCATTGTGCATATGATACAACGTCTGCATTGCACTGCAGATCTGTTTGCTAGTAACTTCCTCAAAAAACGTGAGAGAAAATCCAAATGTCCGTGAGCCATCTTCACGAGTAATAATAAAAGAGTGGAACTGAGGTTCTCTGGAATCTGCTTGTGTCTTGAAAGCAAGCCCTTTAGGCATACACAGCTATAAAAAAGGAGGGAGGGGAGATAATATCAATTAAAACACACTTTTCTCTCCCTCTGCCTCCAGAAGCATTGGTGAAAATAGGATTTAGAATCCACAGACTGCCATCACATTTCACTTTAAATTCTGCTAAGTGTTACATCTCTGTACAATACAGAAACAGGAAAACTAAAGTAACAGATTAAAAGGGCTGCATGCAGTTTCTATTGAAACACATAAGCATTTTGCTACCAACTTCAACAGGAACAAAATAAGAGAATTTAAACTCAGATAAACGAAAGTATTTTGGTCACTAACACCAGAAACCTGACAGAGAAAAGTACTTTGTTTTATCTAAATAAAGAAACCACACCACATTCCATTGAACAGAAAAATCATACAAAGAAGATTCATTAATTGAAGACTAATTTATTTCTCTACCAATTCCCTAGAATGTAATAAAAAAGTTGCAAAGGAACAAATAAAACTCTCCTAGGGAATTATCATTTCTAAGTTTTAACTTAATTTCCTTTAAAAATATCCAATTAAATGAAAGGTTCTTTTGAGCCTGCACAATTTAGAGTAATTCGTTATTATTTCTAATCCATAATAGACTTCACAATTTTTTTGTCAAAAAACCCCACAGATTAATGCCTTCAATTGTTAAGGTTGTTTTTAAGACAAAAACCTAAAGCCATTAAAGTGATACTGACCATTCCCACTGCATCCTGGTCAAAAGGGTTCCATTCAACATTCTCAGGATAGCGAGCAAGAACTTTGGATTTAAATGTGCGTCTTAACGGCGTCTGTTCAAAGTTTTCCCCTGCAGGTGAAAGAAAAATACGGAAGTAAGTATTTCATTCTCTTTCTAAGCTCAAACAAGGCCAAAAAGCAGAACATCAGCAGGAAGATGTGAGGATAAGTGAATTAAGCACACACTCCTCTTAAGAGAAACAGAAAATACAAGACAGTTAGTTAGCATAAAATCAGACTGCAGATATTAGCAAGGATTAGCATTGTAACATTTCTATGTTGTTAAGTATCTGTGCTTTTCCTTCAGTGCCACTGTCTTAAGATCGTGGTCATGCCAGCAATTCTCTAAGCTTCTCTTCAGATATTTCAGATTCTTATTAAAGCATAGCTAAAGCTTCAATTTCAGTGGAATTTTGTTACTGAAGAAAAGCACAAATAGACAAGATGCAAAGATGATGCAAGTTTAAGATAGACATACAAGTGGCATCACTTAATTTCTTCTGCAAGACTTAGGAAAAAAGGGTATCCACCATCTATTACAAGAAGTTAGCTGCGAAGAGATTCTAGAATGTTAAAAGATCAAGAACCACATAAATGCCCAGGGAGATAGGGTATCAGATGAACAAAAAATGGTGCTTTTTTTTTCCCCACACTTTTTCCTTTACCTTCTGTTGCACTTGAAATGAAACAGCTGGCACCATCTCGGGTTTTAGAGGCCTGTATATACTGGCATAAAGCTATATAACAAATAAAAACAACACTGCATTATCCATTTCATACTGTCGACTAATAGCGTAGCTAACACATACCAGTAAAAAAACATACAAGTATTTTCTACAGAATTAACATGCATAATATATAGTCTACTCTCCTAACATGCTTTTTATATGTATACAATTTCATACAAATTTCTCATTTCACTTACACATTCCTTGAAGATTATATCAGTATGTAACAGAAGCTCTTAGTTCCTGCATACACAACCAGAATGCTGACGCAGCACTAGAAATCAAGTTTCTTGTTAAATGAAAATTTTACATGTTAAACTATAAAATACCCGCAAAGAGCAGACAATGAAACTAACCCCAATGATAAGACCACCTCAAGGCCTTTAGAACTATATGAATTTAACAGGCACGGTCCAGCTTTTCACAGACGCTATCCATGCACTAGACTGGCTGATATATTCTTGTTTATAAGCTCTCAAATGTCCTCTAGAGTAATGACTGTTCATTATGATAGCACAGAGCTTTCTGCAGTAAATCTTCTGAATGTGTGTAGTTGCATGAAAAAAAAAAAGTGCACACAACTGTGTATCTTAAAATAAGCTTAGCTATCTTACTAGAATGCAATTAGCTAAATGAGCATGCAGCTGTTGACAGCTGCACTAACAATCAGGCACAATTGCATGAAATCATATGCTTTAAATAAATCAAACTAGTTCAGCAACACCTGCAAAAGAGAAAACACAGTTCAACTCCTCACTTGTTTTCTTACTTGCAGCAATTACACGGCAATAGAAATTGATTTCAGAATTGGCTGGGTTTGTTCTGCACTTTTACAGTAATATTTAAAGTTCAATTTCTAAGCCAACTTCAAATCTTTAATTTGTACAACATTTACTTCCACAAGTAGCAATACACAGAGACAATTATAACACTGCCTATAGACAATAAAGAACCTAACAAACACATTACACCAAACAAAACTTCATTTCCATGGAATGCTTAAAAAGTCCTTTGACAGTTGAGAAGTCATGTAACTCCGGATTTTGTTTAAACTAAGTCTTAAATATTACCTCAAACAGGGAACTTACCCTGAATCAGGACCTAGGACAGGTCTCAACACCGAAAATACTTGCATCTATTTTGCTAATCCCCTGGGTTTTAGCACTGAAATTAAAGGAGGGATTGTTTGTCTGAAAAAACAACAGCTCAGCTGATTTTCAAACCAACAAAACCACTCAGCTACATTATTTATGACTTTGTTCAATAATACCATTGTTAAGAGAGAAAAAAAAAATGTGTATTTGGGAAAATCTGAAACGCGTATAGAGAGGAATAGTTATGTAAAAACAGAACACAACTTAAATGAAATATAAACTTCTTGGGAAAGAGCAGAATCAATGACAGAAACATAACAGCATTTCCACAAAGGCTAAAAACAATCTTAAAAGATGAAAACAAGCATTTAAAGAAGCTTCCAATCTCCCAGAAAGAAAAATGGACATAATGTCACATCTCTATTTACTGACACAAATATACACTTAAGTAAAGAGAGTTCTCCATAAAAGAGGTTTTAAAAATAAGTCAGGAGATGTAACACACCTACTGTTTTCTATATTTACATCTGTGCAGATGATGTAATGTCAACTTTTAGATAATTGAGGAAAAATCTCAGACGTTTACTAAGCTGTTCTGTTCCTGTTTTTTTTTCTTCCACATACCTGTATGGGAGAAAATATCTGAAGGCCAAATTTTCTCCTGAAGTTGGAAACCATACATCACAATCACTGGGTTCACCTATGTGCAAGGTCATGCATATTTGGGAAATAAAAGAAAATCTGTGACTTGGAGATGATTTTCGTGTCATCTGTGACTTTTTGATGATTAATATTGCAAAATACATGATGCTGCTCTTCCCTTCTGATTAAAAAAAAAAAAAAAAGTACACTAAACCAACCTGATGGATGCTTATATATTTTAAGAAGCCTTGCCCCATCTGCTCTCAAGAAGACATCTCCAACACACACTTAAATTTTTTAGACCTGCAGTCTGTCTATAATTTAATGAAAGTATTGAAATTTATTTAAAGTCCTGATCCAGACAGAAACATAAGGCAACACTTACATGCCCTCCTATAATTCCATCAAACAATTCAGCTGTTGCACAGATACTGCTCTTGCCAGGGTGCCTCCATATTACACTTCTCTCCTAGAGCCATACTGCTCTGACACCGTATTTGTTGTGTTGACTTCCGCCTGAGTGTGATGCTCATTTTCTCTTTCACAGCACCACAGTCTTCCATCTTTAGCTATCTCTTGCAAGAACCTTTATGGTTGTAATACAGCAAACCACTGAACCTTCAGATCGCACAATGCTGACTTCCAAAGATACTGGCAGAGCAGGGAATCTCAAGAGACAGCTCACCAACACTGGCCAACCTGTTTTCTTGCCGTTACAACTAATGAGAACCTGAACACCAGCGAGTCCATCGCCTAGGCTCCCCCCTACACTTCTGTCACTAAGCAGCTCGTAGTTGTCCCTAGACAGCCATCAACAGACAGGGGGGAGGGAAAATAATCCACAAACAATATTTGCTTATACCCAGAATCAAAAAGCAATTAACCCTAAACTTCTAAATTTATGATCAGTTAGAAGCCTCAAACACTAACACCCTGCTCCAGCAAAATACCAATTGCAGCACATCTCCAGCAGCCAAAAATAACTCACAGTTTCAAGATCTGCCTCTGCATAAATTAAACATCTGATTAATTCAGTACTAATTGAAATGTTTTTTACAAAACACTGAAGACAAAAACAGGTTTAACAAATGCAGGAGACAAAACCATCAGCAAAATGGACAAAAATGAAGACATAAGAGAAGATAAACTGATAAAAATGTGATGTATCCTACAAGTTTCAGAGGATAAGTTCTCAAACTTAATGACTATCAAAGAACTGCTATCAGGAGATCATGTTTTTCATAAGGTTCCTCTCCTCTAGCAGAAGTGATGGCTAGAAAGTACTCTCCTTAGATCTGAGTAAAAATAAAGAGGTCTTCAAATATGAAGCTATAAATAGTTCTCTAAAAATAAGCTTCTTTCTTTTGTGCAAGTTCCATGTAAAAGGGACTTCTATTTATTTTTTTTAAATGGAACACGGTGTCACCCACTGAAGACTAAGGAGGCCTTTCAAACACACTTGATGGTCCTCACATACACAATACCACTCAGCTGTTTGTCATTGCCTAAGAAAAGCTCTTCAAAAATGAAGATGCCCCACAAGACTACAAACTTGGAACTAATTTGGATTTAAAGCAGAAACAGTAATCAAATATCTAAAACTGTAAGATTATTTGTCAGGAACTGTCACACAACATAAAATCCATAAACATACAAAATTCCAGGAAAAAAAAAAAAAGGAATACTTCAGGAAGTTTCAGGCCAACATGCTTCTCAACATCAAACCTTCAAAACAACAAGAATCCCATTGTATTTTGTAACATAAGCAATGTCATAAAAGCATAGAGAAATGTCATTTCACTAGGCACTGTACAAATCTACAAACACCAGTTTAGAATGAGACCTGGTGCTGCACCCAGCAGAGGAACAACAGTGAAGGAGAGGATCTCAGAATTTCTTTGTCATTGGAAAAAAAAAAAAAAAAAAAAGCTATCTGTGGCATCCCCCTCAAAATAGGATCAGCAAAACAATTTTAAATAAAAATAAATAGAGAATGAAGAAGGCGTTACCAAAGATTAATGGTTCACTAATCCAGTTTAGCCCATGTCCACACCTTAATTAGCTCACAGTGATCTCCCAAAACAGGAAGGAAGCAAAGAGTAAGCTACAGACCCAGAGGTTCTTAAACCAGTGCACTGAAGAAAACACGGGACTATAGTAGAGTTTTAATAACCCACGTGGGTAACTGAATAACACCTAAAGCTGCCCCTCCTCCTGAGGCCCAGCTTGCCCACCTGCTGGCTTCTGCTACCCTGGGCAATAGATTTTTTTCAACACCACCAACTGGCTTTGGTTACGCCCTTTCCTTCCTCTCCCTTCTTTCATACTTCATCAACCCTCTAAGACTCCACCGCCGGTTGGAAAAGGAACAAAGATTCTACAGTGATTTGCAAAGATTTTATTTATCTGTACTGTGGCAAAAACAAGCTATTCCCACTGTCACGCTATGTAGGCAGTCAGCCTCATTACCGCCCTATATTGCTTTCTCCTTATTTGTTACTATGTAATTTAAAAAGACATGCATAAAAGACAAAGTTCTTAGAGTAAGCTTGGTTATCAAAAGGGTCATCACCAGCTAGGTATAACCTCCGAAGGCTGAGGAATGTCCAGCGCATGGACCGCTCAGCCCAGCTCCTCCTGCGGTCGGCAGGGCTCAGCTCACGGCAGTCTCACTGCAGCCAGGTACACTCCGCACCGACTGGACCAAGTCTCACATAAGAGGCAGGTAACTCTCCAACTCCTCCCTCTCACATCTCTTCAGTAAACTGAACTTGATAGACTATAGCATGCATAAAGGCAACTACAAACCTGCTCAAGGTGACCAAAGAGTTGAAACACATTTAGTTGGACCACACAGTTAAAACCAGCCCCTTTTCACAGCTTATTTATACCTCTTTAGATGATGCTGGCCTATGTGTCTGTATTTGGACTTCCTAATTACAAGCACATTAGGACAGCTAATGCATACACTCCAAGTATCCTGCATTTGAACTAACAACTACATCTCATTTTATTGCGTGATATCTTACCGAGTTACCTAATACTGACCGTAAGCCGTATCACAATGTAGATCTGTAGTGCATGCTGGCAACTTCTCTGGCTCTCATTCTTATACTCCTCCCTGCTCTTACCCATTTCTTGCTGCTCAACCTGTGAGCAGAAGACAGCTGTGTCTGTGTCTTGGTCTGATGAGAATTAGGACTTACGAACTCAGAGATACTACATGGAGCTTCCAACCTGTGCAGGACAGCATTGCTTTGGAAGTATCTGCATGGAATTATAAATATAGTAGTACAACACTTTTCTACAAGATTATACAAAGCAAAAAAAGTTACAAAAACTAGAATGAATAACAGCATTCATCAATTCAGTAACGTGCAAAGTGCTATCTACCAAGCTTTCCTCAGCTTTGAGGGGAAATAAAAGGAGTGAATTGTGAAGGTCTAATTTTAGCTGTTTCCTGATTTAGCCAGAGAAAAATCTGATTCATTGCCTTCCATATTCATTTTCAGGAAAAGAAAAAAAAGGAAAAAAAGAAAAGAAAGAAAGAAGGTCTTCCCAACACAGTAATAAGAAAAACAGTTAGGTTGTACAACTTGCAGTTTGAATTACTTATGACCTCCCCACTAATATATAAATAATTACAAGTTTCAACTGAAAAGTGGATTTACTGTAAATGAAAAAGATGAAATTTTGAACTCTCAACAAAACAAAAAAGGAATACAAGACCTTTTTAAAGGCCTGGAAATTCAGACTTAAAACCCTACCACCACAGACACACACCTCTCACTCCATTCCCTTCTGGTTTTTGACTATGCCATCTGCAGTTCTGTTTACAACCTGAACTACAGGAGAGTGCCATTTATGGCTGCTATCAATATTATGAGCTGCATGTAACCATGCTAAGTAGTAACATATTTCCTGTCAAACCTTCATGTGTAGTCATGAAATAAGCTAGACCTGTACTGAAACGTCTTAACACATTCACTGTAAATTCAAGCTATGCCTGCCAGTCATATACATCCTCTCAAGTAGCTTATAGCAACAGAAGCAACACATATCCAGATGGATTGCTTGCAAATTTCTAATGCAAATTCCCAAGAAAACTTTCACCATTGTAACAATTAGATTTTCCCTGCTGAGTAGTTTGGTTTATTGCAAGTATTCTTCTAACCCTAGATTATTTTTTTTCTCTTCAATACATTAATCATTCTTCTTTGTAACCCACACCCTGCCATGAAAAGTTTCCATTCATGTAATAAAGTTCTGTTTAGTACAGAACAGTACCGTGTGGCTTAAGTTGCCCTTAATCAGAAGGGGCAAACTTGATCAAAAAAATGCCAGGGATACTTTGCAAAGCAAAACTTTTTAAAACTGAATCACAGCCTTTTGTACATGTGTCAATTCACTACTTGGTTTTAGTTCTTAGAAAGCGCAACTCTAAAAATTATGCAAGATGAAGAACTGTACAGGAAATTCTCCCTACATACTAGCTAGAAAAAAAAGTCTTTGAGCTACTTTTTCAGAGGTAGAGTCTAGCTCAGTTTTCCCTCTATGACAATAAAGAGCAAGTCAGAAGAAGCTACCCTAGTTACCAGAAAAAGTGCCCGATAACAGAACTAAACAGTCACGCAACACTGATTTTAAAGAATCATTAATACTGCCACCTTCTTTTGTTCACTGAGTCTGCTGATCTGCTCAAAATAATTACAAAACAAAAGACATCCAGAAAGCTCCACTGGTTCTGATTAAGTGGTTTGTTGCTTTCACCCTGCCAAGCAGCTTCTTTCCTTAAATTCTTGGGATACAGCCTGTTACTAATTCAATTCATTTGGTCTTGGTGTATTTTTATTGTATACAAGACATCTTCAAATAAAAAAATATTAGATAACATGCAATCAAAACTTTAACTTCATAAGGACACTCTTACAGGAATCTTTTAGCATACAAAGGCTGTGTATGCAATTCCTGCTGCCACTAAAATGAATGTTTTAATGAAGTAAATACAAAACAGCTTCAACATGAAACAGCCATATTGCTGTAATTAAACAAATGAATAAGAACAATGATAGTCTATACCAGCAACAGAAACTATGAGCCATACACTTAGTGCAGCCTCCCTGAACTGTGCAGCACACTGGAGAAACTGAAGTTAGCATTCAGAAGACCCTATAGAACCCTATAACCACACCCTTTACATCTGCACTTTCTACACCATGATTCAAAGAATCTTGCAACGATGGGAGTCATTCCAACTTGTGCAGGGGTGGGGGGCTTGAGACGGGGCTGACCACGACAGAGTAAAGGTTCTCTCAAGTGCAGGCTGTAAGTCAGAAGTCAGTCAACAAGGGGATTTGAACAGTGCATAAACTATAAACACTGTCCAGAGAACAGCCTAATTCTATCCAGCTTTCAGTTAAAAAATACAATAAAGCACAAAGCCATACTTAGGTGAAAAAGGACTTCAAAAGACATTTTGAAAACAATCTTTCTCATTCTTCGTTTTTGGGTGAAAACGGAGTAACTGCAGCAACATGCCTGTCAAAGGGCCTAGCTCATCGGAAAAAAAAAGTCTGAATTGTTTCCAAAGATACAAGAACGGCAGCAGTCCACAACACGTTTAGAATTAAGTTAATCTAAAACCAGCAGCTAATGTTATAAATAGCAGTAAGACTCTCAGTTCAGCCAGCAATCGTTCTCAGTACACACAATAAGGCTATAGATATTAAGGTAAATAATTATGTTTACAGAACATAAAATTACTCCAGGTCTAAAATTTATGGTCCAAGTCTAAATAAAAATAGTTGTCTGGCAGAACAGATAGTGTGCATACTTCTGGAATCCACGCTGTAGAAAGGATGAAAGTATCGAGCAAATAAGAGCACTTTAGGCAGGGGGGGAGCACTGGGGGGAAGAGGTGGTATGTACACTGAGACATTTGAGGACTTCTTGATTAGTCAAACTGACAGATGACCAATAGTTGACCTAGTTACACTGTAAAAGCAAATACAGGTGCTTAAGATGCATGAAGGCATGAAGAGACAGTCAAGCCAAGAATCAGTATCTTCAAATCAAAGGCAAAAGAGCTCCATTAAAAATAAGACTTGCCATATTTCCACTTGCCAATGGAAACAGTTAAATATTCTATTTCCAAGAGCAAAACTGGGATAATCAAACAAGTACTGAAATTATGTGGCCTGTACTATATTAGATATGAAATGAGATGGCAATCTGTTCGTTCATTCTAGCCCTTAAAAAACATACAAGAAGAAAAAAAGCTAAAATCCCAGACTTAGCCTTCTGGAGACCAATCATTTCACAGAACCCCATATTCTAGTATTAAAGTCCTTTCAATAAATACTTAGAGAGCTATTAATATACTACTAATAAGCCAAAGTTTATTTTAAAAACAAAACAAACCACCAAGTTTCTCCAATTCCATTTAATTTAATAAATTAAATATTTATTAATACTTAATAAATATTAAACCATACATAACTGAAAAAAACCAACAACCTCTATAATGTAGGAAATAAACATTCAAAGTTTGGCAGACTAAGGTTAGAAATTTATTAAACAAGAATTCTTGTAATAAAAAACGTTATTCAAGAAAAGCTGCAGCTGCCAAATCTGTAAGCAAACAGACACTCCATCAAAGGACAAATGACTTCAGATTATGACTTGTTTCCTTCCTTCCAGTTCTTCCTTAAGCAGAACTGCACGTATTTCTCATTAGAGGGGACTCCCCTCCCCAGCATACCTCTTCCACGGATATACACAAAAAAGAATCCTTCCCTTTTATCGTGAAACACATAAACCCTCTGTCCTGCACTTCTATCCCCCCTTCCCCCTGTTGGCAAGACCACCTGGCACAGCACAAGCTGAAGTGGCGGTTAGACCAGTGAATTTGTTACTGGAATTGGGCCTTTAACAGTTTTTAAAATGGATCAGTTTATCTGTATGAGAAAGTCTTACGGATCACCTTCACTTTTTTGTAGCACTGCTTTTTAAGCAGCTAGAATCCGGGGTTTCATTCATAGTCTCAAATGAATCGGGGGTTTCAATCACTGTCTCTAGCAGCTGTCATTCCACTGGATTTGTAACAGATTTACAAGCTATAATTTTCACATCAGGGACTTCCTCTAAAGATTTCTTTATGCAAGTTGCTCTTCCACTTTCCCTGACAAAAGAGCTCAAAGGCAAAGAAGTCCACCATCTGCCTTTCTGAATCAAAGGTGCAAATATGCTTTATGGACACCCTGCCCTCTATTTAAGTATCTGTCTTAAGTGCAACAGAAATATATGTTGGGTGAGGTGCCATTTTTGATCTGTAAACATTAAAGGACTTTCTTTAGAGGAAGTAGAGAGAAGAAGAAAATAATGAGAGTGATGAAAGGCTCTAAATTTTTCAACCTTTTTGTCATCTAGGGAACCCAAACTTTCTTGTAACAATCCCTTATCCCAATCCCATGGGAGCACATTCCTTTCAGCATACAACATACATTTGAACGTTCAATGGACAACACAGTTCTTCCTACCGCGGTCACTAAAAAGATGAGAAGGACAAAGAGACAAGTTAACCCTGATTTGTCAACTGTAAGAGATCCTGTTGCTTTCCTGTTTTCTTTTGCATTCCAGAAATCAAGAATTGCAATGTTTCAAGAATTGTAACATGAAGCGCCTCACTGTGAACTGAAATAAAAAAAAAAAAAGAGTTCACTAACTGGGTATTTTGTATTATCTCCACTGGACACAAATAATCTCTTGACCATCTTATGCTTTGGTGGCATAAATTCTTCCAAGCCCTCTATGGCAAATGAAAATTTAGGAATTAATAGATATCCATTCATCATCTAAGTTTCAGCATTCATCAAGCTGATAACAAAACATATTGCCACACACGCTCTGGAATAGTTTCAAATGCTGCAACAATGAATTTAAAGCACAGAAAAACAGCTGAGGACATCTGCATTCTGTGATTGTAAGGTCAGGAAACAGAAAGCTTTTGTTTTTATTTTCCTGGTACTGTTTCAATGAAGGCGGGAAGAGGTGGGACAGGGAAGTGACAGAGGAAACTACCAAGAATCTAAGGCAGCTTTTTAAAAACAAAGCAAGAAAACTCCCCAGAAAGTCCTCAGCTTTCATCTTTAAAAGCATCCTAAGCATTTTGGGTTGTTGTTTTGGGTTTTTTTTTTTTTGGGGGGGGGGTGGGGAGGGGGGTGGGGGGGGGGTTGGGTTGGTGGTTTGTTTTTTTTTTTACTACTTTGCATGTAACACAGGAAGGCAGATGGACACAATGTATTTTAATCAAGACTGCCTGGCAGAAATTTTCAAAGAAGTGTTCTTAAAAACAGAACTGTTTTACTAAACTACTTTTCTGCTTTAGCCACAGCAAAAAGACTTACAGAAAGATATTTATGTCTGTTTCCAACTAAACAACAGAAGCAGCACTCAAAATTACAATGACAGGCGTGTTCTCAGCCACGGGGGCTGGGGAAGGAGGGTGCGCCACTTCCATTACACAACAGATCTGAAATACATGCAAGAGAAGACACTAAGAAAGGAAAAGGGTGGCTTATGTTCAGAATAGAACACAATTCTTTTACGTGTACTAGAAATATAAAACAGAAGTGGAGAGAAGCATATTTTAAGTATATTTAATATAGAAATCAGCTGTTCTCCTCACGCCCACCTAAGATTGGCAGGCCCAGTGAGGCTGCTCCAGGGAAGCCTGAGCAAGCAGAAGCACAGACCAGCTCAGGCAACCCTCCTGGGCCACTGTGGATCTCCTTTTACAGTGACATGTCCCATCCAGTTAAATGTCCCTACTTTTTGTGCTCCCATTGCCCTACAACTCCAGCTCTGAGGACTGACGGAAACACATCTGTGTAAAAGCACAAGGACCAAATGTTATTGAACGTCCAGTCCTTTAACCAAGTTATTTCTATTCTTCTGGGATACTAGAGGTTTTGCATTGAAGAGGAAAGCCGTATTTTAAAATGCACGTGAAGCCTTTCAAGCAAGAGATCACCAAAATACAGCTATACAACCATCTCAGTACACGAGTCCTGTCCAGTATGTTTCACTTTGTTATCTAAATACTTTAAAGTGTTTTGCAGTAACCTGCCTGAAAAAAGACTGCCCCCCCCCAAAAAAAAAATGCCCTGTAAGAAAGTCATCAAGTTGCTTGATTTTTATTTTTTTATTATTTTTAAAATAGAAGTTATTTCTAATACCAGAAAATTAATCAGATGTGCTGACAGTTTGGTCAACGGATATGACAAACTCTGAAGTTTATCTTAGCTGACTATATCCTTCCTTATCATCTCACCAACCACCTCTCCTGAGTTTTCTTCCTTTTTACAGGTACCATATCAAGCTCACCTTTCTGCTTCACGAGGCTTGATTCATGTCAGGTAAAAAAAAAAAAAAAAAAAAAAAAAGTGTTTCAAATATGAAAATCTGATTAGAACAGGAAGAACAAAGTCCAGTACTTTTATTCAGTCCTGAAAACACAAGCCACAGCTCCAAGTTAACCACTTATAACTGCATATCACCTCTTTGTTCAAATTCATAAACGAAGATGGTGGCTTGTGGTTCCACAGAACCAAGATTATGAGTTAAATACCTTCCCTGGTCAAGCTTGATGAAAACAAAATATTGCGTTATATGTAGTTTTAACCGTGGAAGACTTTATATGAAATAAAGGGAAAAAGAGATGCACAAATAAAAAACACCAAATACGCCACACAAACATACACACCACACAAGTATTTCCCAGAGCCCACTTTGTCACCCACGCATAATACACTCAGGACTATTCACGGAATGAACCACCAAAAGAACCATCAGTTCACCTCATTCAGTGGATACATCCAGATTCCTTCATTTTCCAAGCCAAGATTAGGTCTCACCTGTGAAACGGTAGCCATTCTCAAGGCTACTAACACACGCAAGGGCAGATCTCTGTGTGGGGAAGGTTAGTTCACGGATCCTGAGCACAGTTTCAGGGGCGACATGATCACTGGGACATCAATCCAACGCTCACTACCTGTAGCACTAAAGCAACCTCACAGATCATAAGTAACTTGCGATAGTAACTCACTATCATAAGTAACTCTGGACCACAAACCCCTCAGAGGTCAGGTCAGTGTTCTGCAAATCATTGACATGGATTTCTAAATGGAAGTCTAAAGATCTTTTTGAATATGGCCCCCAATGGAGCTGTGCTTCAGGGCACCTATGCCAATTTAATGAATGGCTGTGCGTTACCAACCTCTCTCCTCACACCAAGGCCTGGTGCTCCTCAGAACCTGCTGCACTGAACCACGTCCAATGGGACTGCGCTAGACCTCATACAAAGGAAGGAGACGGGAGCACACGACTGCAGTAAGGATGGGGAAAGGGAGACCACGACAACCTGTAGTTAGGTTGGCCTGGGATGACATAAAATCTCTGACAGATTAATTCTCAGAAGTGACTGAGATGCTGATAAATAGAAGTTTTACCAGCCTTCAGCAAAACTTCTGAATGAGTTATTTCACAATTCAGGCTCCCAGACCACACATATAAAAAAGCCAGAAAAGGACACCACAGTCTTATGCTAGTTAGAGCTTGCACTGACCTTGTAAACTTAACCTTGTAAACTTCTCTTCCCCAACGTAATTCTGGTAACGGTTCAGTAGGACAGTGCTGGCCTTGGGGAGCAAAATCAGGGAGCTTGCTGAAAGTAGCAAGTTAAGGAGGAATAAGTAATATATGCAAATAGTAGAATAGCTCATAAAAAATTATGCTTGTAGAAGATGGAAGCAATGCAAAGATCAGTAGACTGCAGCAGCCTCCAGATCTCTGACCGCATATTTCTGCAACACAGTGCAACTGTAGACACCAGCAGCAGCAACTACAATTTAAAAAAAACTTTTCCAAACTCACCTGAAGTCATGCTGGAAGAATATCTGTTTCAGTAAAACCAACCTTTTTTCCTCACTCAAACATTGAAATGTTGCTATATCTGAAAAATGTTGCTTATGACTGCCATGTTATGTTTACTTATGACTGCTATGTTATCTGTCTGTTGATCACTTACCCACACAATGCAATAGTTTCTTTCTCAAGATGCTTCAGTATCGATACATAAATGACTCAATACAAAGATACATACTGTACCTCATTGTCGTTGATCATACAACCAGTAAAAAACAAAAAACTAAATATAAAAGGCAATACTTTACACTTCTACACAGGAGTTTGAAGCTAAAGGTCTCTTGCCCATCAAACCACAAGCAAAGTAGCATTTTCTTGGAAAGACTACAAAACAAGCCTTGAGCAGAAGCACTCCAAGTAAATTCTTCATCATTCATCAGTTTGTGCTGGAATGCTTGGTAATTTCTCTATGCAATAATATTTAAGCCACCCATGGTTAACATTCCAGTTTGCTGCAAACTTGACTACAAACCACAAATCTGAAAGGGTTGTCAAGAAATTCAGAGAGAATAACTACTGCACAACATACATCAGTAAGTAATTGCTTCTGACATTGTCACTTCATGTGCATTATTTCTGCTACATGAGCCCCACAGGTTAGAGGGAATTCAAAAAGATAAGTATGAGAAGTATTACCAACAACACTCAAGTAGGACATCACTAAGTCAAACTGCAGAGAAAAACAGTTGTAGTATTTTGTAACTACAGGATAAATAATTTGACGATTTAGGAGAAAAGAATTAAACACTTTTTTTTATTTGCAAATGGCAGTATTTCCCATACAATCCATTCAAGATGTTCTCTTTGTGTAGTTTCTCTCTTGCAGAAGAAATTGCAAAGAAAACAAAACAACACAAAAAACCCTAAAGGAACAAAATGACAAATCAACCCATCTTTGTATCCCTTGCTTTAATAAGGTGGAATTCCTATGGCTTTTTTTTTTTTTTTTTAAAGGCTTCAAAAGTTAGACTTGTAAACTTTAATCCTTTAGACACTGTTTCAGCATCTTTGGTCTATTCTCAACTCAAGAACCTATAACCTTCCTCCTCCCCCACACCTCACCTAAGAGCCTTCCAAATAAGTCGAATTTGTAATTGAATACTGAAGGGTGGAAAAATGAAGAGTTTTGAGGGGATGATTCTGTAAAGCACGCGGCTCAGTTTAACCTAAAATACAAATACAATAATCACAAGATTGGCATTATAGAAACATCACCTAATAAACAGTGGCTTCAAACGTAGTTCAGTAAAGTACAGCTGCTTCCCCCTTACATCAGCTCTCCCATTCTTTATTCTATATATCAGCTACCCTAGCACGTCTGCCTCAGTTCCCAAAGAGACAAAAGATCTTTTTGGCACTCAAACACAGCAAACAGCTCCAGCTTCTTGAGAAAAGATAGAGGGGGCAGGGAGGAGTGGAATAAACTATTATCCGGATTAAAACGTTTCACATGCGCCAATGTAAGTCCAGCCAAAAGTTGTTGCTATCTACTGCTCGTCCACAGTGACCTATGTGAAAACAGTGTGTGGTCTCAGCCTTGGTGCTACTGGAGAGGCCTCCCACAGAGGCAACACCTTGGTTATCAATGTCGGAGAAGCAAAGAAACTGAAAAACCTCCTTTTCAGTCTCAGAGTGAATCCGCAAGGGAAGAGGCACACCATTAGGGAACTGTGGGAAGCTTGCACCAATACTATCCATACTATGGACAAAGAGAGGAGGGGGGGGGGGGGGGGGGGGAACCAAACAAAAAAAAACAAAAAAAAACCCACAAACAAAACACCAAAACCCCAAAGACACACTTCAGCCTTTGGAAAATCAAGCAATGGCTCCCACCAATGCAAATTACTTCTGCAGCAAGTGTTGGTATTACTACCATAGCAAAAATAGACAAATTTACTCACACACTATTTACCCAAGGAATAAACAGTATTGCAGAACAGCTTCACTGCAAGAATCACAGCTGGCTCCAACTTCAAATGCCATGTCTTAATTCCAAGATAAAAATGCCCAAAAGAAGAAAATATGGAACCGGTCAGATGTCAGTCAGAAAAGGATATCTGCTAATTTAAATTAAGCTTGCCGCTCTTCTTCATCCTCTTTCCCTTTAGCTACGCCTTACAAATACCTTTGAGGCAAAATAAAAACTATTTAAGTCTGTTGAACCTGGAAACTAACACAGGCGCTGGTAACAACATTACTACATGGACCACCACAAAGGAAACTACCACCCCAATTCTGAAATACTAAGCAATTTATTATGTGACAAATGCCTTCCATCATTTCACCACATCCATATTTTTTTAAGTTTATATCGATACGAATGCTGTTAAAATAAAGCCTATCAACAGGAAACATATGAAGATAAGTTGTCATTTTAAATCTGAAGCCAACAAAATAGAAAAATACTGACAGTTCAATTACAGACAGAGGCGTGAGGTGAGACAACATTTCCATTTTACCGGTGAGGAGAAACACGTGCTCTAATACCAGTTTCTCACATTAATTTTGAGTGGAGCTAGGTGAATACTATATACCATTTACCACCTTCCCTTAGAATTTCACACACCAGCACTAACGAAGTGGCTACTGTTATGTTATCAGTCCTGTTATGCTACATAATCTACACACACACAGATCTTGCCTCAACATCATTAAAAACAAAACACAAAAAAAAGGTATTAGAGACGAAGAGTAACTAAAATCGTATTACACCATCATACGCTACAGTGAAAGGAGATATAATACGGATTCTGAAAAAGCACACGAAGGGTATTTACAGGAAGGATATTTCCTGGACACACACGCTTCACCTAACACTCATTTTCATCCTCCTTTAAGGATGAAGCTTTTGATCAGACGGACAACTCATAGCACCACGATAAGGACCTTGGTAAAAGGAACACAAGCCCATCTACTGAATAAACTAATTTTTGGACCAAACCTTAAAAGACCAGCTCAGACTGGGAAGAACGGCAGAAAGAAATAGGGATGACAGACTAGTCACTGGCCTTAGTCTTCCAAAATAAGATTTTTTTAAAGACAATCCTATTATTAATCATCAATCTTTTCTTCACAAATTACGAGCATTTTCTTTTTTTCTTTTTTTTTAAACGCTATTTCTCCTTTGTAACACTGTTATTTCTGAAATAACTGTTATCATCTTCATGACATGACACTCAAGACTATTAAGGCACATGCAACAGAAAATCTAAGATTAGAATATGATGTCCAGATATTTGGGTCTGAGTTACGTATTTTGTAATAGCAACTCCCAGACTACAATTACATGTAAGTGTAATGCAATGGCAAGTTGATCCTTTGCTTTGCCACTCCATAATAAACAAACTCTACTGACAAATGATTGCTAAAAACTAACACATCTCGGAGCAGGAAAAGAAAATCTTTAGTGAAAAAAGAACGTAGAACAAAAACTCCAACAGCTCCATATAGTGCAAGTATTTCCACCATCATTCAGATCACATCTAACTAATTCAACAGATAGGGGAAAGATGTTATCAGCTGAAAGATGAGATGAGGCACGACTTCATTCTCATTACCTTTCCAGGGTACAGTCATACAACCTAAATTAAGAAACCCTATCATAATGTTGCAGCATTACGTAAGTTATATTACACACAGAAGATTTTTGGTAGTTGATGATTATTTCCTGGTGGACACTAAGTCGACCGTGAGCCAGCAATGTGCCTTTGCTGCAAAGAAGGCAAATGGCATCCTGGGCTGTGTTAGTCAAAGCATTGCCAGCAGGTCGAGGGAGGTGATCCTTCCCCTCTACTCAGCACTGGTGAGGCCACACCTGGTGTGCTGTGCCCAGATCTGCGCTCCTCTTCTGTCTTCCAGACAGACATGGACACAGCAGAGAGTCCAAGCACAAAGATGATTTAAGTGACTGGAGCATCTCTCATATAAGGAAAGGCTAAGAGAGCTGGGACTGTTCAGCCTGGAGAAGAGAAGGCTCAGGGAGGAATTTTATCAATGTATATAAATACTTGAAGGGAGGGTGAAAAGAGGACGGAGACAGGCTCTTTTCAGCGGCACCCAGTGACAAGATCAGAGGCAATGGGCGCAAACTGAAACACAGAAGGTTCCATGTGAACATCAGGAAACACTTTTTCACTGTGAGGGTGACTGAGCACTGGCATGGCTTGCCCAGAGAGGCTCTGGAGTCTCCATCCTTGGAGATATTCAAAAACTATCTGGCGACAGTCCTGGGCAACTGGCTCTAGGTGGCCCTGATTCCGCAAGGGGGGTTTGACCCAACACCCTCCAGAGGTCCCTTCCAACCTCAACCATTCTGCGATTTTTCTCTATGAAATAAATTTATCTGTTACAGACCCTTGCAGTGTACTTAAGAGACTTCTGTCATTCCTTCTGGCACATCAATACTACCTGGAAATGTGTAAATAAGCCTCATCTCCTCTCTTGACCAGCTCAGCAACCACCACTGGATGAAGCTTAAATAAGATCAAATTGTCAGGGGTTTTTGTTGTTTGTTTTGTTTTACCACCACCTAGTAATTTTTTTTCCTATCTGCTTTAACAGGTCACTCAGTGGGAACACAATTATCAAAATAAGAAAGGATGTCAGATAACCAGATCACTTGAATTTGGGGATTAAAAAGCCCTAGCAATAGAGAACGTGCTGTCTTTAACCCGTGCTAACTACAAAGCCCTACATACAGTATTTCTCACTATATTAAAAGAAAATCATACATATATATAGAGAGAGTGCATTTTCAATCAGTCAGCCAACTTTTTCAGGAAAAAGTGTTACAGCTGTGCTATTTACTAAGCTTCCAACATACAAAGGAAAAACGCTATTAGAGGTGTCTCTTCCTGCAAAGTAACTAGACTGAGCATCAATTCATGATCTTATGCTTCATTTATAAGTCTGCAGAAAATGCTGTATCATCAACACTAAGGTTGAATACCTGCAATACACGATTTCATTAGCCTGGTGAGAACAAAGTCTGCCGACAGCATCCCCGGGGGCCCTGGCAGCGCCCGCCGGTTCCCTGCAGCGGTGGGGCAGCGATGACATCATGCCCGGTTGAGCTCCGGCAGCCCTGATGCAGGAAAGCCCTGGAGAGACCCGCTGTGCCCAGCTTCACCCTGCTGGGGAACCATCCCGCTCCCCACTCCTGCACCCACCAGCTGAAGTGCCAGTGCCTCTCTTCCAACAATGAGCACTTATGAAGCAAATTGTTTCAACAGTACAAGGATTCAGAATCTATTTTTCAGCACAGAAATAAGAAAGGGGGCGGGGGGGGGGATGGAAACAGTGCACAATAATCCTTTCATTCAAACAAGAAAGCCTTCCAGGAAGTGCAAAGTGTTTCAAATCTTTATCCAAAACCCACTGAAATCAATAGAGACCCTTTCCATTTATATCAGTGGACACTGCAGAAGGCTATAACCTAAGACACAATTTGAAAGCATTATCAGTCACACTATCATGCATTATTAATAACACAACAAACTCAAGAACATGCACTGGAATTCCAGCTAGCTCATATGCTGTGACATTATCATAAATTTATCCTCCTCCCCCTTGTTTCCTCCCCTCTTTTTTTAAACCCTTTCCTGAAATCACACAAAAATCAGTTTCCCCCATAAATACTAAAACCTATTCTGCCCCCAATCCCCACATCTTGTCACAAGCAAGACCATTACAGTATCATGGTGGAATACCAGAGAACAAGACATACTGCACACTACAGTTTTACATACTATAGATGCAGTCCTTGACAGGGAAAGCAAATACAGAAAGAACATCATGCTACAGCTTTCAGACTTGCGCACTCAGACAGTATATTTTAAAAAAGGCGCTGATGTCTTCCAGCTTACTATTAGATATCTAACTCAAAGTAATACACTGCTGGTTTTAAATTTAATTATGAGAGGAGAGTTATTCCTGTTTCTATCAAGATCAGGGAGTATTACTGAGTGTGCCTTGCACTGTGTTACACAAATAGTAAATGAATACACATAGTAAATGAATTAACATTAGAAACTGGTTTCAACCTAGAAACTTTGTTCGCTTGTGATTTAATCAAGAAAAATCTGTGGAACCTCACGTATCCTTCAATGAAATGGTATCGCATTTTGTTCTCTTGGATTTCTTAAATTAAATCAATGCTGTAATTTAAAGTGCCATTATAGAGCAGAGCATTATGGTGTATTCACTCTTCAAGTCTCAAATTGCAGTCTACAGTTATTTTAACATTAGACCAGCATGACTTCTTTTAGGGTAAGGTACCACTCAGCATGAGGGACAGCTGAGAAATTTCGTTTGAAGTCATTAAAAGAAAAGGGAAAAAAGAAAGTTTCCATCATAGCCAAAGTTTAGAACTAGAGTTCAACGTAAGAAGTCAGTTACAATAGCACAAGTTTCACCCTACAAGAAACAAGTGTTTATTGGGGGGGGGGGGAAGGGGGAGAGGTTTAAATACAATGATGTAAAAAAAACCCCACACGACATCTTATAAAACCAAGCTGATTTAACAAAAAAAAAAAAAAAAAAAACCAAACACAAAAAAACCAACCAGCCACCAAAGAATATAACATTGGTCAAGTTCTGAGGTCAAGTACACAAAATAAGTACTGATTTTAGGTCAGGTTTTCACCACTGCATTCCTATATCCTTCTGAACAGTTAAAGATGCTAAACAGCAATCTAATTTAACTGAAGCCAGTAGAGTGAAACTAAAGCTGAAACAAGGTGCTGTTAAAACAAAGAACAGATTTGTAACCTTAAAAACACAGATTTGACATAGTGTGATGGGATACAGTTTAGCTGTATTTGGTGTGAACATTCTCATATAGCAGAGTAATTACTTCCTAACCCGATTTTTTTTTTTCAGATACTGATAGAAGAGAATTCTTATCCTATGCTACAACAAAACATATTACAGAACAAGCAAAAAGTCTTTGCTTTCTCTCCAAAATCTGATTCACTAAGATTACCTCTGTGTTTCAAACGTCCAGGAGCCTGACTAGAAGTTGATAAATACAACCAAGCTCCAAAAAGAGTGCAGTAGATCGCTGTTAAGACAGAGATGGTCTAAAATAATACCACCGCCACCGCACAACCTTCACTTTGAAGAGGCCGTTTAAACGAGGTACTTCGCTGGGGTTGTTTAAGAAGTTAAGAGCACTTCCACAAACACCCGATAGTGCACAGCCGGGCATTTCTGCACGTTAAGCCCTCGGGGCAGCCCCGCAGACCCCGAAGCGCCGGCGGAGCGGGTCACAAGCGCCGCTGCCAAGGGTGGGGGCTGGCGGGGGGCGGCCGACGGTTCCCCCCGGGGCCCCCCACGGCGCCCCGGAGCCGCCCGGGGTCCGCCGAGCGGGGAGGCGGCGAGGCCGAACCCCGCCTGCGGCGCTGCCCGTCCCGCCGCCGCCACCACAGAGCTGACCGTCAACGGCCGCCGACCGCCAACGGCCACCGCCCCCTCGCCCGACCCCGCGGCCACTCACCGGAGAGCTCGTCCGGCTCCAGCCCTGTCTCGGTGTCCAGCCCGCAGATCACGAAGTAGTCGGCGAAGCGGCCGGGTGCCGAGGAGCCGCCCCCGCTGCCGCCGCTCATGCTGGAGCCCGAGGGGTGCGCGGGGCTCAGGGGGTGCGAGGCCGGGCGGCGGCGGGCAGCAGGGCTGCGCCAGCTGCGCCAGCTGCGGCGGCCGCCTCCATGATGGAGCGGAGCGGGCAGCGCCGCACGGCATTGTGGGTACAGCCCCCAGCTGTTCCCGCGGGGGGGCGGGCGGCCGGGGCTCGGGAACCGCAATGCTGCGCCTGCGCTCTGGGCCCGCGGGATGACGTGATGCTGCTGGTCCAGCCGCTGCGGGGCGGCGGGGAGCGCGCAGAAGCCGTTGGTGGGGGGTGGTCGCGCGCGCCGCGGTTGGCCGCGGCGCCTCCGCTCTGTGAGGGGACGGTGAGGCGGGCCGGCGGCCATGGCGGGGTGCGGGCAGAGCGGGAGCTCTTGCTCTGTGCCTCCGGGCCAGGGGAGCGTGGTTACAGCACCGGCCTCAGCTTCGGGGGCTCGGTGGCTGAGGGGCTCCCCGCAGGGGCTCTGGTCGGCCAGGGAGAGGCTTTGCCCCCGCTCTGCAGTTAGAGCAGACAAGGAGGCTTTGCCAGGGGCTACTCGCTCAAAGCACGGTTTAGTGTTGGTGATGGGTTTAAGTCTTCCCCTGTCACCCACGGCTTCTCATCCCCACTCCCTGAAAGCGGCTGCTCCAATGGTGGTTGTGATTTCACAGCTTTGTGGAGCAGCCATACCCTGAAACCAGCCCGGGTCATGGCAGAGAGAAGAGTGGGTGCAGGGGAAGTGTTTTTGGCATTGATTGTGTTTAGGTTTGGTTTTTCTGTTATATTAACATCACAGACAACTCTGTTAACAGTTGGGCTTGCACAGCTTAGTGAAATCCACTCCTCTGGCCCAGCATGGAAAGCAAAAGAACCCCTGGGGAAAAGGGGAAGAAGAACGAGAATGACTCAAACCAAGTTACTGAGGGACCAGTAACGCAAACCCATGCTCTGCATTGAGAGCGCTTCTTTCCACTGGCCATAGAGGGACCTGGGATAGCCTCACTAGACTAAAATTAGCTCTGTAAGCAGTTCCCCTTCCTCTCTGCACTCAGTTCTCTATTTGTGGCTCTCGCATCAAAATTCTTCCCTATCTTGTAGGGCTTATAAGAGGAGAAATTAACGCTTCTCAGACTATTACCTAGGTCTGCCCAAGTAGTTAAGTTTGCATCGATAATGCTGAATTAATCAGACACCAATCTAACTTAACATGCTGTCGAGCACATGAAGCTATTTGAGTTCATGTTGCCAAGACATACTGAGTTCTTTGCAGGCACTAGAGACAGCAGCATGTGTAAGACTTCGCTGTCAATGGTCTACAGCCTTTTGCAGTGCAATAACTAAGCTCTTACATCATTTTGCTCACTGGGCAAAATGACGTAAGAGCTTTTCCATCTTTCTGGGAAACAGGAAAAAGCACTGGTGCTATTAGTATTCACTTGATTAAGACTGTATGGGCCAGAGCTGGGTTATCAATGAATAAAAGTATTGCTTAGGCTTGATTGACAGTTCTGACAGTTCAATTGTAAACCACTAGTGAACCTGAGGGAGAGATTTCAATAAAGATCACAGGATAATTAGGAGCAATATTAGAGTGAAAGTCTTCAAGTTAACTCTACAGTGAGCACATACATTTAGATTATGTGGAGCCTGCCTGGCGGTTTGGAGAAGACAGCAAGAGAACGGAACTAGCTAAATCTGGTTGTTCTTATTCTGCTACGTTCTCTAGCCATTTTTTGCACATTTTGCTTCTCAGTCTGCTTTCAGTGCGGCAAAGAACAATGTATTCAGCACATGGTAAAGTTCTTTTGAGTAAGCCTGAACGGTAGTTTAACCCTTATAAACAAAAGTCAGAAGGACTTGCAAGAAAGTCTAGGGAAACAGCACAGACACTGGCAGGCAGTGGGTGTCAAATAAAGAATAAAATGGGGAAATAAAAATTGTTCTTACTTGCATTTTAACTGTTATGGCAATAACCATGTATTTAGAAGATTTAGCAAATAAAGTTAGATGGGCCAGTAAGTAAGCAAAGGATTACCAGAAATACTGTTGAGCAGCAATATTTAAGTGCACACACACCTTGCTATGCAACAGGGTAAGGGAGAAGAAATATTTTTTGTTAAAAGGAGAGTCTCAGGCTTCGATTTACTTTGAATTGTTACAAGAAAGGAACAAGAAGGGAAGAATTCCATGAACTAGAATCAACAAAAGGTTAATTAATACAGAAAGGTAAGAGTCACCACAATTTTTGCTGTGAAAACCCATTCCTGCTTTGTCAAATTCACTGCTTTCCCTGCCAGTTTACCGCCCGGCCTCTCTTAAATCTAGGCATCCAGCTACAGCTTTCTCCCTCCCATCTTGTCAATGACTGTCCCTTTTCCATTGTATCTTTCCCCTTTCCACCCCTTCCGCCCCAGTTATTTCATTTCTGAAATACTCTTGCATAGTGGCCACAAACAACATCTGTGATGTCTAATTCAAAGGCCAGGAGCTTTAATCTGTTAGTCTTCTTCAGCAATGTTCCCATTACAGAAAACACCCAAAACATGGCAATTTTGTCAGTAAACTTGGCAAATTGCTTAGATGTACTTGAGTAAGGCAACAACACTCTAAACTACATCATGAATTCTTTAAAGTATTCTTTATGACATTGAGAAAATCTGTGGAATTTTGAAATTGGTGGAAACTACGACTGCTTAGCCAGAGAATCATAAAGCTGTATTTGTAAATAGGAAGTGATTTAAAAGATTCATTGTCTTTGGCAAGACTATCACTGTTGATTCAGCTGCTGTTTCAGTGGCAAAGACTGGGATTTCCAAGCTCAAGCCTTAAAGAGAATAAAGTCTTTTAAAAATAGTGAAGACATAACTTAATGTGAACATATCTTGATTATGCCTCATACTATTAAATTCAGGCTTATTTTGCCAACAATCACAGTCATGATTATTGGAAGAGTTTATTTAATAAGCAGTAGGACTCTTTATCAGGGAGAGTAGTGATAGGATGAGGGGTAACGGTTTTAAACTGAAAGACGGGATATTTAAGTTAGATACTAGCAAGAAATTCTTTACTATGAGGCTGGTGAGACGCTGGCACAGGTTGCCCAGAGAAGCTGTGGATGCCCCATCCCTGGAGGTGTTCAAGGCCAGGCTGGATGGGGCTTTGAGCAGCCTGGTCTAGTGGGAGGTGTCCTTGTCCATGGCAGGGGGGTCAGAACTAGATGATCTTTATGGTCCCTTCCAACCCGAACCATTCTGTGATTCTATGATGAAATCTAAGAATGATTTAGTGATCTGCTCAAAACACTTTTTCATGGCATAGAATTCTTCCAAGTACAGTAAACATCGTAAATTCCAGATTATTGGATACAACTGCTCAAGGGCTAGGTTGTAAAATAAAAAGTCAGGAGTTATGACCATGACATTAGATCTTAATTACGATACAGAACTTTAAAAGCTATTCCCGTTGTGGCAATCCCACTCCTCTCCAGAGCCTACTAACTTTTTGTCTACTAACCTTTGAAGACTATGAGGATATCATTGAAGTCCTAAAGATGCGCAGAAGGAGAATTCTCTGTGTTTTGAAGATTATCTATGGAAAGGAGCTTTTATGAGACCTCTCGCACCAGTTATTGATCTTAGCTCTCATAATCCAGACACAGATTCTTCCTTGTGTACTATAAAACAATGAAACGTGAATTATTACACTAGGTGGAATATTTTTAAGAACAGGAAGGGGATTTATCGTATGTTAGTAAACATATTATGCTCTTATTCATATTAAATGCCATTATCAAAAGGCCATAACTTCTTTCAGTTTGGGTGACCTGGATCTATAAAGCTACCAGCTGAGAGTTGGATAGAAATGTGTGTCAGTGCAAGACACCAATTAGTCATAAAAATAATCAGAATAACTCACTTTTCTTTAAGGGAAATTTGAAAAGCTCGTTCTGGATCCTGCTTTCCTCTCAAGACTTCTTTTGTTTCCTTTTAACACTGTCATACTAAAATACATTGTTCACAAACCTCACACTGTTTATGACAGAAGGAAAGTTTTCTATGATTTCACCTGTATTCTTTCCAGCCTTCTGGAAGAAAAAATCCCCCTATTTTGTAAAAGAGATTGTCTCACATTGTGAAAAATAGTTCATTAAATATTTGAGGGATAGTTAGACTTCCCTTTCTGGCACTGGCACGGTAGTGAGTGCTAAGGAACACGCAGGCACTCTCAAGGCACTTCTGGGACAGGATTTTTTCACTGTGCTGAACCCAATTTTGAATGGAGGGATTTGACTAGAGGTATGATTCTTAGTGTTTTAGCTCCCACAGAACTCCCAGAGTTATTACTCCACTGTTATTACATACAAGAAAGAAAGAAAAAAATACATGACTAAGAAACAGGAGGAAATGCACTTCCTGTTTTGTTCCTTTTTAATATATTTCTAGTGTAAAACACTAGAGCTATAAATTTCATTTCTGTAGCAACAGTTCTCAGAGGCATCGAATTCAGTTAGTCCTCAGCTTTGTAAAATTGTACCTGCAGTAGCTGCTGGGTGTTTCGGTCCTATTCAGCTACCTGGCTGAGCGGATCCTGATGGTCGTTCAGCTTAATCCAGAGTAAACTGCATGGCATGAGGCAGGCAGCACACTCCAGTTCTAACGCAAAGCAGAGCAATCCACACCGCATTTTAGTTACCGACATAAAACTAGGTTATCACAGAAACTACAGATGATGAATACTCTCAGGAACAACACACAAAAATCTTCAAAGCTACTTGGCAACAAAAACCATGTTTTGACTTTGCATAATAGCAAGGCTCACCAGCATTTTGACAAAAGACTTCTCATTTTTTAAGTGTTACTTCTTTTGTCTCAACCCTTCAGCCAGCAAGCTTTCACCATCAGTTTTCTATACAAGGCAAAAAAAGAATTCCATAAACTGGACATAACAGAACATTAAGGGAAGGTGAATGAAGCTATTACAACTTTAGCACATGAACCTTCCATCAGGAATTCATGCAAAAAAAAGATCAAATTATGCAAATGGTTCTATTTGAGATTAAACAAATTGCATTCCAGTGCAAAAATATAAAAACTTTGCAAAATTACTCTTTGCAATAAATTAATTTCAGACAGAAAAGGAAGTCAAGTTTACCTACATGTGCTGAAATAAAGGTAGAAACAGAATGAATCTCATCTACAGATGTGATCAGCTGTTTAATTTTTACTCAGTCATTAAAAATACCATTTAATAAGAACGCATCCCTTTTAAACAGGCTAATAAAAAATAAAGCTTAGTGGGAAGTTCAGCATGCTTCATTGCACTCAGAAATACAACGTTTCATGTTTTATATAATAGCTTTATTATCAAATGGCAAGAGACATTTAGTAATGATGTCATGCAGGTATCACAAAAAAATCCAGAAGATAAACAGGTAGCCTAACAGCTCAAAACTCCTTGCAATTAAAAAACAAAGCTACATCTTCCCGATTTCCCTGTTTGTTTCATGGTAGCTAGTTTTCCTTTCAAAATGTTATGGCTGTCTCTTGGATCACTTGCGGGATCACTAAAGGAAAATGTAAGCTAGTGCAGTATTCCACAGCCCAGTGCTTTTTTGCCTTTTTCACAAGGCCTTCCTTACTCTTCCCAACCCTCAGAAGTAGTCCTCATAGGGTAGGAAACTGAGGCCGTTAGCAGCTGAAGATAAACACAGAACGGACAGGTTAAAAAAAAAAAAAACCAAACCTTAAGGTTTTGCAAAAGGAAAGAACCTTATTTTCAACCTTTTTAAGGTCTTAAGGCTTTTACTCACTGTGATGGAACCTAGTCTAAGCTGAAACAACAGGTTTTTCAGTAACAGCCTGATCCCATGTACACAGTGAAACGTAACTCAGTGAAAATGTCAAGTGATAGCACGATTCACATTAAATTAAAACATAGCTCAGTTCCTTCTTTAGTGTCAAGGTTCTACCAAAATATTGGCTTTTACAGAGATTTTATATAGAAGAGATTTTACAACAGCATCTGTCACTGACCTGAAATTGAGACAAATTTTGAGAAAAGCACTAGACAATAAGTAGTAGGTAATTTATTCTGAGAGTTCATCTGCATGAAAAGTTAACTATGCAAAAAAGGAGGCTGTAAATCTACAGCAACTTCACACTCAATAGTCCAGGGGACCCTTGCTCACAACAGCTAAATTCACACTCAAGTTTACTACGGAATAAATCCCCTGGGTAGATGACCTCAGAGATGAGAGCTGCAGCAATAAAAATAATCACTGTTCAGTTTTAAATGCCAATAAAGTACACTTTTAGAAGAAGTTACAAATAAAACAATTGCTGAAGCTAAATGATCCTACAATAAACTTGCAAACAGAAGTGACATGAATTCCTTTATCTACCTATGTAAAAAATACCATTTACTGTGCAGCCCGGATTTAAATAAAAGACAAATAGTGTATCAATAATATTTACTATATATTTACATGTAATACTGTGATGAAATGAAGGAGTCATTAACATTATGTTACAAAAAGAACAAAACTCTTTAAAGGTACCAGTACCTTTCACATTATCACATTTATGTAACTGTTTTCTTACATCTCAATGATCTATTATTATAAGATGAGTTAACATGAGGATACAGACAAATAAACCTTTGAATTGGAGCATATGCTAATGTGTCAACTCCCATTTCAGCAAGATACTTCAGGGGCACCAATTTAAAGCATATGAGCAGCGCTGGTTTCAGTAGGATAAAACTTAAATGCACACCCCAGTTCCTTGCTGATCAGGGCCTCACTTTACGGGATTCCACTGACAATACAACAAACAACAACAGCTGTAAGCATACAAGGGGAAGTATCATATACCTTATTAAGTGAATATATATAATTCTACTTAAAGGTGAATCATAGCTGGCTGCCCATTGCCAATTACTGACTTACGAGACAATGGAATCATCCATTCAATTGTATATACACTGACATAAAAGACTTCCATTACGTGATGCTTTGAATGTTACTCAGAATCATCTCTTTAATAAGAGCTGCACCAATTTGTGTACCTGACATTTCTAGCAAATTGAGCTACAATGGAAAATTTTATACTTTACATCTTGCTTGAGAAATGGTAATATTACACTGCTTAAAACATTTTTAAATCACGTGAGAACTGAAAGTTTTATATAATCATATGATCATTTTCTTAAGTTGGCAGGATAAATCTATACAAGTGAAATATTGGCAAAACAATCAACATTAAAAAAATTATAACTTCAAAATCATCAGCCACCCATGATAAAAATTCTAATCTGCTCTCTCCCTACCTATATCCTCTCCCAGAATAAAATTTTACAGAGGACAAACGGGAATGATGTGAAACTTTGCTTTTGTTAATCCAGGTAGTAAAGCAGATGTAGGTTCAAGTATTTAAATGCACACAGCACTAATAAATAGAAGTAAACAATCAGGATGAGAATATCGCTGTAGTTAACGTACTGCAAAAAAAACTTTGTTTCTGAGTGAGCACCGTTATTATATTATGATATTATTTTGGAACTCCCAAAGGCAAAAAAAGAAGAGAAATATGGTTGAGGAGAAATGTACTCAGACCAGATCACATGCAAGCCTACAGAGAATGTTACAAAATTGGACTGAATAATTAAGGATTTTTTCCTGCAAGTTGTAGAAAGCATTATCTGTAGTTTATGTCTACATTACAATTTTTGCTCTGCATGTAATCAGAGCAAAATGTTACATCTGTGTTTTCGCTTCCCTCATCCTGAGGGTCACACATCCACCTTCCCAAAGTAAAACACTGATGATTTGGGTACAAAACTATATGCAGTACATTTCTGAACAGAGTTCTTTCAATTTTAGGCCACGTGTTCATTTAAAGACATTCTTATCAATTGCAAGCCTCCCCTTTAATTGCTTAAGATCCATTAGAAAAGCAAATATACAAATATCAGAAGTTGCTGATCCTGAGATGAAGTATGAGAAATTCTGGTCCAGTTTGATCCTTATTCAAACTTCTGTTTCAGTTTCTTCTGGAAGACAGCTGGTAGGATGGAGAGGATGGCTAGAATCATGAGAACAAAAACAGAGTTCCAGGAAACAGCTTCCCCTGCTGTTGTAAGTTGGTACAGCGTTGTTCCTGCCTTAATGGCTACAAAAGACGGTGGTGCCACACCTGGAGCGGGGAATTAGAAGCGTAGGAGTGCAAAGGAAGAAAAAACAGATTATTAGGGTGAATATCATAAATTAGTCATCCAACTTTTTAACACCAAAAATTTCAGACTTTGTTACCTTGTACTTTTTTTTTTTCTAAAGAAGGTGTAAATACAAAATTTAAAGACAAAAAACTCTTATCATAAGAACTGGGTTTATGCTATTTTTAATATTTTTTAACACCAACTCAAACACAGAGGACTAAGAAAATAATCTTGGCTCTCTAGAGACTCGGCAGATTTCAAGCTGTCTCTCTACAAACAGATTTATTTATTTAAGAACTTTATTTAAGTTCGTAAAGGAAAAATATGGATTGTTCCTAACCAGATTAAAAAGTATTTGCAAAAATATGCCAATTATAAAGATAAAGTGTTCAGCAATACCTTAGTTAAATTATTAATTCACTCCTAGGAAGTTATATTACAATAAACAAAATGGAGTGAGAAGGGGAGAAACACTCCTTCAGATCAAAGTCACATACATCCTCCCACAATTATGCTGAGCTCAAAACAGGAGCTTATAGAACAAAAAGTTAATGGAACAAAAGTTATGGAACAAAAAGTTACTAATAAAGCATTCATATAATGTATGTTTCCTTAAGCAAGTAATTAGCCTGGGCTCATTACCTCTGATGCAGTATATCAGAATAGTCCTGAGTACTAAAATCTTTCGATGCTATAAACTCCACACATCAAAACAATATTCTTGAGCAGTCTTTCAACTGTCCAGTAGGTGGTGATCTCTGCTGAACAACGCATGCAGAGAGCAAATCATATCCCTTCTTATGGCTACCACCAAACTGCAGATGATTAGCCAGCATTCTTACCTAGAAAAGTGCCAATGAAAAATACTTTCAATGGCACATTAATTACAGGAGATGTTATATTGATAAACCAATTGGGAAGAAAAGGTGTTATTCTCAAAAATATTATGTAGTTAATGAGGTGTTCTCTGTGTCTTTCAACCTGCCAAAACAAAAACAAACAAAAAATCAGTACATTTCAGTGCCTTGAAAATACACAATGATTTTACTACTAGAGGTTTGTTAGGGTTTTGTAGTTTTTTTGCATATCTTTTGTAGAAATGTACAAGTTGGAAACATAAAAATCAGTTAAACAATGAGTGACTCAAGGAAGAGTCATCAGTGAATCACCTGTCAAATAGTACTGAAGTTAGTCTGGAAATACCAGTCTGTGGTAGAGCACGATGATGATGTGTCTGAATCAGCCAACTTAAACAGCAAACAAGTAACTCATCGCAGCAGCAGGCCTAACCCTAACTTTAGCGCAGCAATCTCTGCCTGTCTAACAGCAGCCCAATCAACATGGCCAGTTTGTCATCCTATTCCTAAAGCTGTTGCAGGAACTAGCAATGAAGTTTGTTCCTCAACCCATTCTGCCCTAACTCACGATCAAACTTGGAACACAGCTGTATTCCTCACTTGGAAACTTACCCAGGTCATGGCTCTGAAGTTCCTCAGGTGGCTGCTGCCAACACAGTTGCAAGACCTATCTAGCATTAACAGTTACCCAGAAACAACCACAATAGCCCCAACTTTATTTACAGCCTTAATTATATTCTCAAGTCTGGCCGAGCTCCCTACAGTAGTACTACATCAAAGCCTCTTCTCCTTCCAGCCTGGCTTTAGCACATCATCCTTTTTAAACAAGAACTGTAACCTCAAACCAAGTTATAAGGATAGCAGAGCATCCATCACTTCTGTCGTATCCTGGCAGACCGTCACTAAGCCTAAGCCTACACATGGTCATTTGGCCCGAAACAGTTGAAACCAAGCCTGGTCTAATTGCAATTTCATCTGACATCTCGCATAGCAACTCACACCAGTCACAACCCTGGTTTCCCCCCCCAACTTTAGCTTTAACTGCAAAACTGAAGTCAGTAGCCCTGCTATTGTTCAGCAATAGCACTGTAGGTTTTTTTAATCTTAGCAAAGGACGAATATTTAAACATTGATTAATCCTACATATAAAATGTCTTAGCCCTCAAAATGCACGCATGGTGTAGTCCAATTAACCTGGAAACAGTGCAGTATGAGCTGCACGTGTAATTACATAATTTTAAATCACATACCCAGTTCTACCATTGCCACTCAAAGAACAGCCCCAAGATTATACTGCAATATTAAGATTTACTTGTGTCAAGAGTCAAAACACTACTATATTATTTAATAAGGTCAATTGTGCAGGACAACTCCACATCTTACCTAATGAAGAACAAGTTTAAAATATTTTTACATGATTCAAAAATCTTGAACAGGGTACAGTAGTAAGTTATGCTTCATACTTGCAAAAAAATTCTGTTTGAACATTTCAGAGTATCAAAGCAAGAGACATGAGGTAAAATACTAATCACACTATGATTTTGTATTGCAAAATCTTTAACTTCATCAAGTATTGATCATCAAGTATTAATACTTGCCGAAACTAATGTTACCAAATACTGTAAGAGAAAGTTTCTAAATGCTCCAACCACAATAACCTCTTCAAATTCAGGTTTTGCAATCAGATGTACAGCTATGGGTTTTCTTGCCCTATAAAAGACATAAACTTAGCTTTCATTAGTTCCAATTCTTCGAGAGCTATTACTTTCAATTGAAACTGGAGGTTTCCTATTGACATTAGCTAGACCAGGGGGGTTATCAGTTGCAAACACTTCCTAAGTAAAAACAGCTTCCTCACAGGAAAACCATAAAACCAGGAATACTCCCCACTGTTTAAAAACACTCAGAGAAAGTAACTACAGTGTCAGAAAAGAGTCAGAATCCTTTCTTTGTAACTAGATACATGAGCACAAGACACCCTAGTTTTCCATGCTATTCCAACATACATTTTCTATCATAAGTTTCAGCATCTCTAGAAATTTTACCTGTTCTGACCATTTTACTGCTTTTTCTGTTAAATATCTGTATACAACAGGACGTCCCACCAGGTATGAAAGCATATAGCAGAATGAAGCTCCAAGTCCTGAGCACTGGGGGGGAAGAAAAAAAAAAAGAAAGAACAAATGAGCAGAAATTCTAATTAATCTTATCCTTATATTCCTATTAACTACACTGGCTCACTGGCTGGATAAAGCCTGCTTCTATGCAGACCCCCATTGAGGCTGAAGGGCTCTCCTTTGGCAGTATACACACACTCCCTAAGAATACTGCTGACCCAACACAGTTCCTTTATTCCCAAGGCATTTAGAGCAATCTTAACATTCAAAGCAGACAACGTTGATTACTTATCAGTTACTATTGAGTGCTTCTGCAGTTTTGTTTTAAGATTTTGAACAATGAAATCTTTGCAAGTTAAGGGGCACAATGGCATTAGAGATTCAGACTTCAAAATTCATCAACTTGGTCCTCCATGCCTACTCAATTGTCTCATTCTTAAGTACTTAGGCTCATTATGACTGCATCTTTTGCACATGACATTTTTTGAAGCTTGCCAATAGCACACATTTCTTACCTTAAATTAAGCTTCTTGGGTATTTAAGCCATTTAAAGACAGATATGTTTTGCAGTGTGATAACAAAAACACAGTAATCACGTTCTGAAATTAGAATCATGTTCTGGTGGAGTGTAAACAAATTTAAAGTAAAGGAAACTCTGGCTGATTCACACCCAGGTGCCTCCATTATTAAGAAAACTTGGAGAAACAGTTTAGTTTTTTGGATCATCACCCAATGCTACAGTGAATTTTGTGGGTAATGCCATGCTCACAACAGAGCTGAATGAGAACTGATTGATACCCCTATTTCACTCAGACCCTGATAATTTCAAACAGGAAACCATTTAGATGCTTGGTTGTATTTCAAATAGATAGAAATATATGCCCTTGCAAACTATTTTCCATACTTACCAGACAAACAAGGAATAAGGCTAGCGGAAAGGGATAAAGAAACCCTGACAGGATACTGAGAAATATAGACCCAGGGATAGCAAATGTTTGCAAGCTGGATGCATCTTTGTTAAGGATCCAAAACCAAAAAAACCCACACATTTTAAAAAAGCTACCCAATTCTTAATTTTCTAAGCATTCAGGATACACATTACAATTTGAAAAAGCATAAATATAAATAGGCATAGCCTCTTTACTTCAAAATACATTTGCAGAGTAGCACAAGCCCAAGCATAGAGAAACAAGGGGTAGATTCATCATTACACATACAAAAATAAGTCACTAAATAATAAAAGCTGCACTACATTTTTCTCTTTATCTGTGCTACGACTGACACCGGGGATTTATTGTGGCATTACAGGAAACACATACTTCTGATTTTATATTGTTGACTAGAAATACACAGATTTCAGATATTCTCTACTCCTGTCCGAGCCCATAACTACTACAAGTTTCATGAGACTGACACGCATGAAGGCAACTACTACCTTCTTACAAACAGGCATGGTGCAATCACTAGGTAACTAGGACACATGATCACTAACTTCAGTCAGAATTTTTAAAAAAGGCAAAAATTAAGTTTCTACAGCATAAGTGAATAGGCTGTTGAGCTTAAGCCTTTCTAGGTGCTGTGGTTTTGGCCAGACTGGCCAATCAGAACGACAGATGGCCCTCCCCCCCTCTCTCCTCAGAGAGGAGAGGAAGAGACAAGGAGATTCACGAGTTTAGAAAAAGAACTAAACTACTTTAATGAAAATAATAATAAATAAGAAAATAGTAAATAATAATAGAATAATAAAAATTAAAGAAAAAAAAGCATACAATACATACAAAACCATATCCAGCTCCCAGATTGACAATTGTGTCACCAGCAGACACAGGGAAAGTCCCAGACTGGAGTCAGTGACGGACAGGAGCTGAATTCCGGAACTAGAGTCAGGAATGCTCGGATCAGGATCAAAGGCAGACAAACAGACAGGGTCCTCCGCAGATGTCGGCCATTGAAGAAAGAGCGAGCCAGAGCAGCATTGCCCCTTTGATCCCTCAGCTTTTACACTGAGGGTGATGCATATGGGATGGAATAACCTGTCGGTCAGTTTTGGGTCACCTGTCCCATCTGCTCCTCCCTGCACTGTGACCCCTCTACGCTTCTCTGCTTCCGACCCTCCAATGGGGCAAATAACGAAGTTAGCTGACCTTGGTTGTTATAGCAATAAGTATAAGCAAGAGCCTCTGTGCATACCATTCATTGGTATAATCAGGTCTTATCGCCCTGAGAGTGAACAGTGTCTGAACAATATGCTGTTAATTTCAGACTTTAGTCAGTTAGAAGAGGCCCAGCTAAACAGTTAAATTACAAATCAGAAAACTGGTTCTGTTTTACCTCAAACCAGGACACTAGGCATACTTGAGACTATGGTGTATTGCCCACTTCGGATAGAAATCTTATCAAACAAAATTTGCACACTATTTTATCTGAGTTGAATTGACTAAAATTTCAAAATGACAAATAATCTTCCTTAATATTAAAGTCCATTACAACCAGTACAGCTTTTCTAAGCAAGTGTCAAGGTTCCAAGATAACTGTAGCGTGCTTGTCAACTGATCACAGTCTATTGCTGAGACAATAAATGTCGTCACTTCAGCTACTATAGTAGTTCAATAAACAGTCAATTCCGTTTACTTCTTGTTAATATATAAACATTATAATTTTCTTCATAAATCTATTATTTGTGAACTACACTTAAAAAGAATGAGCTAGAGGATAAATGCTAATGGCGCATTCAACATCAATTTTTCTGAGTTACAAAAGCATCCTGCATTAAACTATGAAAAAGACTTACACAGCTTTTGAAAGTTATTAACCTTTAGTTAAGTGTTCCAGTTAAGAGTGTGTTTAATGATTACTTAATATATTCAGCACTCAGGAAAAAGAAGTTAACACAGAACACAGGTAGCCTTTGTATCTCCCTAGGCAGAAAGTACCTCAGAAGTTTAGCTCTCTCTAAAAGGAAATAGAGATCCATTTTTTGAATGTGGGCACTGCAGAAATGAAAAAAGGCTCAAAACGCTTTCCTTCAAAAACGCTGTAAAATATTCTGTAAATTACCCTTATGTGACGCTTTTGAATGTCTCAAGGAAGAAAAGTGCAATAGTCTCAGCTTTCCTTCAGAATCAACAGTAATTTCTAACTGGTAATTCAGTTGGCAATAAAAAAATTCAGCATAACACCAAAATGAGACAAAGTCTAGTATCAAAGCTAAAAATATTGTCCATAACAGACACAGCCAAGATGAAACTGCACAGAAATCCCAACAGCATTTACTACTATACATGCATGCAGCAATTTCCTTCAACTCAATCCTTTCTTATGGTCCAAAAAGCATACTGAAACACACAAGAAATGTTTTTAATTTCAAAGATTTTTGGAATATTTGTGTCTATTTATAAACAAACATAGGAACGTTAGCCTTCTTCATCCATAATCAAGAATTTATAAGTTCGTACTTGTCATTTCTTTTGCAGAGAAACACGACTACATCAAAGCTGCCTTTTATATCATGAAAAGGATACAAAACATATGTGGTAAAATAAGCCACTAACACTTGAACATAATATGTGTCCTTGTATTTGGACAAGACTTTTCCCAAGGCCTTTGCATCATCCATATCTCTAGGAACCTTTATACATTCTCTTTCTTCTCTGGAAAAAAAAAAAAAAGCAGGAATAGTAGTAAATATAATCCAACAGTATAGTAAAATTACTTACTGAATATATAAATAATTAGACAAACTACATCACTAAACTACAACCTCAGCAAACAAACTACAATTATTGTGTGATACTGTTCTCACAGGAACACTTGATATTTACAGCATTTTCTGCATGAGAAAATTCTCCATTTTAGATGGAGAAATCATTTTTTTATGTCATGACAATAACCTGCTTCATTTCTAAGTTGTTTTTGTTTTTTTTTTCTTACCAACTACTGCTCAAAAAGAAAGAATTACTCAAACCAAACCTTGGCAACTGAACAGCAGTCCACATTTCAGCCAAAACCAACTGTAACTGCCTCAACACTAGGGTCATAACATTTGAAGTGCAGCAAGAGCAGCAGAGCTTTACCTCACAAACAAACAAAGCTTTAAGAGCAAAATCTCATGTCACACCTTAATCTGGTGCAACCCTGGGCAGCACAGTTGAGTGTCCTCTCCTCCTCTGTATCAGACTTAGTGATTGGACTGTTGCAAACTGAACTTGTTGAGCAAGTTAATCAGACAGAAAATTAACTACTAAAAGAAAAAAAGAAAGTTGTCAGCAAGCACGCTTCCATCTTGTCAAGCTATCTACCTTCCCAATATGAGCACTAAATGCAACAAAAAGGAGAAAGAGAACATGAAGTTTAGATATGAAGGAAGAAAGATGTCCCCTTCCAATGACAGCCTCCAGTTATATGTTATATCAGCGCACAAGAAATTTTAAAATAAACCTAGCCCTAACCAAGCACATCTTGGCTCTTAACTAAAGAGGGCTAATAACATAGCAAGTTACCATTGCTAATGTGACAGGGGGTAACTTTTCAAAGCATGATATCTCAACTGCGCAACAGAAACCCTAGGCCAAGTACAACCCTGTTTAGACAGATCCTAACAGTTCGTGTTTCAATATATAAGCTTTGTATCCTGACATTCTAGGTTATAAACTCAAATTCCCTTTAAAAAAAATAAGGTTATATCTATAATTAACTTATGTCAGTTTAAAAAAATCACTTAACCCCATGTAGGCTCCTCTAAAACTTGATACTGAATGAAAAGCAAATGAATTAATCTTTCCTGACATACTTACTCACTAAGTTGTGGGAAATTTTTATATACCAGGAACATAAGGAAAGCAGCTGATAAGAAGATAGACACTAAAATAAGAAGCGATGTCCGAGCTGATCCACCTTCTGCCTGAGCTTTCCCTGAAATTGAACAAAAACAAAAGTTTAAAAAAAAACAAAACAAACCAAAACAACAATAACATAAAGAAAATTCTCACATCTTACAACAGATTTCAAACTTATACTTTCAGAAAACGTTAACATAAGCTCTCTGTGGACATAATCTTCCCACTAATGCTTCTATAACATATGCAACACATTGCTCGCATTTCCTGAGAGCTTTCAAACAAATTTGAAGTTCTTACACTGACAAACATCCCATAGAAGTCAACTTCTATGACCTGTAATAATCTAAGCCTCAATTAATAAATACATTTGTAAAGAAAAAAACAGAGCAAAACACAGTAAGCCATAAATATTTTTTCCTTTTTGCCTGGCTTTGAGCAACCTGGTCTAGTGGGAGGTGTCCCTGCCCATGGAAGGGGGGTCAGAACTAGATGATCTTTAAGGTCCCTACCAACCTAAACCATCCTATGATATCTTCTGCCACTCTAGTTAACTAGAGATTTAACTTGAAGTTAAATCTTCAGTATGTACAATGCAACTTTGGACAGGCTCATTCACAGATATTTTTTTTCCTCCTATGAAAGAACACCACGCACAACCACTGGCCAGTTAGTGAGAAACACTCATCAGGAGAAAACATATGTAAATATACACACCAGCCTGGGATGTAAGGATTACAGTTGTGAATTACACATATTTTACACTCATATAAGAGAGTTCTCTTGGATATATCTATGTGGGTTTATTAGCCTTTAAATTCTTGTGTAAAGGAAGTAGTGGGAGTACAGTAAGTGGCACAATTGCATTTTAGGCCTCTTCCATACTTTAGATTCTTACCATATATAAGGAATATGGTCATATATAAGGAATACACCGATTAGCACAAACACAGCTATAAGCACAAAGAATTTTAAACAGAGAAACAAACACTAAGAACTCTCTGCATCCACACTAGGGTGTGTATGCGTGGATGTATTAAAACACTCTCTCTTCTCAGACACCGCTAGGCCAGCACAACTTTGCAGGGAGCATCAGTTTTGTTCACCTGAAGAACACAAAAAAGGCCAAGGCTGTATTTTCATTCGTAGATGTCAGTGGCATGACTACAATGCCAACGCGTAACCTTCAAGCGGTTTGCCCTGCCACCTCACTGTTGTGAAACACAGCGAAAGGATGATGAAACCCACAGACTGAAAACAAAGCTGGCTGGACAAGCTGGCAATTTTTACTCGCTTTAAGGTCAGCGCGATCCCACAGGCGTGCTCTGGCTCTGCTAAGGCCGAAGGCAGCATCCATGCAGCAGTTTACAAGCACGAGTATCTCACTCACGGTTAATGACATCTTCTCCAGAGAGGGAAAAAAAAAATAAGAATAAGAAAAAACCCCACAACTTTGCGGACAACAATACAGCAAACTGACACTTTCTGACAGCACTTTCTGACACTGCCACTTTTTGCACCGCAGGTAGTGGAATAATAACACACAGACACACACAGACACGCGTGTTTCCTCATTACCGTGCGTGTGGGGCGGGTTGCTGCCCTATATCTGCCCCCGCCCCCCCGGGCCCTGCCGCGGGTAGCGGCTGACAGGCCCCGCGGCGGGAGCCCGCCTCGCCCCCCTCACAGACACCGACTCCCCTCAGGCGACCGTTCGCCCACCCAACCGCCCGCGGGGGCCGGGGACGTTGCCCTCTGCGCGGCGCAGAGGGCAACGTCCCCGGCCCCCGCGGGCGGTTGGGCGGGCGATTGACGGTTGGCGGTCGGCCGTTGGCAGGACGAGGTCGCGAGGTCGCGCGCTCCCGCCGCCCCAGCCGCCCCCCCGCCGCCCCAGCCGCCCCCCCGCCCCCAGCACCTTCTAGAAGCTGCCGCTGGTGCCTGGCGCTCTCCGCCGCCCCGTGGCAAGGCCCGCGCTCCGCCGCCCTCCGCTGCGCCATGCTTCCCCACCGGCCGGCCGGCAAAATCGGATCCCCGGGCAAGGCCTCCGCCGGTACCGAAAGCGGCGGGAAGTAAGGCGGGACCGCGGCCGCTCCTCCTCACCCCACCGGGTCACGGCTCCACGCCCCCATCGCCCAACAGCGCATGCGCCGCCGCTTGTATGAGAGTCATTACGGCTTCTTGGCGCTTCTGCGCCGTGATATACGGGAGCACGTGTTGCGCTTGGCGCCCCGAAATGTGGTGGTGCGTCAGTGGCGGGTAAATACGGTAACGCCTCCTTTCAGGGAGCGGAACGTCACTCACGCGCTGCTCGCCGTATGGGTATATACGGTAGCGTGTAATACGCTCAATAGGGGTAAATGCGGTGTAGGGTGTCCCTCAGCGCCGTGTGTGGTGGCCTCCTCGTCCCCGCCGGGAAATAAAGGCCGGTGGTGCTTGTGGGGGGCAGGATAAAATCCGTTTGTGGGTCCGTTTTACCTCGGTAGCGGTGTGAGGTGCGGCCTTACGGGTGAGAACGGAAAGTGGGAGTCCCTCGGCGGGCGGCCGGGACGGTTGGGCCGCGCTGGGCGGCTCTGGGGCGGGGCGATGGAACGGCAGTGGGCTTTGGGGGAAAGGGGAAAACCTCATTTGATTTTTACGGTTAGGTTTTTAGGTGTTTGGAGCCGGTTTGTGCCTCTCGAGAAGAAAGCTTCAGTGCGCTGTTTCTGATGAGCCGGATTGCTCTTTCCTGGGAAGGAAGAAAACTTTTTAGCTTTCACAAGATTTTCTTCACGTCCCTTCCTGTCAGTAAGAAGGTTTGAAATCCCTCAGAAAAGCTAGTGCGTCATGTCCCAATGTTCACAGATTCCTTGGCATTCAAGCCGAATCTGACCTCGAAGCACCTATTTCCTCATGCAGTCTTTTGGCAATGAGACACCCCTTAACCTTTCAACTCTCCCCGCCTGCAAGAAGTATTTCAGTGAAGTGTTCTCCAGAGAGAACACTCTGAAACTGTGCAGACAACATGCATTGCATAAGCTTTTGGGCCCGCTTGTTGGCTGAGGGAGATAGTGTGTCACCCTCTCTCCCCTTTTCCAGCTGTATCTACTAAAAAATCTTTAGCCCTTCCTCAGGGTCTTTTTGCTAGAAAGGAAGGTTTCATGAGAGAGCTGGGCACTGTTTCTAAGATTTAACTTCAGCCTCGTTTATCTGAATACTCTGGCTGCAACTAACTTTAAATGCGTGTTTAGTCATGGTATAAAATTGCTTGTACAGGATATAACAGATAAGTAATTTTATAGCAGTAGAATTTTAGAGCTTGTATTTCCTGAGATCATAGATCTTTATAAAACAGTGAGGAAGATGCAGTTCAGCACACAACAGGCTTAAAAGCTTTTGCTTTATTGCTACACTGCACAAAAAACACTTGTGTTACAGTGTGTCTACAGGAAGTTGATGATTCATTTAAGATCTAAATAGTCTAATATGCTATTACACAAATACAGTCCCTGCCAAATCCAGTGGGAGGAAATAATCCAAACTATAAATTATGATCAGATTCCAAATAAAGCTTCGACTCGTGAGCAGATTCTACATGAAGCTTTAATTTGCTCGGAATTTCTTATGTTTAGAATCGGATAATTTCAAATTATTAAACCATGTAATTCACTATTATAATATTTTTAATTGTATTTCAGAAATGCTAGTGCTGTGAGGAGTCAGTCAGGTCTATGAACTTGTTGCTGTGGGCACTGGTGCCAGATGACAGAATCCTTTGTTTTTTCAAACCCTTTCAGTAGAAAATTGTACATACTAGCAAGATGGGAATTGCTGACACCGTACCAGATAGCATTTTTTTTTTCCCCTATTGTAAATGCATATCATGTTTGTCATCTCTCTTTGATTATCCCATTGTTTCTGGTACTCCAGGTAAAACGATTCAAATAGTGGGACTTCTTTCTTGTCTGGATAACTCTGACAAAACATCAAATAGATACTAAACTGAAGAATGTTGGAAGTAAAGTTATAAATCAGATTATCACACAGAAAAACGTTTACCAAATAATTCTGAAACCGAGGAGGAAAAGCACATACTGAAAGATGTAAATAAAGTATGCACCACAATTCAAAAGGTGCAGAGTAGATGTTAAATGTTGGAAGGGCTATCTCTTACTTTGGTGTAGTGGTTTGTACAGTGAGGAATGAATCACAGTTTGGCATGTTTGTTGTCCACTAATCACTCGGAGCCAAGGGGTCAGGCAGAGCCTGCTTCAGTGAATGTCTGACTTCTAATTAACCTGCTTTGCATTGCGTAGCCTCTCTGTGTTACCCCAATGCACGTAACTTGACAACACAGGTTAGGCTGATGTCTGACTCTTGCTAAATTCTCCACAGTTCCCACTGTAAGATGTACAACAAACAATTACAACAAAACAAACTTGCTCCATGTTTCGCATTCTGTTAGTACAAGCGCCTGGCCGGCAGATTGTTCCCAGGACGCTGATTCTGCAGTAAGCTCCCTGTGTTAGTATATATCTCATTAAAAATAGAAAAGATAACTCTAATCAACTCAGTGTTATGGAGCTTTCTGAATTCCTGCCAGAGTGAAATTTAAGGATTCATTAACTAGATCACTTTGAAGTTGAAATATACTGCGTAAGTGATATTTGTTAGACTAGACTATCAGAAGACTTTTAGACTGTTTTATGCTGTTCTTGGTTCCCTCGGGGGGGATAATGCTGTTGTGAATGTATTGGCTATTTTACTAAACTTTGAAACTGTCAGTGGTGTTTAGTATCTGCTGACAATTTAAATAGTCACCTCCAAAGATGTCTACACCTAACAGATATCAGCAGAACCTCTGCATTCACTCAAGAAAAAAAAAGGGACATGTCTGGGGAATGTTCCTTACGACTCACTCTGTGAATAAAATAACGCAAGAACCTCTCTTGAAAACATTAAATTAGATTCATTTACTGGAAAGAAAGCAAAGAATGGAAAATACCACCATAAGCCACATCCCTTATGTGTTTAGAGGAGAAAGAGTTTTGGTAACTGGAACTCCGTGAGTGATCATGGAAACTTTCAAAACATGGTTAAGATCAGCACTGCTGGAAGCAGCTTCGCTCCACAGCGTACTGAGCATGATAGCTGTGGACTGAAAATAGATTTACTCTCTAAATGGATAATGTATCCCCTATATCTGATGTATAACTTCATAAACAACATAGAATCTCCTCTGTTTTTGGAGTGTCTTTCTAAGCTCTTCCTGATACGGAACATGTGCTGCACGGTACTTCATTCAGGAGAGAAAGAATGACAGAAGTGCTCTGGTTTCCAGTTGGAGTTTGCTCAGTGGCTTTACCAGTGGGAACAGCATTCTGTACTTAAAGGCTATAGACTGAATGAGGCAAGTAGCCACAAGCTTTATATGAGTCAGATTTTCAAAAATATACCTTAAACTCAGAATATGAGTTCTTTCAAATTGTATGTGAACCAAAAGGAAAAATACTTTTTTGACCTGCTGGAAAGAAACAAAATATATTGACAATTACTAGGGCGGCAGCTAAGTGGTCGGCTTTGTGAAGTCACTTCCTTCTGTGGGTGGTTGGATGGAACATTTTATTTTTATACAACTGAAAGATGTCTTCCCAAAGCACAAAAAAAATGTATTTGCTTCTTTTTTAAATAATGCCTAGATGGACTGATGGAGCACGTGTCACATGGCTGAGTCATTAATACAGCCAATGCTTTGCAGACTGAGTCATGCTAATTGTCGGCAAGAGGAAGGAGGAAGAGAGACTGAGAGTGATCCTACTCCTGAGAGCTTCTAGCTGAAAATTATCAAAAACGAGAGCATTAACAAGTAAATTGTAGGTGTAATTTCTTGAGGAGAAGTGCAGATTTAGAACCCTTTTCTCCTGCTTTCCCCTATTACTGTCTTCTTTCTGACCACCACAAAGGAAACTGCATTGTTTTAACATTTTTATTATGTGTAAATATGGCAAGAAATTACTCTATTCCAACTAACAGTTTAAACTTCACAATAAAGGAGCTAATTTTGCTCTACACAGAATAGGAAGGTACTTTGCTGGCATCTCAAGAGAGGCAGTAGCTTGCAAAAAAGAAGTAAAAACCTGAAAGGCAGGTGACGCCAGAGATGACCTCCCTGCCTGAGACCATTCCCAGGAGAGCCCAGCTGTAACATTAGCTGGACAATCTACCAGGTTCAGAGTGCCTGCTCTTGCCCATGCCCCCGATGTGTTTTGATGAGCTCATACTTCATATTTTCATTAGTTATGATAAAGAGTTTGAGGATATAACTAGTGAATTAGCATCTGCACAGAGTACAAGTTAGGATGGAATGCACTGATTAAAATGAACAGAAAAATGTCATCAAGAAGTGAGATAAATAGAAATAAGCACATACTTGTAGCTGGATATCTCTGTTTGTGTGAATGAAGGATTAGAAATATCTTGGGGCCAGAAGGAGAGGTAATGAGAGACTTTATAAAAGTCGGTGCTCAAGGACAGAAGCTGAAAACTGAATTAAACACCAAGCGAGAGCAAAACTTGTAAGCATTAAAATGAGTTGAATCTGAACTCCAGAATCATAAATGTTCAGATTAGTTTCTCTCCTTATATTTTTTTTATTAGAAGGTATGTCTTTTAACTCCTATTGTCAATTTTATGTACAATTGTACATTTTATGTACATACTGACATGTGTGCATACTGTATGTATATACTGTGCATATGTACATATAGCATGCTGTACACAGATTTATGTACAAATGTACAAAATGCACATTTTTAATAGTATGTACCTGTTTTCATTACTGCTTAATTAGAAACACAGTAAAATAGATAGCTATGATGTTTCTATGCCAAGAGGTAAAAATACAAGCTGCATTCTCAGTTCTGATGTAGCTCTTGTTCATAATTAATAGTTCATAGATCACCTTAAACAGCCAGCTACATTTTTTTTCTATTGCATGTGCCAGTGGTGTGCATGAAATGGGGAAAGAAACTTTTCTGGTTAGTCTGCTCATATCCTATATTTGAATGCAAGAAGACAGGAATTAAAGGTTATTTTGTCTTGCTGCAAATTAAGAGTGAAACGTACCCTGTAATAAGCTTATGCCATCCCAACTAAGGGTCGTGAAGCTCTGTCAGGTTCCTTAAATGTAGTACCAACTTTCAGAGGCCTTACTTCTCATTCTTCTTGGTTTTTTTCCAGACTCGGAAAGAACTTTCTCTAAGAAGTCAAAGCTCTTATTAAAAAGACCAGGAAAAGAGGGAATTGTCATCACAGTGCAGGGAATCTCAAGTGTCCTCCTGACAGAAATAACTAGCTTACTGTTTGTAACAGGAAGAGGCTGAACAGCTCCACCTCACTCTGTCAATTACCTCATCCCAACCCTTAGTCTAGCCTACAGCATCTCAGTTCTGGGAACGGGCTCAGGCAGAAAATATGTTAAAGAGTTCAGCCAGTGTCAGCTTTTTAAGATAGGTAGCAAGGGAAATACAAATATTTCCAAAGCGAGAAAATCTTCCTGGCACCTTATTCGTGCTCCATGTCTCCTTCAAAGTTCTCTGCAGACACCTGTGAACCAGGGCACAACCCACACATAATGGAGCACAGCGCTGTAGTGGGGGGGCAACATGAGCCATATCCAAATCGTGGGCAGAGAAAAGGGAGGCAGCGCAAGAGGAGAGTGAGTATGTGGAGCTGCAAGGAGAGTCCTTGCTTGACTCAAAAACAGCTGTGCAAGACTTCAGCCATGCAGCGCTTGTCCGCAGGTGAGGTATTTATAATCTGGCATTTATTACTTGTGATAACTAGAGAATGTATATGCCCTTATTCGGGAATACACCCATTAGTTGCGATTCATATTTAATACTAGGTTAGGATCAAATGTAATGATTGAATTTATATCCTGTCTGCATCTGAGTTTATACTGACATACCTGAAAATTCAGATAGTGCGTCTAAGGAGGGATATGTGCCTTCAAGGATTCCTTCTTATTTATAGCAATAAGGTAGCTGGACATAGCTGTATGCAGGGCAAAAGTTCCCAAATCTAAGTTACTCCATGGTAAAAACACTGTCTTTAATCTGATCAAAGACTCATTTTAATTTCTCTTTAAATGCCATTACTGATTTTTTCAGACTGTTTTTACAGATTCTGCTTCCAGAAATGTGCAATTGGGAGTTTCAGCTCAGTTAAACTGAGGCTTAGGATATATATATTGGGGTGTTGGCAGAAGCTTCTGTCTTTTGATTCTTGTTCTTGGGCACATAAGAGGGAGGGGGTGAATAGTGAACCTGAGCAGGGACCTTTGATCTCACTAAATAATAGTCTGTGTTTCTTTTTGCTGGTTTATTCTTTGTTGGACTAGTCCTGAACTGCCTCACTGTACGGCCACAGAGTTGTTCAAAAGGAATGATATATTGGCAGAAAAAAAAAGTCAAAAGTGGAGATTTCCAGTGCCCATTTAAACAGCCCGAGTCTGTGGCTTGTTCTCTCCAGTCTAAACCCATCATTTACTGTCACCTTTCTGTGGGCCAGGTCACCAATCCTGATGTAACCGCATTGCACTGCCCAGCCATACAGGCCCGAAACATGCCTTATCTGGAAAGCCTGGGGTTCATGTGAAGGTAACACACAAAGATCATTAGTCTGGACAGCCAGCTTCAGGACACCTCCCAGTATTGAGCACATACTGGGGTGTGTAGCTTTGACAGTGTCTAAACTGCTGGAGTAATGACAGAAATTAATGCTGCAGAGTGCAGTCAGGTGTTTTTAAGCTGCTTTTTCCACTGTCCTCACAAAGGCCCAAGTGGAACCACCCGCTGGAACTCACCAGGACCTGAGCGTCTCCTTTTACTGCCATGTTCTTAAAAGGTAGACAAAGAGTCAGATAATTGTAACTATCTATTGACATGTCCTTTCTGCATTTTGCTTTCTCACTGTAAGTAGGCTAAGCAGATTACACTATCATAAAGCAAGCTTCATTTTACTCTAATTTGCCCTGAATTGAAGTCCAAGCTCTGTCCCCTAATGCTAAGAAAGAAGCTAGAAGAGAAAATGTGTTTATTAAAAAAAGAAATGAAAATAGTAAGATACAAAGCAGAGAGTAAACACTGTGTGTGAAAGATGAAAAATGAGAACTTGTTGAGATCTGAAGAGAAACCAGTTCAGCTTCCTCATTTATTCTACAGCTCTCTTAGAATGCGGTCTTTAAACAACATGCCACTTGGTTACCTGAACTGGGGTTACCAGCAGAAAGGGCATGTCAACAGCCAATTGCCTAATGGCATTGCAGAGTCAAATGGTTAAATTATTAGCGATCATCTTCCACGTTGCGCTCTGAGTGCAGTTTTAATCATCCTTTGGTGTTAAGTGATAAACGCATTTGGCTTGGAACAGAAGGAGAAAATCAGGAGTACAGGCACATAGTTTTGAAAAATAAACCAATAAAGCATAAAATTTAACATTTGCCTCAGTGTTAGGAAAGATTTGCATGTCTTCTCATTAATTACCTAAATAACAGAATGACCTTAAGCAATGGCACCCAGATTATGGTAAGCATGCCTGGCAAAGGAGAAATTAAAAAGAGGAGAGCTTTTAAGAAATGCTGAGGATCTGACTTCTGACCTCAGCTTCTCTGAAATTCAGGCTCAGAGTGTCTCAATGTAGCCCTGTGTCATATGACACTATGTTCCCAGGGTTTTACGTTCTGGGAATACATTTCTCTCTTGCCTACATAACTTGGTAAACAATGTTATATCACACGGGAAACACGGTTCTGGTCTGATGGCAGAAGCAGCCTGTTCTATGTGACACAAGGCCTTACACGCCATTCTGGGTCGTGCTATGGGTGACAGGGGCAGTAGTTTACTCATCCATCTTGCAACCCTCATGAAACCATCAGCTTGAAGATCTGCTGCTGTAGTGTTGCTTCTGAATCTATTGTCATCACCACTGTACCCACAAGTCATAGCACGTTGGATGATCAAAGCCATTCACTGCTCCTGCTCGTTCATTGCTGAAGAGGATCGTTGCAGAGACATTAACCTGGAAAGTAAGCATGTACCTGTGTGGAGTAAGAAGGGAAGAGAATATGTAGTTCATCACACAGTCATACAAATGCAGAGGCTTTTCCTCCTGCTCACAATGGGCCATTTCTCACAGCGTTGATGCACAACATACAGAGTGATCAAAAATGGCTGAAACTAGAGGCAGTGCCCCTGCTCCTGAGAGAACGCGGGTGATCTCAGTGTCTGTCAGAAAGCACCTGCTGTACAGAAATACTGCAGGAGAACAGTATGGTCAGGTAGCTGAAGGTTCATTTCTGCAGTTTTTCCCAATTTGCACTGGAAACCTGAATGAAGATTTTAAAAATTAAATGCACCTTACTTTTCAGAACTAGTAATTTTCAGATTTAAATAGCCTGACCAGCAGTTATTTACAGTCATCAGTGAACTGTTGGCTCATTGGTTGATCCTTTGCTTTATTTCCAGGTGTTGCTGAAGTGTCTCTGAAGATCTGAAGAGAAAGGTCAGAGTTTCTACTTTGATTGGAAATTTCTTCTATCTTAGAGGAGGAAGAGAGGAAAAATCAGGGATCTTTGGAAGTGGAGACCAGACAGGCAAAGATTTGGAAAAAAATGACATGGTGGTTAGACACATGATTCAGGAAGAATATGTGGAACAACAATTCTGATGGGGAAGGTGTGTTCAGGTAATATGGGAGTGTAAAACACATTGTAGAAGAAAGAAGGATAAGAAAAAAGGAAAAGCAGGAAAAGGCAGTATTACCTTTTCCACAAAAAAGCAAAACTTCTGGTGAAGTAGTTTAGAACTTCTAAGTGTTTCCCATATTGTAAGGAGTCCCTGCAACCTTCAGATAAATTGATGAATTGCATTTGAGATAAGGAGGGGAAAAGTTAATAGGATGGGGTTTTTTCCTGTAACTGTGTTTCACAATTCACAATTTAAGAATGCATGGTCTAATCAGAATATGTGCAAATGTCATGCCAGATTTTCTTCTGTTTTCCTTTTTCTGTGACATAAAAAATGTCTGCAGTGAGAGCACCCAATATTTCTCCTGATCTGGCCTTTAAGGTCTAAGTTTTTCCAGAAACTAGCCATAATTCATAATGAGTGGGCCGATAACCAATCCACAAAGAACAAACCTTTCACCCTTGCTATATGCAACCACACACGCAGTTAGTTTTTAAGAAATGTATTCAGGTCATCATTAAACCAGTATTCTGCAATGGAAGATAATTAAAATTCAGAGCAACATCAAAGGGGTCAGAACGTGTTTAATTGAAACATTTTAGAAAAGCTGCCAACATTCTGAGAAATTAATTGCTGTATGTGTATTCCTATGGGAAATTATTAAATTAATTGAAAAAGCTATAATATGACTGATAGCACTTACTATCGTAATAAATGAGCATCACGGAGTCAGTTGTTAATCAGGATTAGAGATTAAATGGGGACGGTGTGATAAGTGTAGACTGTTTTCATCTAAGGCAGTTCTATGAAGAAAAACTGTTCATTTCAATCTTCAACATTATGTTCCTAGTCCTAGACAAGTTTCCTGTGGAACAGCTTCGCTGAATGCAGAAATGCAGATCTACAAATATCTGTGATAAGCAAATTCACATACTTTTTCTACTGCACACAACACTAGTTCCTTTTTGCCTGTGGACAGATTACAGGATCAGCTTTTGGCCTGCTTCTTGCAACAAAATAGGCTACAGCCAATGACTGCAGAAAAGAAATGTCAGATTCTTGTATAAAACATTATTAATTAATATGATGTAATAATTTCTGAATAGGCAAGGCTAGTACAGAAAAAATAAAAGGAATCCACAGGAAGACTGGTAAATGGTTTTATAAGAACTAAAAAAAGCTGGTATCCCATTATTCAGTAGAAATCCTTATTGTAGCTGAACCAGCATGTTTGCTTTTCTATGCGGAACTACTTGCTGTACTGGTGATACAATTTCATGCAAATACTTTACTAAACTTTCAGCTTGATTTAACTGTAGCAATTCATTTTTTTATCTTGTCAATCCAGCAGAAACATGAATGAAAATTCATTTCACATGCTGAAGCGAGGAATCCTGCTCAGGAAAGGCCAGGAGTAGAACAGCAGAACGCTGGCAAGCAGGAACCAACGTGTTCAAGAAGCACACAGGGAGGAAGCTGACGCAGCTCGCTCTTACCCTGAGAACACGATGTTGCCCTGCATGCATCACTCAAGTGCCTTCAAAAGGTGAAATGAGGGGCAAGTGTTTTCCACTTTGTTACTTCACAAAACACATGGAAAAGTCACAGAGTCCTGTTCAGCCAAAGACATGGGCCTTGGCGATGAGATTCTTGTGTTTCCATACACATTCCCTGCTTTGCTGTTGCAGCTGCTGGAATTAGCATGCAGCAATTGTGAGGTGTGTTTATCCCACAGGCCAGGCTAACTGAGCTAATTTTAATGTAGCTGTTGGCTACCAAGAGCCTGGGAGCCACAGGAGTATGAGTGTCTGGGCCAGCTCTGTACTAACTCAGCTAGCCTCAGTCAAAGATAACCTTAATACCTCTGGTCTGCTGCTCATGCAGAAGCTAAGATAAAGCTATGTGTCCTCTATGTTTTTATGTCCCAGGCAGATACCCAGCACGTACACACCCCAGCTCACCCACCTGTTATTCCACAGAAATAGTGGTGCACAGAAATAGTGGTGCACCAACGGTCATCACGAAACCCACACGTGTGCTCACAAGTAGTGTGTAATGTTGAATAATAACAATTTCATCACTTATTTTAATATCTGTATTTCTTTAGCAGTTTACATACAGGTCAGAATGGGTCTTATGTTTACCGTTCCTCAGCATTACAACCCCTTTTGTTAAATAAGAAAACACTGGTATTTAAAACAATATAACCCAATAGAAAACATACTCATCCCATTTCGACAGCAATACTGAGTTGTAAAAACTTGCAAAGAATAAACAATATGAGACACCTAATAAAAGTGCTAATCAGATAACATCTAAAATGCAAGTAAAAGAAGGAAATTAAAAGAATGTGGTCTTATAACAAAAAATCTATTTTTAATACACTGAAATTCTGATATTTATCTGTATCTATGAAATACAGATCTCTACGCTTTTCAGCTCTAATTTTGTTATTTTTGACTCTCTTAACATAAGCAGCTAACTAAGGTTTATGATTGATAGAGCTATTACTAATAGAAAAGTAATTTGGTGAAGGAGTTAAGGTACCTTTATGAAATCCTATTTATTTAGAAAATACGTATGAAAAGTTGTGCTTCAATTAGCATAGCAGGAATCGAACAGAAAGGGGTCATATGTTTCTTTCAGTACTCATAAGTAAACTTTCCAGCTTATTTTCTGCTCATAAACTCTGTATCTAATCTTAGATTTTCTCCCAGTCAGCTGTAAGCAATTCCCTGCCTGCCTCTGGGTATTTCTTTGATGCCTTTATTATGCTTCCTCTCAGGCAGACAGAGAGTTCACCAAGCAACACGCAGTCCCCTTTGTTTGCAATAAGACCCAAAGAAACAGACCTGGCCACGTAGGTCCGATCCGTCAGCTGCCCTGGGTGGGGCCTCTGCTTTTAACACAGTTCTGATTATTTCAGCTCTATATTCCATAAAGGAACAGAAGTGGTTTTACATTTTTCCTGCATTAAAGGCTTCTTTTCTATCTACCTGCTTCCCCTGTATCACACAGAAATGTGGTAACTGTACTCTCCATTTACTTTACTTTTCAAAAAAGAAAAAATGTTTACATATCAAATGGGGAAGGGAATAGAGAGAATATACCTACTTGTCTGGCATAAATTTTAATCTTGAAATTTTGGCATAGAATGGATTTTAAGGGTATCTGTTTGGCATTGGACTACTCTCATCTTGAACTTGCTATTTATGAAAATTAAACAGGAAAGCTTTAAAAGGTTCAATTTAGTCTTTTATTTAAAGATAAACTATTTTTCATTATATTGACTTAGCAGTATGCATAATTGTCTCCTCAAGTTTAGAAAGGACAGAGGGACGTCTGACAAGCTGGAAAAGTAAGAAAAAAGAATATTGTACCATGCCAGCAAAAACAAAATATGTTTTCATTTTTATAATAAATATATAATAAATCCCAAATGTGCAATTAAGACTGCAGTCATCACTAGAGGTCAGTCATATTTACTGATTTCTCTTCCTTGGATGAATGTTTCCATAGTATTTTGATGTCATTCATATTGCACAATAGTCATAAAACTTAATCCCTTTTACCTCTGCCTCTTTTCTTATACCTTCTTTCCCTGTATCACTCACTTTTTTTCCACCTCTGACATTCTTTCCCTCTCTTTTCTTTTTGCTGCCTCCATATTATTCTTCTCTCTCATATACATACTCCTTGCTACCGATGACATCCATGCTGCTCAGCAGCTGTTAAAAACTGCATAGTCTAAATACCCACAGGCAAATTAAGGTGTTTGAAGGAAACCGAGCTTCCCAACGTACTGCCTTGTGGTGTCACCTCACAGCAGCATTAGGAATTGATGGCCAAGCGTGTGTGCAGCCCTGAGCACACCAGAGGCTCCTCACCACGGCCCTGTCCATCCCTGTCTGCCTCGCAGCCTTCCTGGCTGCCGGGACTCTAGAAACGCTTCATAGGCAGTTACATCTGCTGCCGAGGAGCCACGCTGGTACGCCTTCTAAACACAGATGTGTTACGGGGAGAAATGCCTAGAATTGTACAGACTGGAATGAGTTAATAAACTGAATACTATGTTACTAGATTACTGAAATTCTTAATGCATGTATGTAGTGCCTTGCAAATGAAAAGCTTTTCCTAAGTGATGAAAATTTATTCTAGTGAATTTTTAATATAATAAAACCCTGGTCCTGTCCTACTGTACTCATTGTTATTTAATCAATTTAAATGGAATCAGGATATGATTATAAAGACTAAAATTATTCTAAACAGAACTAACTTGAACTCTCTGTCTTATTAAACAGAAAGAAATATTATACTTCGATAAATGTACATATAGCTTACATAAGCCTTGCATAGCCTCACTTGAACACATATTTAATAATACGGCTAAAGTTATAGCTTAAATAGCGTTTTTACTCCTATGAAGTTTCAGAAATTTTTGCTTGGTCCCCAGCTTGAACATTTTCACAGCTATTTCTGAACAGTTTCAGTTTATTGCTGTGTCTTGCCTGTGAAAACTGCATTAGAAAGCTTGTGTTTTAAAAATAAGCATCCGCTCGAACACTAATAAATCATAGATGCACATCCCTTATACTTAGATTTTCTATAAATTTGCTTCCTCAATATTTAAAGTATGCATTACATTTGATCCACAGGTGGCCATTTTAGGAACAATCATAAAAAATAAGATGCCCTTGGGGTCCTACTTAAGGAATGGTAAGGAAAGGACATACTTGTTTTCTTGCAAAAATAAAATAAACCCATGCCCATAATGCATGTAAAGAGAAAACATTCTTGGAGAACACAGTGGTAACAGTCATTATTCTGAAGACATGCTGTCTTGGATATGCTGCTGACATGCTGTATTCACTTGCAGCAATTCTGTGATCTTCAGCATGAGTTTTCATTTCACAATAATACAACAGATTCTTATCAATGCATTTTTTAACTTATGTGGTTGTGCAACTGAATTAAAAACATGAAAAGCGCATAAACTCTTAGTGCCATCTTAGTGCCGCAAGTACTGGTTACTGTCTCCTGCTTGGCTCTCCAGGGTGTCGCAGATCCACCGTTCTGCGGCTTTATAAGTTTGGCATTTTCCTTTCCCTAAGGGCCATGAATACAATGTTTTTGCACACAGAACTCACCATTTTCTAGTGTCCGACATTGATTGTCTGTGTCTATGTGCCACTGAGGCTAATTTGAAACTGTCTTTTTCTGTTTCATTTTCCCTGCGTGAAGTATATTTTTTGCACAGTTTGGCAGGGTGTAGAGTTACAGAGCTGGAGAGGACTCCGTATTGTGATAAGGGAAAGCTAAAAGCATAGATGCATCTGCAAATACAAGTATACAGGCTGGAAAAACAGTGCATGAGGTAGGAGGAGACAAGACTCCTGTAGCCACAGACACTCTTGCTCTGCTGCATCTCACGGAACCTGATGCAGGTTCTGGGCTGGATTAGTTGGACTTCCACATTGTGGGAACAGCCTTCAGGAGCAGATACATCTGACTTGAAAGCAAACAGCAAAACCCAAACCATTGTGCAGTTTATGATCACATCATCTTGTCCAACATCCTGTATAGTACCAGCAATTCAAGTTTTATGCACATATTTTTTATTAAAGCCCTAATCTTGTTGGTTTGACTGAAGCACAGCTTGTGTTTTTACTAAAACATACCTTCCAGAACAGCATCCAGTCTCAGTCAGAAGACATTGAGAAATAGAGCACTCACTACAGCCACTGGGAATTTGTTTCAGTGATTCTTCAGTTTCATCTGTTAGATATTTGGTCCTGTTACATCTTTCTTCACTAAAGAGCTTTTCAGTACCCAGTAATTTCTTCTTGAGGAGATACTGTCACCGTTTTTTCTCAGCTTGCTGCCAGCGTTAACTGCTAAAAGTAAGAATTGATGAGGGAGTCCCGTACCTTTGAAGAGATGTTTATTTTACAAAAAATTACAAGTTCTTCTGAACTCAGAATTACCATGCACGGGAGCTTTTTCTTTTTTTTCACACTGCTCAAGGTGGGTTTTTTTGTGTTTTTTTTTTCAAATAAGCCATTGGTCTAAAAGCTCTATAAAAGCTCTATCTCCTTGGCATTTACTCAGGACCTTAATATCACTGGCTGTAGTACAGAGATGGTTTCTTTACTGCTTCCTCTCAGCATTTCTACTCCTGCTGTTCCACTTGCATATGCTCCCACCAGCTAATGGCCAAATCTTGTTTTCAGCCTCTGTCCCCTGGGAAACCTGGTTGAATATGGGGTTTAGCATCTGCTCAAGCCCTGCCATCTGGCTGGAGGGGGTGGGGGTGACTTGTGCTTTTTTTTGGTGGGGTGGAGCGACTATTGAGCTCATGGCTATATAAAGGAGCTTAGCAGCTTCTTTACATCCATCCTGAACAAAATTTCAGCAAAGTTTACCGGAGAAGTGAAGGCAACTCCCAGCTGCCTGGGGGGGATTAAGGGGAGCTGTGCAACCACAGGATGGGCACGCTGTGGCATCCTGCTCTCCCAGCTGGAGCCAGCCTCAGAGCAGGGACTCTGTAAGGAACCTCCCTTACGCTGCCCGCTAAATTTATGCTTTATCTCATCGTTATAGTAGTGACATACAGTAATCAAGACTCCTCACAACTTTTGTCTTAAACCTAAGTTGGACATTTCAAATAGGTCTCACACAGATGAAGAGAATAAACTCTTCAAATAATTATTGTGGCTATTTTATACAATCCTGTTTGTAAATACTTAAAAAACCATAAATGCTAGAGCTATTTTCTGGCAATGTAGCATCTGTCCCTCCAGCACCAGAGGAAGAGACAAATGACTTCCCCACACCCCCTTTTCACATCTCTGTTTTCAACTCGAAGATTGTGCTAAGTCTTTTGCCACCCCGTCCTGCTGGGAGCTCATGTCAGCCTGCATGCCCACGGTGTCCCTGCAGTCTACAGAAACCTGCCTGCACTTTTCCGTTCTTAAATGTCTAACTTTACATTTGGCTGCACTGAAATGCATTTCTGCTTGTTGTTCAGGTCACCAGCTTGTCCCATCCATATAGGATTGTTTTGCTAATCTTATGTCATCCTCACAGTGATCTACAGCGATTTTTATATTTATTTCAAAACTGCTTACAGTATCAAATAGCAAACAGTTGCCAGTGGTATCAGCAGAAATCCAACAGAAACCAGTCCCTTAAATAAACGCTTTTATCAACTTTTTATCAAGAACTGTAATTTAGCCAGTTCTCAATCCCTTCAATGTGTGCTCAGGTTTATAGCCTACTATGATATTTTAAAGCAAAGAAATCTATTTATACTGTACCATTTTCCCAGTCAAACAAGAGAACTCCTAAAACAATCACCTTTGTTTCATGATTTTGCACCAGATCATGTTGACTATCATCAGTTTAGTTTTATGGCTTCATACCTGAATCCTATTTGAGCTTTTTCTTTTAAGACTAATCTAAATAGTTATTTGCAAACTTTGCATATTGGCACAATATTTCTGTGCATCCTTTTCCCTTCCTATTGCCCTCTCTGATTTAGCACAAGTAGCTCCAGGATAGCTTTGGGTGTTGGTGATTCATCCACTCACTCCATGTCCAAACTCCCTTTGAATTTGTAGGATTGGCAGGTACCTTCACATGCAAGTATTTTTTTCCAAATCCTGGGTTGATACTTTGAATGCAGTTGATGCAGGAATACACTGCCTTCACATAGCTGGAGTCAATTTGGCTGCTGTCAAATATGTTCCGGCACAGAACAGCTGATAGCAGCATTTATCAGTTACTAACTTTTTGGGAATATGTAGATGGCGTAAAAATTTCTGCAAAATTTTTTGGAGAGATGTGGTGAAAGCACCCAAACCTGACAAGGCTCAAGAAAGATCTTGATAGCTGTGCTCCCCTTACAGGCAATTTCTGGCTTCTAGCTTTTCATTTACTGTAAAGAGAATGGTACCCCAGAAAGGCATACATGCTAAGCAGTGCTCTGCAGTCAGCTCCAAGGGAGTATACTGCTTTATTAAAGCTGACAAATACTGTCTTTGTTATTGTTCCAACTTTCCAGGGAAAATACACATGACTGCTAAACCCAAGACAGTCTAGGAGAGTATGTTTTTTATCTTCTGGAGTAATTGCGACTGATTTGTATCCAATGTTTGAGGCCTGCACAATACCACATCTGCCTTTTATGAGATAATTTGAGCAGCTCAGTTCTCCCACAGTGGCCTGAGGTTGTCTAGAACAGTTCATACACAACAGAGAACATTATCGGGCAGCTAATCTCTGCAGCACATACACACTTTTTTCTGTTCTGAGACCAAGAATTTGATGAGGCTTTTCTGGCTAAGGGACACATTTCTCTCCAACGTTAACTCTTGTGATTTGAAATTTGGCTTAAAAATTAAATTGTTATATCAACTCATCTCTTGCATCTAGCAAGATACTTATTTATGCTTTGGTAGGATATTTTCCCCCTCTTTTATTTGCTAAACAGCTTTGGCACGAGTCCTTGCCAATTGCTGTGCTGCAATGGCTAGGCTTAAAGTCTCTTTTGTCCTGCTAATACTGTTGAAAGAAAGTATCTGACAGAAGCAGGTACATTTATTTAATCCTGACAAAATTTCAGTGTTCAAGATGCCACAGCTCACCAGTCCCTTGTACTGCGGTGTACTGCTAGTATGTCTGCTTTCTTTGATCTTTACTATTTCATCTCCCTCTTCAACACTGAACCACCTGTGGCAAATGGAATCCATCAACAAATTGTTCAGATTTGTGATAAATTCTTTTTAAACCTTATGGATGTTTCTTCTTAAAGCTCGTGTGCAGTCTGCATGAAACGTCCATCTTGACTGAATCTTGCATTTATTAATTTCTGTGAATCATTTATGCAGTTAATCCTGCTGTCAGGTTAGTTGTTACTACTTCTGAGCAAGCAAAGATGTGAATGCAAACATCCTCATGAATGCAAACATTCCTTGACATAGAATGTTTTCTGTTTCAGAGTACTCAGACCCTGGACAATTGCGTACACATTCTTTTGCATATTTTTTTTTTTGTCCTCCTCACTTTTGTATACAAATGGTAACAGGTCTGGCGATAAGCTTCCCCAGCCACAGCACCTCTGCTGACAATGGTTTACACCCCATTGTGCTTTGGTTTGCACCCCATTGTGCTTTTCTTTGCAGCATTTCGCATGTGTGTATCTGACAAAGAGTAAGAGGTATAACCAGCACATCATGAGCCCTTTGTCCTTTGAAGTACTTACTTCTCTTTTTAAAGAAGATATATTCTGTTTCATAAGTTGTTGATCAGCTTAGCTTCTGCGTTCTCTCTGGTTAGAGGCATTATTGCTTACTCCTTTGATACAAAGAGCATTGAGATTTCATCTTGCATCTGCTGTGACACAAAAGCACGGAAAAGACTTTGTTGTAGCATTTTTTAATGGTATTGAATCTACAGTATTTCATCTTTCTTTACATTTTGGGCAACATCTAGAATTGGAGTGTGACTGCAGATCTGGGCAACTTATAGAAGAACATCCTATGACATCATGTCCTGAAATTATGCTGCATTGCCACATGGGTCTTCTGGGTCCATATGTCTCCTGGGCTTATTTAGAAAGCCAGCCATTCATTGCTGCTTTGCCATTTAGTTTTATGAGGCATTCATTTTCATACTTGCAATAAAACAAAAAAACACCACCTGTGTAGTGTAAATCATAGGTTTTAGCATATAAAAAAAAAAAACAACAAACCACCAAAAAAAACCGCCAAAAAAACAGTATCAAGAGAAACTGAGAAATCCAGTTTTTAGTCCAGCAACAATCATGGACAAGTTACTCATTTGGAAAATGTATATACAGAAGCAAGTCTGTTAAGCTGTTTCATATATGAAATGACACTCTAGATAAACCTGACTAGCGCAGATTTTGCCAGCTGAGACAGTACTGGTTAGCCAGCCTTAGGCCATTCTCTGGGATGGTGGCCAACTGAGAGAGGATGGCCTTCAAAACCAAGCTGGCTCCATCCAGGCTATATGATGGGACTGGCCTGTGGCCCACGCTAAGTCCATGTATGGGAAACGTTTGCAAGGCCACCAGCACAGTAGGGTGGTAAAGGGAATCAAATTTTAATGTGGTATTTCCTGAAACTGTTTGATTGATATGCAGCTTCTTTGGTAATGTGCCTTCATTTCAGAGTTGTTCCAGGGTGGGCTGTTCTTCATTGTATTAGATATCTGAGTGTTCAATAAACTCCTTCCACAAATATAACTCAAAATTCCAAGTATATCCCCCATGTCATCCTCCAAACAGAGACATGATAGTGAATGACTCTGTATACTAATGATTACATTTTACAAATCACTATGCTCCTAACTTATAAATAGCGTTGCTTATTTTGTTGTGACTACTCATGTAAGTGAAATTACTTCAGTGCCCAAATGCGTAGGATAAAGCCTGCAGAAGTGACTTACAGAGGACCAACTCGAGCAGCCCAATCCTGATTTTGTGGCTGAGTCAACCCCTCCAGGAATCATCGAATCATAGAATCATAGAATTGCTGAGGTTGGAAGGGACCTTTAAGATCATCGAGTCCAACCTTTAACCTACCCTGACAAAAGCCACTTCTAAACCATGTCCCTAAGTGCCCCATCTACCCTTTTTTTAAACACCTCCAGGGATGGTGAATCCACCACCTCCCTGGGCAGCCTATTCCAATGTTTAATAACCCTTTCGTGAAAAAATGTTTCCTAATATCCAATCTAAACCTCCCCTGACATAACTTGAACCCGTTTCCTCTCGTCCTATCACTTGTCACCAGGGAGGTCAGTCCCCATCTCTCTACAACCTCCAATGAGACAGCTCCGCTTATATTGATTTTCTGACAAATTTCTGATACATCTTTGAGGATTTTTTTTTTCTTTTTTGGGGGGGAAAACTAGCAGAACAAAACGCTGGATTTTCCCAAATGCTTAAGAACCGTTTGCGCCCTGTGCCCATCATAAAGCAAGCGCTTTTAAAGGAACCCCATGCCTCCATGCATCCCTCCTTCCTCACCAGCCATCAGAGCCGCTCTGAAAAGGGAAGGCGTACGTGATAAAACGAGGGACTTTCGATAAAACAACGGATTCTACTTAAATCTTCACGCGGCCTACGAGTTCTGGGCAGGCCGTGTGCCTGCCTTCCCCTCAGAGGCGGGCACCCCACCACAGCAACCCCCCCGAGCCTACCGCAAGGCCGAGGTCGCCTTCAGGCTCTCTCCAGTGGCCCCCGCCGCTCCCCGGGCTGCCCCGCACACAACCCGCCCCCCCGAACCCTCACACCGAGAGGGGAAACCAGGCGGCGGACCCTTCTCCGTCCGTCCGTCCGTCCCTCCCCCCCTCCCCTCCCCTCCCCTCCCCTCCCCTCCCCTCCCCTCCCCTCCCCTCAGCGTGCGGGGGCGGCGGCGCGGCCTCCCTACAAGCGCGCCCGCCGCCCGCCGCCTCGGTTTGGCGGTTAGGCGCGCGGCGGCGGCGGTTGGGGCCGGCCCTTAGACTACAGGTCCCGTGGCGCCCCGCGGCGCGGAGGCGGGACGCGGGCGGCGGAAGGGGCGCCGCTCCCTGGCGGCGGCGGGGGGCAGCTCTATCCGGGCCTTTGGCGCTCTCCCTTCCTTTCGCGCCGGCGGCCGCTGCGAGGCGGCGGGTCCATGTGCGTACGGCGCGGCGCGGCCCCGGCCCCTGCCCTCCGCCTCCTCCTCTTCCCCCCGCCGCCGCCGCCATGGACCCCAACACCATCATCGAGGCCCTGCGGGGTACCATGGATCCGGCGTTGCGGGAAGCCGCCGAGAGGCAGCTTAACGAGGTGAGGGAGACGACGGGGCCTGGGCCGGGGCTGCGGCCGCCGCGATACTGGAAGGCGGAGCGGGGGGGGGACACACAGCGGGGCGGGCGGCGGGGTCGGGGCAGGCCTGTGTGAGGGGGAAGCGGGGCAAGGGCGGCGGGAAGGGGGCCGGGGGCGCGGGGAGACGGGGCTGAGGGAGCGGGAGGAGGGGGGGGGGGGGCGGCTCCCTCAGCCCCATCTCCCCGCGCCCCCGGCCCCCTTCCCGCCGCCGAGCCCCGCCTGGTGTCACGGCGGCTGCAGGCCGGGCCCGACCGCCCGACTCGCATTGTCCCCGGCACATGGCAGCAGGGCCTCCGGCCGGGGCCAGGCCAGGCCATGCCGTACCGGGCGGGGCTGCTCAAGGAGGGAGATTTAGCGGCCAGAAAGCGGTCCGGCGTTGAGGGAGGAGGCCCCCGTTGGCTTTCCTGCCGGTAGCAAATTACCTCCATTGTCTTCTTGCTCAACCCGGGGAAGGATCATCTGTAAGGAGGGGTGTTTAAAATCGTCGGTGGCGCAGGCCCCCGGTGGCTCAGAGGCTGGAGCCAGTCCTGCCTAGGACTGTCTAAGGGCAATCTTTGGATGTGGAAGGGAGTAATCTGTGAACGGGAAAAGGGGTATCAAGACCCCCATCACTTTATAACTAGTGCAGCCTGTTAGTGTAAGAGTGACCTGGTCTGAGTTCAGAAATAAATCTGGTAGCCTGGCGTTGTGTGGTGTTCGTACAAATCCTTTGGACTCCGGGTTCAGCGGCGCTCTGGAGGTAGGTGTGCTTTCTGGGTGTAGTATCGACACGTGCCCAAGAGACGGGGGAAGACAGAGTTCCCAACCCAGGTATGTCATCCACTTAGACTACATTTGTATGTCATATTGGGATAGAGCAAAACCAGCAGGTCCTAGTTCCACAGGTTTCAATTTTAGAAGAAGGTTGTATTTTTGTTCCACTTAACTACACCCGGTAGCTGAAAACTTTTCTTTATTAATGAGACACAGCCGCAGGACTTTTAGACATTCTGAAAAAAAGGTGTTCTAGTGTTTGACTCAGAGAAAAGGTGATAGCTTGATGGAGTAGGTAAAGGATAAGCCTGTGTGGCAGCTCTTGTGGTGCCTTTAGTTGGCCTTTTCCACAAACGTTTTTCTTTGTTGCTCTTAAGCAGACTTTAGACCTGAGAAAATACATTTAATGCAACAGCTGTTCAGCAGAGCTTAGATAAAGGTGGGCCAAATGCTCTGTTGGCGGTAGAGAAACTTTCAAAAACTAAAGGTACAGCTGCTCATATTATAAAAAAGTGTAATTAGGCTGAATTCCTGCATGTCTTTTAATAAGTGAATGGCAAATAAGTATTAGGTACATTTGAAATAGCTGTAAAATTACTCAATGTTTAATTGAGGTTTGTGTAAAGTAATTGGCTATCTTTTCTATATACTTCAGTAAAAAGTATTTTAGTCTTTCTTATTTAAACCAAAAGTGAAAATAATGTAATTGCCTGTAAAGACAGTAATATGTATGAAGATTTAAGCTGGCTCCAAAATGCAATTTTTTTGTGTTCTATGCATGTCAATATCTATATATAGTAACTTGCTTGAAATCTATTTTAGCTGTTTCTGCAGGTGTTGAGTTGCTGAACATGCAGGAAATGACGTTCTCTGCCAGTCGGGGTCTTCAGCAAATGGCTAACTCTTGCATGAAGGATCGTGCTCACTGGCAACTACCTTTTGTTCACACTTTTGAATCAAAACATGATAGTCTATCATGTACTATACAAGTATTAAATTGGTATAAAATCAAAATATCTGTTCCCCTTTAAAAACACCGGATATTATTGAACCTGTGCGTAAGCATTCTTTATGATTGGAAATGTAGCCTCACTGATCTTTCAGAGATCTTCTGTGATAAAAATATTTGCTAAACCCTAAATCTGCAGGCACTCGTACATTTATGTAGTTTTAGTCACATGCATGGTCTTGGTGTTGCGTAGGTTTATTGAAGTCAGTTATGCATTTGCTTGCAGGATATAGGTCTAAATCTGTTAACTGTTAGGGCAATTGTGTCACCAGTTGATATTTTATGGGGTCTCTTTCTCTGTAAAGATGAAATCATCCAGCAGTGAATGCTGTTCTTGCACGTGGCCAGGCACACAGAAGTGTTCTTATAATTTAAGTTTAATAGTTGTCCTTGGTTGACCTTTTAGTTTACCTTTAATTTGTCTGAAGTGTCTCTATTGTGCTGATGAGTCTGGTTTTCAGTAGAATGGTCATTTTACCGTATCAGAAAAGAACGTGCCTCAGTCAGTAATTGATATTCCTAATTAATGGAAGAGTTAAGTGTCTGATCTGTCTTCATCATAATCAAGAAAGTTTCCACTGACTGGAGAAGGGAACCGGGATGGGTGTATGATTCTTGGTTTGTCCAGGCTTTGTTATTTTTCATCTGACCTTGGCTAAGTCGTGAATTGTTCTGTGCTTTATTTCTTCTTTCAGTAAGTCTTATCAGGTTATATTGCCTGCACATAAAATCCTGTGAGAACTTTTAGAGTTGAGATACCTGCATTTTTTTTTTTAGTGTATTTCAGTCTCTTTGGCTTTACTTTCCTCACTGTGAAAATAAGTTGTAGGGAATGATACCACTAACTCTTGTGTCTGACAGTGTCTCACGTAATTTCCAGCTGATGGTGTAACCCTGAGGTGTTTGCCCATCTCTGTCCCCGTCTTACAGGGGAAGGCTGTGTTTTACAAGGACTTAGAACCAGACTCTTCAAGTAAGCTACTGGAAAGCAGCAAGAAGATGCTGTTGCCTTTTGAAACAGTCTTTGTACTGCGTGTACAAAGTGTTTCCCAGAAATGGTGATGAAAATAGATATTTTTAACTATGCAGCTATGGAATGACACTCTGAAAGTAATACACAGTGTTTCATCTTTTAATATCAACGTATTTATAAAGACAAAGTTGCTAGATAATACTTTTCTTACAGGTTTCTTATTTGTAATTCTGGATAATTTATAACTTAACTGTTATGTACGTCTTGTAAATATCTGAGCTTAACCTAAGTATGTATGAGCTATTAAGATATCTTTTTAGACTAACAACCCAATTTTTGTGTCCAAGAATGTTGTGTTTTGTTTTGTTTTTTTTTAAAAAGGAGACCAATCACCAATAACTCATTTTTTTAAGTCAAAGCTTAACAGAGTTTGTTTAGGAAAATGTTATGCTGTTGCTCTACTGAAAAAGTGCCTTTCAGAAGTTATGTTTAAGCTGTTTCACATTCTAATATAAGCAACAGGGGAAGGAAAAATGCTTTAGCTTGTTGACTAGTCACTGTAGCATGCCATCAGTTTAACAGGATACAGTAGGGCCTAGTTCAGTGTCTTGCATTGCCTGCTTAATAGATACAAATGTCAGAATGATGTAATGATTAAATTAAATGATTGGACCGTAACTACTGGGAGCTTTGGAGTGAAAGGTTGTCAAAGGGGAAGAAGCAAGCTGCTTATTATGTGGTGCCTTTCACACAGGTATTTCCAAATGCTGAAATGCTATGTTTTGGATACTTTGGGGTAGGTATTTATAGTGTTACCCTGATCTTCAATTTTTTTTTAACCTTTTCTAGCATGGTCTGTATGTATAATACCTACGGCTATATATTGTAGTGTGAGGAAGAACAAGAACAGAGCATGAGGTTCCTGGCTCTGATTATCAGATCATGGGCTCTCTTTTAAAGTTGTTAGTATGACACTTCACCAAAAGTACTTGATCGTTTTCATTTCCCTTCTGTCTATGTATTTTGGTGTGTGCTAGATGAGAGGTGCTTTGGGAAAGGATGATCTTAAATTGTATGTATGAAGGCTGGTCCAACGCCAGAAATCCCCTTGGGGGCAGTAAGGAACCAAGGGAGCTTTGTCTTCCTTCGGAAGAAGTTACATTCTTCATGCACATTAACCCAGTACAAGTTAAAATCTTAGTATACAGGGTGCCTTGCTACTTTCTCATGACTTAGCAAATAGTTACTGTGTGTGCTTAGCCAGCCTTTGCTAAGAGCACGTTCCTTTTTTCTCTGCGAACATGAGAGCAAATAGGCTTCAGAACTTGCAGACAGTATTGCGATGAAATGAGCCTCAAGGATGTTTGCAAGATCTGATGAGCATGTATGTATTTTTTGTGGACCTTCAACTGGATTTACATGTACGTTGTAGCTGCATAAGAGGTGGCAGTACTAGCTTGCAAAAACCTGAGGTCAGAATGACTTCCGCACCTGCTGAGTTCTTAAAAAAGAATTGAAAGAGTGCTACAGGGCAGTTTGCTGATTCAGCATGGCCTTACAGTTCCTGGCCTTACCTTTCTATAAAAAAAACCCCAAACTGTTTTCATCTCAGTGTAATAGTTGTGTTCACCTAGTTCTGTTATGGTCTAGATAAAAAATTGCATGCACATTTTTTCAAAATTGGGACAGCAGAGATGCATTGAATTTGTATTTTTTCAACTCCTCTATAAAGAAATCGTAGCTTTTACTTAAATGTGTGCTACTTTTAATAACTATTTAAATAACCTAGGGTTGTAGTTGAGCAACATATAGTAAATACCACCCTTCTGATTTGATTTTTTGGTAACGGTAAAGGAGGTACCTATTGTAGTGTGTCTGTTATGGTATTTTAAATTCTCAATGTCTAAGCAGAACGCACGGAGGTCTTTTTGCCTGAGCTGAAGCCTCTTGTTTTTATCATTTAGTGGCATGCAGGTTTTGTGTAAGATATGAATAATTCTAGTATTAAAGGTGAATGTAACTGACTTCAGAGGTTATTATTACTGGGGAAAAAGTGTTTTTCTGTATCATGATTACTGTTGATAGTTTATATGCGATGAACTGGTTTCTTTAATGTTAACTTCAAACTTCATTTATATTTCAGATTATGGAGCTGGCATGACACTTTTCTCAAAACTGTGTTTTAGTACATGGCCAACAAGCCAACCCTGCCAGGAAAAACTGCAATGAAATATGCAAAAAAGATTGTATGTTCTGAAACTGATTGATATTAACAGACAGTGGTGCAACGTTTGTGGTCTGATAGAATACATTCCTTAGCTCGCGAGGCTGCATAGCAAAGACTGCTCTTGGGAAAAGTCCCTGAATTCTTTGGCTCTTAGACAACAAAGTCATACCAGTGACATGGCATGTTGGAACATTTGTAAGGGGGAAGGACTAGAGATGGGTTTTGGTTTTGTTTTTTAAAAATACTGAGTTGATGTTGGAAAACAGACTTTGACTGTGACAGAAACATTTTTTTTCAGTTATCGTTGTAGTTTTCTAAATTAATATGTATTTTTAAAGGATATTTATAGACAAGGAGCCAAGAGAATAAAAGACAAAATTTTACCAATGTCAAAACTTAAGTCAAATAAATTGTTCCTATTCTCCACACAGTTTAGATTATACGATAGCAACCATTGTGAAATCTTGATTTTAATTCTTGCATGCCGGAGCCATGGCACTCCTGTGTAGAATGACGCTGCTTCCCAGTAGCTTTCACTGAAGTGGCATCAGTGCACCCAATTCTTCTGGAGACTGGGGCGCGCATGGGCCAGCAGAGTCCTCTACATTCAGATAGTTCTCTGATAGACCTTTAATGAATCTTCATTTGTAGCTCATCAATTGTGGAAGTATTCCGGCTAATTGCCTGCACTAAAACCAAAAGCCAGTATTTGTATAAAATTTTTACCTAAAATAGGTGTGTTTTTTTGTTTGGTTGGGGTTTTTTTAGCAGTGCTGTCAGTGAAGAGGAACTTGATGTCCTCAGAGGCAGCCATCTTTGGAGAGTAAAAATACTAAAGATTAAAGTAGCTGAAATGGATGTGTGTTCTGTATTTTTTTAATGCCATAGGCACAAAATCAGCATCTATGTGGTATCTTAAGTTCAGTTGTTTTTCCATGTGCCAATAAAACGTTGGATGTTCTTTTTAATACTCGAGCAAAGCAAGGGAGGAAGTTACAAGTTATTGTAGTATCTGGGGTTTTATTTGATCCTTCAGTACACATATACCTGTCCGTACTCCTCCCCACATTTCAGTTTCTGTGGAATCACCTTCCCTTCAGTGTCATGGGAAGAGCTTCATTATAAAGAGTTTGGAAGTACTTTATATTCTGTATAGAATGCATAGAAGTGTTAATGTAGCTCTGTGAATTCAGTTGTGAACTGAATGGATTGAGAGGAGGCTTTGTTTGGAAAGTACAAGGTATTTTACTTATGCTACTTTGTATTAAAAGCACACAAATTATTTCTAGTCTGAATTTCTGCTTTGAACCACTAAAGGTGATGAAGTAGCTCATCCTTGTGGTTGGTGAGTGTCTGATGCTTGAGACGTTAATAAGGATGATACTTGTAAGACTTTAAAAAAATGAGATAATGGTGTAGATGTTTTGTTCCCATCCTGTAAAACTTGTTATAGTTCAAAGAATCCAGTGAAAATATATTAATCCTACATACTAATATAATTGACATTTCTAGGGAGCTTCTATAGCTTGCTACAGTCCTGATTTTTCCAATGAAGAAAAGATTATTCTTTGGTATTTTATTAAATTTCAACGTGTGGCAGTTTTGTACACTGCTATTTCTTTGTCGCTTTTTGCTTTTAAGACACATCATTTTTGTATTCAATTTCTTTTGTTATTCCCATTAGTCCCTTGATAGTTCTTAGGCAATTTCTCTATTTTTTATTGAAATGTCCCTGTTACAGTTGCTTTACTTAAAAGGGTAGTTGTCATTTATCATGAAAGAAGGGAAAGTAATCCTTCATTTTTAAAATTCTAGGATTAAATGTGTTTCAATTTCCAAACATGAAATGCATTGCAAATTTTCACTATTGAAAAGGTAACTAATAAGTTTATCATAGTCACTGCGGAAAGACATGGGTTTGCACTTCTAAGTCCATTTTATGCAGACAGTAATCTGACTTTATGCGTAGGTGAGTTAAAGGTTATTGAAACTGAAAGCTTTCTTCGTAATAACACACTTAAGTATAGGAGCGCTTCCGTTGACATTAATGTTAGGCATATAATTGAATACTGTGCAGAATTAAGGTCTAATGTCATTTGGTATGTGTTGCGGGAAAAGTGTGTCTTACTAATGTTACTTAAGAAAAGAAGGAACTTAACAGACCTGTAGCTGTAGTAGAAATTAATACCAACACGCAATTTTTATTTTAAATGTATTTGTTCAACCATTACCTGACAGTTGAAAACAAATACTTTTTTTCCATTTGAAAGTATATTTGCTTCTTCAGGACTTTGAGGATATCAGAGGGACCCGGGTCAGAAAGTTGCGTGCTCATATTGCACTGTCAGTTACTCACAATTCATCAAAACACACTCTACAAATAAACATTTCAGTTGGACCAGATGCGAGTGTTGCTCCTGTGCATTTTCTGTGGCCTGTAGATTTTTAGTGCATAGAATGAATACGTACAACAATGTTTTAACATTTTGGGGAGATTATTAAGTCAAGTTAATTTTTCATTTAAAATCAGTTTTAAATAACAGGAGATAGAAAACAAGCTACAGTAATCAAATCTTAGTACAAATGCATGAAAATGTCATGTCTTAGGCTATCCCTTTTGTTTATACTAGAGCATATAGGAGATATTTGCTAGGGAAGGTTAAGTTTGGAGAGAAGAACCTGGTGCTGTAAGAATGAGCTGGGCAGCCTTACACTCTTTTACTGTCAAAAGAGCTTTTGGTGCTACTAAAAGAATAGAAAGATAATTTCTGATTGTTTTTCTTTATGATGTTAATTTGCTCTGCTGCAGTAACTGAGACAATAGTTTATTTTTTATGAATGTATAGTGTAATTTAAATTGTTTTCAAAGTATTAATTTATTTGCTTTATGTAGGGAGTAAGAAACTGAGTAACAAGTAACTAAGAGGTGTTTTCCTGTGAGTTTAACAGGTTGAGTTATGTAGCTCTGTGCAGTTGTCTTTGGTAGAAGTGCTGCAAAGAACATAGGAAATTATTGACATGTAAGTGAAGATAAAGCAGCAATATATCTTGGCAATTTGAATCATGGATTAATGAGGTTAGAAGGGACCTCTGCGGATCATCTCATCCAGCCCCCTGAAGCAAAGTTGTTTTGAAGATAGATGAGGTAGATCAGGACTTGTCCAATTGAGTTCTGAGTATCTCAAAGGATGAGGTCCCACAGCTTCTGCGGACAGACTGTTCTAGACCTTGGCTGCCTTTGTGATTTATTTTTTTTTTCCTTTTATAAAATAGGAATTTCCCCCACTGCAGCTCATGTCCATTGACTCTTGACCTTGAGGAGAATTATGCTGTTTTCCAGTTATAAAAAGTAGAGTTAGTTTTTAAGGATTACAGTTCACTTTTCCCAGCAAAATTAATTTAATGTTTCGAGTTTTTGATGCTTAGGAAAGGTGGGTAAAGGATGCTGTAATAATGTTAAGGTTAGTTTCCTTGTACTGAAAATGTAATATAGCATTTAGTGTTATCAATGACATTTCTCATTATTGTAAGAAAAAATATGTTTTGTTTTCTTTGCAAGTAAACTCTTGCAAATCCTTGCAAAGTTGTTAGTCTGCGGATATCACCACATTTAGGTCTCCGTACTGCTGGTTTGCTGTTGTATGGGTATGCTGAGAGTTGCTGCAGTAATGCATAAGTGGTCACCTGAAGCTGTTTTTTCCGAAAGATGAGCTATGAGTTGGGCAGGCTTGCCTAAGGCTGGACTTAGTTTTGTAACATAGTTGCTGTCTGTTTCTTAGATTACTACATACTGAATTCATACCTTGTTAAAAGGTCACTGTAAACTTGCTGCACTTGGGTTTTTCTGGCTATTTAGATATTCTTCTTTCAAGTAAGTATTTGTTATGAATGAAGAACATGTTCGGTGACTGTAAAAGGCTGATTCCTGAAGCCTGTTTAATGATTTCAACTCTATTACCTTAAACGGTAGGGTTTTTCCTCCCCCATGCTGTCTTCAGAATACAGTGAGCATGAAACTTTGGAATGCTTTGGTTGATTAGCCGAGTACTGTGAAACTGTCTGAATTGCTGGTATTCTATTGATTGCATTACATCATTATAAAGATATTGTAAAACCTAATGGGAGTATTCTAAAACTTAACTGTGACTAAATAATACTTACTTTTTTTCCTCTGCAGGCTCATAAGTCAGTGAACTTTGTTTCAACTCTGCTTCAGATCACGATGTCCGAGCAACTGGATTTACCAGTGAGACAGGCAGGCAAGTTTTCAAATCTTTTTTTCATTGTATCTACTTTAATGATGCATACACACAAGTACATATGCAGATACTGTTAAAGAATTCTAATCAATTTAATCTCAAATACTCAAAAGTTGAGAGTCGCTTAAATTACAGTCGTCATGAACTATATCTGGCACCATACACTGAATAGGGAAAACAGAAAGAAAAAGCAGCTGGCTCTTCAGTGATTGCTACCCTTTATTTCTAGTGAATAATGGTCTTTGGGGAAACAGAATGGTTTATGATGCTAGTACACTTGGTTCGAGGAAGTAATTTAACCTTGTCCTACTAATGCTAATGTTTCTAAACATTTTAAATGCAAGAAAACAAATTATGTCTTTTGGAACCCTGTTGGTTTGCACATGAGCCATCAGTAAAATTGGTTATCGAATACTAGCAACTCCATACATCATCTTAAAGCTGCTATGATTACTTGATAGAGGTTTCCAACACGATACTTTAATGGTTTTTCTGACAGTTCAGGAAGTGTGATCTTAATCACTTTATGTGGCTCTTACATGTAGTAGACTATTCTCAGTTGTAGCATAAGCCTAACTTGCATTTTATCTTATTGATTGGAGGTACCATTCAGATGTTGACTCAAAAAAGTTACTGCTTCACATGTATAACATGCAAAAAAAGGGGGTGCTTTGAAAACAACCTCTGAATATTCGCCCTCAGTGTAAGCCAATTAAAAACCAAAGCAGTTTGTAGAGAATGGAGACAAGTCATACATTGCATAGCTTGCAAACAGTGCATGTTTTGCAAACAAATTAATGGCATGATAAATCCCTTAGAGGACAGATTGAAGTCTGCATCACTTCAGTTTTGTAATAGCTCCTATCTACTGAGTGTTGCTTACCTTTGCAGACCCTTTCAGAAACCCTTTGGTTTCAGAACCTTCAGAAGGTGCATATGGAATTTGGGAAGAGAAGTTGCCTTGTGGATTTGTACATAGAATTAGATTAATAGTAACTTTGTTGTTTGTTTGTAATTTGAGATTTCCTGTTGCATTTTATAAGTCCTTTTCTTTCCAACTGCTGTAATCTATATTCTGCCACATAAGCAGTTTGGATTTGATTGTCAAATCATACATGCAGGCGTTTGTGCCAGCAGCCTGATGGCTGCAAACTGCTGTGGGTCATAACTTTGGTATAAAGGAGCTCTGTTTCTCTTTAGCATTCACTCCTGTTTCACAAATTTAATTAGATTTTTTTTTTTTGCTTACAAGGGATGTTTTAGATAGTCATTAGTATTGATTAGCTTTATTTTAATGAAAATACTAAGAAAATAATTATAAAGTATTTTTCAGAAGTGTGTTGCTAAAATATTCCACAACTGTTTATCTGTAGCATGGATAAAGGCAATACGTTTAGTATTTTTATATGAAAACACATTCTTTACATAACTGAAATACAGACATCACAATAAATGGTTAAAGTGTATCAACTTAGTAAATTATTAGGCTAATAATTTGCATGGTTTATGTATTTTGATTCTCCTATTCAGAAATGGTCAATGAATTAGTCATTTCATTCACTTTCTTTCTAAAATAGATTTCTTCGCAAAATGCGTTTTTGTTTTGTATTTTGAATGACTGTCAGCTGATTTTCCACTTCTGTTTCACAGGAGTTATCTACTTGAAAAATATGATAACCCAGTATTGGCCAGATCGTGAAGCTGCGCCAGGAGAGATTCCACCTTACTCCATCCCAGAAGAAGACAGACACTGTATTCGTGAAAATATTGTAGAAGCCATTATTCACTCTCCTGAGCTCATTAGGTAAGCAGTTTTGATTTGCTTATGAATTGGCTGTGGTTGTTATGGGTTTATGAGTTGGGGTTGTTATGGGTTTTTTGCACAACAAAGATCACCTGCATGCTAAGATCATTGTCATATGCTGTGTATCCTAAGCATAGAATTAATGTAGATGGAAAAACAGTTTTCAGCTTGTGCAGCATGTAGAAATTTAAAATTCCTCACATAGAATCATAGAATTGTTAGGGTTGGAAGGGACCTTAAAGATCATCTAGTTCCAACCCCCCTGCCATGGGCAGGGACATCTCCCACTGGATCAGGTTGCTCAGAGCTCCGTGCAGCCTCGCCTTAAAAACTTCCAGGGATGGGGCTTCCACCACCTCTCTGGGCAACCTGTTCCAGCGTCTCACCACCCTCATGACGAAGATGCTAAACAAGACCGGTCCCAGTACTGATCCTTGAGGGACTCCACTTGTCACTGGCCTCCACTTGGACATGGACCCATTGACAGCCACTCTTTGGGTGCGGCCATCAAGCCAGTTCTTTATCCACTGAATTGTCAGTCCATCAAACCCATATTTTATCAGCTTGGAGACCAGGATGTCATGCGGGACAGTGTCAAAGGCTTTGCTCAGGTCCAGGTAAATGATGTCAGTTGCTCTCCCCTTGTCTATTGATGTTGTGACCTTTTCATAGAAGGCCACCAGGTTTGTCAGGCACAATTTGCCCTTGGTGAAGCCGTGTTAATTGTACCCGATCACCTCTTTGTTATTCTTCTGTCTCAGCAGCGCCTCCAGGAGGATCTGCTCCATAATCTTATCAGGCACGGAGAATATTAAGCAGAAAGTACAAGACCTAAACCTTCTAAACAAAACTTGAAATAAGTCTAAGTTTGGGCAATATTAACTGTTTTCAACACCACAAGAATATTTTTAAAATAATAGCAGTACCTTATTTAATCATTGTGTATTTGATTTCTAGGGTACAGCTTACTACTTGCATTCACCATATTATTAAGCATGATTATCCTAGTCGCTGGACTGCAGTTGTGGAGAAAATTGGATTTTATCTTCAGTCTGACAACAGTGCTTGTTGGCTTGGAATTCTTCTTTGTCTTTATCAACTTGTGAAAAACTATGAGTAAGTTTTTTCTACCATCTAAACCAACAGAATTAATAGATTTGTGTTTATTTTTTGTATCCTATATGTATGCTGTAACAATGTAGAATTGGGTGTGGGATTGCGCAAAGATGATAGAAATCTAATTTTAGAAAATATTCTTGAATACTTACTATGCAGATGTTGGCTCGTGTATCTTCTCCACTAAGAAATTACAGGAAAAGTGCCTTCATTAAAGATTTGAGATCAGAAAAAAGAGGGTGGTTTAAAGCCTTAATTTGGTAGTTGTTTTTTAAGGATTGATAGCAGTAAGAAAGTCTGCTCAAAATCATGACTTTTGCAGAAAATGATTATTTATTTAAACCAGGTTTAGGCTCTTATACAATTTGTACTATAGGTAGCAGTGACACTAAACATATAAAGGTTTCAAAATGTGAAATCTTGAATGTTAGAAAGTTCAGAATTAGTTGACTGACTTTGATATGTTCCTTTTGAAAATTTTGATAGCCTCATCCAACCCATCATAGGAAATCTTCATCAAAGCCCGCCATTCTCCTATATGCAAGGCATTGGGCTAGGATACATACGGATGAATGTTCTTTGCTCTGTATCTGGTATTATGCTCAGAGCTTTAAAGCTGAGGTTGTACTTTAGGAAGTTATGTGGAGCTTAGCTGCTGCTGCTGGCATGTAGGAAGCTCATTTGAGCTGTGTCACAGACAAGTGCAATCCTGGAGTCAGGGAATTGTAGTAGTGGAACTGATGGAGTCCACAGTTAACTCTTTCAAAGCACTGTCATGCGTAACTCTCTTGTTTAGTGTACTTGATTTAAAATGTTGCATTGAAAAATTTCACTGTCTAATTCCACAAATTTTTTGTAAATTAGTGTAAAACAGGTGAATATCAGTTTCTTAAAAATCCTTTTTTTACAAAAAAAGATAAAATCCTTTTATAAAGACTTTTTTAATCTCATGTTGGTTTTTTTTCTATGGCTGAAAATTGCAGGTCCTGCTAGGAAAGGAAAATAAACTAATTTCTCACTTGATTTTCAAATTAAACATCTTTAACCAAATATAGAGCAGAGATCTGAGACACATAAAACATGAAGTGTTCACTGGTAGTGTATTATGATTAAAGCAATCCTTGTTTAGGGAAGAATTTTGATATGAGCCACAGTCATTGTGTGATTAGTGTAGGTAACAGGTGTGTTCATAATCTTAGTTGATCAAACACTAGCTGAGGCCAGCCACTGCTCATACTTGTTTAGCTTTCTGGGTGAAGTCAACAAGGGTCTGTTTCACAAATCATGTAGGATTTTGCATATTGCATTGCGTAAGAATTTGTCTGGAAGCAGGTTTCTGTAAAATTTGTTAAATTACTTATGTCAGTTATGGGGGGATTTTTTTTTTTCATAATATGGAAGGTAAATATCTTAGGCTTTTCAACTTTATTTCTTTTTTTCCAAAATCAGCCAGAAAGATCAAATGGCTGCTTTTTGCGTAGTAATTTTTTCTGGTCTTTTTCTATTGTGTCTTTTGTGGAAATTAGAAACTGAATTTTCCTGATCAACATTTCTATTCCTGAGCAAGATTTCTATTTCAGAAAATACATGGAAACTATATTATTGAATAGGATTTTGGAGCTCTGTGTTCTGTAGTAGTTTTTACAGAACATGCCATCTGGCAGCAGATGGAGTAGACTTTATCTTGTATTTCTAGAAATTGGCACAGTTTAAGAGTCTGAGCATTGATATTTAATATTAGTGAAAAGTCTACCAAAAATGTATTTAAAAAAACAAAATCTAATTCCCCAACCTAAAAATCTCCCATAAGAGTCCAAGAGTATTATAGTATTAATCGGTTAATCAAAATATAAAACTGTACAGTCTTATGGTGATATTTTACTTTGTTCTTACTGTCATCACCAGTATGGACAAGATCCTATTCTGCTGTGATAACTCTTGAGTCAATAAGGACTTTTTTCTTCAGAAGTTAAAAGTTGGGGGGAAAATTTCAAAATGTGGCTTCATTTCCATTCAGGAATTTTGAAATGTTTTAAGAAAGGAAATGGAGCCTTGTTTTCAGCATAGGCAAGCTTCCCATGTCACCAGCATGGGAAGGTCTGAGACACAATTTCAAGGTGGGGTTGCAATCAAAGCCTGCTTAGTGTCCACCATGTAGCCTTGAATTGTTAGATTTGGGCAAATTATATGGTAAGATGAGAGATACATCAATGGTAAACTGTGAGAGATCTCAATTTACTTTCTTCAATGTCCGTGAAGTAATCCAGCTTCTGGAAATATTTTGATAAATTGTGAACTCTGATAAATGTCTTTCTGTGGTTTTACTGACTAGCCTGGCATCTGCCATTCTTGGCAATAAACGCGTACCTTTTGCTTGCAGCTTTTGTAGTGCTCTGATTGCTTTTCACTATAGTAATGGTGTGGCTGAACATGATGTAGTATTCAAAGCGAGTGAGTTGGCAGGAGTGCATTACCAGCAGAAAACTAATGTGAATATATAGTGGAATAATGGATACTCAGCAGCTTTCTAACTTCCCTTTTAACTGTAATGTTGTCTGGCTATAGCTTTATTTCAAATTCTGTAACAAATGATTAGGTTTTTTTAGAATTGGATGCTGTTATGAACTGTAATATAACCTACTTGTGTCTACATCGTGTAAAGATGGACTTTTAAAACTCAAAAGCTACCTGAAAGATCTACAAAACCAGTTTGTTCTTATCTAAAGGTACAAGAAACCAGAGGAGCGGAGTCCTTTGATAGCTGCAATGCAGCATTTTCTACCAGTTCTGAAGGATAGTTTCATTCAGCTCTTGAGTGATCCATCTGATCAGTCTGTCCTCATCCAGAAACAGATCTTCAAAATATTTTATGCCCTTGTCCAGGTAAAAAATAAACTTTGTATATACTTGATTGGTAATTTAGTTTAAAGCATTATGCTTTTCCTTAAAATAGTAAATGACAGAAATATTAACAATATTAGATTACATCTGAATCATTTCCCCTACTACTCAAACTGTGGTATGAATCATAGGTTTTTGCTATGCTTGATTGTGGTGTACTTTTACTTTTGTACAGTGCTATTCCTGGTTGGCATTAGATAGAATTTAGGCACAAGGTAGAGTGTTTGCTAGAAAACTGATCAGAAAATTGGTTTTCGAATAACAGATTGTAGAGCCCAGCCTACATAGAATAACCAGTGTAAATGCAGCAGTTTGGAATGAGTCTTTTCATATGCTGTCAATGGCTTCAGAAGTTAGTGTAACATCCATTTAAGTAGTGTCTTACTTAGCATTGCATAAGCATAATGAATTGGAGTAGAGACCTCTAACACCTTTGAGGATATTGAGAATATGATTAGATTGTGTTAAGTTCTTCAACCTGGTTTTTAGCATCATTTGCTAATCTAATTAAGTGTAGACAAAGATTTGAAAGAGCTAACATTCATACTGTGAAAGTAACATTTATTTTCAAATTGCTTTACAATGAATTTATTTTGGCTTTTTTTTTATAAGTATACGTTACCTTTGGAGTTGATAAATCAGCAAAACTTGACTGAATGGATAGAAATCCTGAAGACTGTTGTCGATAGGGATGTACCAGCTGTAAGTGGCTTTTGGCTATTTATGTCTTTAAGCTTAAATATTTTTCATTCATTAGAATGTTAAAAAATTTATTTTTTTTATTTCTGCATTCTTTTTTCTCAATAGACGCCCAGAAAATAAATTTTTAAACTAAAGAGGGTGTTTTAAGCAGACTAGACAAATTTTGGAAATATGTAGCTTTTATGGGAATTCTGTCATTTTCAAATTATAGCAAAACTTACTTTGGCTTCTTGTTTCAAGAATTTGTTGACCATTTATGCAGTATATATAATGGGATTTATTTTTAGATAATGCTTTGCTTTGTAATTCTATTAAGCTAGAAGTGCAAAGAGCAGGCTAAAAACAAAATATGCTATGTAGTTGTTCAAAATACATCTAACTCTTTCTAAATAGGTGGTAAATAATATTTCCCGACCCCCCCCTCCTTTAGGAAACCCTTCAAGTTGATGAAGATGATAGACCTGAGTTGCCTTGGTGGAAATGCAAGAAGTGGGCTTTGCATATCTTAGCTAGGCTTTTTGAGAGGTATTTTCTCTTCCATTATATTTTTTAAAAAACAAACAAATATTCAAATCAGTAATATTGCTGCACTCTTGAATTTGCATACTTGCTTCTAATTCTAGGTATGGAAGCCCTGGTAATGTTTCAAAGGAGTACAATGAGTTTGCTGAAGTGTTCCTGAAGGCGTTCGCTGTTGGTGTTCAGCAAGTAAGAAAAATGAACGTGGGGGATATTAGGATGAGTTTGGTAGTGATTTACTGTTTTCTGAAAAGGCTTCTTGCTCTTCTTCACAATTGTTGTGGGTTTCTTTAAGCACATTGGTATGGAAAGCACTGATATCTGTGGGTTAAAAGAAAAGAATGATTTAAAAAATTTTGAATTTGCCACATAGGACAATCCACTGAAAATAGCCTATGCAGCACTGATAATCTGTAAATAGAGTAAATGCTCTCATATAACAGGCCTTCAGATGTGCTTCAGGTAAATGCTATCATTTTTTCTCTTTCTGGAAGAGATAGGTATAATGTTTATGTTGTGTAGTTGACCATTTCACCTACCCTTTTAACTCTGATAGTATAGTTCTTTTTTGACTCAAAGTCAGTAAATACTAAGCTTCCTAGCCTTTTGCAAAACCCTGATAAAGCAGAGGCTAGCTTACAAACAGGTAAGTCTGATGGTCACTTTCTACTCAACTCCCTGTCTGGTGATCGCCACTTCTACAGGGTTGTTATACACAAAGCATCTTCTGGACTATAGCAATTTCTAACCTGATGTATTAATGTTATGCCAAGCTATCCTTGACTAACCTTTATTGGGAGTAACTTTCCGATTCAGATAGCAATCTACAGGTTTTCCTGAAGGGACAGAATGGATTGGTGGGGCAGGAATTGTCATCTGCCACTCTTATAGTGTATGTGTTTAAAGTCAGTAATTTGAGCATTTTGAACTAGCAAGAAAACTCCCATGAATATTGGGAATTTTCTTGGTTCTGATTCTCAGTGCCTGGCTGTACTGCTGACTTCCATTCTTTTGAAACAAGTTTATTTTTAAAAAAAACTTAGGAGTAGTTTTTGTAAAATTTCCTTGTATCGGCTCATAAATCTGTTTATATTAAGGTGATTAGGTTGTAAACGTAAATAGACTATTAATTTGTAAAAATCTCAGGGAGCGCATTGTCTTCTTCAAAGCTTTTATTTTAATCAGGCTCAGACAATTACCCATTACTGCTCTTCCATGTGGGTGGCGATGAAGTTGCAATGTGTAGTCCAGGGGCAATCAAAAGAGACTTTCAGGGCCTTGGGACAGTTGGTAAGGGAATCTGGAGTACAGGTTTTCTTTTCCTCTCTCCTTCCAGTTGGAGGCAGCAACATTGCAAGAAATAGACGGGCCCAGTCTATTAATACATAGCTCCATGACTGGTGTCATTGCCACAATTTTGGGTTTTTCGATAATGGGATGGCCTACACAGCACCACGCATGCTGGCATCAGATGGGGTTCACCTTTCTCAAAGTGGGCAGGAGGATCTTTGCTCACAAGCTAGTGGGGCTCATTGACAGAGCTTTAAACTAGGCTTGAAGGGGGAGGGGGATAATATCAGACTTCTCCATGACAAGCTGTGGGATGACATGCCAAGGTTAGAGGGACAGGATGCTAGTGAGGGCCCTCAGACTGTTACTCTGAGACTGCAGCACACTGGAAGTCCTACAGAGATGAGCCAGGGGCTCCTGAGGTAACAGCAGCCAACAGGGAAACACCAGTGAAATGCCTCAAAGGAGTGATTTGAGACAGCCAGCATGGCTTCACCAAGGGCAAGTCCTGCCTGATCTAGTGGCCTTCTAAGATGGAATGACTACAGCAGTGGACAAGGGAAGAGCTATGGATGTTGTCTATCTGGACTTCTGTAAGGCCTTTGACATGGTCCCCCACAGCATCCTTCTCTCTAAATTGGCGAGAGATGGATTTGATGGGTGGACTGTTCAGTGGACGAGGAATTGGTTGGATGGTTGCATCCAGAGGATAGTGGTCAACAGCTCAATGTCCAGATGGAGTTCGCTGATAAGTGGTGTCCCTCAGGGGTCCTTACTGGGACCAGTACTGTTCAATATCTTCATCAGTGACATAGACAGTGGGATCGAGTGCACCCTCAGCAAGTTTGTGGATGACACCAAGTTAAGTGGTGTGGTTGACATGCCTGAGGGATGGGATGCCATCCAGAGGGACCTGAACAAGCTTGAGAGGTGGTCCCATGTGAACCTCAGGACGTTCAACAAGGCAAAGTGGTGTCGTGCATCTGGCTTGGGGCAATCCCCCGCTAGGGGATGAAGGGATTGAGAACAGCCCTGCCGAGAAGGATTTAAGGGTACTGGAGGATGAAAAGCTGGACATGAGCCAACAATGTGTGCTCAGAGCCCAGAAAGCCAACCATATGCTGGGCAGTATCAAAAGAGGCATGGCCAGCAGGTCAAGGGAGGTCATTCTCCCTCTCTGCTCTGCTCTGGTGAGACCCCACCTGGAGTACTACATCAAGCTCTGGAGCCCTCAGCACAGGAAGGACATGGACCTGTTGGAGCAGGCCCAGAGGAGGGCCACGAAAATGATGAGAAGGCTGGAACACCTGTCCTGTGATGACAGGCTGAGAGAGTTGGGGTTATTTAGCCTGGAGAAGAGAAGGCTCTGGGAGACTTTATTGAGGCCTATTGCAACTTAAAGATGGCTTATGAGAAAGATGGGGACAAACTTTTTAGCAGGGCCTGTTGTGATAGGACAGTTTAAAACGATGGTTTTAAACTAAAAGAGGTTTGATTTAGACTAGATACAAGGGAGAAAATTTTTACAATGAGAGTGGTGAAACACTGGCACAGGTTGCCCCGAGAGGTGGTAGGTGGAAACATTCAAGTTCAGGTTGGACGGGGCTCTGAGCAACCTGATCTAGCTGTAGATGTCCCTGCTTATTGCAGGGGGGTTGGACAAGATGACCTTTAAAGTTCCATTCCAACCCAATCTATTCCACGATTCTATGAATTGGGAGAAGAACAGTTCTTAGTTCAGTTTTCATTCCTAAGGAAATTATAATGAATTACAGGACTTTAAAAGAGGAAAACTAGGGAAAGCATCTCCTAAATACATGTTTTTTGAAGGTCATCCAAAGTATTGAAAGGGTAGAGAACATTTGTCATGTTGAGTGTTAAAAAATATATCTCAACATATTCTACTCAGACAAGTGGGGTCAACATCACGTTCTGAGGTGCTTATACCTGTAGATGGCATCAGGCAGATAACTATTACACGTTCTTTAAGACCTTACTGGTTGCTTTGTACTTCAAAGGTAAAATGAAGTTCTGACTGAAGACTGTATGGGCAAAAGAAGTCTTTGAAAAGATAAATTTAAACAGTTCAACAAAATACTTCCTGTTTTTTCTTTTTTCTTTGAATCAAATTTGTTCCTTTTATTGCATCTAGGAAACGCCAAGAATTCAGGTCTTTAAAGAAAATTGCTAAAGGGCAAGACTTTAAAATGCTTACAGTTTCTTCCTATACAATAATGTAGTTTGTATAGAAATACAGATTATTTTTAAGACGCTGTCCACTGTTTCTATGCAGAAGATAAATCTTGTATGTATGCTCAAGAAATTTGAACACTTCAGATAAATGTTATAGAAGATTTTTAAATGGGATGGATCGTCCTTACAAAAATTGGAAATCTGTACCAAAGAATACAAATGCTGATAATATGCTTGACTTGAGTTCTCTTGACTCTCTAAAGTGTACGCACCCTTTTACTAAAGGAGTAATAGATAAATACGCGGTATGGGATTACAAGTTGTTCAAGTATAAACTTGAAACATACCGCTAATATTTTTCTGATAGTTACTTCTCATTGATTATTCTTTTTATGTAGTCTAAATTTTTGTCATGTGCATGTCACCAACCAAAAAAAAAAAGAAAAACCAGTACATTCAGCATTAGTTTTAGCTAAACTTTCTTAACCTTGTCCAAAACAGTCTGAGCTATCTGGCTGGAACACCTTGATTCTTACCCCTTGTTTTAGCAGCTGTTTTGCTCAAGACATTTCTCATTTTGAAGGACCTGATGAGCCAGAGCTAAGCCCTGGTCAAACACTACTGCCTGGTTGTTCCTTGACACAGTTGCAGAATTTTATTTGCCCTGAAGCCTCAGTCCGACATCCTGCTTTTACTGGCTGCAATTCTTAAACATTTTCTTAATCTTTTCAATTTCTTTCCTTATTGCATCTGAATCCTAGGAGGTAGCTGTTTAGATCTGTGAAAAGAAAGGACCAAACCACTTGTTCTAAGTAATGTGGCTGCATAGACCATTTGTTAGGCCTCAGTTTTGTCCTCATTTCTGGATAGTATTCCCCATCTTTTCACTGACTGTTGATGAATTAAGGCTTTTCTGTGTGCTATCCTGGTGCGTTGGAGAATATCTCTCTCTCTCAAAACAAAAACAAAAAAGAAACTTCAGATCCTTGTAAAATTCAAATACACCAGCAAACTGGACCTTCTTGTATAAGCTTTTCCACAGAGAAGATTGTATTCCTATATGTTAAGTTCTAGTTTGCTCAAGACCCAGGATTACTACTTTTGCCTAGAACAAAGAACCCCCAATTTGTATCTTTTTAATCTCTCCTGAGCTGCCACCATGGTGAGACTTAGGCCGTGCAGCCTGTCTCAGATCCGTGCGTTATGAAGGTTCAGTATATGATGTTAATAGTGATGGTCATTTCTTTGTTGCTTGTGTTGAAATTTATAAAGGAAGAGAATCTTGTACTCTGTAAAATGGCAAGAAATCCCAGTCTTTGTTAGTTTCCCAATTACTGCTGGAAAGACTGTGTTAAAGGTATACCATCAAGGAAGTAAAATATGTTACAGAGTTGTTTACGTGTTTAATTAATTTTGTCACTAGCTTTTTAGACTCTTTTTAATGATTAACATTCTTGATTGTTCTAAATTCAAGTTAGAAGCCTTTCCAGTTCCTTCAGTTTTGGATTTTTTTAAACGTTGTTATATGTGAAGAATTAAATTAAACCCTGGAAATGGAATTTATCATTTCCCTCCCATTGGTGCTGCTGCTCTTAAAGGTGCAGTGTTGCCACTGACCCGGACTGGGCTACAAGGAAACCCCCTTGCATTACCAGTACCAAACTTTCTAGTGAGCTGGAATTTAAGTACTAGTAACGGACCCATGTCCATTTCATGTCCTTATTTGTGGAGAGCCGTGGACTTTAACAAGAGTAAATCCCTGTGAATACTTCTGAACACCACCTCAGGAGAAGAATTGAGGCCAGGAAGCAAAGGGGAGAGGCTAGTTCATCATTCTTCATACACAGACATTGGTCATACAGCGTCATTGCTGTAAGGCTGCACATAGGCAAGAATCAGTAGACTGCCCAAGTGTAGAGTGTTTTACCAATCCAGTGATTAGGCATGAATTTCCACCCCCAAAGAGTGGCAAGATGGAATAATAAACCTCAGAGGGAAGAGTCCCCTGGGCTATGTTGGTGATGAATTAGCATGTATGTTTTGTCTTACTAAAGGATTGTATTTTTAAAAGATAAGCAGCACCTGATATGAGCTGCAAATTGCCTTACAAAATTAACAATGACATTTAGTAGAAGGATTAGTCAGTACTTGTTGCATTTAGAGGGGCTCTTATGTAGGATTGTGAGAGAGGGTGGAATTCTTCAGGTTAAAATGGTCTGTGCTCAGTATAAGCTATTGATGAGATCTGATTTTTTTTCTAGGTGTTGCTGAAGGTGTTGTATCAATACAAAGAAAAGCAGTACATGGCTCCTAGAGTTCTGCAGCAAACACTGAATTACATCAATCAAGGAGTGTCACACGCAGTCACCTGGAAGAACCTGAAGCCTCATATTCAAGTAAACCATTTTCGGGGTTTAATACTTACATGACTCAATAGTACATTAGTCGGTCTGTTGTATAGTGTTTCTAGCCTTGCTAGAATTCAAGTTTTAGGGACCTCTGTTATAAATTGGTGGTGGAAATGGTTTAAGCCTGTTTGGTGAAGGTTGCCTCGATACATGAGCAAAGCTAGCTAATTGCTTTTTTTCCTGTCACTCTTTCGTGCCTTAATAAGGATTACAGTGTAACAGAGCAACACAACAAATTTGGAGATGATGTTAACTACTGAATTTATGGCATTGAATCATCTCCACGTACCATTATCCAAAGCATATCTAATAGCTTGCACTGTATTGTGGCTCTACCTTAAGTTAAAAGATCTCTTCTTTGTAAGGTACCACATAAAATCCACCACGTCCAAGTAGTTTTAGAATGTTACCGTTTTGTATGAGAAGTGACAGGATGGACAAAATCCATGAAATACGGGGCAGAATATAGAGATTGATTTAGTAGTGCTAGCCTGTTTTCAATTTTTTTTTTCTTTCAGGGAATTATCCAAGATGTTATTTTTCCATTGATGTGCTATACAGATGCTGATGAAGAGCTTTGGCAAGAAGATCCATATGAATATATTCGCATGAAATTTGGTGAGAATTTTAAAATCTATTCATACTAAAATATGAATTCACACAAAGATGGAATTTTTGTAGGCTTTTTTTGAAAATAGAGATGGCTTTAGTCTTTAAAAGAAGAAAAATAAAAAGAGAAAAACAGTCTGTGTTATCCAAATAATATAACTTCATATAGTTAATTTTTGGATATAGTGGTGGAAATGACAGGTAACGTGTGACAGTCAACAATGACACAGGTGTTTTCTGCACTTGAAAAAAGTAGCTAATTTTGACAGTTACAAAGTTTTTGTTAAGTCAAACAGTCCATGTCTTGGTGGCAATAATTACATTGTTTAATGTTATTAAAAGTTTATGCTTTACAACAGCTGCTATTTCAGGCCTTGGACTTTGTATGATCTTAAGGAATTTCACATGTGGCATTGTTCAGAACAGATTTACTGTAGTGGTAAATGAAACATTATGAAGTTAACCTAGCATTCCAGACTTGTCTAATTTCACCTCCTGTGGCTTGCTACTTAGTTGTTGGGGTTTACTGTAAGTCTATGCAGCCCTTTCGAGCTGGGGAAGAAAGAAGATACATCAGACTTCCTGAACAAATTCTTCCTTCCACTAGGACTTTTATATGGCTAGAACAAGTAATCTTGATGGGATTGTGAGTTTCTTATCCCTCAAGTCAGAGGCAGACCTATAAACGGTACAGGTATTATACAAGGGTCTGATAATCTTATGCAGAGAAATAAGAAACTAAGCATTTTTAACTCAATCAATTACGTGTGCTTGCCTGTACAGCAAATAACATATATGTCAAAAATAGACATCTGTGTGTGCTTCTACTGTTACAAAAATTTTATCTTAAAAATAAGGAAGACGTACAATTTCAAATTAGACATGTAGAGCTGGTGATCATGAAAAAGGTGAAACATGTATCGGCATCCTCCAACCATTTGTTACTGTTATTTGGTCTTGGAATATTTGTAGTAAGAAAGCATGATTAACCACCTGAAAAGAAGGACAATTGTTGGTCTCCTGTTTCATATTAAATAATAAGATTACATTAGGATCATGAATGTAGTAAAGGAACAAAATCTACAGCTGATGTATGTTTACTTAATAGATGTATTTGAAGACTTCATTTCTCCAACAACTGCTGCTCAGACGTTATTGTTTACATCATGTAGTAAAAGAAAAGAGGTAAGCTATTCAAGGATTTTAATTAAATATGTTAGCTAGATTTACCTTATAGTCTCCATTTGCTGAAATAATTACTAATAAAAGTTTTACTTTTCTGTTCTCTGTTGTATTGTAGTACAGTAAAATTTATCATTCCTCTCAAATTTATGTTGTACTGGTCTACTTGTGATTTTTGTATCTGCCAATTCCCTAAGACCTCTATATCATAAATGTTGTGTGTTTATAACAAAGACAAAAAACACTATTCAAATTCCAGATGTAGAGAAGATTATTAGAGATTTAAGCATTTCAGAGCACTGAGAATGGTACCTGAGATGATTGACTGAAATACTTTGACTAACCCTACATGTAATCTAGGTCTTGCAGAAGACAATGGGCTTTTGCTATCAGATCCTTACGGAGCCAAATGCTGACCCTCGTAAGAAAGATGGTGCTTTACATATGATCGGGTCTTTGGCTGAAATTCTCCTAAAAGTAAGCATAACAAATCTGGTGGTTCTTTTATTTATTTTTTTTCCTCCTTTCCTTTCTTTCACATATGGTGTCTTAGAAGAAATGAGAAAATAGCTCTTTGAGTTTACAAGTTTTGGAATCATTGCCAGATTTTTTAAAGCTGTTGAACTTAAATTGTTTTGGTTTTGTTTTCAGCTTGCTTACACAAGTTCTATTAGGTCGCGTTCAATTTCAGATGATTGTTTTAAGTTCCTTTAAGTTCTCTGCTTCTACTAAGAATTGCTACACCATTTCCTGTGCTACACTTAACTACATTCCTCTTTTTTTTTTTTTTTTTTTTGGGAAGCAAGGAAAAAAAATCCATTCAGTGAGAGGCCATTGATTTAATGAGGTCTTTTCTGTGTATAGAAGAGAAGAAATAAAGTGAAATTAGCAACCTTGTTCAATTAGAATGGTAGCAAAAAAGATGCAGGGCATGGACTTGGTAATTGGATCATGTCTCTGCGAAGTTTCCCTGACCACTTTTTCTTTTGGTACCAGACTAATGTACTGCCAAGTAAAAGGTGTCTCTAGGAGTCAAAAAATGACAGAAAGAAAGTGTCACTGTTTTGACCGAAAATTATAAAAGTCCATGTTGGATCCAAGTTTAATTACTAATATGGGATTTCATTGTTGCTTAACGGACTTTAATAAAGGGGGAAGTTAAAAGTCTGAGGGCTTTGTTATGCTGTTCACACTTCTGTATGTGACATTTTTTACTGGGTTAGAAATGCATTTTTACATGAAGTTTTAAACTAGTGTGTTTCTGTTCATATTCTGACAGAAAAAGATTTATAAAGATCAGATGGAATATATGCTGCAGAATCATGTGTTCCCTCTCTTCAGCAGTGAGCTGGGTTACATGAGAGCACGGGTAAGAAATTGTGAGATTTACTGTTAAGATACACTGTTTGACTGAAGACTTCAGGAATATTCTTTAAATTTTTCCCTCTAACAAATGCACACTTCTCTGCACCTGTTCTGTAATAAATTGTATGCTTATTTCGGAGACTAGTATCAATCTTTGTGTGACTGTAGATAGTTACTGTGTAGTTTTAAAATGGCTGCAGAATTGTGTGCATAGTTTTCCATCTGTGTCTGGTGGTACCGTCTATTTGTGTTCTGCATTTAGACTGTACTGCTCACACAAAACCTGTGGCCAAAGATGAACCTGAGATCATAGTACTGGTCTAGTGATGTCTGAAAGACAAACTTCCCACTGGCCAGCCTCCACACTCTCAGACATCTTCATCTGTTAAAAAGTTTTACGGTATCTTTATTCAACAGTAGTTATACTTCAGATTTCCTAATTTGTGTAGGTTAGGGGTATACGAGTAGTCGATAATCCTGTTTGCAGGTTTTGTAACTCTGAATTTGTTCAATGTCTTTTTTTCAGGCTTGTTGGGTTCTTCATTATTTTTGTGAAGTCAAATTTAAGAGTGACCAGAATCTCCAGACAGCCTTAGAACTCACAAGACGGTGTCTGATAGATGATAGGGAAATGCCTGTAAAAGTGGAAGCTGCAATAGCACTTCAAGTTCTGATCAGTAATCAAGAGAAAGGTAGCCTTCTTTTCTTAAAGCTACAGCAAGCTTTAATGGAATAGGCATTAATATTGCAGTGTTCAGGGAGACTTGTTCTCTTCTTTCCTGATGTTAATTTACTTCTTGGCAATTTTAATTTGTAGTCACTTATTGTAAATTTTTTTAATAATATTTTAATTTTTATATTGTAAATTTTTTTAGATAAATAACATCACAATTTCATGATACTATAAATCCAGTTTTACAACACCTCATCATCAAATCAAAAATACGGTGGCAATATAAGCATATCTGTCTCAGCATACATTCATCAATGTTCAAATGTATCTTTTTAAAAAAGTTGTCTTTATCCTGGCAGGCTTTACATTGCTTAGTAAAGCAAACAAATTCTGTATCAACTACTTTGGCTAATTTGACAAAAATATATATGTACCCGTTCCTGTTCAACTAAAATTTGCATTGATAAGTAATTTTGCATTCCATAAAGACTGTAGAGCTCTGGTTTTCATACTTCAGTTGTGATCCCTCTTGGTATACATTTTTACAAAAAAATTGTTCAGAATGTTAGTGTTGTTATAATGATTTATACTACCCATGGTTTTGGCATGTTAATGCCAAAGCACTAAATACTAATAAAGTATGTATTGATTTTCTTATGCTGATACTGTAGTTTTGTAAATATGTCAATGCAAATATTTCCACTTGTTTTACAGCTAAAGAATATATTACTCCATTCATTAGACCTGTCATGCAAGCTTTACTTCATATTATAAGAGAAACTGAAAATGATGATCTTACTAATGTGATTCAGAAGATGATCTGTGAATATAGTGAAGAAGTTACCCCAATTGCAGTAGAAATGACACAGCATTTGGTAAGAGTTTCTGGTGACTTAAAAAGATGTTTAATATGTGAAAGATGGGTATTTAAAATGAAGATAGTTGTCCGTAAGTCAATAGCTGTTGGTACTCCAGTCTGCTTAAGTGCACTCATACAGGTAATTTTCTTCTATATTTAGATTGTTTTTTCTCAAAAGTGGCTTTGTAGCTTGAACTAAATGGAAATTTCTAAGAACAAATGTAGAAATGTTTGAGAAATCTTGATACTTAGTTTCTCCTGATACTGTTCATAATGAATTTTCTGTTTAAAAATGGAAACTTAAAGAGCAGATTTTTAATAAAAAGTTTGGTGTGAAAATATTACATTGTATGTAATGTGAAAATGAAATTGAATCTGCAGGAGAAATTCGGACCTTGAATGGCCGTATCTAGCAAGTTGTTATAATGGCTTCAAAAGCAGAGGTCGGCTCAGTGCTCCCCTATTAAAGGCTCTTGCCTTGGATTTAAAACTAAATTGTTTTCATGTCCTCTGTGGGAATGCCTGCAAAGTGGCCCAGTCTAGTGCAGCTACCAGTTAAACCTTATGTCAGAAAAACTTACTCATAGAAAATGTGTTCTTTTGCAAGGAAAGTAATGTAATTTGTATCTTATTCATGAATGGATAAAGGATGACAGCTCAAATGGCTTAACATTTAAATTTTATCAATCTTGAATACAAACTCTGGAATAGAGCAGTCACTCTCTAGTATTCATACACATTTTCTTAGCAGAAGTCTTCCTTAAATTGTGTATAATATCAGACTTGCACAATTGCTCTTCATCTCCGAACACGTTCTCATTAAATGACATATTTATGGGTTGTTTTGCTGTTACTTGCAGGCAATGACATTTAACCAGGTGATCCAGACTGGCCCAGATGAAGAGGGCAGTGATGACAAAGCAGTGACAGCAATGGGAATCTTGAATACTATTGATACACTTCTCAGTGTAGTTGAAGATCACAAGGAAGTAAGTAAAAATTACTTTAAAGCTAATACGTATTGTCTCTAGACATTGAAAGTCTTTTTGTACTTCCCGTATTCCTGACGTTATCTGAAAAACTGTCCTTTCAGGCAAAAATATCTTAAAACAGAAAGCAGTGAAATACTTACCATGCAACAAAGTTGTAACAGTGGGTCACATTTATGACACAACATGTGTAGTAATAGAGCATAAATGTTACCACAGTATTTCCCATAAGAATCCAGATTCTTGTTCAAATAGGTGAAAGAAACTTGTCTCTAACTAATGGAACTCTGTCGGCTCAGCTGGAAAAACCCATTTGATTTGATGAGGTCTGCCCTTCGGAGAAAATAGATAAAACTTCAGTTAGCTTTGAACATTGACTCTGCTGACTTAGTTTGCTCTCTGCAACAGAATCAATGTCTGTAAATACAGCTGTTGTGGCTATGCCAAGTGATAGCTTTGTTTACCTGCCTAATCTGCACTGTAGAATTCTCCAATGTGATGAAAACTTTTGTTAGTTAGCTTTGTTCGACTGAATGGACTAACTTTGGTCCAGAGTACAGCTTGTTCAAAAGATGCTGTTGCTGATTGAAATCCTTCTTGACAAAGTCAGCTACTGTTGTTTGATAAATACATTATAGTTTTTTAGTGACTAAACAATTCAGTAATAAATTGTACTCTCAGGGCTCTGAAGACTTTACTAAGGAAGCAACATAAACGAATTCTGAATGCCCATGGTCGGAATCCACTGCTGCCATGCAATAAGCCAAGGACCAGTTCGGCTCATTTACTTGTTGCTAAAGCTGCTCAGCAAGCTTTTCATGTACTTGTTTTTGTCAGCAAATTCTTGCTATCTAAATGAAAAGTTTGTGTAACAATATGCTAGTCCTGAGGAACTCAATTGTAAAACGTTGATCAGTAAACATTTATATTTAGAGACATCTCACAGAGGATGACCAGTGTTCCAAGAGATAAGGTATTTAGCTGGTTAGTTTCAAATCCTGTTCTGCATAGCTAAGACCAGAAACTCAACCCTTATTTGTCCCTATGTAAGGTAAGTGCCCTAAACAGGTTAATGACTGTTTTGTTAGCTGTTCTAGGGACTAATAAATACTAATTGGGAAGAGTGTCTGAATCTGTAGAGCAGCATTTATACTAATTGTCCACATAGCCTATGAACATCCTAAGCTAGGTTTGGGGGGCGGTTTGGTATTTGTTTTGTTTTTCGAATTTACACTTTTCCAGAAAAGCAAATAGTTCCTGCAACTTCCATTGCTTACCCCTTTGATATATAAATACTTACTGTGTTTTGATGGGACTGAATGCTGCATAGGGTTACTGTCAGGCCTTTCTTTTTAAAGGATACCCTATAATGAGTTTCTTACAATATTCAAAGAATATCCCAAAGCCACCTCGTATTAAAAGCTATCTTACAAATCCTTAGCTAAGAGTGCTGCTCTTACACATTTAGTGTTCTAAAATGTGAGAAATTTTGAATTTTTTTAGAAGACTATATTGTCTAAATAGAAACTGTTCAGAGTACTTTTATTTAAAATGTGTTTAATTTAAACTCCAAAGTATTGAAAACAGTCATAAATTTCCTTTTTCCAGATTACCCAGCAGCTGGAAGGGATCTGTTTACAAGTTATTGGAACAGTTTTGCAGCAGCATGTATTAGGTATCTGTACTTTTGTTGGCTTATTTTTTTAACTGTATGCGATTGGCATTAAATTTACCTAGATTCTGTTTGTTTTAGAGTTCTATGAGGAGATCTTTTCCTTGGCTCATAGTCTGACCTGTCAACAAGTTTCTGCACAAATGTGGCAGCTTCTTCCTCTTGTATTTGAAGTCTTTCAGCAGGATGGCTTTGACTATTTTACTGGTAAGTAATAAAAATAAATCAGAAAGCCAAACGGTTTCATACATGTAATTTCAACCATACAATAAACTGCATCTTGATTGAAGTGTTAGGAGAACGCTGACTGAAGTGAGATTATGCTTGAAGTATTTTATTCTGCTGTTGCTGCAACCAGCCTTGTTTTGCCAGGGCATCTATGACTAGATGCACGCTTATCCGGACAAACATTAAGCAAGAACTGTAATTAATTTATTAATACATAGATTTCAAACTGATTTTAACAGCTTGTCTAATAAAATGTGCAAACAATATCTAACTGTGATCATTCTTCTTTTAATGCAGACATGATGCCTCTCTTGCATAATTATGTTACTGTTGATACAGATACGCTTCTGTCAGACACAAAATATCTTGAAATGATCTACAGTATGTGCAAGAAGGTAAGTAGATTCCTCTGCGATAACAAAACCTGTGATCTCTGAAGTAATACACTGTTAAACTGGGTACTTTTTTCCACAACAGCAGACTGTAAAACTGAAGAATTTTGATGTCTGCTCTTAAGGCATTATGCTATTTAACATTCCCTGTGATTCCACAAATTAGTGAGTTACTGCAGAGAAATTTAAAGAGGTTGCATCAAGTTTCAGATACATGCTTTTGCTAAAAGGGAAAAATAAATTGTGCACAACAAAAGCAGATAAAACAAACCATGGTTTTGTGCGTGTGTGTTTTGAGTAATATACTTTGTGCATGTGGGTATGCAAAACACACGTATGCATATTGCAAAAAGTAGGTGGTTTCTTTTATCTGCGATTTGTAGCCTCACTGTGGCTGGGATACCGCATACCATATGTATGCTAGAGGTCTTAAATCTATTAGCTAAAACAAGTGGAGCAGGGATGGAAAGTAGAGGGATAGGAATAGGAAGTTATTTTCCCAAGTTCATGCCAAGTCAGTGATAAAAGCTGGGAGCAGAATACAATTGTTCTGACTCAGACCAGTGACTTTTGGGGCAGTGTTTCTGTATTTAACTTAGCTTCTCAGCTCCTGCGTATTGTAGGTGGCTATCAATTGGGCTTTCGTTATCCAATGCATGTGTAGAATACAAAGCTTTCCAGAATGTTAGCCCTATGTGAGGAAATTAATACTTTTTTATAAAATGGTGTTAATATTTTATAATCTCTAATAGTAACCTGTGCAGATTGCAGTTTCCCATTTCTGGATATCATATGTTTTGTCTATATAAGAACTATGGTGAACTGTCAGCTGCCCTGACCATGGTGTTTCCTGAGTAATTCTTTTGAAGATGTTTAAATATTATAATGAATAATTCTTGTCAGCCTTTATTTGAAAACAAGTTGCAACCAGGCTGACTGTAAATACTTGAACATTTTATATATATAAAAAAGAAAATTAGCCTGTTAATTCTTAGATATTAGGAAGAATTACTTTACTGAAAGAGTGGTCAGGCAGTGGAACAGCCTGCCCAGGGAGGGGGTTGAGTCACCATCCCTAGAGGTAGTTAAGAAATGTCTAGATGTGGCACTTCAGGGCATGCTCTAGTGGCAGAGATTGTAGGTTGGTTGGGTTTTTTTTTTGTGTGTGGTGGATGGTTGGACTTGACGATCTCAAAGGTCCTTTCCAACCATGAAGATTCTATTGATTCTATGATTCTACTGTGCCTCTTCGTGATTAGTTTTATTAGCTGAGCACAGTGAATCTTTAACACTGAAGTTTTAGGTATTGTGTGGTCTCCCACTAGATATCTCAAATTTGTAAATATAATTTTTACAAAATTCAGTACATGAATGCATAAGAAAAATTTTTGGTTTGTGTATGAAATAAACCTTTGCAAAGTGGCAGCTGATGCTTATCCAGTTACTGTTGTAAGCTCTGTGTCCATAGAGTTACTGAATACTTGTACGTGTAGCTCAGTTTTACCCACTTTGAGCAATGTTTCAGTCTCTAGTTCTAATACTGAACCATTGCTGTAGACTTGGCTGCTTCACTAATGGATATTTACGCTAGCATTATAATAGAGTGTGTAAATTCATATCAGCTTTCCAAAGCAAAGCAGTACATAGAAAATACTTCTTGAAGGGATATCATCAACAGTAATTGTTATTTTTCAGGTCCTTACAGGAGTTGCCGGAGAAGATGCAGAATGTCATGCAGCAAAGTTGTTAGAAGTAATTATTCTTCAGTGTAAAGGGCGTGGCATTGATCAGGTTAGTAACAACTTTGGTTTCTGTAACTAATATTTTAAAAATATTTTTATTCTCAAATATTAATTGCTTATGTATTAACATGAGTTCTGTACCAAGAAGTTTGTGTAGCATCACTAATAATCCTGTCTTCTACTTCAATGTCACAAGTCCTTCTGCTCAGTTAACAGCACTACAGAGAGAGTTATTGCGCACTTTGTCTCTAGAACTTAAGACGCTACGAAACTCAATGTTAAGTGTTTTCATGAATCTGGAAGAGGGCTGGTTTAGGAGCATCTTGGTTCTAAAAGTCGATTAATTATATTCTAAGTTAATTCTAGTGAATATTTCATGCACGTTATTCAGTCTGTCAAGTTAATAGCCTTGAAATAAATAAGAATGGAAGTGGAGTTCTTAGAATCCAAATTAATGTCCTAGAGGAACCAGGGACTTCATTATGCACATAGGAAAGTTGGAATTTGAGAGATGAGTCTGTGTGCTTCTGCGCTGTACGTAACAAGCACTGTATAATAGCTGTTTAAACATTTTTTGCATGCTTTTTAATACTTGTGAATATGGTCCCTGGAAACTTTAACTTTTAATTTATTTGAAGGATAATCTTCTATAGGGATTTTTTTTTTCAGTGTGGCATCTCTGACAAGACTGCTCCTTTGAATAGCTGTTTTCTTGGAATGTTACTAATATCTCTTGACTCTGTTGTGGATGTTAAAAAAGACTGAGTTGATTTTACTGTACTTCCTAGTGTACGCATTTCCTCTATTTTTCATTTTTAAAACACAAGATTATAGAACCAGGAATTGCATCTACTGTGCATGATGTCACAAAATCCATGTGCTTGGAGTAGATTAAATCTTCTCATATTTTCATTTCATCTTTATACATGAATTCTGCTGGCAATTAAAAATTACTCCCATTTGATGCCCTCTATATTTACGCACTAGACTGGTTTTATGCTATTTCTGAACTTTTGTGTAAAATACAGAAATACAAAATTTAATTTTTATCATAAATTTGTAATGCTTCTCTTCAGTGCATACCCTTATTTGTGGAAGCTGCATTAGAGAGATTAACCAGAGAAGTGAAAACAAGTGAACTGCGAACAATGTGCCTCCAGGTTGCCATAGCTGCTTTGTATTACAATCCTCATTTACTATTAAATACATTGGAAAATCTTCGTTTTCCCAATAATGTGGAGCCTGTCACTAATCACTTCATAACACAGTGGCTTAATGATGTGGACTGTTTCTTGGGGTAAGCGTTTCTAATTTTGAAGCTTATTCTCTGTGATACACCTCTATATTACCTGCTTGTAAATCATAACAGGATTTGTAACTTATTTTACTCTTATATTTTGTAGACTTCATGATAGAAAGATGTGTGTGCTTGGCTTGTGTGCTCTCATTGATCTGGAGCAAATACCACAGGTTTTAAATCAAGTTGCAGGCCAGATCCTGCCAGCTTTTATCCTTTTATTTAATGGATTGAAAAGAGCATATGCCTGTCATGCAGAGCATGAAAATGACAGTGATGATGATGATGAAGCTGAAGAAGATGAGGAAACAGGTATGGAAACTGAAACATTGCTGTTACTTTGTATTTTTCATTTCTTCTGTTGGAGATGCCGAGTTCCTTTGTGGAATTCTTCAGAGTTCCGTAATTGCAAAAATGAAATGCTGTCATAGAACACTGCACATTTTTAACTACTTCCACGTACATCTGACTTACTTTCCAGTCCCTCTTAAAGACTAACTTCCTAGGCAGAGTCTCCTCAGAGTCACATCAAGTTAGCTTTTGTGTGGGGATGCTGTCATTACTGAAAAGAATTATTACTGGGGCATGTTTCCCATTTGAGTGAGGGGCAAGAGTCAGTAGAAGAGTTTCCAGGAATCCTTCTAATCCATTGTACAGTTCAACCTGTATATTACAAACTGTCCCGTGAGCTGCTGGTGTTGTAGCTGTGTGTTGAAAATGACAGTTCTTGTGATACTTTTTTTTTTCCCTGAACTAAAGTGATCTCAACTGTATCAGCTTTTATAGACATTCTTCTTCATACAGTCATTTCACGAACTTTCACATCTTTTACCGTCATCTTTATGTGAAGTTCAAAATTGCCTGCAGCTTCCCCGTACTTCTTTCTTCCATCGTTCCCTATACTCTGCTTAAGCTTTCAGTTCTTGTTCCCTATTTTTATCTTCCCATCATTAGCCTGGTGTCTTTGTGAGTAATTGTTTGGAACAGTTGAACACACTCAAAGGAGTATCTGTTGGTTTCCATCTATCTACTTAGAGCCCAGGTTTTTTTTGGTACCTGCTGTTGAATTCTGGACTCTCCAGACTATTGTCATTATACATCATTCACACTATTACATTTTGTATTTTTCAAGCATTCTTTCCAATAGCCCTTTTGAATGTGCCTTTAAAAGTGTTTTCATCAAATTATTTCAAACTTTTTTTGGAGCACGAATACTACTTTGCCTAAAGTTTTATCGAGCGCTGTTCCAAACTATCTGTATATACATTTTTCTGTATATGTTTTTGTGACAAGTAAAATTTTAGTTTCCCACTTACACAGTTGGTGCAAGTCATTTAACCCCTCTCCTAGCACCATGGTCTTCCCCAACCCCGACACACTTTCCTCGCTTACACCAACTGTGTAACTGTGCACAGTTGGTGTAAGTGAGGAAAGTGTGTCGGGGTAGGGGAAGACCATGGTGCTAGGAGAGGAGTTAAATGAGCTTCCCGCTCTCTAGTCTGCGTTGTACTGTTAGCAGTTCTATTGACTGTTTTGTACAATGGGCCATCTTCCTAAACAGTTGTTCTTGCTATTCCTGAGATAAACTTCTTTGTGTGTGATATTTAACTCAGAGGAATTGGGGAGTGATGAAGATGACATTGATGAAGATGGTCAAGAATATCTAGAAATCCTAGCAAAACAGGCAGGTGAAGATGGAGATGATGAAGATTGGGAAGAAGATGATGCTGAAGAGACTGCTTTGGAAGGGTATTCCACAATTATTGATGATGAAGACAACCCTATTGATGAATATCAGATATTTAAAACAATTTTTCAGAGTAAGTAACTTTATTCCCTTTCCTGGCCAACAAGTTATATTTTAACTTAACTTTAGTGCATACCATTTGTAAACTAGAACCTGTTTAAAGCTTCCAAACAGGCTTTCCAATATGTGCTCTGAACAAGCTCTTTGGAAAGGGGAAGCCATCATTAAACTTTCAGAGCAGGGGGAGATGCTTGAATGAATTTATGGTGAGAGGGAAGAGGTCAGAGTTTGTGTTAGTGTTTTTAAATATCTTGAATTATGTAACCATAACAGAATATTATTCTGATGGAAATGGCAGCGAGTTAGCAAGCTTTGAGTTACAGAACATTTTAATGAACACTTTCCTCTTGCTTATGTTTTCTTTCTCTTGCAGCAATTCAGAATCGTAACCCTGTGTGGTACCAAGCTTTGACACAGGGTCTTAATGAAGAACAAAGAAAACAATTGCAGGACATAGCAACTCTGGCAGATCAGAGGCGGGCAGCACACGGTATTTTCCCCCCTTTATACTATTAATTGCTTCTTTTGCTGTTTGAATGCTGTTTATGTGCTCAAGAAGCATAACACAGAAAATGCCTATAATTCAAGGCTGGTAATGTCTCTATCAAAGCAGGGTTGTTTTACACTCCAGAGATGTTTGAAATCTCTTAAGATTGTCAGGTCACAAAGCCTCAATGCATGAATTGTATGGCATACCACAGGTGTAAGGGATGATAGAAACATTTTAATGAAGTGGACAAGTAAATAAAAGCTTATTTGTCATAATAGCTTGGATTTGAAAACAATTGATTTGATTATCTGAAGGTAGATGAACTCTAGATATGGTAACAAACACATTAAGTGGCTGATAAATTATTTCCTGATGTGACCTAGTCCAGCTGGGATAGACGGATTCTATGGGTGGGAAAATACTAAATTAAGGAAGTCATATCCCTCTGTAAAGCTACATCATTAAGCCTATTAAATATTGAAGATTGTTATTCTTCAATACAGATTTTAAAATATAGGAAGTGGGGAGATCTTCGGTTGGTTGGGTTTTTTTCTTTGCAAGTTTTCCCAGGTGTTTGGGAGTAAGCCAATACAGATCACTCTCTAAAGTCAAGGCTGAATTTTGAGTTATCAGTCCAGTCTCATATCCTGCATCTTATTGAGCAATTACTACAAGATGTTTCAAAATAGAAGTTCAGAAATCTTTCAATAAAAAGATCGGTAGTAAGAATGCACGTTTTATAAGTAATTTTTGACAGAAAACAGCCCAAATTACCTCACAAAGCTTGTAAGTGTCCAGAACGATCCACTTTTAATGGTTATAAAATACAGTTTCAATGTGACCCTTGTCAAGCACTAGATAGAATACTGATGAGATTACATACTACTTGTGCATTTTATGAAAAAAAATGTTCCTTTGGTTTTTTTCAGCTGTCTATTCATAGAGCAAGTTAGGTTCAGATTGTCAAGTTTAACTTAAGCAACTAGATCCTTACAGGAAATTCTTGCCTACTATCAGAAAATACTGACAGTCCATTTAGGCTGCCTACCGCACGTGGGGACATCCGGTTAGAAGGATTTGTAATATAATTGAGTCATTAATGTAGTTAAGCAGAATTTCCATAAGCTAAGAGATTTGTCTTCTGTGCACTATGGAGCCAGGAGGGAACAGAGTGATGCTCCCCAGGTCATGTTCTCCCCCGTCCTTCATCAGCCATGGCAAGATTTTTATGGCCTGTTTCCAAAGAAACAGAGACAAAATACAGATCCTCTAGATAACACGAGCTGTCCTGTATTCCCAGAGAGAGAGAGATTGCAACTATTGAGGTAGGAGAAAGCTCTTAGACTGGAAATAAGACATTAATAAGCATTCTCTTGAGCTGGAAATAACATAAACCTTCTGCACTATCTAGATTGTAGAAAAGGTAGATAGAAATACACATTTCTATAGAAATGTGTAGATAGAAACGTATAGGTAAAAATACACATTTCTATCTGCTCTTCACCAACCTAATTTTCAGATGTGCCTGTATTAGAGCTTGTAAAAAGTAGTCTTACAGTAATCTTCGAAGGACAGAATATGCAGCTATTAAAACCAGACAGCTTAACCATCACTGTTAGTTACAGTGATGGATATGTGGACCTCAGATGCCTAAAGATCTTAAGGTTTGGTTGAAAACGAAAAGTGATAAACTTGGTAGTTTTCTCTCAGAATTATGTTATATGGCCTAGTAACCTAAACTCCAAATTATCTGCTTGGGTATGGGGGGGAAACGCAGGTATACTAAAAAGTCTGTTTCTGGTATTTCAGTGGCTATTTCTGCTTACGTTGTTGAATTGAGATACAAAAACTGAAAATGTAGCTAATATCTGTATACTGCTTTTTTTGTGCTCTGTTATTGATTTGACTGAAAAGTCTATAAATGTTAATCAGAAAGAACTGGGCGCCTGTAGCAAGTTCAGAAGTCCAACATTCATTCAGGTCCTGTTTCTGAAATGTGAAAATTACATACTTGTGTCCAAAAGCTGAAGTGTGGGGTTAAACCTGTATCTCTGAGAATATCAAAATGGTCAGCGACAAAACCTTTATCTGTCTTCCCCCTACACTAAAATATCTTCCTTCTGTTTTTTTGCTTTGTTTTAGAATCCAAAATGATTGAAAAGCATGGAGGATACAAATTCAATGCTCCAGTTGTGCCAACTTCATTTAATTTTGGAGGCCCTGCCCCAGGAATGAATTGAATTATCACTTTTCCTGCTACTGTGTGATTGTAGTGAAGAGCTTGTGTTCCTCCCAATAGTGGTTCCAGAACTGGTTCATGTTATCTACAACTCACTCTTAAACTAATTGATAAATAGATTGGACAAAAGCCCCAGAAGTGGGACCTGATCATGCAACCTAATACTGGAAAGCAAACCAGAGGTTTTTTTGAAGATAGGAAGAATCTGAATTTGAAGCTTCAAACGACACACTTTGGAAATCAGAAATCAAGAGGGGATGTCATGAAGGCAGCTTTTCTTTTTCTGAGGAAAAAAATAAGCATGGGCTGCAGGACTATTTAAAATGTCTCATTTACAGTACAAGCTAGAAGGCAGACTTAATTTTTACACCTGTGGCGGTATGAGTATTTGCCCAGTTTATTTCCCTTTTCTCCCTTCCTATTGGGTGTCTATTCTTTTAATGTAAATAAGATAAGGTAATCAGATAGCCTTACTTAATCTTCATCATTTCCATTTATCAAGATTGTTCATATGTAGAATATTGGACACTTAATGTAGCACTACATAACTGATAAATCTGTAAATGAATTAGCACTTTCATATTGAAACAAGCCTGCTAGCCTATGTACAAAAATAGCAAAATGTTTGCTGTTTATAAAAAATTAAAATAAATAAGGGATGTATTGGGGAAAATAATTTCAAGTTATTAATTTAAAATGAACTAGCAGTTTTGTACCTGGTGACTTTGTGGTGCAGTCACCTCTGGTTGTGACTTGAATTCGGTTATGTAAAAAAGGGGTTAGTGATACTTCATTGCTGCTAAAAAAAAAATAGCAACACCCTCTGTGTCCTTTGTTTTTCTTAAAGGTCTCACTGTACGAGGTGAAATTTGTATACAAATGTGTACTGTAAGCACTGAGGAAAAAGTTACCTTCTCTAAAGCAGGTAAATAAGATGTGAAGTTCTGCTCTTAAAAGTCAATTAAAGTGTGTGGATGAAACATCTATATATGCAATCTATTAAAACCACAACAATTTAATTTGGCTGATCTGGGCTATGATCTATGAATGCAGTTGTTGCCCCTGATTTTGCAAAATATTCTTTCCAGCACGTGGTAGTGCAGGTGCACTACTCTTGCATTTCATCGCCCCTCTTTTTGCACTCCCGGAATTAGTGCGTGCCGTTGTCTGCCTGATCCAGACAGTGTATTTGAAGTTTTGCCAATCTTTCATTTTTGAAGCCACAATTTTCTTCCTTCAAAGTTGCTATAGTAACTAGTATTTTAGCTAGAGAGGCAGAATACAGTTCCCTCTGGGACCACTATCAAAACCACTGTATGAAGAAGCCAGCAGGGAGATGCTGTGAATGGGTTGGCTTAAATGCCCCCTTTTTCTTTTCTAAAAGCAAAAATCGATAGGTTTTTGATCTTGCCTTGAGATCATTGATGTCAGGTCTTTTAAATCAAATGTTTGGGGTTTTTTTTCTTTTGGCTGTTTTTATATAAAAATGTCACCTGCTGTTACAATTGATATTAAACAAGCTACCTTAATTTAATGTAAGCCTCCAAAATTTAAATACAGGTTAAAAATAAACTGAGTTTATATCTGTAAAAATGAAATGCACATATATATATTATGATACTCAAAATGCAGTCTTCAGAAAATTGGTTCGTGTGGTGTGTTTTTTTGCATCAGCAGAGTAGCAGGAATTCGTGGTTTGGGGTTTCCTTGGCAAGCTGAGCAGCACCATGCTCTGCCTTCCATTTGTTGCACAACCGCTAGCGCTTCTCTGGGCAGCTCTAATGGGTTTTTCCAGTCACTCCTCTCTGGTCTGCCTTTCTTCGGCAAACACAGTTCCCTGCGCACAGAGTGCTAATGTGAGAGACTGAGCCAGGACTATAATGCCACGTTGCCCTAGCCGAATACCAAAGGGATACTTTAAAAGCAAATTGTGGACTTAAACGGATGGATATTGCACCTGGTGTGAAAAAGCCTAAAAAATTAAGCCTTGAATCAGAGTATCCGTTATAGTAGTGGTATGAGAACCACGGTAGTACTTGTGAATCTTTAGCTGACTGGCCAAGTACACATAGCAGAACTGTTTTTTTGTAAATGTGTAACTCATGAGCGCGTACAGGTGTACTCCGGCCTCAAGATAATATCTAGTCAAGGTTTTATTTTTGTAGAGAAAGGTGACAGAAGTAATTACAGCATGCCTTTTCCTGTGCATTCCTTGACTTTGAAAAACGCCCAGTTTGACATAAATCATTTCTGAACATCTGCTTGTTGGGTATCTGCTTATCAAGTTATGCATCCCAAAAAATGTAAGAGAACCTTCTAGGACAGATGAGAGAGACGCTTTTGCCTCAAGGCAGAAGATACAACAGAGCAGCAGTGAGAAGGCTCTAGATACAAAGCAGATGAAAAAATGAGGGGGAAATCACCAATTTAGTGCCACTGTCATTTCTGGAACAGTTATATTTTTCAAGTCACAAGTCAAGGGAAGAATTTTATCTTGGTGTGAGGAATACAGTCTTACTTCAAGGGTGCTTTTATGTGTCGCTAGACTGGTTAGCAAGGAGCATCTTTTTTAAGAATGGATCTAGAACTTTGCTTTCCTTTGCTCCAAGAAATGTATTTATATAAATTGCAAAACAATTTTGCATTGTTGTTGGTGGTGATAGTGCATTTTGTGATGCAATATATCAATTTCAGTGATACACTTATGTCAAATTTAAAATTAATCTTCCTTCTAGAACTTGCACTTATCCATTCCATTTTCAAGGATAATGCAACTCTAGAGGAAGAGCTGGGAAATTTAAAGCCTCTGTTTTTTCTATTATGGAAGATCTCCTTGGATTAATAAACATCTAAAGCAAATCCTTATCTTCACTTATTTCAGTGTGGTGTTTTGAATGCAGCTGTATTCTTGCAGTACGTTGGAGTCCTGTTCTAGTTGCATAGCTCTAAGGTTTATATTTTCCTCTCAAAAATAATTCTTCAAGCAAATGTTAGGCACAACCACAGTTTCTTAACTGTGTTAAATACAAAAGGCTTTTGTCATACACTCTTTACTGAAATGTTGACATATTGGGTAAATGTAATACCCTTTTTTCCTAAATCACTATCTTAAAACAATTATTAATAGCTGTCAGCATAGTGCAGCAAAGCTCTGTTCAAAAATCTATTGTAGCCTAGAAGTATTACTGCAAGATTCAAGAAGTCTGCAGTGGATTAGTTACAGAATACATGCAGATGGTCTTAATTGTGCCTAATAATTGATACCTGAGAGGTTTTAAGGGTTGACTTTTATTTTTTTTCTAAAGGAAATTTCTTCCTCTTGTACTATGAGTTCTTGAACTAAGAGTAGAAACGTCATGAAGCTTCTCAGCATGTTTTACCTTTGCACATTTCTGTCAAGTTCCCTTTCAGTCCTTCCTCATACGTACTTTCCCTTGCCAACCATTTTCACTTCCTGGGCCTGAATTTGTCCCCCTGTAACTCCCCTGAGATGCTGCTCAGAAACCGTAAGCACTTTGTACTAAAGCAGTTCATGCTGGGGGCAGTCATACCCTCGGGGTATTCGACACCAAGATGCATCCTCCTCTGGAGTTTCAGCAAGGGGACTGGCACTCGCCAGTGGCTCTGAGCAGCGCAGCCAAGGGGACAGGGGACCGGGGCTCCCAGGGGGAAGTTCTGGAGTCAGTTATTAGACACAGCATTATCTACATATGGGTTTTGATTTAACAGACAACGCTGGTCTAAACTTTTTATGTTGATTAAAGCTTTACCAGTCTTCCATGACTTCGGCTACCAATTAAGTTTTTATCTTTGGTAGATGATCAAAAGCGGATGAGCATTGCTTTTGAAAACCTATGCAGAAGTGGGCATTTGGTTTCTTTTAAAAAATTTAAGGGGGGGGCAGTTTATAAAAATTTGAGAAAAGCTTGGAAGGTCTAAAGTTGTCTATATTACACTGTTACAGACTGTGAAAGTAAGAGTCGAGTTCCATGAGCTGGGTTTTTCTCTTCTCTGTGTTCTGTGGGACCTTTCACATACCCAGAACCAGGAATTTGGAAAAGCTTCATTTGTCCGTTGGCGATTATCAGTTACTTTGCCATCAATATGTGGCTTCTTAAAATGGTGTGTCGCTGGTTTGCGTATTTCTGCTTTTTATAACCATTCTCAGATGTTAATGCTAGAAACACAAAGCACTTCAAAATGGGAAATACCAAGCTGTAGGATTTGAGAGATCTAACAAGTAATGCATTTATAATATAAAGGCATTGATAAACCCAAAAATAAAATTCTGTCTTGGGTATTTCACTGCTACTGTACCTCAAATCAAACTGATGGCTGGAATTTGTATTTTGGGTGAAAGTTTCCATTTAAGATACAGGAAGGAAAACTCAAAACTAAAAGAGGAAAACAGCTCTGAATTAGGCCTGTTTAGGAATAAGCTATTTTTGTCTGTTATGACTGCAGGAATTCACAACTATTGTTCTGGATTTTCAGGCAAAAAAATCTTAAATTTTTTCTAATCGTCATATTCAAGAAAGTTCCTGTAGAACTGGGCATATCATCCTGTAAATTGCAACAGCTCACGTCAATTACACTGCTGGGTTTTCTTTAAAAACCATCTACTGAAATAATTTTAATACCTTTTTAATTGCCTATGGAGCAGTTGCTGGGACTATTAAACCGTTTCATACCTAAAAATCACGTAAGGGTAGATATTCTCACGCATAGCTTTAAAAACAGAGTCCTTATCCGCAAGAGCTCGGACGAAATGGCAACCGAAGATAACGCGCCCGGAGGCCGGGGAGGGGCAGGGTGGTGGCTCCCCTGAGCAGCCCCACCGCAAGCGCATCGCGCCCCGGCACCCTTCCAGCGGCCGGCCTCCCTCCGGCTCCCGCACCGCCAGAGCACGGAGCCCTGCCGGCCCGCCCGCCGCGGTCCCAGCAGGCCGCGCCGGGGCCGTCTGTGGGGGCCGTGACGCCGGGGCCGAAGCCCGCGGGTGGGTCGCGGCCGATCCAGGAGTCCCTCCCCGCCGGCGCCCGGCGGCCCAGCTCCAGGCGCCCGCCTCCTCGGGCCGCACCGCTCTGTCCCCACTGTGGGGGGCCGGCTGCGATGCCAGAGACAGCCGCCTCAGGGCCCCCCCTCGGCCCTCGCCGAGGGACCCGCGGCGTCCTGGGGCGCCGCTGCCGCCAGGCTCCCTCCGCGGGGAAGGAAATGGCGCCCAGGTCCCCCGCTCCCCTGCTGACGCACAGGCGCCTCACTCCCCGCGGCACAAAATGGCGGCGGCGGCAGCCCCGAACCCAGCATAACCGAGACGCCATGAAGCCGCGGGGCGGGGCCCCCGGGCGTCTAGCCAATGGGCATTGGCGCGGGGCCTGGAGGCGACCAATGGCGGGTGGGGGCCGTGACGCGCGGCGCGGCGTGCCCAATGGGAGTGGCGGGGGCGCGGGGCGCGGGGCCCGCCCGTGCTGCTCGGGGCGGCGCTGAGGCGGGCGGGCGCTGAGGCGGCCGTTTCCTGTCCTGGTGCATGGTGGTCGGACGGAGGAATTGTTGGAAAATTTCTCGGCGAGGTTAGTATATAAATGTGTTTTTACCCAGTGTGCCTTATTCTAACCACCGCCATCTCCGGCTGGGGCCGCCGCCGCTCCGGGCCGCTGGGCTGGGCCCTGCCCTCCGCGCCGCCCGCAGGGAGGCGGCGAGGGGCATCGAGCGGGGGCAGCGCCGGCACCGACCGACACGAATAAAGCCGCCGCCGCTCCGCCGCCCGCCCGCTCTGCGCTGCCCGGCCCCTCCTTCCTTCCTCCCTCCCTTCTCCCGCCGGGCCTGTCCGCGCTTGCCCGCCGGCATCCCGCACCGCGGGGCGCACTGGCCACCGGCCCGTGGGGGGCCCCGGGAGCCCCCCGCCGCCCCCCTCCCCCCCCTCCCGCAAGTCGCCTCCTGACGGGCCCGGGCGCGGGGGCGCCCGTTAGCCGCTGCGTCACGGGCGGGGGCTGCTGGCGCGGGGGGGGCGCGGGGGCGGCGGCGGGTAGCGCGGACCCGGGGGGGGGGGATCCCGGCCCGCTCCCGCCCTGGGGTGGCCGCCGCTTACTGCTGGCACTCGCTGTGCATAAATTTAGGGTTTAATTTATTTTTACCTTTCCTTCCTTTTTTTTTTTTTTTTTTTTAACGTGATGTTCGCATTTTGGCGGAGGGCAAACTTGCAAGGCGGCGTTAAAACAATCGCGTTCAGAGCTCTCTCGGCCCTAACGCGCGTTACGGAAGGAATAATTGGCTATTCTTGCACGAAGTTGCTTATTTTTAAGGTTGCGGTGCTGCGGCGCCGCGAGCGCGGCTCGGCCGCTGCCGTGCTGACACGGAGCTTGTGAAATCATCTATTTTGGTTCATCTCTTTCAACTCGCCAAAATACCGTGCAAAATTATTTTAAGCATTTTACGGCCTGCTCTCTCTTGGTTTCCTTCAGCTTTTCTTGTCTAGGCCTTCTAGTAGAACAGGATAACGAGAAGCTACTGGTCTAAAAAAATTACCTGCAGTAATGCAAGGATTTTTTTTTTATTACTATTTATTTTCTAATAAGGTCTTATTTGTGCTGCTTGTTCATCAAGAAACAATGACATGACTTTTCGTGCAAGTTAAATTTTCTGTTAAGCCTAGTGTTGAGCAGCTCCAGTTATGTATAAAATCTCTCAAGGGTTTGTTTTGAACTATCAAAGAATTACACTTGACGTTACATGCAGAGTGATACCAGTACTTTTAAGGACAGTTATTCCTGTTTCCAGCGATACAGAAAATCCAGCCTTGCAGTTTTTCAAAGAAAATGTTTTCTCCTGTCATAGTTTTCTCAAGATTCTGCTTTAGGTGTTGTAAATCTATTATACCTTAGAGAACTGTATACCAGATATTTCTGCTGTAGCTTCAAGGTGATCACACCTGAAAAAATGGAATTCGTTTGTTCTTCAACTTGTAGCTTTTTAAGAGAAATAGTATGGGCATAGTATATTTTAGCTTCTTTGTATAAGTGTATTTGCCATATAGCTTTAGAGTAGCAGAATACAACATGGAACCATGTTTTCATGGCTTGTTTCTTTGTATTTCATGCATTAAAGTCTTGAGCTTTCAAGCTGTGTATATGTTAGAAGCTAATCATCTGCTTGAATCACTGCAGAAAATGAAACTTGGGAATACGTAGTGAAATAATATATGATTGTTTGGGTAGTAGATTGCAGCTTAAATGAGATGTAAAAACAAATGTTTTAAACAGTTTTGAGAAATGTATTTTAAATTGGTTGCACAATTTACATTCTCATTGTAATGAAATAGTATTTAATTTCTAGTATCCTATCTGAGAAAGAGTTATTTTTATTTTGCCTTATATTAAAGGCTTAATTAAAGAAAATGCTTAAGCATTGTAGAAGTTTCTTTGGCTAGAAAGTCATACGGGCTTCACTCTGTCTTCATGCCTGTGTAGCATTTGATGTTTAAACATCAAAATACTTCTATCATGAGCTGGCAGTCCCTTTTCTCAGAGGAGATGGGCACAGCGGTGATAAAGTGATGAATATTCCTTCGTAATGGGTGCCAAAATTAGGCTGTAAATTTGGTTTTGTCTCTAGAATATCTCAAAGTATGTACTGCTTCAGCTCAGCAGACTGGTGCTGGCCTAAGTTCTGCTGTCCTGTGCTATCCAGGAGAAGGGAATCGGTGGGAGTTTGAGCGGTGAACAGGGTCTAAGCGTCAGGCGGCTGCTGGTGCTGTGCCTGCTCGCGGCTGAGCTGCTGGGGCACCATCTGCCTTCTCGCTTACAGGTCTGCTGGGTGTGCTGAGGGTTCCTCAGCTTCCGTTTGGAGGTGGTAAGGGTCTCTCCCTGGACATCATATTTTCTGGACATTCCTTAAAACGCCATTTGTGTGTGTATTCTTGCGGACTTCTGTATTGACTTTAATGAAATGTATGGGTTTTGTTTAACAATAAAGCTGAAAATCTGACAATGTTGAACTGGGTTACTTCTCTTACAGTCTAACTGGGCTTCATTGGGAGTGCAGGATGTTGATCTTTCCTTGCACATAAGTCTTGGCCTTAAGAGTTTTGGGTTAAAACATGCTCAGTGTAGGTGGAGTCTTTGAGAAACACTGTTATTAAATTCTGAGCAGTCTTTAGTTGGCCCATGTGAAACTATTTGTTTTCCACAGCATAGGGCTCAGCTGAATTTGGATGAGTTTCCACACACAAAGCGAACAGCACATTCCTGATAATCAGGGCAATTCTTCCCATTTCCAGCATTGTAATGGACAGAATGCAAATACTCACGAGGAAGATCTAACTTGTCTCAATGCCTTCGTTACTCTTCTCCTGTCCGCATTTTCACTTGTACCCTTGTCCTTGATCATCCCTGCGATTTCTGCTTCCCACGCTATCTTTTGTAACTCCTGCTGCCTCTGACATGTGTATGTACATACCATAGCATCCCAGGCCAACCTTTGTTTGCCTTTCCTTGCCGCTGGCTTTTTTCCTGTATTGTCACATCTCTTGCAGTTTCTACAGCTCAACAGCATGCTTGCTCTTTGTGCATTAATAGGTGGGCAGTTTATTTTTTCATCTCTTCTGTGCTGCAACAAAATTGATGCATCTGGTAAAGAGAGCATGAATTGGGTAGCCCGTTCCTGTGCCTTGTGCCATAAAATATCCCAAATGGCTGAAGGAAGGTTTCTGCTTAGCTTATGGATCCTTAAGACGGATTGTGATCCTAACAGATGGATCCTTTCCTGGAATCTGAGAATTCAGCTCTGAAATGCAAGTTGCTGTAAATAGAGGTGTGCATAGGTACTGTTCTGAGGATGGAGTGATGAATCTGAGGGAAGTGCCTGTCCATGGACACCGCATTTCTGGGGGAGGAGGGGAAGGAACCCTTATGACCCATCATGGCTCAGTGGACATCGTGGGTTCTGCCTGTACCTTAAGTATGTAACTTGATCTGCTCTTATTTGTATTTATTTAAGGGACTATGGTTTTGGTCTTCTCACTCTGTGCACCAGCAATTGTTAATCAGTTACTCAAAAGTGGGATTGGACTAAATTAGTGAATGCTTCCAGTGACTTTGCTAAAATTTTCTGGGTTACACTGCTTTTTTTAATTGTATAGTGGGATTATAATTTGCTCCACCAAGATTAACACTCGTTAAATAAATGAAATTCTCAGTTTTGAAGGGAATTTACAGTTCCATCAAGTTCTGTGATATTCAAAGTTGACATAAAAGTTCCATTTACAACTACTTAGTGCTTCCCTCAGTCTGTATTTTATTGTCTGCTGAATGTTTTCCTCTATACATTTCTTGAGGGGAAAATTGTGTTATCTGCTTAATGCTCTTCATTTCTGATGACAGACTTCTCTAGAATTGGAAGATGGTCTGTATTTGCAAGTTAGTGTTGGTGTTGCCCATACCTTCAGTATATTCATACTCAGCTAATATGGTATTACATAGAGTTTCTTAGAATATATTTAGATATACTGTTTTTCAGTTTATGTTTGTGATGGTTTTTTGCAATTCAGGGTAAAGGCTGGCAATTCAGTAGGCTGTCCATTTAGTTCCTGAAATACAAGCATAGACTAAAACACTGCTGTTAATTGTCATGGCTAATACTGATACATCTGTAATGTAGTTATCAGATTACTAATTAACTCATAACCACACAAAACAACCTACTCAAAATTCCCTGTTTCATTGACAGTGGATTTGCAGGATTTGAAGGGGCACAGCCAGGATTAACTGTTTTGGTGATGTAAATTAGACACTTTTGTGATTTCTTGACAAGTAAAAGAGTTAGAAGTCTGTTGGACACAAAAGCAAAGCATTGATAGAAGTAGTTGGTCTCAATTTCATTCAGATTTTAGCCCTTAAGTATTCGCCTATTCACCAAATGTTCCTTGTTTTGTTGAAAACACTCACTGACATAACCAGAGGTTTTATGATTTAAGGATTAAGTATCCTCTTGAAGTGCTTCAGAAGTTAACTGTATCTTTTTTTTTTTTTAATGCAGATAGGCATTACTGCTCATTTCTAGGAGTAATTTGAATACAATTCTGACATGCATCATCTGGATGCCTTCTTTCTTTATCCAGTATTTTGTGTATACTTGGTGGTAAAAAACAAACCCCAAAAGCCAGTAGTTTTAAAAACACATAAGTTCATTCGTTAAGTGCTTCAAGTCTGTTTCTTGCTTTGTGACTTCCAGGGGATAAATCCACTTGGAATGAAATCTAGTGCTTTATCTCACTAATGTGTGCTGAAAAATTATTTAAAGGTGTTTTTTTTCAGCTTTGTTAACCTCCTTCTAAGTTTTTCCAGTATAAAACAGAAAATGAGACGACCTACCATATGTTCAGCTCTTTTCTGATCTCAGTTTCTGAGCATGCACATTATTATTATTTATCCCTTCTTTTTTGACTATTAAAAATAATTTATTACCAATCAGTCTGCAATAGAGGAATGTGGTGTGGGGTTTTTTTGGTGGTTTTTTTCGTTTGTTTTTGTTTGTTTGTTTTTTTTTTTTTTTAAAAGAAGGTATGCATGAGCATTGATAATACAAGTTTGGCCAGGAAAGAAGAAATGTGTCTTAACTTTGAGCAAGGAGGACCATCTGAGTTCAGAGAAATTTGCTGGCTTGTTTTGGTACATGAGTTTACATTATTCCTGTCACAGTATGCCTGCAAACCATTCCATGCACACTTACAAGTATTCCAAATGATGCATAGGTGTTTTCAGTCATATTTGAATTTGATGTTTTGGTACAGATTATATGGCCCTTTCTCATGCTAAATCTAGATAGAAGTGTACTAAGAACAGCTGTTTCATTAGTGTATTGATCATTGACCATGTACATTAGTATACTTTTTTTTGTACTTCAGTAAAGCTTTCACAATTCCAGTCTCTGTAGTTCTGCAAACGGTGCTGTATGGATCTCAATTACTTGTTACCTTTCGTGCAGAATTGGATCTTTCAGAAGACTCACAAGTCTTCGGATCTCTGGTTTAAGAAGCAATGCTGGTCACTGGGGTAGTTAGAAGCAGTGCTGTTGTAATAGTGCCGCCCAAGGCAAATGTGATTGTTGAACTAAGCATTTGCTGCTGAGGTGCTTGTCCCACAGCTGCAGCATGAGTTTGTTTAGCTTTCTGTCAGCTCTGCTGGCCAGTTAATACACTGATGGAACTACTCTGATGTACATTGATTAACCAGTAATTTCTTCTCTAACATGAAGGATATGGACCTGTTGGAATGGGTCCAGAAGAGGGCCATGAAGATGATCAGAGGGCTGGAGCACCTCTCCTATGAAGACAGGCTGAGAGAGTTGGGGTTGTTCAGCCTGGAGAAGAGAAGGCTCTGGGGAGACCTTATAGCAGCCTTCCAGTACCTTAAAGGGGACCTACAGGAGCAATGGGAAGGGACTCTTTATCAGGGAAGCATAGAATCACAGAATCATTTAGGTTGGAAAAGACCCTTGGGATCATCAAGTCCAACCATCAACTCCACTCTACAAAGCTCTCCCTTACACCATATCCCTTAAGAAGGAATGCAGCAATAGGACAAGGGGTAACAGTTTTAAACTGAAAGAGGGGAGATTTAAATTAAAGAAATTCTTTACTGTGAGGGTGGTGAGACACTGGCACAGGTTGCCCGGAGAAGTTGTGGATGCCCCATCCCTGGAAGTGTTCACGGCCAGGCTGGACGGGGCTTTGAGCAGCCTGGTCTAGTGGGAGGTGTCCCTGCCCATGGCAGCGGGGTTGGAGCCAGATGATCTTTAAGGTCCCTTCCAACCCAAACCATTCTGTGATTCTGTGCTCAAGAAACACATGAAGTTAGCAGTCATATTTGGGATCAACCTGAGTCTTCTCCACATGTGTAGGAGTTGTTGGTGGGTGGCTTTCTGATCTGCCTGTGTTGTCTTTTTTTTTTTTTTTAAGTGGCATACATTTGAAAATTATAGCATTCTCAGCACTCCTGCAGTGTGAAATTAGATACGTGCATAATCTTTTAATATTAGAGTAAGGATTTGTAAACATTCTTTATTTACACTGGTTAATCCAGTTGGGTTTTTATAAAATGCAAGCATTGATATCTGACAATACTTTTAATATTCCATAGATGGGATTCACAATGTAAACTGAATGTATGGTGATAACTTTAGGGGAAAAAGACTGTTGGTACCTAAAGTAATTATGTGAGGCTAAATGTGGTTCTCACTGCTCACACTAAAGTCATAACAGTCATGCTTGGTTATGGCAGTGATAAATTTGGTCTTGCATTTATAAATTATTTCTGAAGAGGTATCAAAGTCTGTGGCAGTGAATTAGACTTGAACTTCAATCTGGATGTATCTCTGGTGGAACAGAAAGGTTGAAACACTGCAAAAAGAATAAAAAGGAGCCTTGAGTTTGACTGTAAACCTCTGCTTTGGGCAACATGAGTCTCTGCAAGTTAGCTGTGCTGCCACTCAGAGTGTATGCATCATGCTTATGCAGTGGGCAGTGCTGTCAGTCTGGATTAGGTTCTTCTCCAGGGCCAGGGTTAGAGCCCGTGGTTCATAATTTGCCATGCTTCTTTGCTATGTAGAAAATAATTGAGTAATTTGCTATCAAATTGTGTATCTCACCCCTCTATCTGAATCCAACTATTGTTACTAGACTCTTAAGCGGAGGGTTTTGTTCTGTATTTCAGCCTTGATTCCATTTTATACAGTGGATGATTAATGTGGTGGAAGTTGCTGTTTAATTATGTTCTGCTTGCCTTTATCGGACACTGGAAAAATACAGTAAAAAAAGTTAAGATTACAGGAGAAAGTGTGTAGAAATTTAGAAATGCCTAACATAAAGTAGTTTGTCATGCTTATTCACTGGAAGTCAATCTGACAAATGATGGCATGAAATCAGTGTTCCGATGCAATGTTAAAATACTGAAAAAGGTAAGGGCTGTTGGCAAAGAAAGAAATCCACATCTCATCTATTGAGGCATTTGATCAAAGCATCCAGAGGATCTAGGTTTCATTTCTGACCCTGCTACAGATTTCTGGTGTCATACTGGAAAAGATTATCGTACAGGTACATATGGTAACAGAAGTAAGATTTTAGAGAGCCTTTTTTCAACTGTGTTTTTATTTCTAAGCTTACAGCTGTCAAATGTCTTAATGTAATTAGTAAGCTATACACTTGGGTCCTCTAAAAAAATTTTGTCTGGACTAGTCAGTTTTTCAGTCTATGTCAGTCATTATTTGCACTGAGACGCAGGAGGCTGTGATGCATATTAGTTATCAGTTGAAGTGTATTTAACCAAAATATTAATTGTAGGTACCAATTTTGATTTTTCACAAATATTTGTTAATCAGACTAGTTTTGGGAAATTGGTGATATTTGCATTCATATCCAGTGGTTAAGGACCCTAATGCAGCCAGTATTTAATTCAGAAAAATCTTAATTTTGTTACCGTGCTGACATACTTCAACTGATTTTGGGATCCAACTTTGTCAAATATGGGAATGCAGTTTCCTAAAATTCCTTAATGAAAGTTTCTGTATTGTGGGGTTATGTGTCATTTCCCATTTTACTTTTCTGGATTGATTTTTATTTGTTGTTTATATAAGTTTTATGAAATTACAAGTTTTGTATGTTATTTAGAAATGTATTAAAAATAAGTGATGTTTATTTTCAAATTAAATAAATGGGTATTATTTCAAACTTCTCAGTGCTGTCTCTGCAAGGAGGGTGGACAATTCCAAGATTGCTGAATGTCTGGAGTAGGGTTTTTTTTCCTGTCTGCCTTTCTTCCTACACGTTCTAGATTGCATTTTATAACCCTAAGTTTTCTTCCATGACTGCTATTACAAACTTTATTCCATTTCCTTTTAATCATCCTCTAAGCATCATTTTTTTTTCTCTAAGGAGTTTCTGTTAATTTCACTGCAGGTTTTTTCCTTTGTCCAGCCATCCGGTGGTGTAGTCATTCTTTAAATGGCAAATTCTTGCTATTTTGCAGCTGTTATTTGCCACATTCTCCAATATATTGGCTCTCCTCGTGCTATCCTCTCAGCTGCCAGAGTTCCCTAGCAGCCCAAACCCACTTTCTGCTCCATGGCAGCATCCCCTCTACCAGCTCCTGCTTTTCTTTTCAACTGCCTAAATCCTGCCTGTTGTCTCTTAGTTGTTCAATTTCTGGTTTTCAGCTGAGACTCCTGTTTCCAGTTGCTAGAGTGAGTTTACATAAAAACTTCTCTTTCAACATTGCATCTTTTTTCCAAAACAAGTGACAGCACCCAAAAGGTTCTATTTGTTTGAGTATTAGTGGACAGAAAAATACAGGAGGTGCCTTCTAGATAAGCAATGTAATGAAGCCTTTATGAAAAATCCTTTCTTTTTTTTTTGTTTTTAACCAGTCTCCCCTCTGGTTTCTGAGTGTTGAGAATTTAAAGCATATATGAGTTCACAGTTCTTACTTTTCAGAGAATTTGGAGGAGGGGTGGTTTGTTGGTTTGGTTTATTTTGTTTTGGTTTGGTTTTTTTTTTCATAAAAAATTGACCTATGTACCCTGCTGGATGGCATATTTTATCTGTCAGTGTTCTGCGGGGGGGTTTACATTGATGGTGTAGCTTTTGTCAAAAAGCGTAATGAAGTCAGCAACACGCATCACTAACTCACTGCTTTTGCTTTGTAACAGTGCAAGCACTTGCTTCAGCATCACTTCTTGCGGCTGGCTGTTGTTTCTATCAGATGCTGTTTTCAGTTCACTCTAATCATTTTCTGTCTCAGACTGATTTTTTTTTGTGGGAAGTATTTTGACCATCTTAAGGAATGGCAGGTTTTCTCTGCACAAGTACCACAGGAGTATTTCGATGACTAATCGTTTCAGGAATGCAGTATGAGTTACTGTCCTTGTTGAAGTCTTCGCAAATATCATCATTAACATGCCTTTGAAAACTGCAACTTGTGTATGAACTGTGAAGACTTGCAAGAGTTCACAAAGTCAAGGCTCAAGTTTTCACTTCAGTGAGTACCTCGTGACTCAGCCACTACTTGGTGTCTTTTCTGTAGGACAGCTGTTGAAATCAAGCAGAATACACGTGCATCAACCTTGTCCAGCAGCCATGCGGGCCCCACCCCAGGGTTCATGTATATTCCTAAAAATGGATGCTTTTCAGCTGCTTTTTAACTAATGAGGTGCAATATTTGAAGTGAGTAGAGGAAATCCTTCTCTTCCAGGTTCTTGCTGACAAAATTGCTGGCAGACAGGAGGTTTAAAGAAAAAGCTTAGTGATGCAAATGCACAGACATAAAAGCAATGAGGTAGATTAGGGAAAGAAGCTTGTGAGATTTGGATTGGAAAACGGATGAAGACAAATTTGCTGGAAGCTGAGGAGATGCAGCATATAAGCTGGTTAGCAGAAAAGAGGTGGAAGAGAGTGACTAAAACTGAGGTAAGGGAAGGGCCTTGAGTTTGATGAAAACAGACTGGTTTCAAAAAACTACAGCAAATTAATAAAAATATTGTAGGAGACTAGATATGCAGGGCGGATGATAGCATGGTGATAATGTATTAAATGTATGCAATATCAAAATGATTAGATATCATAGAAAGGAAGGGACCTCCAGAGGTTACCTAGTCCAGCCCTGATCAAGGCAGGTCTGATTAGATCGGGTTGCCCAAGGCTGTGTCAAGTTGAGTCTTGAATGCCTACAAGGATGGAGAGTCCATAACGCATCTTGGCAATCTGTTCTTGTATTTGACCACTCTTAGAGAAAGAAAAAGTAACGCTGTGGCAACAATATCTCTGTGATAGCCTGACCCATTTCTCTACAACACAGGCCAACTTTTTACATCATCTTTAGTTCTTTCCCCATCCTCTTCCTCAGAGCTCGTAGTGCTGTCTGGTTAGCCTGTCTTTTCCACTGGAGAGAAAGAAGGGTGGCTGAAAGTGAGCAGCATATCTGAGGGTGAGCGTTTGGCTGAGGGTAGTCCTCCGCGCACAGCAGAGTAACAGAGCAAAACTGCTGTGTGACCAAAGAGTGCATGAAAGCTGGGGTTTTGCTGTTTGGGAGGGTCCTCCGTTATAAGGGATGTGCTTCTGAGATGGGTCTGAGCATGAACCATCTTGAGACAGAGGCAGGAAGGTGATAAGACAATGGTGTGACAGACACATAGAGCAGACCAGCAGTAAGAGAAGACTACTTGCAGAACAAGTCGGTGTGGACATGGGAGTATTTTAGATTATTTTGATAAGAAGGATGTGATTATACTTGGGAAGAGGGATGTGCTGGAAATTTGGTACCATGATAGGACTGGCTGAAGAATGAAACTGGTACTTCAAGGAGAGGGATGGAGCTGGGGATAAGAAGCTAGTGGAAGGACAAAGGATTGGGAAGCATATATTGGAAGGAATGATTTTAAAGGAGTCGTAATTGGGACGAGACAGCAACACAGTCTGTGTTAAGATCGTCTAGATCATCTGGAATAAAGTAGTGAATGTTGTTCTGCTGTGTGCAGCAGTTCATTCTGGTGATTTTTCAGTGTGTGATAACTATTAATCAGCCACACTACAATAACAAACACTGTAAAATAATTTAAACCAAACTTTTGCTCCTGTGGCCCTTGAATCTACCTTGCACTAGATTTCTTTTTCTTCCAGAGCAGCCATTGACCCTTTAATCACTTGGCTCTGCTCTGACTCTTTCAGGACTTTGCAGTTATCTGTGTTGACTAGCTGCCTCTCTACTTCCCCAAAGTTGAGAGAAGAGGCATAAGCTCAGGAGGAAGGGCATTATTCTGTTTTAAAGGTAGATAGTATCTTAAATATCCTGGAGGCTTCTTAAAATACATTTTGTCTAAAAGGGGGAGTACTCTGAAGCCAGACCCAAGCTGAAAGGCCTTTGAAATGCAATCCCTGTGGAATTGTTTCAGAATATAGTTCTAGTCAAAACTCGTGGTTGTATAGCCTTTCTTCTCCAGTGTGCGAACTGGTGTTGCTGCTTTGCAGCCGATCTCCATGAGGTGTCCTGAAAATTGAGTGAATGCAAAGCACTGACAATACAGATGGAACACTGTTTGTAGTTAAGAAGACAGATAACCTCTGTGCACCACTAGCATTTCACACCATAATTACTTAATTTAACTTGCTACAAGCTGGCAGTGCCTCCAGAGAAGCAGTCCTGGCAAACTGGTCTGGAATGAAACTTTTTTTTGGTGGTAGTTTGTTTTTTTAACTGCATCAGCTTTCTGGTCTTACTTGTTGCACAGCACCTGAACATGGAGGGTAGGCCCACTTCAGTGCTTGTTTAAGCTGATCTCGTAGCTACAGCATGTTGTCACATTTTTTGTTTACAAGCAAAGTGCTTTTTAAGGGTTTTGACCCCATTTTGAGGTAGGAGGGATAAATGAGTAATAGGGAAAGAATTTACTAGTCCAAAGTCACTACCTTGGAGATGGCAGAGGAGGGAGTTGAACTCAGGATCTCTATATCCTCATACAGTTCCTTGCCCGTTAGATTATAGTATCCAACCAACACTTGCTGTTCAAAGTTCAAATTCTCTATTACAAGGTCCATATGGGCCCTGATCATAATATTCTCATACATGCCAAGGTGATTTAGACTCCAGGTCCAGTTTCAGGAGGTAATGTGGGCACTTGGTATCACATCACATTAGAAGCTAGCGGGCCTTGGACTATAGCAACACATTTGCTTTGTGCGCAGGGTTCAGGTTAAAGCACTTCAGGTGGCAAAAACGGCAGAGCTGCAGCAGCTGGGTGTGGGTCAACTTTTTCTCTGCTGGGACCGAAGAAACTTAGGTAGCTGCCCGCCTCTCTATGAAATAGAGTCTGGTTCAAAGTCACTTGGATGTATTTAGAAAATATTGCTCAGGTATAACTTTCAACTACTAAGTTAGTATACCAAACTTTTTAAATACTGCAGGCATGCTGGAGTACCTAAATGGTCTAATTTTGCTGTTATTATTCTTTAGTTTGGACTTAAGCATGAGTTCCTCAGTGGTCTTTGAGACCGTTGTTGAGTTGCTTGTTCAAGGACAGATTTCTGGATTGTAGAGGTAAAAATAGGTTAGTTATTTAGAAATATAATCATAAGTAAATTAAAAAAAAAACCCTAGATTATTCTTCTCAGCCTTGTATTACAAAGCAGTGGGTCAGAGAACCATAGTAAGATTAAAAGCTTTGATCACTTTTCTGTAACCGTTTTATGAGATTACTGAACTGCTTCTTACTGTAATAAAAACTCTTTGAGTATCAAGAGGTTGGGGTGGGGCGAAAGTTGCTTTAATGCCTTGGTTGCAGTTCCATGTGAATTATTTTTTTTTCCCATTCCATCCATGTCTAAGTGTATGTTATATTAACTAAAGGGCTTGCAGAACTCAGTGATGCTTTTCTGGGTTTGTTTTGGGTTTTCTTTGTCCTGTGCTGAAAGCCAACATCTGAGTTAGTAGAATGCAATATTATGTATTTCCTTTATAGCTTCTTAATCTACTAATACTTAAAATTAGTAATAGCCTTTCAGATGCAGCAGACTTCTTAATCTCCCATATTGAAACATGCCTGGATAAAAAATTAGTATCTAAAGGGATGGCTGTATCTGGTTCTATAAGATACATGCAGAGTTTTGACTGTCACTCACCAATCACTGTCCTGTTGTCTTATTAATACAATTTTATCATGAGATACTTTATTATTATTATATTATTATCCCAATGCGTGATAGATTCTAAACCTCTTACTGGCACTGGAGAGATGTTTGATTTATATAGTTAAAGTCTTGCTGTTGTCATGGGTGACTGTGGGTGAATTGTCAGCTTTATTTTAATTCTGGGGACAAAAACGTATAATTACTTATACTGTCATTACCACCATTATTCTTTATACATTTTTTGAATAATTGATATTTAACCCAAATCTAAACGTAATCGATGCCCTTCCATTTAGTAACTGCAACGTGAAGTTCTTATAGCTTAGTTAATTGTAGTAATAATATTTACCTATTTCAAATAACTTGTTTTCCTCAGAAGTATTTTCCAGGTAAGTCATTCATTGCATCTTCTTTATGTGGAAGGTAGCATAAAATATTTGTAGCAGCTGTATAAAAATCTAATTAAGTTTGGATTGGTTTTAACTAGTTCTGGTTCGCTATTTAAATAATTCTGTCTATGTTTTGTGAATACTTTCTTTCTAGGTAGACAATGTTATTAGCTCAGATAAATCGAGACTCTCAGGGAATGACTGAATTTTCTGGAGGAGGAATGGAGGCGCAGCATGTGACCCTTTGTCTAACAGAAGCTGTAGCTGTGCAAGGTGAACCTTCAGGTTAAAATATCTCTACATTATTGTGTCTTTTCTGCTTGGAGCTTAGATAAAACTCTAAAACTCGCTTAGTGTATTCTAAATGAAAAATCTAACCCAAATTATTTTTCGTTAACTGAAATTGATTCATTGAACTGAGATTAAGTTCACTAATTTAACTCTATAAGGAAATGATCTCTTAATTAAGGTAATGTGAGTGTAAATGTGACAAAACAGGAAATGTAAAATCTGACTTTATTCTCACTGTAGTTCTACTGGTTTATACTTTGTAACCACTTTATATGTAAGTATGTATAAAACAAGTTGAGTTTTAAATAGATGGTGATCAAGGATTGGTCTAAATTTGATGCTTCCTGACAGCTTCATTATGATTTTACAGGATTGAAAACTTTTTCCTAAATCGGTGTTTTACTCTAAATAGATTTGTGTATATTAATGACAGGTAGTAGTGTACAAAACAAAATCTTAAATACAAGTATGTATATTATTTCACTGTTGACAATCACGACCTCATTAATATTTCTCCTAAAACCTCAGCTTTGTTTGTAGTTATTTATTCAGTGACGTTGTAACTTTTTTAGTTGAGAAAAGTAACATTCTAGTGTCCTATTTACAGAGCAAAATCTCGAATGTATGACACTAGTATATATTCAGGTTCAAAAACGAGAAAGCAAGCCAGAATTATTTCCTATTATTATTTCTGAAATCATTACTCTTTAAGGGGATGTAATCATTTGTGGAGGTGGTGAAGTTGTGATTTTTAGGGTTTGATGCTGGTAATAATGAATACAAACTTTTTTCCTTTCTAGATGGTGACAACTTAGAAAACATGGAAGGTGTAAGTTTGCAAGCAGTTACCCTTGCTGATGGCTCCACTGCTTACATACAGCACAATTCTAAAGGTAGGTAAATGACTAGAAGTTGACTGGTATTGAAATTGTATTCTCCTTTTTAACCCTGTCTTTGAATTGTAAACCCCTTTGCATTGTAAAGTCAGGCAAAAATCTGTACAATGTTTATGAAGTTCCAGTTCCAGCTGGGAATTACAGATGTTACAATAATACTATAAATACATCTGCTACTAATAAGATGCAGAACATAAGTCAAACAAAAGTGAGATGATCTTTACACTTTTAAACCCAAATATCAATATTCCACCTACTGGATCAGGCTTCTTCCATTTTTTTAATCCCAGAATTTCAAAACCTTCGTATAGTCATACTATGCTTACTCTTTACCAAACATTATTTCTCTGTGATAATTTATTGACATTTTAATCCAGAAAGTATGAACTGTATAGTTAAATTGTGATTTGTCATATAGAATGTTTTTTAAGAATTCTAATTGTGTATTTCAGATGGTAAATTAATGGATGGCCAAGTGATTCAATTAGAAGATGGTTCTGCTGCTTATGTTCAACATGTACCCATGCCTAAAAGCAGTAAGTGTAATAATACAAGAAATATATTCTAAAATAATATCGTATTCATAAATATTAATACTAAGTAATTCATGGTTATTACAATAGCTTGATTTCTTATTTTAATGGAAAACAGTCATGAAGAGATCCTAGGTGTTTTGTAATCCTAGGTATTCAGTGTTTAATCTGTCCAACTAATGGATTTTTCAAACTATTGTTGAAGCATTGTAATTCTTTCTTCCAAACAGGGGACAGCTTGCGTTTGGAAGATGGACAAGCAGTTCAGCTGGAAGATGGAACTACGGCATTTATTCATCACACCTCGAAAGGTATTTTTTTTTTTTAAGTGAGATTTATTACATTAGAGTTCAACAGAACTTCAGGAGTATAAAATATGGTATTCTTTTTAGACTACAACGTCATTTAGTGTGATTCCCAATGTAGATTACTTGTTGCTTTTACTTTGTCACATCTGGAAAGTGTTGAAATGAGACTGGTTCAGTTTCTTATTTGAGCCTCATATAATGGTTATAAACAGAAGCAAACGCAGCATATTTCACTTTTTTTAGCCCAGGATCACATTAAAGTAAGTATATGTCATGTTAGTAGAGAATGTAAGCCCTTATACAGATTTCAGCAATAATTGCATGGGAAAAACAGAAGACAGGCAGGCAAGAATCAATCAATGGATTCCTCTTCAGCTAAAGAATGTAGAGATTGACTTAAAATTTTAAGATCGTGCTATTGATGATTTTGCCATTAGGTAGTAGGGCAGAAAATGTGACAGCTGACGGTCAAGAACGCAAATGTATTTATTTTAAATGATAACTTAGATTTCTGCAGAAGGTGGTTACACTAGTCCTGGGAATAGTACTACTTCTCCACAAAAAGTGAACAAGTAGGTATTTTAAGTCTGTTTAAATTAGCGTGACAAGAATTACATTCTACAATCATCAATACTAAGAGGAGAGAATATAATAAAGAATGTTTTCCTTAAAAGTCATCTTACATTTTATATGTTTCTTTTGCATATTTGCATGATTCTGTTCTTAAAATGGTCAGACTTACGAATCTGAAGTATTGTCATCAGTACATGTGTTACATTATTTTCATTTTATTATGAGTGGATACGAAACGGAAAGCATATTTGAGTTTCTGGTTTCCTTTGTTAATAAAGCTAGACTAATATAAAATTGGTTTTGCACTTTTATAAGTGTGCAGAAATCAAGCTATGCGAAGTGTTGCCTTGAAAAAAATTATCAGTGCTATTCATAGTAATATTTTAAGTGTTTATATTTCTCATAAAGTAGTGGTTATCTCTCTCATACATTTTGTACATATATATGACGTTAGGAGACATTTGCTAAACAGCAGTAGTTTCCCCTGTAACATGTAGGCATTGCTATTCCTTTTCTTTCATAACACTTTGTAATACTATTTCTCAGACAGTTACGACCAGAGTGCATTACAAGCAGTCCAGCTGGAGGATGGAACTACTGCCTACATTCACCACACAGTGCAAATGCCACAGTCCGATACCATTTTAGCCATTCAGGCTGATGGCACAGTGGCAGGTCTTCATACAGGAGATGCTGCCATTGACCCAGATACCATCAGCGCTTTGGAGCAATATGCAGCCAAGGTATACTGAAAAAAATTTTCTCTATCCATAACGTTTTAATGTAGCATCACAAGACAGTTGGCAGCAAAAGCCACTTGTGATCTAAGAAGTAAAATGATAATTAAGAGAGTCTTCAGACTCTTAGAAGAGAGAATACCAAATTGTCATGACAGTGCTTCACTCTCATGAGGAGCTCTAGTGTGTAGTATTGCATAAAAAGAACAAAAGATTGAACACTGAAATGGTGTGGAGTCAGACTGATTTGGAAAACTATTTAGACAACTAAATAATAATTTTCTCTAAAATACGGCATTGGAAAGGAGCCTCTTGAGAGGGCACTGTTTGAAAAGAGGACAAAGTTAAATTATTATTGTTCAGGTGCTATTGCTGGGTATTTTTAACTTTTTTTTTCCTTGCATTGGGAAGAGGAGGACAGCTTCCATGAGTTTATAGTTTAGCAGTGTCCCAGTTGCTGGATGATTACCATCAGTGCATGCATTCCTCTGAAAAAAGAGTAGAATAAATTTGAAAAGCTGTCCTCTAGTGTCACTAAGAGTTGTCAAATTTTGGGAGAAGGCCAGTTAGGATAATTAAATGGCTTATACACTGTTCTTTCCATTATGCTTCTGTCTGTTACAATTGAGAAGATCCTAAGAGAGCCAGTCAGATTGTGTTGTGTTTGGCTATGCCTTAACATTTCATAAAATAAAAGGTAATTCAAGGTTAGCTGAGCTGTAGTGACAAGCTTTTACACGTTCCCTAGCTACTATTTAATTTAGGTTTCAATCAATCATAACTTCGTCCTTCTTAACAAGATCTATATTAATCATAATTTGTAGTAAGTTTGTGTTTTGACAAGGTGAAGAAGAAACAGAAGAAATGCAAAGAAATTTGCGTTTTTGTCCTATTTATCTCAACATATGTGTTTTAGTTCTGTAATGTGAATTTGTTTTCTGTGGTACTTGTGTGTGTCTAGGAAAAAATCTATTTATTTTCTTTAAGCTTTCATCTCAACCTTATTCCGAAAGGTACTGCTAGAACCTCTCAGGGAAAGTCAGAAGTGAGTTTCCAAGTGTTGCGCCTGTTTTACTTACAAAAGCAAATAATAGCTTAATCATCACAACACTGCCTTTCTCTTAAAAGGAGAAATGTGGTTTTGTGATTCTCCTTCACGTCTGTATATGCTTCATAGTGAGGCAATGTGTGCTTTTCATAGCAATTGGTATAGGAACATTGAAAAAGGTACAGAAGGGCCAACAATGATGACCAAACATGAAATACATGAGGTAAGTATATGATAGAATTTTATAAAATTTTAAGTGGCACAGAGAAGAATAGTGACTTGTCTTTCTCTTTACCAGCATAAGAACTGGGAAACATCAGATGAAACTCTCAGGTGACAGGTTCAAGAAATACAAGGGAAGAATATTTTTTCAAACAGCACAAAGTTAAGCCATGGCAGTGCTTGTAGGATATTGTGGACACTACTATGTCCCTGGCTTCAAAGAGTAATTAGATAAATTCGTAGAAGAAAAATGTATCCAGGGCTATTAGGTAGAAACATGTGACTTCTAGTTCAGGAAGCTCCTAAGCCACAAATTGCTTGGAGGTTGGGAGAATATTTCTGTGAATGTATTACTATATGCTTGGTCTGTTCCTTTAGTCTTCTCTAGCATCTGCTACTGGTTGCTGTTGGAAACAAAATGGTGCACTAGACTGACCTTTAGTTTGACTCAGTATAGGTGTTCTTGTGTTCTTAGTTGCAGGCAGACTAAATCTTTCTTTAGAATCTAAGACAGTCTTTTAGGAGGAACTTAAAAATCTTCCTTGGAATCCTTCCAGAATTCTCCCCATACTGCTAAAAGAGGTTTAAAATTGTGTGTCTTGCTTTTTTTGTTAACTTTGAAGGTTTTCTCTTCAAAACTTGAAAGGGTGAAGAAAATTTTAAAGGCGGATTTGGAGAACGGTGGTTCTTTTCTGTTCCCCTGTCCTACATAACAGGCAGAAATAGCAAAGATCAGTAGGCTGCCCAAGATCAGTGTAGAAACTGTAAGAGAGTTCATGCAAAAAGATCCAAGATGACTGCAAAGTAGTTCACTGGAAGTAGTGGAATGTGTACAGTTTTCATCGTCCCTTGCTTCTCCTTAGACATAGTACTACTTTCCCACACCTTGCAGAGCACATGCAAAGACTTAACTAGGGTCCCCTTAATTTTGGGCTAAGTCAAGGCCACCTTCCTCCCAAAGCAACCAAGAAAAAAAGAGATCGTTGCTCTCAGTGATCATACGGTCAGAAGATATGTAATGGAATTGTGAAGAGGTTACAACACATAATCTTCTTCCATAAGCTTGTTTTCCTGCAACATCCAAGCTGCTGGAAAAGTACAGTTCCTGGGATTTGTGTATATCTACACACGTGCACACACATTCTGGTTGGATCATTTGTTGCCAGTGGCATTGAAATCTTTAATTTCATGTCAGCAGTTCCTTTCTCACCAATAAGAAGACATTCAGGATGAAGTGATTCAAGTCTCCTTTCTGTGCAGGTTCTCTCCCCTCCCTTCAAAAATTCTGAAGGAGAAGGTCCCAAAATGGCTGTTGTTTCCTTCAAAAAAAAACCAAAAACCAGAACCTGAGAATTAGCTGCTTGCAGACTCTCTTTGCAGTCTGTCTGTAATGCAAACTTGCCTCTGTTTCGGCACTTTCTCTTCACTGTTTTAGCTCAAAGTTTCCAAAAGTGTATTGCTCACAATCATCTAATTTAGAAAGGTAGTACAGTCTGAAAACCAATTATGGGACAAGTTCATCCTCAGTCTCCAAGCGAAATGTTGGTAGCTGATGCTTTAAGCAAGATACTTTACACAACCATTAATGTTCTCAGGAACCTGCTGTGACCTCCTTAGTGAAAGGGCATAAGCAGACCAGCTGAAGTAGGGTTCCTGCCAAACTATTTTAGAGAAGAATAAAATCACTTAGACTAGATTTAGGTGCATCAGTCTCAGCCTTGAGTGTAATGGATGCAGAGGGTATTGTGATTGCCTGTGCTTAATACAGAGGCAATTAAGGAATGGGAAACTGCGTAAAGTATACTTTAAAGTAGTTTTTTCTACAGTGACTAATAAGATGCTTTGAGTTGATGTTGTGAGAGAGTTTGTGTGGTGGCTGCTTTTTTTTTTTTTTTTAAACCAGGCAATTATATTTTTATTTAAATACAAATTTCAAATTTACATCTAATACTCTTTCAGATATTTTCATGAGCTCCTTGGAAAGCAGCAATACCCTTCTCCTCCTGTAGACTGGTTTTAAAAATAAACCTATGGAACAATACACAAGTCTTTGCTTAGCTGTTGTAATTTGACTATTTCAAATTGAGATGTAACATTGTCTTAGGTATTTCGATTCCAAAGGAGTTGTGCTGTTCGAAACAAGTAAATTCTGCTTAACAGGGAGTGAGAGATATACCCTATTATAAAATAAGTAACAGTTTAGGGGTTTGGTTTGTTTTTTTCTGTCAGAACTCACCATTTTAAAATGTATTAATTTACTTTAATACTTTTGTCAATCTATTAGTTTAACATACTTGGTCTCGTAGTTTTTCCTACCTTGTCTTAAAACAACTTGGAGATGCTCACTGTACCTGTTCTATAATGCAGGTTGATTTTCATGTAAGCTGATGTACCATAGAGCACCATGTTTCAAGGGGGAGCTAAAGAGCTATGAAATAAGAAGCCCTCAGGAACTGTCTGTAACCCTCTATTTTTCATATGAATAAAAATAACCTGCAAATGTTTTTCCCGTTTCAACTTTATTTTTCAGGTCTCTATTGATGGAAATGACAGTGTTAGTGGCACAGGAATGATAGGCGAAAATGAACAAGATAAAAAAATGCAGGTATGTAGCCCAATACAAAAGAATTAAATATATCTCTTTCTTCTGTCTTCTCTGCACAGCAACATGCATGATAGGTAGTCCTGTGTAGCCATGAACCAGGGTTTGCTACTACCCTGCAGAAATTTTAGATCTCAAACCTATACAGATAGGTCATATTTCTCACTTTGTACAAGATCCTTTCACAGGATTTTAAAGAGATCTTACTTACTGTTTTCTGGGGGTTTTTTTGTCAAAAGGTAATTAAAAATTATGTTGGATTTCTAAGATTTTTCAAGTTGATCTGAGTATGTAATCAGTAAGGGTATAAGTATTTCAGTTCTTCTCCAGAGAATGAACTGGCTTTTATAGTCCTTAAAGCAGAAGGAATGCTGACTCAATTAATGAATTATTTTCTTCTCAAGAGAAACAATTGCAGGCTTATGTCTGGAACTGTTCTCTTTTTGGTGACTTATTTTGATTCCACTTGACCTCTTAAGAGTCCCTGACTTTTACTGCGGGTTTTGTAAGTGATCAGTATATGAGAGTGTTGCTCCTAGTGAATGCTTAAAGAAGCAGAAAAATACTTCCATTTCCTTTTCTGTATTCATGCTGTTAGTATGTAGAAATATAAAAACCTTTTTGATGTCAAAATATTAAAGTTCAAAGAGCAATGGATATTACAGGTGCGACTTATTAAATCTCAAGCTTTTTTTTACCTGGGATCTGTAAAATTATGTAAGGAGAGTGGTATTTGTCATCATAAGATATTTTATTAAAGGAAAAGACAAAGCAAAACATATTCTTGGCTTCAAGGAATTATGTCCAACAACAAAAATAATAATAAACCCCCTATACCCTCACATGTTTAAATAACAAAATCAAAAATGGAAAAATCATTGCATTGAGAAAGGTTTGGTTAGAGAAGCCCTGTTTTTTTCTTTTTGTTTAATTTAATATATAATGAACTAGACAAGGAGGAAAAATATTTTCCAAGGTAAGATACAGTGTCTGTGAAAGGAACAATTATAGGCTCACCTCTGACAGTTACCTAAGAATCTTCTATTCTTAATTTTTTTAAAAGCTAGGTCCCACAATATTTAAAGCCACAGGCGCTCCACTCTTGCCTGTGCGGCATGACTGTGAAAGGAGAGAATAGCTAATACATAGCTAATATTCCATAAAATGAAATCAAGAAATTTCAAGGTTTTGCACACTTGTAGGTGTGAATGTGATACAACTCCAATAAAATGCAAAATTCAGGGAAGAGTAAGATAAGATCTTGGTTGGTTTTACCTGGAGAGCCTATTAAGCAAAATGACCTGTAACCAGTATCCAGTTACATGTTGACTTCAGCCTTAGCTCCAAAACAATGTATGGCAACATATATGCCATATGGAAATGTGCCAGTCTTATGGGGCATTATATGTTCCAAACAAACAAATAAAAAAATCTGCTATTTCAAAAGGCATTGAGGCGTAGTCTCAAATTCTGACTCCTATAAGGTAACTTCAGTTGGCCAACTGAAGGGTCCCAAAGCTATCAATTATCTATGAAAATCTTAATCATGATTATATTTTGATGTAAGTAGTTACCTACTTGTAGCTTATTGTGAAATAATCTACTACTTGGGATAAAATAGTCTTATATTTAGATATAGTATTAAATAAGTGTATATTTATAAACTTTAAGTCCACAGGTAACACAAGATCAGAACAGATGTCATGCTGCTAAATAGTCATTCAAACTTGCATGTGGTTAGGTTTTTCACCAGAGAAAAAAGCATAAAACCTCTTTGTGATTTTACACGTGAAAACAAAAGACTGTGTGACCAAATGGATATCACACAGTATTTGCTTTCAAACCCATCTGTTCATAATAAAAGCAGAATCATATGACTGAAGTCTGTATGTATACAACATAAAAATCTTATCTGAGATCTTTACCTTTGTTGTTCTCCTGTGTTACCTGTCTGAACTCAGGATGCATTTGTGGGATTTTTTTAAATTAAGTGGGTTTTTTTATTTTGTCTATTTAAAAGTATTTCAAAAGACACAATTCCTCTCAACAAGTTTCACATTCTTATAAATGCACTTTATTTTCTATGCTCTTCTGATTTTGTGCCTCCTAACATCTGAATTTTTTCATTTCTTTAGAGTGCATTAGCTATAACGATGAGCAGAAGGCTGAGGTATTTAATGCCTTCTTTGCCTCAGTCTTTAAGAGTAAGACCAGTTGTTTTCTGGGTTCCCAGCCCTCTGAGCTGGAAGACAGAAATGGGGAGCAAAATGAACCCCCCATAATCCAAGGAGAAATGGTTAGCCACCTGCTACATCACTTAGACGCACACACAAGCCTATGAGGCCGCACGGGATCCACCCAAGGGTACTGAGGCATTGGTGGAAGTGCTCACCAAGCCACTTTCCATCTTTTATCAGCAGTCCTGGCTAACCGGGGAGGTCTCAGTTTACACGAGGCTAGCAAATGTGACACCCATCTAGAAGAAGGGCCAGAAGGAGGATCTGGGGAACTACAGGCCTGTCAGTCTCACCTTGGTGCCCAGGAAGGTTATGGAGCAGATCTTCTTGAGTGCCATCACACAGTACATACAGGACAAACAGGTGATCAGGCCCAGTCAGCATGGGTTTATGAAAGGCAGGTCCTGCTTGACTAACCTGATCTCCTTCTATGACAAGGTGACCCGTTTAGTGGATGTGGGAAAGGCTGTGGATGTTGTCTGCCTAGACTTTAGTAAAACTTTCGACATTGTTTCCTACATCATTCTCCTGGATAAACTTCCTGCTCATGGCTTGGATGGGCATACTCTTCGCTGGGAAAAAAAACTGGCCGGATGGCCGGACCCAAAGCGTTGTGGTGAATGGAGTTAAATCCAGTTGGCGGCCAGTCACAAGTGGTATTCCCCAGGGCTTAGTACTGGGACTGGTTCTGTTTAATATCTTTATCAACAACCTGGACGAGAGGATCAAATGCACCCTCAGTAAGTTTGCAGATGACACCAAGTTTTGCGGGATTATTGATCTGCTTGAGGGTAGGATGGCTTTGCAGAGGGATCTAGACAGGCTGGATCGATGGGCTAAGGTCAATGGTATGAGGTTCAACAAGGCCAAGTGCCAGGTCCTGCACTTGGGTCAACAAGCCCACGCAGTGCTACAGGCTTGGGGAAGAGTGGCTGGAGAGCTGCCTGGCAGAAAAGGACCTGGGGGTGCTGTAGACAGCCGGCAGAATATGAGCTGGCAGGTGTCCAAGAAGGCCAATAGCATCCTGGCTTTATCAGAAATGGTGTGTCCAGCAGGACTAGGGAAGTGGTTGTTCCTTTGTACTTGGCACAGGTGAGGCCACGCCTCCAACACTGTGTTCAGTTTTGGGTCCCTTACTATGGAAAGACATCGAGGTGCTGGAGCATGTCCAGAAAAGGGCAACGAAGCTGGTGAAGGGTCTAGAGCTCAAGTCTTATGAGAAGCAGCTGAGGGAACTGGCGTTGTTTAGCCTGGAGAAAAGGAGGTTGAGGGGAGACCTCATTGCTCTCTACAACCACCTGAAAGGAGGCTGGAGAGAGGTGGGGGTCAGTCTCTTCGCCCAAGTAACAAGTGATAGGACGAGAGGAAATGGCCTCAAATTACGCCAGGGGAGGATGGATATTAGGAAAAATTTCTTCACCAAAAGGGTTGTCAAGGACTGGAACAGGCTACCCAGGGAAGTGGTTGAGTCACCATCCCTGGAGGTATTTAAAAGATGTGTAGATGTGGTGCTTAAGGACATGGTTTCATGGTAGACTTGGCAGTGCTAGGTTAACAGTTGGGCTCGATGATTTTAAGGGTCTCTTCCAAATTAAATGACTCTATGATCTCCTAAGAACAGTAATTTTAATACTATATCTGTCCTTGTTGAATGATAATACTAACTGAATTCTTAAAAATTCTCAAGTCATACCAAGAAAGTCATGCCAGAAAGGAGAGTAGAACCTAGCTCAAATTGCTCCACTTAGTTTGATCAAAACACACGCATCACTGACAAAGTACAAAATGCTTTCCTTCATGTTCAAACAGTGCTCATTATAAGTGCATTTAATTATTGTTTGGCCTTTGTGTGAACTTATCTTTGAAGGTGGTCTGATTTATGGCTAATTTCCCTTAGGAATGGATCCAGTGCCTTAGATGTAATCTAAGCCTTTTCTGTCTGCTCATTTGGTCAACTTACCACTGGACTTAGATTTCAAATTATTTTTGTCTGTCTTGTTATTTGGCTAATTAAAGCATCCTTTTAAATTTGCTAGCTACAAGTGAGTATGTTTTACAGTTTCTCTCTTTCCTTTCATCAGAACTTATGCGTTTTAGTTATTCATTTTTAGTTTGTTCATTGAGGACTAAGAAACACATGGCATAGCAAAGAGACACAAGAGAGACTTGTCAGAATCAGCTCTGACTTGATGGCAAAATAAAGTGTGTGACTCTTCTGATCCATTGTGGTTTTTTTTTTAATATTTTGGTTGTGTTTTTTTTCAATTTAAGATTGTCTTGCAAGGACACGGAACAAGAGTGACTGCAAAATCTCAGCAGAGTGGAGAGAAAGCTTTTCGCTGTGATTATGATGGCTGTGGAAAACTGTATACAACAGCTCACCATCTTAAGGTGATGAGATGTAAAATGACCATTGTTACTTTCCAGGCCTGACTTTTTTTGACAGATTATGTGGTTAAAAGCAACAGAAATTAACAGAGAGCTAGTTGCAATGGTGTTGGTTTGTCAAGTGTTTATTGGGTTGATTTTACAAAATTTGTTGTCCCAGGTGCTCAGCTGATTATGCAGTGTTCTGAGATGAGGCTCTCTTTGAAAACTGAACGTCTTGCAGACTGTAGTCACTGACTAGCAAAATATATTCTTTGTTTGTCACATAAAATGTGTGTTCTGTAACTTGAATGATCAAGAAAAAATACTGACTCTAAATGTTACTCATTTGCCTTTCGGATCAGGATAGATGCAGGTATGGGATCATGTTAGGCTCCTACATTTGCCAGCATGTAAGAAATCTCATGTTGAGATAGTTTCTACTAGCAATGTCACAGAAATTCTGAAATCCAGTGTTCTGGATTTCTTACATGTATGCATGATCATGCAAAAATTCCAATTTTTGAAAGTTTTTACCATCATAATACAACGTCTAAATCTTCAAATCAATCCAACATTAAAGGGGAAAGGCTGGAACATCTTTTCTTTACAGGTGGCAGCTCCTTAATTCTCTCTCTTTTGAAATTAAGTAAAGGAATTACTGAAACGGTTAAGGTATAGAGCAGTTCACATTCCAGCTTAGGCTGAGGTAATCATCAATGAGGGAAACTCCTTGCAGTGCTGCCTTGTCTCTGACAAAACACTCTGGAGTCAGTGACTAATTGACTCTGTGGATCTTGTGTTAAAATGGTGTCCTTGCTGTAGAGGTTTCATGCAATATAAGAGGATCATTAGAAGCACTCAGTGGAGTCAAAAATCAGGTAGAGAGTAAGGTCTGAGGCATATTTGTATACTGTAGTGTAGTTGCATGATGGCAGCTCTGTGTGTATTTACAGAAACGTTTTTTTTGCAAAACTGACTGAAAGGATCAAGTTAGACCTTTGAAAGAGACATCTTTAGTTTCAGGGAAAATATCGTTACCATATTTCTTTTTTTTTTTTTTAATCACTGATTTAAAAAGAAGACTAATGTGAATCTTAGGAAGAGAAATAAAATATTTTGTCTTAACAGGTACATGAAAGGTCACACACAGGAGACAGACCGTATCAGTGTGAACATCCTGGATGTGGCAAAGCTTTTGCAACAGGTAATCTTTTGTAGACTATCTCTTCCTGATTGTTAGTGTTTGTATAAAGTAAGTTTTTAATATTGATATTTTTTAAATTGCTAAGTAAAGAACTTGGTTGGGAGAACTGCAAAAAAGTCATCATTTCAGCTAGCGTAGCATATAGAAAGAACAGAGGATTTAAGTCTTAGTTACTAAAGGAGGAATGAGGTGAAAGACTTGACACTTTCCCTTACTCTTCACTTGTAATGCTACAGTCAGATTTTATGTTGAAAAAATAGGCCTTTCCTAATATGAAACTAATAGTATAAGTTAAATGAGGTGATAATAAGAAGCTGAACCTGTTGGCTAGAGGTAAACACCTGATCTTCTGTTCCAAATTTTAAAAGAACTAGATGGAAGATGCTGTTTTAAGTGTTCTTTTTTGAATTTGTATCAGAGTGACGTTTCTCATGAAGTGAACTCTACATTTTGTACAGACTACTCTGTTCTTAAATGATGCTTTCTCTGAGATTTGATTGTGCAAAATGCAATTATCAAGAATGAAACATGTAAGAAAATGAAAGAGCAAAACTTGTTTCAGATTCATTATTTTACTTTTAATGTAAATTAGTATGATGCTTAGAAAAGTTAGGTTCTATTTTTTTTAAAAAAGGTGGTTTTTAAAATAACTCAATGTGATCTTATACATTTAATACTGTTTCTTTGACTAGAAACAAGCAAAAGAAATGCTGGTGAGAAAGCTCAAAAGGGAGACAACCACACTTAAGGGGTTGCACCGAAGTTTAATTGCATAATGTTTGTAAAGGGATTTCAAAACTACATAATGAAACATTCTATTCCATTGCAACAGACTGATGTATGGCTATAAACGGCTGTTTGACTATTAATCCCGTATTTTTGGTCAGAGACATCGTACCACTGTAGTTCAGCAATCCTAGCCTTTGATAAAGCTCATGTTAAGTACTGAATGCTCTTGGTTTAAATATTACAAACTCTCTTGGGTTCAATCATGACATTGAGTATATTTTAGATGTAAAGAATGAAATAATGCTCAGCTCGGTAGACGTGCTTTGTGTTTTTAAAAACATCAAAAATAGGAATTTTGGCTGTTTTACGGAGAACACACTGTGAAACTAAAGCAGGTGCTGTCTTCTTACAAACTGTTACTTTATTTTGTAGAAATATAATATCACTTGTGGACACAAGTGATATTCAAATTCATTTTCCAAAATGGCTGTTTCAGGCTTCTCTAGTTGTGATGTTTTCAGGGAAATGCAGAAAGGAAAATCTTGGTAAAATGCTCTTTGCAAAATAATTTACAAGAGGACCTGGTCCAAAGTTCACTTTAGACTGGTAGTTTTTGATGAGTATGAGTTCCTAAAAGTAATTTTAAGAGAAATGAGCGTCCATGACTACTATCAGTTGACGTGTATATGTGATGATGTTAATAACATGATTTAAAATAATTTGAATAACTTAGAGACCACATAGCAGTAGAGCTTTTACTGCTGACTTCATTAATGGTTCTGATTTTTGCATGAGCTAATAATTAAATGTCATTTTGATGACAGTAGTGGTAAGAGATAAAAAGTAGATGGAATACAGAGCGTACAGCTTCCTCAGAAGACAAAATAAATATTTGTCCACATTATAATCATTACAGTTTATCCTTTTGAAGGAAAGGAGAAACATTATGCAAGTGTACTTTCTTCATAAACGAAGGATGAACTGTATCTAGAGTTCTGCTGCTCTGTATATGGTAGCATGAAGTGCTTGTGAAGAGTGAAAGAGCAAATTTTACTCATCGGGGAGCTTCCTGATCAGAATGGCAAGCACAGCTTTTCATGGTGATGGTTTATGAGTATCCTAATTTTGTGTTTATACTATTATAACATCCTTTCTGATCCTCAGGATATGGGTTAAAAAGTCATGTCCGAACACACACTGGTGAAAAGCCTTATCGGTGCACAGAAGAAAATTGCACCAAATCATTCAAGACGTCAGGAGACCTGCAGAAACATATCCGAACTCACACAGGTACTATTATCACCCCCCCTTTTTTTTTTTTTTGTTAATTCACTAAGGTGGATTTTTTTACCCTGTTTGATCATTCTGTGACTTTATACTTATGAAATCAGCCTGTGCATATTCTCTTTCTGAAGCCCAGTGAGCTCAACAACATTTCAGCATGGTAAGCATTTACTGCAAATCCAGCATGTTTTTCTTGGAAAAAGTGCTTAAGCATTCACACTGCTATTGCAAATGCACTAACTTTTACAATGCATCACTTACATTTTCATTGAGTCACTTTGTGCCTTTACAGTTTCATTTGCAGCTGTAACAGAAGAAGGAGCTTCTCCTCAATAACATGGCTTGCCTTTTAGAAATGGCATCAGTGTTCTTAAGTTTTGCTGCTTCAAGATAACTTGCATGCCAGCTTCACAAAGGTTGATAGTTCTGAGCTTGTTGTTATCCTGATTTCCCTTCTCTTCTTGCAATAGAAAAATTAACAAAAATATCACAGAAAACCAACTGTTATTAAAACTTCTAAATGCATAAAAAATAAAATCTTGCATTTTGTCTAAAAAGATTCCTTTGAATGCCAAAACACAAATTCTAGACAGCATACACTACACTTCACAAAACTCTATGGGTACGCACACATATAAACAAATTTGCAAAATGTCTCCTTTGCTTCTGAAATCTCCAGGAAAAAAAAAAGAAAAAGAAAAAACCACCCTTAAATGTAGGAAGAATAATCCATCACTTACTAAACTATTCCACTAAGTATATATACTTGCCTGCTAGAACACCAACAAGTTTTTCCACTGAACTTTCTGAATCTTAGACAGTAAAAAAGAAAAACTTTTTCTTAGGTTGAAAAGGACGGCGGGGGGGGATAAAAGCAGGCAATAAAAATTATAAAAATTCAAGATTACATTGACATAATTCTGCTTTCCTGGACTTCCATATTCAAAGACAGTCTAGTGCTCTTGATGTTAAATTAGTCATCAGGATGAAGGCATAAAAAGTGTCATCTGTTTTCAGTTCTAGAAGAGAATTGTTTGACGTTGTTATGTAGTACATCAAGTACAGGCTGTGAATTGAAAGACTTCTGTAGTATGGTCAACTTTATTAGCTGTAGACTGTTTTCTTTACTTCTTTATGACCATAGAAGTTGTATTGTAATTTAATCGCTGTAATCTAATTTAGTAGTTGAGACAAAAGACTTGAGCCAGCCCTTTGTAACCATGTATGCATTTGAAGAATATTAATAATACAATCATAGACTCCCAGCAGTCCATGGACCAGAGTTCAGGGGTGCCTTTTTTTAGATTTATGAGTAGCTGCAGGAAGCCAAAGAATGAGAAGAAAATTGCAACAAGTCCTTTGTGCAGATGGATGGAGTAGTGTATGCTCATACCCTGCGCAAGCTGCAACAGTGCACCCAATGGAGGCAAGTCTGGGCTCTGCCTGATCTCTCCCATGGCTCTGAAACCTTTTCGTTCCTTTACCATGTAGAGCAGGGTTAGTGCTTTCTTTATTTTCTGCCTGCTTTAGCTAAAAGTGATTTTTCCCTCTCTTTCAGTGGCAGTCCAGTCTCACTTTCTGTTGCCATCAGTGCTTGCCTTGGGTTCCTCCAAGACTTGGCTAGACATACTGTTTTGGTATCAGAAAAGCTGGTGTGGATGGCTCCTCATAGCTGCTGTGGGGTAGAGCTTGAAGGCTTCTGACTTGCTTTGCATTTCTAGTGCTAGAAATCTCAGTCACCTGGAAACAGGTCGCTTTTCTAACAAGTACATTAGAAACTTAAAGGCTGGCTTCCCCAACTGGTCTGATGACATTCTTGTGGGCATTCTTTAAGAGCAATCTGTTTTGGTTTCTAATGCAGGGTCTGTTGTTGGGCGGGGTTGACTCTGCAACCCTGCTCCTTTCAGGCAGGGTTTGAGGTCCTGTGCTGAAGCCAAGGATTAGGGGAGCCATGGTAACACAACACTGAGGCGTGTAAACTTAATACACACACACTGCCTTGGCAGGAAGCTGAAAAACCTTCCCGAAACAGCTGCCCTAAGGAGTGAATTATAGTCTCCTCAGCCAAGGAGCTAACTACTTTGGAGTTTCACGGTATTAATGTCTCTATCAGGACTTTGTTTTTTATTTCTGTCTCTAAGTACTTAATGTTTTATCTGTAGTGGTAATCTGCCCTCTCCTGCTCTCAGATTCTTCTCTTTGGTAAGCAGTACAGTGGGTGGAATGTACTTAGCTCTAGGAAGTGTGAAATTACAACAGGACAGCATGTCAGGTGGCTCGGACTTCTTCAAAGTTAACCCTCTTCACTCTCCCCCTCTGTGTGCTTTGATAGATCTGAAAGGCCAGGGGTATTTGGGTATTACAGAGGGGTTGGCCTTAATCTATTGTTCATGGTGAAATATTCTGGTGCAATGATGTAAGCTATTGTCCTTAAATTTATATTACATGAATGGAATTATTTTTGAAAAAGAACCTGTATTTGTGATTGCTTTGGTTTTGGGGGTAGAAACATGAGTTTCAGGGCTGTCTCTCTTTAAAAATGAGGTTCTTCTCATGTAAGGTTAAGTGCTTTCTATAATGAATTTTACTAATCCATTTGTATCTTGGTCATATGCTAAATCATGAAGGTATTTTTTCTGTTTTATGAATTACAATTGACAAATATACAAATGGTATGATACATTTGTTTTGGATAATGTATGTATGAACTGGGGGGGTGTTAAATACATGGTAGAATATGGACAATGTGGAAGCTAATCCAAGCAACTCAAGTCTGTTTTATACATCATAAAGTACTAATCTAAATGTTTCATAATTTATCTTACAGATTGTGTGATTTTCCTTAATTTTTCCAGTTTTGTCTAAACAGTAGAACACGGTGGCATATTCACAGCATTTCTGACTGAGGGTCTCAAAGACGGAATTAGGCAGCTTTAGATTCCTACATTCATTCTAAGCGTAACTTAGGATTTTTGTTCTTTTATAACTTTTGCACGTGTACCTTTTCTTTTCTTTTTTTTCAGGTGAAAGGCCCTTTAAGTGTCCATTTGAAGGATGTGGCAGGTCATTCACAACGTCTAATATTAGAAAGGTTCACATCAGGACACATACAGGCGAAAGGCCTTATTACTGTACAGAGCCAGGATGTGGGAGAGCTTTTGCCAGTGCAACTAATTATAAGAATCATGTGAGAATACACACAGGTATATGAGTGACGTTTTGTGTTTTGAAGTAGAATCTGCTTGGGAGAGGCTGTGTTATTCTCCTTGTGAACACACTTTTGGTGTATTGTAATTGGGTATAGTTATGTTTATATGACCTGGCTTCGTACTTTTGTTTGGGCATCATCTCTCCTCAGCTGATGCAAGTTAAGCAGTTAGGTTTCCCACCTTGCTGTCAAGGCAGAATAATTTTGGTTTGGATACAAAGTTCTTTAAAATGAATCCAAAAACCTTGTCTTCAGTGGACACTGGGCTAAGTTCTTAATATGGTTCTGCGGCTTGCCTCTGTTGTGAGTTGTTTCTTAAATAAATAACAGTAAAGCACAAGTCTGAGCTTGACTTTGTCTCACTGTTGCGAGTCATCCTTTCATCCCAGCTGTATTTTCCTTGCTGCTGCAGCGGTGGTCGAAACCTTCTTTTTATAGACCAGAGGTTAAAATACTTACCCAACTTGATTGTCAGGGTTAGTCAGCAGAAATAATCGGCATGAATTTGAAGGTTCTAATATGTAAGAGCCTTACATATTTTACTGAAGCACAGACAAGTTTCATAGAGGTACATTTTGTATCTCAGGTTATCTTTTTAGTCTATAATGTAATTTGGACATTAGTTTCATTGATTTTTAACTGAAAGGTGTTTTTATATGAAACCATAATTGTTTAAACATACACTGCCTACAGATTTCTTCAGAGCCTAAAGACTCAAAAGTGAAATTGTACTAGTGTATCAACATACCTTATCATTGATGAAAAGTATGGGGCTTCCAGTGATAAAAGAAAATTCACAATACAATGCCAAACTGACATCACAGCTTTCAGCCTGTATCCTTCTGTCTTCACCAGAAGGATGTTTTAGATGAATTGATAGGGAGTAAATAGGGCGCAACTTTTACTGGCAGTAGTTTGTTTGTTTTTTTTTTTAAAAAAAATATAGTGAGAGACTGCATTGATAAACTTCATGAGCTTGAGCTTCACTGTTGCCTTCGAAGGCAAAATTGAAGTATGCTTGGTAATGAAGGTGTGTCGCTAAATATCATTTGTTGACCGTTTTTTCTGTTCATCCTGCAGAAAGTTCTCTTTAATCCCTTTTGTTTTTCCATACAGGGGAGAAGCCCTATGTCTGTACAGTTCCTGGTTGTGATAAACGCTTTACAGAGTATTCCAGTTTATACAAACATCATGTTGTACATACTCATTCCAAACCATATAACTGTAATCACTGTGGGAAAACATACAAGCAGATTTCTACACTTGCTATGCACAAGCGGACAGCACATAATGACACAGAGCCCATTGAAGAAGAACAAGAGGCTTTTTTTGAGCCACCTCCAGGTTAGAGTTTCAATCTTTGAATCTCGTAAAAAAAAAAAAAAAAAAAAAAAAAAAAAAAGGGCTGGATAATATTTTGTTGTTTTTTTATAACCAAGGAAATAAAAGCATAGATAAAAATTTTAAGTATTTAATAAAGTTATTTAATTTCTTTGTAGGACCTTCTTACTGTGATAGGCAACTTGTAAACAGAAACTAAGAGAGTAATTGACCAGATCATAAAACTCACTTATAGTCATTTGCAGTCCCAGCAAACCTGCTATAAATGTGAATGTGGAAACGGACCTGTGAAAGTCTAAAATGTTTGTTTGCGACCTGCTGGATTTTTCATAAGGATTTTTGTAAGAGTATGTATAACACCATGGTCGGTGACAGTCTTTTGTGCAGGAGCAAAGCGGATTGCCTTGAGAAAAGGAAAATCTCTTTGCAGGACTCTGATACAGTGCTGGTTTTGCTCTGGTTAATACCAGTTTCTGTGAACTGTCCTAGAGGCAAAGATGAAAATAAGCTCATGTGCTGCAGTACTCCTTAGAATATATTTTTCATGGTATCATGGGTTTTGAATCCTATGACTATAAAATATCAGACTGAAGGAAGTGTTCTGATAGGACAAATATCACTTGTCAAGTTACGATTTTTAGATGTGACTGAAGATAGGAAATACACGCAAACTGTTTTGGTCAGAAAAGTTGTTTTACTACGGGTATGTGGGAAACTGCACTGAATGCCCAAAACAGATTTACTATAGTCTAATTCCTTCTTTTAAGGGAATGATAAGATTCATTTGCTGAGGTTAAACATTTATTAAGATAATGAACTTACTTAAATCTTCACACAAAGACATTACTGTGTTCTTCTGTATGTTTGTTAATTAATAACTCTTAAAAAGCTGCCAGTTGTGTTTGCATGGAGCCTCTTGTATGGAGAGGTTAACATTTAATGAATGAATTAGAAATGTTTGTCACCATCTTAATATTTCTTATAAACTATAAATTTATATTTTCTTTATGTGTAATACTTATGTGTGTTAAAACTCATTGCTAAAAGATCATACCCCACGTTCCCAAAACAACAGACTTTGTTACTTGCTTTCGATATCTTTCCACTAAAATTTTTGCGTTGGAGTATTTAAAACCTTCAAACCAGCCTGGCACTTAATCCTTGTCACTTGCTTTCCTGGCACTATTTAGAATATGTAAACTACCCTCTTGCATTCTTTGTATCAAATAGGTCAAGGTGAAGATGTTCTCAAAGGCTCCCAGATAACCTATGTGACAGGTGTAGAGGGAGAAGATGTAATTTCTGCACAGGTTGCTACAGTTACCCAGTCTGGATTAGGTCAACAAGTAGCACTAATATCCCAGGATGGAACCCAACATGTAAGTAACCACATTGTTAAAGAGCTGACAAAAATATGTTGAGAATCGAGGCAAGTGTTTGCAGATACTCCATGTGCTTTCTAAAATCAGTTAGGATTCTTGATAAATACATACGTGGGTTTCTTAAGGAAAGAAGCTCCTTTGGAGCTAGGTCGGATATGTTTAGGGTTGGGCCTCCCCTGTAATACCTAAATTAAACCACATATTCTGACATCTGAAGCTGTATTAATCCAAAGCTAGGGTTTTTTTCTCTATCTTTGTCACTCTTAAAGTGACAAAGGCACAGGGTATTTTAACGATTGTTATATATACAACCTAGTTTCTGAGGTTTCTCAGAACTGCTTGATTATTCCACTAATATCTGATGGTCATCTTCACTGTTGTCTTGTGCACACACTTTTGAGGGGGTAGAGGTGGGAAATCTTTCTAGTCCAGCTGTCTGCTTTACCAGCTGTTTGGTAGTGTTCAGTTCTTACCATTTCTAACATAAACAAGAGGATAAGGAATGCTTTGATACTATCTCCATTTGAAAATTCCTATGGATATATTTTTTAAGGGTTCCTGTGGATATATTTTTTAAGGATTTCATATGACATTTCATTGGGAGGGGATTTCAGCGCAACTCTTTTCTTTAGCTATGGCAATATATCGAAGGCATATGGGGAAAAGTTTCTAATTTCAGCTGGAAAGGTAGCTGAAATACCAGTAGCATATGAAAGATATCTTCAAAATTCAAATTGAAAATTAAATATTAAAGGGGACTGTTGTATTGCCAGCCCTGAACATTGCAGCAATGCTAAGTAACTGGCATTTTTACCCTCTAAAATGAAGGCCTGCAGAAGCCTTGACATGGAGTTCTTGCATTTATTTAAATTATCCTTCAGCTTGACTTTAGTTCTGGGATGTTTTATTACCTTGTAAATCAGACATCAGGTCACGTATCTGATGCCCTAATGCATTTATGCTGGAGACATCAGTAATTTATATCATTAATTTTTTATGAATTGTTTATTAGTGGTTTAAATTCTAAGCCCTCATAGGCCTCTCTAGTATTTCCGTTAAGATAAAAGTATGTCAGGTGGTACTACCTTGAGTAACATTGTCCATTGTGTAAGACACATGCATAGATAATCTATCACGCAGTTATTTGGGATATGATCTGATTAACATGGAGTTGTAGACTCTGGGGGCAAGTATGCATCCTTTTTCTTATTACTTAGAGCTGTAATTTTATTTCTGTAAACAGATAAGTGTGTCTGAAAGGTCATGGAATATTAGATCACAATCAGTAAGATGAATGCAGTGAGGGCTCTTGGTCTAAGATGGGGACTTGGCCAAAGAGTGAGGGTGATTCTCAAGGAATGCATGAGAATGTTGGTCAGGAAGTGGAATAATGGCTATTAGGTCTTTCGGCCAGTATGTTACTTGTGAACATGGCTTCAAATATTTTTTCCTGCTATTATGAACAAGTTGCCTTTTTCTTCTGGACCGCTACACATTTTGTTTCAAATGAAGAAATTGAACTAACAGGAGTAGTCCCACTAAACCAACTAGCAGGAATTTGTTTGATAAATGCTGTTACACTTCAAATGCGTATAGTCGTTTTTTTCAAACCTTACTTAAAAACATATGTTATGTTCCAAAAGCTAAGACCCAGATATAACTTGAGCAGCAATCAAACCTTCTTTTTATACTTCAGGAATTATTTTGTATTTCAGGTCAACATATCCCAGGCAGATATGCAGGCCATTGGCAATACTATCACTATGGTAACACAAGATGGCACCACCATCACAGTCCCTGCCCATGACGCCGTCATCTCTTCTGCAGGAACACATTCTGTAGCGATGGTTACTGCAGAAGGCACCGAAGGACAGCAGGTAAGATGTCAGCCTGCGTACATGTGTAATGTTCCTTTATAAGATGATGTGAAATAGGCACCTAATCCATCACACTGTCATTCACACAGATTTATCTAAATAAAGCAGTTTTCAACACCTGGCCGTAGCATTCCCCTCATAAGAGTATGAAGCGTTCTACTCCAGTGCTATACACCAACATATGGCAGAATGTTTTAAAAACAACAATTGGGCACCAAGAAAAAATCCTGAGGTACCAGTCCAGTAATTCATTTAGGTGTACGTGAAGCAAGACTTAGAAATGCTAAGTGCTTTCCCCAAAGTCACAGAGTAAATGAGTGGCAGAGCTAAGAATATAATCCAGTATGAATTGTAATTTTATCACTTAGTATTATGGGACTGTAGTTTATTTGGCAGATAGGAAACATTTGTGTAAGTAGGTATTTGCAGTCTTGTTTTTAATATACAAATACAATAGCTAAATTTTTTAGTAGAAATATAGTGACATAATTTTTGAGTTAAAATGCACTGTTCTAAAAACGTGCCACGTGAAAATGAAGATCCTAATCACTGTGCTCTGTATGTATAAATACTCACAGCTTGTAAGCACATTTATTGAACTTATGTGCAATTCTGAGGATATTTATATTTTGGGGGCTAATGATAACTTTGAGAACAAAGTGACGGCAGCCTTTTTTAAAAAAGTATCTTTTGCACAGTAAAATTATGCTCATGAACAATCACAGCTCTGAATATTAACTAATTTTGAAGATAACCGTTGTATGAGGTCAGTAACAGTAACAGATCTGTCATCCAGCTGATTCTCTTTCTTTGGTCTTGAAGGTTGCTATTGTGGCTCAAGACTTGGCAGCATTTCATAGTGCCTCATCAGAAATGGGACATCAGCAACATGGGCACCATTTAGTTACTACAGAAACTAGACCTGTTACATTGTTGGCTACATCCAATGGAACACAAATTGCAGTACAGGTAAGATGGCGATAAGTGTTTTTTGGAGTGTTCCTTACTTCTAGAGCTAGAAGCTCCTAGTCATGTAACAATAGGATTCGAATAAATAAGCTTGGCTCCCCTGAAAAAATAGTCCATAACCATTTGATCTCATATTTTAAATAATATATAGGGATAGGAAGAAGAAGAGTAAGCACTTGATTTTCCAAATCTACTTGTAGAACTTGCAAAAAAGGAGGTTAGAGGAGGGCCAAACTTCAGGTCAACTGAGTCATTCATGGGGTCACAGGTTTTCAGTGGAAGAGAGCTTTCATTCATCCTTCAGCATTACATATAAAGCTGATACGTCTAAAGCCAAACTCTCAAGGGTGAATTGCTATGAACTTATAAAGATAAAATTACTGAATTTATGTTATTTGAACCATAAGATGCTAACAGTGAAAAAGTGTAACCAATTACGTAGAAAGATTAATAATCAGAAATCTCTGGAAATAGTAACTTTCTGTTTATGTGTCAAACCAGCACAGTACAAGCAGCAGTCTCTGTAAATAGTTCCTCATATTGTCCAAACGCTGTAATGAAAGAGTAATTTCTAGGTATGAAAAAGTTTACTTTAAATTGGGTTAATTTAAAAGAAGGTGGAAATGAAGCACAAATTAAGCTTTTGTCTAGAAAGTAACCGAAAACGAAACCTAGACAGCTATTTTCGTGAATAGTTTATTTAGCGGGAAGCTAAGCTTCCCTCTAAGGTTGAGCAAAACCTCTAGGGCGAACAATGGCCAGTATGCTACCTTACTCAAACATTAAGTTAATTCTGTGTATATGTTATTTGTGTTATATATGATGGTAGGTTAACAGAAGCTTTTGGAAATTTTAAATCTGGAAGAGTAAGTATTTAAAAAATTAATCTCTTTTGATGACATTGCTGTCAAGGGTCAAATAAATGACTGAAGGAGCTTAGGGAAATTGCTGCTCCAATGACAGAAGCCATGACTTTCTGTGTTTGATCCTATTGTTGTTTGGGTATCACCACAGACACGCATTTTACTTTAGAGAACATGGAAAATCAGAAGAACCATACATCCTGAAACAGTATACAATTAGGAGAAGGATGTGATACACCCTATAAATTTCAAAGGGAGTTGAGTATATGCAACTGTCTTGAGTATGGTTTGCATGATGGGCCTTAGCTCTGACAAATACCAATATAAAAGAACATCAGTGTGCCTTTGCAGAGAGGAGATGGTCAAAAGAGTTTCTAAACAAGTTGATACTAAGTAGTGTAAATTAATCTGTGTTCTTGGAAGGCTCTTGGAAATAGCTTCAAATAGAAAAAAGAAATGCAGGAAATGCACTCACAGTTTTTATTTCCAGGAGTAAAATATACTTTGCATGCGGAAGTAACAGCAACTTAAGTCTGGTTCCTTCAAACTGTTCACATTTGCTGAAACTAATACGACATCAGAACCTTTGAGCGTTCGATTCTCAGGATTAATGCTGCAGTCCAGGTGTATACATGCATGCTACTCTCAATAGCTCAGATTGAAAGGAATTGTGTTAATATCTTCAAGCAAAAATGAGAGATGTTATTTTCCGCTTTGTTAAATGGAAAATTTAACAGCAAGTCAGATGCTGATTGAAAAGCAATGAAAGTCAAGAAGCTCTCAATTCTGAACTCCTGTCTTTTGAGCTAAGTTGGCAGCAGTCAATAATGCATGTAAGAGAAAGCATATCAGGAGGCAATTGTTTGCATGAGAGGAAGGAAAAAAAAAAGTAACTGGCACCCTCAGCAGTGTGTTCTTGAACAAAAGGAAAACATAGGCATTCATTAATTAAACTTAAAATATGCAATACAAATAGAAGAGAGAGAAATCAAAATTAAAATATTGATTATTCCTAAATTCTTGATTGTTTCTCTTTTGTACTTTCATACTAATAAATGAATTAATTTGGTTTCTAAATACTGATAAAGCCAGTAGCCTGATAGCTAGATTGAAGTCCTAAGGAGGTGGTAACAGAGCTCTTCCTAATCTGAGCTGCTCTAGAATGTGATATCCCATGACTGTAAAAACAAGTTACAAGCGATATTTAGAACTGTTCCATTAGCCTATCTGTCTGTCAAATAATCTGGTTTTGCCTTTCACGCTCTCACAGATCTTTCTCCTGAGCCAATAAGTAATGGCCAGCTTTACGTTTTTGTTAGGTTGAGGTTGTCTTCAGTGTTCACATCACTGTATGTAGATGCATGGGGTACATATTATAAAATTCCATGGATTCTTTCCCAAAATTGTGTCCAGGTGTCTTTATTGAGGGTTTGTTGATGTTGCTTCTAATAGTGCCAGATACATTGATGGCCTTGTAGTTGCAACGACAAAATAACTTCATCGCTAAACTACTGTAGAATTGAACAGCGTCATCGTGACTGCTTTTTTAAACACTCAGGATTCTCCAATAAGTGTAGTTTTTTTTTTAATATGTATTAATGCCGTATGGTGTTCCAAAGAGCTGCCTTTCTGCAAGAGAGTTAAGAAAAATGAAGATGTTTGTTTGCTTTACCAGTGTTAAAATGTAATTCAACAGCCGCCATTATTTCTGAAAGCCTTATCTTAGCTTTGTTATATTTGCCAAGTTGAAATATCATCTACTTTGTGTGTCATGAAATGTGTTTACCATGCAGCAGTTCTTTGAAGAAAATTTATTTGGTAGATACACAGAAACTCAGTTTAATCTGCTATCAGAAGCTATCTTAATTGTCATGCTGATTTAGATAGCTGCTAGTATATATTACCTAGAAGAGGTGTGACAATACTGATCACACTTATTTGTGCTAAAGTATTGATCCATAGCTAGATCTTTGGTTCCATCTTTATTTATTTATTTATGGTTTTTTTTACAAATTTATATCCGTATATAACATTTTGGATTTGTTTCAGCTTGGAGAACAACAGTCTCTGGAAGAAGCCATTAGAATAGCCTCCAGAATACAACAGGGTGAAACACCAGGGATTGATGATTAACTTCTAAAACTGCTACCAGAACAATAGAGTGAAAGGTATTTTATTTTCAATCAACAAAGGTCCATGCCAGCAGCAACCCATAAAAACTTTGAAGTTCCCCGCTCATTGATACTGTGTACACATTTTATGCAAGAGCGAAGAACGTTTTGTAAGTTTTGTGTACATAACCCTTGGAATGGACTGACGTCATCTACTTCCAACCGTTGTATATTCAGGAATATGGAATTAGGATTATATAGTAAATTTCCTTGTTATCCTTTCATCAGATTTCAGACTGGTCTGCAAGCAAGTGAAAAAATTAAATAGACGTATTGGAATTAATTTTTAATGTCATGTACAAATAATGAAGGCATTACTGAAGATTTCAAATGTCTAAAATACTATTAAAAATCATAATTTCAGGAACCCTTACAAGTAATAAAGATGGCAAAGCCTTTTAAATTGCATTCCATAAATGGAAAAGTCTTGGATTTTGAGCCTACTGTAAATCTTCGTATTTTGATTTGTTTCGTACAGATTTGAATACTCTTTAGATTACCTACCCCATCTCATTCATTGTAAATACAGACTGTTAATGCTGGAAGTGCTAATTATATTATCTTTAAATTGGATTATGTAAAAAGGAGAAACTTTGGTTGTTCAATATTAAAAGAAGTAAATCTAATGATTTTGTTTCTTTACATATTTTACTTAAAATGTTACTCTCAAATTATTATGCAATAAAATATAGCGAGATTGTACTGTCTAGATAGGATGATATTGTCGTGTGACGTACTGTTTTACTTTTTAATGAGACTGAAGTTCAAATTATTTATTTACGGCCTTGTATAAATTTTTCCAAAGTTTATTTATCATAAACTTAATTTTTTGACATATTAATTTTGGTCATAATCCACTATAGTGTATTAAGTAATTAGTGTTAATAGTTATTTTAAACATTCTAAAACACTACAAGAATTATTAAAATAGTAATTAGTCAATAGATTTTGACTAAAAAGTAAACTACCTGTTTTCAAGAGGAGTATTTTCAAATGGTGCGTTTGCAGCATAAGTACAAGTACTAATAGTCTATTTTCAACAGTTCTGAGTGCCTGCTGCTACCATTCAGCACCTAGGATATGCTGATAATCAGTGCTTTTGAAAATCAGGACACAAGTTACTAGAAAAAAGGGATTAATTAATGATGATGTAAGTACAATGCTCTTCTCCACCTATCATTCTGTAAAGGAAAAAAACCATTGTAGATATAATACATACAGTAAAATGTAACTTTAAACTTTTTTATATGAAAAAGTGTCTTTTGTCTTGTTAGTAAGCTTGTTAAGCAAGTTAAATTTTTTTGGCTTCATGTAAGATTCAGTGCTTATTTTAGATGAGTGTCAAGAGCACTTCTGAAACTGAAGCCTCACCTCTTAGCTTCTCAAGGGAAGGATTAAACATCTTCTGGATGAAGTGTTAATCAAATAATCATTTTATAAGTATTGTGAGGTACACGTTTTACATAAAATAAAGTCCATAACTATGTACCTTGAGGTATTTACCTCAAAAAGGCCAAGTTTGACTAGAACAGAGCTAATTTATTGTGAATTACCGTATCAGCATGGGTTGCAGCCTTTTATGTTTTTCATACAGATGGCCAAATGAAAAACACAGTGAAAGAATACAGTACTATGGGATAGATGTGGACAAAGCAAAGACTATTCTCTGGATCCATTACAAAGTAAAACTTGGAAACATTGAGGTTGTCTGTAACTTTTGTATAGGACTGAGGCTGCTTGCTCACCTAGGTGCCAGTTTTCCTGAAATGCTGTAAGTAATTCCTGATATCCCATGGAGATAAATGTACTATGCAAGGATGATTAATTGCCTGTCAACTAGATCAGTTTCTTAGTACTTATCACCTTTTAGAAATTAAAGATGTATCATTTGACATGAACGTTCAAGGTTTTTTTTCTTAAATTTCATTGCTAATGGTTTCTGGAAACGGTGGCTGGAATGATGGCTTTGGCAAAGAAATAACTTCAGTTCTTACTACTTCTTGTTTCACAGTACAATTCATGATCACTGTACAAATGTGAGTACACTTTCATAGAGTTGGTTTGCTGCTAGGCTTCAGAACTAACTCAGGAAAAGCTGCAGTATTTTTAAAATTGTTTCTCTTACTGGTATCTTAACTAGTTATTCTTGCAAAACTCCGAAGTCAAGGGCTGTGCTTCCATATTGTGCTAGCTGCCCCTATAAAGGAAAATATACTTACTAAATAAATAAGCCAAACTGACTTGGACTGCTTAGTGTTTAAAGAGAATCTGAACTAATTATATGCATTTTAGCTGTGAGACCTGTATTCATAATAGACCTGTTTTCAAAGTGGAGACACCTGTGTGACTTTCTGCCCTGCTTCCATTCAGACCAGAGTGGAAGGAGTGTTTCTGATAAACTGATGCTGTGTGTTAGTGTCAGAAGGACCTGAAGTGGAGATCAGACAAGATGAAATCGGGTCAGATAGGAATATTAGGGAAAAGGATTTCCAGGAGGAGGAAACAAAGAATATGACAAAAAGGACTAGATGTTTGGCAGTAGAAATCTCTATCCTTTCCCCATAGATTTTACTCGTCTTTTTGAAAGTTTTGTCTCAAAGGAAATGCTTTGGTACACTAGAAGGAAATCATTTGTAAAGAGGAATTCTATAAAGTAAAGCAACTCAGTACATCAATTCCTCTTACAAATTGGGTCCCACATTTCCGGCATTCTCAGTCACAATTTTTCTTTCAGATTTGAATTCCAGGCCTTCACCGACTCCTTCCTTAAACGAATAAAAACAAAATCGCAGTCAACTTTTCCCTTTTAAATGTTTCTACAGTTTTTCCAACACTGTGGGCTTTGCTTTTCTTTACTGTAGTTCAGTGCCTCTCCTGATGGTAAAAAGAGAGAGGCAATTATTTTGGGTGCTCCAGGCTGATGGCCTATTGTGCCAGACACACTATGCATAACAATAGGACAGTTTTTATCCTAAAGACCTAACGCCAATGCACACGTGAATAGGCTGACACTGGAAGAGTGTGTTTTTATAAGAATAAATCCTGAAGCCTGAAACAAAGTTGTAAACAGCCATAATCCCTCATGGTATAATTAATCTCAGCAACCGATCAGCTGACCGATACCAGCGATATTCAGGCACAGTGTGGGAGAAAAGGCACGTGGTGTCTGCTTAGCACACAAGAGAAGGACAGAGCTGATAGCCCAGACAAACAAAATGTCTGAGCTTGGAAGGCAGCTCTACCTAAACTTTACTCTAGTTCCTAACCCTTATAACCCCTCAAATGCTGCTGCGAGTAATCTGTTTGACTGGGTGTTCTGGTTTCTGCGATGATCAAGCTGTAGTAAAAAAACAGAAAAATCACTCTGCATGCTGTGTACTACTTAGGATGCGGAGTCAGAGAGCCTTCCCCCAGGGACTTCAGCCACCAGGAAAAGATGGTATGGAGCAAGGATGTGATCACGAGTGTTTCTGAATCTGGCAACTTCAGCAGTCCAGCTGCTGAGGCTTGTCAGATTGCACACGTTAGGTTGACCGTAGCTTCTACTTCCCAAGATGCAAAAGTACCCTATAGCAAACCTATTCCAGTCACTCTTAGTTTGTCATCGAATGAAAACAATTAAATGTTCTGTAAAATTTTCTGTGTAATTTTCAAATATGGCACAGATGATATTGCACTAATAGTGGGGTGAGAAGCAAACTGGTTTTCTTAAGCAGCAAAGCGTTAGGAGACTGTAAATGAAGGGTAACTTGTCCTGTTCAGCTATTACTTTACAGTTTGGAAGTTTAAAAATATATTTCTTTAGCTTGCATCATTTTTGTCTTGAAAAAGATAGAAATTAACACATACCTCGTCTTAACAGATACATAAATCCAAAGTCCAGATGGCTGTTGATAATAAGGTACTTCTATTTTTTTGCAAAGCAGTATATATTTGAACACCAGATCCCCAAAAGTATTTTTTTTCTCCATTGATAAAAACCTTCCAAAGTCTGGACCCCTATGACAAGAAAGCAAAACATCAAGAGCCACTCTCAGTTCTTGTGTCATAAACTACATTCCAAATAAGGCATAGAAACAAGCATTTTTCCTTGTTGTGTTATGTGTATTTGTAGCTTAGGTGTTGCCAGCAGTTTGACATTCCTTTGATGCTACTTTTCATTCTACTAGCAAAGTTCACTTGGCCAAAGGAAAATCCAACAATCTAATTAGACCATCACCATTAGCAGTTAGCAGCTGACACCTAACCCTATCAGGAATGTGATACCAGACTTTTTCAACTGAGGGTTATATTCAGAGCAGACTTTAATTATCCCAATAAACATACAAGATTATATCAACAAGCAAGCATTTTGTGCTACGCAGTCTGTGTATTTACCTCTAATGAAATTGTGACCCCCTTAAATCCCATCTGTCTCAGGTTCTGAAGCAGGAAGAGATTTTATTTGGATTATTTTTGTTCTGTTTAGATTATTTGAAGCAATTTACTCGAAGGAATGGCAAAACATTTACACTTTCAAGGCACAAGTGATTGTTCGCAATTTTTTCTATGACAAAAAAGTGTCTTATGTTACTGTTAAAACCCCAGTATTTTACCCTTTCTTTTGTTTAAACCCCTTACCAGCCTTTAGGTTGACTGGCTGCTGTATTTTACTTATTTTTCTGGGGAGTTTTAGATTCTCCACGCTGTTAGTGCTTGATTCTGTAGTATTTGACTGAGACGCTTCTGAGCAGGTATCTTAGTGAGGCAAGACAAGGAAAAGAGGCTGACTTCCTTACATCTGGCAGGTCTGCCTGCGTAACAGAAGCTACCACATGGCTGTAGAAAGCTCCTGGAGAAATGACAATGTTCTAAACCTGCATCTCCAGGGGATGTTTTGCTTTGTGTAGAGCTAATGCAGATTTGAATATAGGCTGTAATGACTGGAGAATCAGAAAGTACAAAAGTCTGTGTGACAGACAGGATTAGCTGCTTTTTGGTTTTAAACAGATACATTCAAGACAGTAAGAGACAGATTTTTGAACGTATGTAGGTTCCTGAGGATGGTGTTAGTGGAAAGAAGGTGGCTGAGCTTCTTGAAACTCTTAGCAGGCTTTTATGTTTTTATCTGCATCCCTAAAAAAGGTTTGCAAAATGTCTTACTTGAATGAATAGTAGTAAATTTGAAAAAAGGCTGAGTACCTCTTTTATGGTTTTGCATGTTGCCTAACAGAGAAAAAGGAAGAAGGTTAGTGAAACTGGTAAACTAGTGACTATTTAGTTCCTGTGCATTAGATGTTTTGAGGTTTTTAATTGCAGATACAAAATCTTGACTTCTATTCTGATCGTTTTAACTTCACTTTAGCACAGGAATGGGGCATTCTAATTGTATCTGGTTTTAGTCACGGCAATCGTTCTGTCTCTTCAACTTTTAGGATGTTTTGGAAGAAACTTCTCATCTGAATAAAACTCTTGGGAATAGATTCTTTTGCCATATTCTTTGTAAGCGGAGATTTCAAGTGTTAAGAGGCAGGGATATAGGCAAAAAAATGGAGTCACTGAAAACTGTGTGATCTCATAGCCACAGAGAAATATTTAATTGTGCGTGTCTGCTTGGCAACACTTGTGCTTTTTTAATGTACCTTGTACATTATAACTTTTGAGTATCTTCAGATCTTCCCTTGAATTCCCAGATTTGGGGCCCAGAAGTTTCTCTTTACTTTGGGAGGCATCCTTCATGCTGTCAAATTCCCCATTCTATTCTCCACCTTATTCTCTTGCTCTTATTATTTACACTTCCTGGGTGAATACATCCTTGAGAAATGCTCTATCTGCATGCAGACCGTAGGCTAAAAAGAATAAAAGGACTGGGAGCATCACCTACAGGCATGTCTTTGGACACAAAGTCCACCTTTGATGGAGAACCCATTCAACTCTGGACCTTGGAATGAAGAAAAAGAGGTTGCCAGCTAACAGCAGCTGTTAGCAGCACAACCCCAGATAAAATAATCTTTAAACTGTTCACCTTTAAGCCATCAGTGGCCCAGACACAACATCTCCCAGTTGGCACACTACCACTGAGACCTGTTAGCCCCATATATGCCAAGTCTTGTGTGCACACTGGCATGCCATTGCTGACATCTGTGACAAACACACTGGAACCCAAGAGAAAAGCTGAGATCCGTCCCTGCTCTCCGTTCTCCAGCAATAGCCTTGGTGCAGGCGGCTGTAGTGTTTCAGTTTTTCATATAAGCAACTTGACCTTCCTCCTCTTCTGCTTTTTTACTCCATTTACTCTTCTCATAATAAGATGAACTCCTCATAGTTTCACAACTATGCTGGCTGATGTAGAATGGGTTTCATCCAGTTTTTGGCAAAACTCTTCCAGTTTGGTTTTGGGGGACTGCAGATGAACTGGTAAGTGCAGTAAATGCTGACAAGATGTCAGTGTACCCACCTCTGTGGCAGTTTCCTCTGACAGCTAGACAAATTGGCCACTGTTCCATTCTTTTCCCATTCATCATTATTTGGGTTCCCCTGCTACCCACCAAAGAGGGAACAACAGTTTCCTTTGAGCTTGAAAACTTCTAGTTAAAAGCAGCTGTTAGTCAGTGTGTGCTGCCCCAGATAAGTATTTCTGGTAGCAAAATCTTCAGTGCACCAGGCTGATATATTTATTTCTTAATTTAAAAGCAAGTATTTAAAAAAACCCAAAAAAACAAAAAAAACCCCAAAAAACAGAAACCAATTTTGCAAACTTATCCTGAAAACCCTTATACCACTCATATTTGTAGGAATATCAGTCAGGCACTGCCTGGACATCAGGTTATGTACTGTTACATCTATTTGGAGGATCAGGGCTTTAGTTTGCAAGATCTACAGAGGCTCAAAGATGCTATTTGATCAGCTACAGAGAATTTGGAATGAATGTGGCTTGTAAAGTATGGCGCAGTGGAAGCCTGCAGAGCTCTTCTGTGCTCACCTCTCTTCCTGCTGTGATGATGCCCATTGCTAGCGTGCTCTCTAAGGGAATTGGCTGTGCGGTGCTTTTTAGTTCGGCTGTTTATAGGCCTCCTAATGCTAGTGATAGTGGTTGTCGTGGTGGACAGCATGGCGGAAGCTGCTGCACTCCGTCTGGGGTAAAATCATCTTTTCTTCAACACAACCATTTACGGTCCCGTCAAACTACAGCAAAAGAACAACTGATGCAAATTCAGAACAGCACGTATGTAGAGCCTATGAATGCACTCCTTATAGCAACTACACATTTTGTTATAGCTACATTCAGTACTGCCCTTTCTTGTTTGCTCTCAGTTTGGAAATAAACTTTCTTTTAAAACAATTGTGCTACTGCCGTTTATTTATTTCTCTCTTCCTTTTTTCCTTTCCTCTCCTATCTTTGTCTTCTCTTCAGAAATACTCCCTTCTCTGTACAAACTCTGAATTGTTCCATTTGATGTTGTCCCACTTAAACTGTTCCAGTGATTAGCAGTTAATTAGTTAAAGGCTATCCAATTGGGCTTCTGAATGTCAATTTGCCCTCACTAATCACCCTCACCTCACTAAATACCTGTGTCTGTGGACTCCAGAAAGCAACTCAGCACCAGTTATATTTAGGTTCAGATTGGGAAGGAAACTGCAACTTTGACATTTCAGGGGGAGGGATTTATTGAAAGCTTTAATTCTTTAATTTTTAAAGAAACCGAAATTTCATATGTGAGTGAAGCAAGTCGCAGCTAGTAGATGGGATGTTTTGAGTTACTAGGAATTGCTTTGTATCTCCCTCTGTGGGCTATTAATTGGGAAAGAGATGGAGGTTGTATTTTTTAATGCCATCTGTTCTGAAACTCAAATGCTTCAGTTAGTATTTGCTATACAGTGCATTTCAGTTTTAAAAATGAGAGTATTTAATGGGACATCATTGTGATTCTAAATTATTGCACCCCAAACATGTTTACAGCACTTGGTTTGATGGAGCCATATCTCTGTAAATGCTGCCCAATCCCATTTTCATAGGTTATATTGGCTACTTTCCATTTTCTGAAATTAGTTTTCAGGAGGTTTCCATAACCTCAAAAATTGTGTTCCAATGGGCCATTGAAAGTGTGAGAAATATGCAGGGATGCAATATTTAAGTAGAAATGTTTCTGTGTATGCCTTACAAAATAAAAGGGAGGTGACCCACATGTCTTGAGGCGATGGAGCTCTGAGCAAAACCATTTCACTGCGCAGGCATGGGGAGTGTGTGTGAGTACAGAGTTGTATTGACGGCTGGTCCACTCAGCCAAATTAATTTAAAATGCTCTTACGTTGGTACAGTGCTGGTGGCACACGCTGCTGGTTCAGTCCCTGCAGGGGACCAGTGAGAGCTGTTGGGGACAGTTGTGCTGCCCTGCAGGGCAGCTCTCTACAAAGACACGTGTACTTTCAGGCAAGAAGAGATGAAAAAAGGAAGAATCACTTGTGGGACTGGAGTATGGGACACTAGCATCCCTGTCGTGTTTCTTACATCCCAAAAGCACGTGGGCTTGGAGAGCAGCAGTTGTGTGAAAAGGGGAGAAAAAAGTATCCCGGTATTTTTGGTTTGGGCCTCAACAGAACATCTGTCGAAAAATAATGACCCGTTGGACATACAGGTGTCCGTTTCAGCAGGCAGCAGCAAAGGGCCACCAAGCCCTGCTGTTGACCTTCAGCATCGGGAAGATCTGCACCCCAGCTGCAGTTGCAGGAGCTGGAACCACATCCAGAGTTGCTTCTGAGGCTTCTGCCCATGGACTTTGGGGACCAGCGGCAGGATATCAGCAAACAACGGAAACATGGTTAAGTACAAACTTCTGTTTTCTACTGACTGGGCCTTAGGTGTTTTGGTTCATTATCTTTGAAGCTTTCAGGCCCACGGCCAGACCTCTCTGTAGAGGTGTACCATTTGCAGCAGATGAGGTCTTTGTCCTCCAGGCCAGGAGGGCTTTGGGGAGGTGGCTGGCCGGAACACAAGCTGGCAGAAGAGGGACTGTGGCACAGGGTCTCCCTATCCCAGGTGCCCACAGCTCTTGGGGAAGTGATGTCCTGGTGCTACCTGCACGTCCAGGGGACGGTGTGTCCGCCTGGAGAGCCGGGGGAGCAGGGAGAGACTCAACACCTGGCTTCCTCTGGGTTGTTTGGGGCTCGTGTGCATGGAAAAAAATGTTTTTTTTTTCAGGACCTTTGTTACCCAAGGGGCTCATTTTAATGTGATTTAGTACAGGAGAGAGAGTGGCAGGTCTGTTTTTTGGGTTACATTCAATCAATTGGGTTACATCAAGATGAAGCCGAGAGGGGAAGTTGTGGCATCTGTAGGGAGACACTCTGGTAATTAGCATCCACTGTAAATCACATTGAAGTTTCCTGTGGGAGTTAACAGCATGGGGTGCTGTATGTGAGGCTCCTGTGTTTCTGACTGCGTTTTAAATCACAAGAATAGAGTTATTTGGAACACGTTGCTTTTTCGGTTTTGCAAAAAGAAAAAAGCTGTCTTTAACCAGCCTGAAAGGAATTGTTATTGTTTTCGGGTACGCGAAATGCAGATTTTTGCCCACTCCTCTCTCAACCAACCAGGAACGAAACACCCGCGCCCCGAGGCGGGGAGCCGGCCGGGCGGGACGGGCCCGGCCCCTGGGCCAAGATGGCGCCTGGCCCGCGCCTCACCGGCGGACACGTCTGTGTGCCCGACCTCGCCCCCGCCCCGCCCCCTCCGCTCGCGGCGTTCGCGCCAAAGCGCCCCGTGACGCGTCCGTGCGTAGTCCCGCCCCCACCCTCCGTGTTTTCAAACCCAGGGGGCGGGCGTGATTGGCTGGCGTGCGCGCCACGTGACTAACGGTCGCGGGAAAGCCGCGGAGTCCGAACAGCGCGAGGCGAGCTGTGCCCGGGGGTAGCGCCGTGCGGAGCCGCCGCCGCCGCACCCAGGGGTGCCGCGCAGGCACAGCGACAGCGGGCGCGGCCGGGCTCGGCCGTCAGCGGGGCTCGCAGCTGAGCCGCCATGAGCTTTCTGAGTTTGCAGCAGGCGGCGCCGCCGCGGCGGGTCTCGGCCCGGCGGGCGGCCGCCCCGATCCGTCAGAAGCTGCTGTTCCTGAGCGGCCACAGTGACTGCGAGGAGGAGGAGGAGGACGAGGAGGAGGAAGGCGGCAGCAGCGGCAACAGCACCGGCGAGGACTCGGCCTTCCAGGAGGCGGACTCGCCGCTCTCGGCGGCTCGCACCCCGGCGCGGGGCGACCCACCCCTGCTGGAGGAAGAGGAGGAGGAGATGGAGCCAGCGGCGGCGCCGCTGCCGGACGAGGGGGACTCGTGGGAGGAGGAGGGGTTCGGCTCCTCTCCGGTGAAGTCGCCCGGAGCCTATTTCATGGCCGGCTCGCCTTCGCCGCCGCCCCCTCACAAGGGCCGCCGCTACTGCGGGCGCTCCCCGCCCCACCCGGCGGCTAGCGGTTACCGGGTGCGGAGCGAGGAGCCCAGCTCGCCGCTGCCCGACTACCCCGGCACCCCGCCTCACAAGACCTTCCGCAAGCTGCGCCTCTTCGACACGCCGCACACCCCCAAGGTGAGACACCCGCCCCGGGGCCCCCCTGACCGGGCTGAGGGCGGAGGGAGGGGGTATGTTGGGCCGGGCAGGGCTCGGCGGCCGGCCCGCCCCCGGCGGGCTGGGGTGGGGGTCCGCGCTCGGCGGTTGAAGCGTGGGGGTTGGGGGCCGGCGGCGGGGCCATCGCCCGCCCGTAACGGCAAGTTGGCGTCTGCCCCGGGGACCTGCCCACAGCCCGTCCGTTACGGTTATGTAACCCGCGGCACGGCCGGCCGCTCGCCCGCCGGTGGGCCCGGCGGGGCGGGTGCGGCGTTAAAGGGCGAGGGGGCGGCGCCTCGCCCTCAGCCCGGCCGCGGGGCCTCTCGGTTCGCCCCGCCGCCAGGGCTGCCGCTAACGGCGGAGCGGAAGGAGCACCGTCCGCCCCCGAAACCTCCCGATCGTGTGTCTTGTCCCGTAGCGTGACTGCGGGCGTGGAACAATCCCCTCGGACGTATACGCTTATCTATAAAAATCATAGATGTAAAAATGTATTTATAAATAAATATATGAGTACCCTGCTTTCTCTATGCTCTGTGGAAAAGATTTTAGAAAAGGGTAAAAGTGGAATATTAAAATAAAATATGTTGCTGTCGTGTGAGCGTTTGTACCTTTATAACCAGAAAGTTAAAGCTTGAACTGGAATCGGCTCCTGCGCGTCTGTCAGTGCACGGGGATGCCTGGAGTACTACCATTGTACCACACGCCAGCGCAAGTGCGGGTCTGCACTGACTCCTGCGCCCAATGTAAAAGGCTGTTTGAGGGATAGGTGGCTCTTAAGTCTGTCAATAACAGACTTTTTGGAAGGCATTTCAAGTCTTGAACTCGACGCTTATGTAAAACACCATATAGTGAATTTAAGTCTAGTGATAATAGGCTTGTTTTCCTCATTACTTTTCATATTGCCCTTTAGAAGTAATCCAGGGATAATCCCCAGGGATAATCTCCCAGGGGTCTATAGACTATAGATTGAAAGCAACTGACTTAAAGGTGCGAGGAAGGCAACCTTGTTAATTGGTTTTTCTACACCTTCTGCCTCAAATGAGGTTTCATTGGTAGAAATCAGTGGTACCTGTTGGGAAATAATAAAATTGGTGATGATCTTGTGCTGAATCAGGAGCAGGTGCTTCAGAAATGGAAGAGGCTTGTGGATTGTGACACTAAAACAAGGTCTTAACACTGTGGTTGAGTGGGATTCTTAAATTAGGTGTCCAAATTCCACATGAATTATCTTGGAGAGGTTACCCTTGAAATCTGGAAGAATCAGTTATGGTATCCAGTGGAAGTACTGAAATGTGTGTTGAGATGCCCAGCGATTTATAGGTCTTCATCTAGTCCAGATTTGGGGAGTGCAGTTGAGGTTCCCACATATCAGCCTTCTTCCCTATGGTGGTTTAGGCTTTAGGGATGTCAGTTCTTTATTTTGTAAGGTTTTGCGAGGGTAAGGCGATGCTCCTGCTTGTGATCCAGTAGGTCAGTGGTTGGCATCCTCACCAGGGTGTAGGAGACTTGGGTGTAAACTTCCCTACTTAAGTGGTAGAGGTTTCGTCATGTGCCTGGAAAATGCCTGGCCTGACAGATTGCCACGCAAAAGATCTGGCTTGGATATTGAACTGACAGCGCGTTAGTGATGTCAATTCTTGAGCAATTCTTTGTAGGCTCATGAAGAGGCATCTGTGCATCAGTATTAAATCTTTTATTTACTTATCTTTTTTTAGTTTGTCACCTAAATTTGTAGTCACCAAAGGCCATTTCCTACATCTGATCTAACTTTCATATTTTGTACATGAACATTATGGTGATATAGAACAGGATGGTCCATGAGTTTCATCTGTGTTCATTTCAGGGACAAAGAATTGTCCAAGAAGTTTAGGTGATGACATGATAAGAGACAGAAAAACACTGCTCTCATAATCTTTCCTGTCTTCTAAAAATTATTTTAATAGTCAGTGTTTCCTTTAACACTTTTTGTGTGGCGTGTAAAGCCTAATAGCTTCTTTGGAACTCTTTTTGATGGAAATGCAGGTATTTAAACAACTCATGATAACTTTGATAAGACAGTATTGTAATGATGGCTTTGAAGCATGACCTGACTGTGTCTAAATCAAAAATCAACGTTGAGGCTATAAATGTCTGTCTTCTGTTTTGTTTTTTTAATAAATGTAGAGTTTGCTTTCTAAAGCACAAGGAATAGGCTCCAGCTCAGTCAAACTTCGAGGGGGCTCTCTATTTATGAATGTTGGGAAATCGGAGAAGCAAGAAGAAGATATCAGACAAACACCTCATGTGAACATTAATCCTTTCACTCCTGATTCCATGTTCCTTCACAACTCTGAAGGAAGATGTCGTAGGAGGAAGAGAACACACTGGAATGAGTGAGTAACTTCTGTCTTTGTTAAGCTTATCTTTAGAACTACTTCTAGCTGCAAAAGTTTTGTTACAAATTGCTTCTTTTAAAGTATTTCCTTGCAAATCTGTTAGCGATGCATAATATAGGTTTTAAAGTATCTGCTCTGAGATGCATGATATTATGAAATAACCATTTAGCACTAGATCTTTTGATCAATATACAGAGAGGATAGACAAGGCTGTGTCCTACAGTCTTTTTACCTGACTGAATGAGCTATGCACAGTCTCTTTTTGAGGAGGGAAAAACACATTAAATACTAGTATGAAACATGAAGAAAGAAACAGTGTCTTTATTTTATGAGTTTGTGCTTATAAATGTAGCTAACAATTAGTTAAACTAAACTTCAGTAGAATGGGAGAATTGAATCTCAGAAGAATCAACAACTGCTAGACTTCAGTTTTAAGTTTGTTTAAGCCGTATTACTTCTGCAAAAGTAACTGGTGTGAATTTCAGCTCTTGTGGAGAGGACATGGAAGCAAGTGATGGAGAGCCTGAAGATGAAACTATCAGACCTGCAAAGGTAATTAATCTTTGGAAGTTGATTCTAAGTTTGGAAGTTTGTGTATCTGCAGATCTAAGGATTTTCCTTTCTAATCTTTGCAGAGGATAACAATAACAGAAAGTAATATGAAGTCACGGTATGCAACTGAATTTCATGAGTTGGAGAAGATTGGGTCTGGTGAATTTGGTTCTGTGTTTAAATGTGTGAAGAGGCTTGATGGCTGTATTTATGCAATAAAGCGATCCAAGAAACCTTTAGCTGGCTCAGTGGATGAGTGAGTATTTACTACTATTAAAAGTTAAAAGTCACCTCTTGATGCTTTTTCCTCCCCTGTATTGGTGTCTAGAAAAGGCATTTAAGAGAAAGGTATAGTTATACATGAATTAAATGTGAAACAGATACAATTTTGAAGTCACTAGCAGACATTTGTCCCAATATTCTGTGTGGGAACAGATTGTTCTTATCTGGAAAGTAAGAATAATACTTGCGTTAATGGCAGGAGGGACTATATGAATAAACTGTGCAGCGATGATCCTTTGAGATATGAAAGGAAAGCAGTATTCCCAACTAGGTCCTTTTCCTTGTTAACTTGAGTGACATGCAGATTTGTTAACTTAGTTTTGAGGTATTTTTTGGCATTTGTGAATGAGCCTGTGATTCTTGACATTTTCCCCACTGTTTTAAAAGTTAAAATATAAAACTCCACAGGTTTGAGTTGCTCAAAATTGCATACCAGACTTACCCACAAGAAGTTAGGCATGTTGAGTTCGGTCATACTTCTGGCTTATCATTATCTTCATTTTTTTCCTAAAACTTCAGTGATGCTTCTCAAAGCTTGCTGCTGGTTGGAAAGTACGTAATGGAGGTGGCAGCTCCCTCAAGAATTATCTGCAATAAAGCCTTTTTTTTTTTTTCAGGTTCCACATACTTAGTCTTTTAATACAATGTAAATTATTTTAGCTGTTTGGATGTAAGTACAAATACATCTTAAGGTGCCATAGAACTGAATATGAAGATTTTAGAAACCTGAGCTGTCAGAGGGGCACGATATTATAATAAGTGTTTCTATCAAGCTGAAATAGGACTGATTTCATCTCATAATATTCTTCTGTGCACTTATTTTTTGTGACTGTAACAGGCAAAATGCTTTAAGAGAGGTATATGCGCATGCAGTTCTGGGACAGCATTCTCATGTAGTAAGATACTACTCTGCATGGGCAGAAGATGATCATATGCTTATACAGAATGAATATTGCAATGGTAAGTAAAGTTTATCGCTCGTTCTGAACTTGCTTTCAAAAAATTTTTGAAGATATACAGATATCTCTACAAATCCCTAGGACTAGTTAGGAATTGATTGCCCTAGACATAGCTCATACCATCACTGTCTCAAATGTCTGATGTTCTTTGCTGCTGCCAAAGGCATATTAGATATATGAAGCAAAAACTGTACAAAATTGCAAAGTCTTAAGTCTTCAAGAATATTGGAAGTACAGTGAGGCATGTGTGAGCAGCAAAACTGTTCTTTCTTCTGTACAATAGTACAAGCTGGAATAGAGACAATTACCAGAGAGTTTCCTTTAGAAAGGGAGGTGGACCTGATTTATGAAGCTTTTTGCTATGTCTGATACCCTGACAGAGATTTGGAAGAGGGAGAGAGGTCTTTTTCCATTCTGTTGGTATCCTGTTAATTTGCATGGCAACTACAGGAGAAAAATAATTTTATTATATTACATGGCTATAAAGAGGGGGATACTACACTAGATTTTTATGCTTCTTATGTATCATCAGCAAGTTCTTGGGGATATGTTCACTGTCAATTTTGGAAGCCAGTTGTACTTACTTTTGGAAGCAAGTTGTCATTACTTTATCAACTGTTTGGTGTAAAATAATTAGTTGTTTTCTTTAATGTTGCTTTAGGTGGCAGTTTAGCAGATGCCATAAGTGAAAATTACAGGAATATGCGTTATTTTACTGAACCAGAACTGAAGGACCTGTTACTTCAGGTGGCTCGAGGCTTAAAGTACATTCATTCAATGTCACTTGTACACATGGATATCAAACCTAGTAAGTTTGTAAACCGCTTTACTCTGTATTGACAACTTCCTCAGTTAATTTAATCTGCTGTAGAAAAATGAACAGTTAGCCACACCTTACTAACTGTAAATTCTTCACTGAAGTTCTAAATAGCTGTACAAAGATGTCAGTTATAAAATTGGCTAGCAGACTTAAACTGTTGAGTTTATCTTGGGTCCTTTTTGTGTAGTTGACTCTACTTGCATAACACTTGGCTCCCATCCCAGCAGAGGGGCCAGCGCAAGCAAGTTATAGTTTCTCGCTCAAGGAACTGGGTATGTGTACATCTAGAACTTCTGTGTGGCTAAAGCAAGCTGTAGTGAAACTAGAGGAAGTAGAAATTGGATATAAACTGGATTTTTTTTTAGACATTCTGCTCCTTTTTCAGGTAATATTTTCATATCTAGGACATCAGTCCCAACTACAACTTCAGAAGAAGGTGATGATGATGACTGGTCATCTGATAGAGTCATATTTAAAATAGGTGAGAAGCAGCACACTTGTGCTCAAAAGAATTGTATTGTCTATTTGTCTTCTGAAAAAGACCAAAAAAAATTTCATTTCTTTTTGCAGGTGACCTTGGTCATGTAACTCGAGTATCAAGTCCACAAGTGGAGGAAGGGGATAGCCGTTTTCTTGCAAATGAAGTCCTACAAGAGGTAACTGTTCTGTTTAAGGAAAATAGTGATGTTGGGTCTGCATGCTGTTTTCTTTAGAGTACTGAGTTGCTGTCTGCCACCTCCTCGCTGGAGGAGAAGCTACCTAAATGGTATACCCTTGAACACTGGTAGTACTTAGAAGGGGAATGTAATATTGTGGATGTGTTCTGTGCTGAATAGTTTAGCTGTCTTAACACTGTGTGGTATGTGTAGTAAACTTATTTTTCTTTATTTTCAAGAACTACACTCATTTGCCAAAAGCAGATATTTTTGCTCTTGCTCTGACTGTTGTGTGTGCTGCTGGGGCTGAACCACTTCCAACTAATGGGGACCAATGGCATGAAATTCGACAAGGAAAACTACCTAGAATACCACAAGTGCTTTCTCAAGAATTACTAGACTTACTGAAAGTAAGAACTCTTGCACCAGTGGCTCACTGATTAGTGTAATTCACTGTATTACTGGCCTTAACTAGAATGCCTTATTTTCTTTTTTCCAAGGTTATGATTAATCCTGATCCAGAGAAAAGGCCTTCAGCTGTGGCACTAGTCAAGCATTCAGTGCTTCTCTCTGCTGCAAAAAAGAGTGCAGAGCAGCTCCGGATAGAACTGAATGCTGAAAAATTCAAAAACTCTCTCTTGCAGAAGTAAGTAGTTCCTTGGGGTCCTTAAATATAACTTAATTTCTAATGGGTTTTCATATGATAGTAGAGTAATGGTAAAACAGGACCATCCTTGTTTCTGCATGAGATCCGCAAATCTGTATGCACATACATCCCTGAGAGTACAAAGTGGGTCATGTAACTTTAAAAGGAGCTTTCTCCATAGAAGGAACTTCTGGAACGCTTTAAGGGAATCTCAACTACACTGTTAGTATTCAAGGCATACAAACCATTACAGTTTTTAAGAAATGTTTCAAGCATAATGCATACTTTTGTGACATGTATAGTGTAACTTACATCTGTATTATTTGAACCTGTGTGTTCCTAGGTCATCTGTACATTGAAACACATTGGAAAACATGACTTAAATGAGCTGTTTTGAACTTAAATGAAATGGCACATCAGGAATGGTTCTGGACTAATTTTGACTTGTACACAGTAGTGTTATTAGGTTACCAGAGAGTCATTTGTATTGTGAGGTCTTTTTGTCCTACCCCTTGCTCAAACACACAACTCCAAATTAACGCTTTGAAGAAGAGATTCCCTTTAGGGAAGTCTGATTTCTGCTTAAGTTTCAGAGAAAGAGTAAGTCAAGAAGCAATCATCTGAACCTTTCATTGCAGTTAACTTTGCACATATTATGTGTAATAGGCAGGCTTTTATAAGGGAATATAGAACAGCAATTACTTTGACTGGCTCATTTTGAATGGAGGTGTTAACTTCTCATTTGGATTTTCTCCATTGCTATCTGCTTATCTTACCATTGCTACAGTCTGAATGTAGCCAGACTTGCCATTTTAGATGGTTATCTTTATAATCTTCTTATGAATTACACTGATTGCAGAAAGAATAATTTGACAGTTTGTGCAGGTTATTCAAGGACAGATTTGCTGAGGTAACTTGCTTGCTTGTATAAAGACAACGTTTTTTTGTATCATGTGAAAGGAGAAGTTGGCAAAGCTAATATTTTATGAAGACTAATTCTGGCCTGGCAACAAGTAGGGTACGTCTTTATAAAATAACTGTAAATTCAAGAATGATTTTAAAAGAATGTTTATCCACAGTAACTTTTAATGTTGTGTGGGATAGTGTTCCATAAAATAATTCAGGTAGGTATTTCTGGTTTATTTTGGTTTTTTAACACTCCTGCATTTGACTCATTTAAGATAGCATTTGTGTATATAAATTACCATCAGTGAAAGGAATCCTTGTAAGGGAACTCAGCTTTTCACTGTGTCATCTTATTTAGAGGAAGGAAGAATTCAGGATTCAACTTCTAAGGAAGAATGGTAGTTTACTGTGGTGCGTGGGTGTGCCCATGTGTGTGCATTTGTGACTGACGTTTAATCTTTAGGGAAGATGACTAAAAATTGATTGTGTTCTCTTGCAGTGAACTGACACAGGGGTAACGTGGGGCAGATTAGACAGGGAATGGGTGTTCATGAATAATACTTTGGATAAAAGTGAGAAACGGGAGTAGCTTATTAAACTAAAATATGTAATTTAAAACTAAATAACAACCACACCAATATACAGCAAGCTTGTAAAATTTGATCTCGTTTTGGAGTCCAAATGTGAAGTGAGATTACAAATACTAGTTCTTAGGGTAGAGAAAAAATTTTGAGTGATAGTTTCGGATAGGAGAAGGAAAAGAGTACGGAGGGAATCCTTACAGCTAGCCGTATGTCAACATTTAAGGAAAGGAGAAAAAGGGTGTGTGGGAAAACCCTTGATAAAGATAACTTTGATCTTTAGTCAGACTATTTCATAGTTTTATCCTTAGTTTTATTTAACTTTGTCCTCAAACTGAGTATTGGTAATTCTCTGAAACAGAATAGTTGATGGAACGTTGCATGGGCACAATGGCCTGTGCTACCCTCAGTGTCTCAGCCTTGCAGTTTTGGGCTCAAATTTTCATGTTAGGCAAAAAAGATTTAGGTGGTGATAAGCTTTTGATGTGGGTATGCAAAAGGAAAAGGATGCTTCCCTAGTTGTATGTTGCCAGTTACGTTCATCTAAGTGTGTGTCTGTTTGTGTGAAACTTCACAGAAGTTCCGTTGTGGCTGAATGCTTCATTTGGGCAAACCTCAGTAAGTAGCTCTTCAGTGATTTATCATACAGCATCCTACTGTGTTCTGGTAATTGAAGTGTTGATCTGCTTATAAAAGGCTGGATTTCAAATTCTGACTGAGTTGTGTGAATTTCTCATTTCCTGTCCTTGTTGTTCGAAAGAAAGAACATTTAAGACAAGTAAGGAACATCCTACTTCTGTCCTCTGGGTTGTGAACAGGTGGATGCAAATGATAATGGTCTTAGTATGACCTAACCTGATGAAAGTCTTTAGTTCTGAACTGCTGTGATTCATTTGAAATGCTCCTGCTGTGATACGCCCATAAGTCGTTACCGATACCGTTGCACAAGTGTGACTCTGTGTCTTGCAGGGAGCTGAAGAAGGCACAGATGGCAAAGGCCGCAGCTGAGGAGCGAGCACTGTTCACTGACAGAATGACAACTAGATCTACAACACAAAATAGACCATCTCGACTCATTGGAAAGAAAATGAACCGCTCAGTTAGTCTTACTATATACTAACTGTGAAGTCTAAAAGAACTACTGAGGATGGCGATAGCATCTCTGCCGGATTGAAGCCCAAGGAGTTGAAGGAAGCACTCAGTTCCTGGTTTCTTGTCCTGTCTCTGATCAGTGTCACTAGTTTTACAGGAATCGCTTCTGGGTTTTTACTTCTACAATATGGCTGATTAGCTGTATTAACCATTTGAGTGAATGGACTCAGTTTCTATCTTGTCTATAGAGGATCCTGGATGCTAATCCATAAGCCTTTCAGTTACACTGTTAGATGTTACATCGTCCCAGGGTTAACCACTATAGTGGTGTGCTGCTTTGTAGTGTTATGGCATTTTAATAAGAAGTAATATCCCTAATGATCTTTAAGAGGGAGGGAGGGGGCCTTGCTTTCATAGTTACTGATTTTTTTGGAGCAGAGGGGAATACATTTTGAAAAACAGGCTTTAAGGCCACCTACACTCAATGTACCTGATGTCAGGTAGACTTTTATTGTGAATTTTATTTGTATATTCAACTGGGAGCACTTTGTAGGCATTGCATAAACCACAGCTTAGAAAACTGTGGAATTAAGTGCCATGTGGAACTGCTGCTATTTTTAGTTTGTTGTCCTCGCTGTAAAACTGTAGCATTAAAACAATCATTATTGTGTTAATAGGCTTCTTGTTAAAACAATTACGTGAAACGAATCTAAGCTGCATTTTAGTGAAGGCAGCATTTTTCTCTCAAAGCTAGTGCATTGTGAAATAATGCACCAATTTAATATTTGGACTCTGTATTAGTGTAGTGCAATTGTTAATGTCTTGGCTATTGATGTTTTGTAATTCTTTCTAATAAGGTTCTCTAAATGTTGATATTCTCTTCAGTTGTTCATTCTTGAGGCTATTGTATATTTTTTTTATGTTGGAGTACTTGTAAATAATTGTTTAGTGTAACTGTTCAGGTTGTTTTTCATTGTTTATGTACATAAGTTTGATTGTGCTTATAGTATACTATACTGAAACTGCAGTCTGAGATGCCAACAGACAAAGCTTAACTATTCCATTTTAAGTTCCAAAATGAACAGAATTTGGCCATCAGAACCTCTACTGGTGTTGGACCTAGGCTGACAAATGTTGCTAAAAATAGAACTGTTTTAATTACTGGCTTGTCTCTTCATTAATTTTAGTTTAAACAATGTTTCCCATTTGTGCTCTGTTTGTTCTTACTAGTGTTGAATTTGAATATTAAAGTTAAAAGTTTTGTTTAATATCGTCTAACACTTATTTAATGCTATAGTTGTGGAAATAAAATATTGAGTCAGGAATACGCTGTGGCAAGTCCTGATTAGATCTGCTTACTGCTCCTGTGTAATGCTTGTGATTCCCTCTTGTGAGAGATGAACTGATAAAACTACTCACTGATAGTTATGCTGGGAGAGAAGCCCCACAGTCTGTGCATTAGTACCTTTAGCAGTCTGTCTCTACAGCTTTAGAAATGGTACCGTGTGGTGGAAAGATGAAGCCCCTGGAAGATCTGAAGTGGAGCCACGACTGTGAAGATGGGGGACTAGGTGAAACTATGTGAAGAAAGACCTGGATCTAAGGTAAGGAGGAAAAAGCATGAATTGCTGAGAATGGGAAGAGAACTGCTTATTTAGAAATTAGGAAGAAAATAGTGGGAGGAACTGAGACAGTAACAGTGTGTTCTGTGGCTTGGATGCAAAATATTTATGCATATGCATTCTACCTTGTGTAAAGAAGACATACAGTAAAATTAATAAAGGCTTAATACATTAGTCTGTTGGGGAAGCTTTTACACTGCTAAATATTTCTATTTGTCAGAAGTCTCAGTGCTGTTCGTTTATGACAAATTCAGAGGCTTGGTTTAGGTAACTGTTCTCTGAATATACAGTTCTCATCAGTAAAAACCGATAGGCTGGAATACCTTTTACGTTTTTACTTTGTATGATAGTCCTGTCTTGTTTGTGAGAGAACTTAGAATGTCTCATCTGGTTTTGTTGCTCATCTACGCTAAATGAGACCTCTCTTAAAGTATACTTCTAAACAGTCATAAAACTGTTTATAAACTGTCATAAAACTTCTAAACAGTCATAACTGATGATGGGGGATCAACAGACTTAATAAGGCTTTCTCCTATAGTGTAAATAAATTTGATCTACCTATGATAATTATCTGCTCTTGCATCACTCATTTTCAGAGGCTTGTAACATCAGTACAGGTATTCCTGTGTACAGCTTGTTTGTGCAGCAGCTTGTAGAAGTGTACTCTTCGCTGGCTAAAAAAACTGGCTGGATGGCTGGGCCCAAAGAGTGGTGGTGAACGGAGTTAAATCTGTTTGGTGGCCGGTCACAAGTGGTGTTCCCCGGGGCTCAGTACTGTGACTGGTTCCGTTTAATATCAACAACCTGGACGAGGGGATCAAGTGCACCCTCAGAAGATGCCAAGATGTGCAGGAGTGTTGATCTGCTTGTGGGTAGGAAGGCTTTACAAGAGGGATAGGGACAGGCTGGATCGATGGGCTGAGGCCAATGGTATGAGGTTCAACAAGGCCAAGTGCCAGGTCCTGCACTTGGGGCACAACGAGCCCACGCAATGCTACAGGCTTGGGGAAGGGCTGGAAAGCTGCCTGTCAGAAAAGGACCTGGGACTGTTGGTCAACGGCCGGCTGAAAATGAGCTGGTAGCGTGCCCAGGTGGCCAAGAAGGCCAATAGCATCCTGGCTTGTATCAGAAATAGCATGTCCAGCAGGACTAGGGAAGTGGTTGTCCCTTTGTACTTGGCACTGGTGAGGTCGCATCTCAAATACTGTGTTCAGTTTTGGGCCCCCTACTTACAGGGAAGGCATTGAGGTGCTGGAGTGGGTCCAGAGAAGGGCAATGAAGGCTGCTGAGGGGTCTGAGGAGCAGCTGAGGGAAGTGGGATTGTTTAGCCTGGAGAAAAGGAGGCTGAGGGGAAACCTTATTGCTCTCTACAACTACCTGAAAGGAGCTTGTAGTGAGGTGGGGGTCAGCTCCCAAGTAACAAGCGATAGGATGAGAGATAACAGCCTCAAATTGTACCAGGGGAGGTTTAGGATAGGTATTAGGAAAAATTTCTTCACCAGAAGGGTTGTCAAGCACCAGAACAGGCTGCCCAGGGAAGTGGTTGAGTCACCATCCCTGGAAGTATTTAAAAGATGTGTAGATGTGGTGCTTAGGGACGTGGTTTCATGGTAGACTTGGCAGTGCTAGGTTAATGGTTGGGCTCGATGATCTTAAGGGCCTTTTCTGACCTAATTGATTACATGATTCTATTGTGTTGCTGGTCACAGGTTTTGTATCTGCTATGGAAGGGATGCCCGGCCTAAACCATGCAACTGAAGTAGCTTTGAATGTTTTAACCTTCTGCCATGTGCCAAGGAGCTTCAGGGTTTTTAAGTACTTTATAGGAGCAGTAAGAGTGATGAAATTTTATCTCAAATTTTCCTAAGCTTTCCTGAGGCGAATGGCGAGGCTGAGAATCCTGGCCCCAACCATGGCCAGGCCATTTGGAAAGTGTGCGTTAAATGCTTCTCATGAATGCTACAGCATTCAGTGAGTCACGACTCAGAATCTTGTTGACTGAGAAGTGGTATCTATTTTCACTGACATGGAAGGGTTTTCCTTCTTTTTTAATAGAAACAATCTTAAAATAACTTCAGTAGCTTACAAATTTATTGCAAAAACAATACTTGGGCAAAACTTGTGTGTAGTTAAGCAAGCCACTTTTTCAGGTGGAAGAAGAAGCTACTAGCCTCTTGCAAAATGTAGAGATGTCAGTTGAAGACATTCTACCAAGCATGGTGTAACACAAGGAGCTCCAGCACTTTAGGAAGAAAGCTTTATCTCAGTTTAAAAAGCAAGCTTTAGAGTTGGGTGGCAAACAATAGCTACATTTAATGTTTAACCATTTTTCTTGTGAATGCACCTAGCTTAATTTTCCAATACAGAATCCCTGACTTTTTGAAGAAATACATAGAAAGAGAACCTAAAAATAACTGAAAACAAGTATTTTATATCCCCACCTCCTCTAGATATTTGTCTGCTTCATTGTCTTCTGTCTTTGAATATAAATTCAGTGTCTGTAATCCATCTTCTAATGATAGGTTACTGGACAACACTACCTGCCTAGTCTTGCTGCCTCTCGTGCCCAAAGAGTGGGTGGCGTGGTGGCCTAAAGCTCTTACAGAGTTAGTTCCCTGTAAAGACATGACACCACTTAACACCGACAAATGCTGCTTTCCAAAAGAATATTCTGAAATTGTTCCATCTAAATGATTTCTTTGTGGATGCATTCTCTTCCGATGTGAATTGCAGGTGTCAAGGATACCAAGGATTAACCACTCTTTGGATAATTCATCTTGTGAATTAAACCTTTCTGTATTCAACCTGTATTGATGGTCCTTTGTTTGTCATTGTTTTTCAGGCTAAACCATTATAATCAAATCATAAATGCTATATTTTTAAAAATATTTTGAGTCACATATGGTATTCAAATACTATATGAAATTCTATTTATGCCATTACTGTTGAACCAAAATTGGATTTATTGGGAGAATAATTTTTCCAGAAAACAATATGGTGATAGTCATGCATATACTACTGGTCGATTATAGCCGTGAAGGCCAAGAAATGGACAAGGAATATGTCTGTAAAGAGAAGTCAGCACCTCCTGGTTGGAAACTGGAGCATAACTAGAAATTGTTCTGCTTCCATAGATTGCATATCAAATGCCTAGCAATTTTTGGCATGAATTACTAATATCATGTTACTCTTTTTTTTTTTGTGTGTTGTTAATGTTAAGCTATTGCTACACAGCATTTGTCTAGGGTTTGTTTTATTTTTTTCTTCCCAAGTTCCATAGAATAGCTTGGGTTAAAAGGGACCTTTAAGGTCATCTAGTCCAACCCCCTGCAATAAGCAGGGACGTCTTCAACTAGATCAGGTTGCTCAGAGGCCTTGTCCTATCGGCTCACTGATTTCCTGCTTCCCCTGTCCCGAATCCAAGCTGTTGATTAACACAGACCTAATAACACATTTTATTTTAGTTGGGATGGATCTGAATTAGTACGACCTGAAACACTTACTGACTACTTGGCTTTTTTATGAAGTTATGGACAAGCTTTACCTCCACCTAGAAATGGAGGTAGGCACTACTTGTATGTTTGAAAATAGGATTTCAATTTCGTAGATTGCATTACTTTAGACATTTTAAAGCTTCATGAATAAAAGTATACTTTGTCACCCTATTCTTCTTGAACTGGGGGGAAAAAAGAATGTGCCATGCATTGTTTGACCCTTTACCAAAAGCTGACCAGCTTGACCTTGTCTTTAATGTGTTTTGTAGTCTCCAGCAACACCTGCTGGACAAAACAGTCAACTGTACACTAAATTTTTGTCTTTAAAGTGTTTGTGTGCTAGTATGACACTCGACCCTGACTGTTAGAAATCATTGTCTCATTATGCAGCATTGATTGAGCATTCTTGCCGGCAGTAGCTCAGGTAAGTGTTGACTTGTATTTTCTCATCCACACCACCCCCCTCGTTTCTGTGGGCTCGCAAAAGACATCCTCCCGATTTCATCATATATGTGGTTTGGTATATACATGTATGTGTGCTTAATAAATCTCTGCATGTGTGCTACCTATGAATATCACTGCTGTAGCTGTGCTTGGGGACTCAGGTCTAAAGGCATGGCCAGCAAGAGTACAAAGTAGGGCTCTTCCCTGCCCGAACCTTCCCCTCTTTCAGTGAACCGTGGAAACCATCGGAGACAGCTGTGAACGAGCTCCCTTGGTTGGAGGCTGCTGAGCTGGTGTGTAGGTTCTCGTCTCAAGAAACACTGCAGAGAGAAAGGAGGAAGAAGCAGCGACTGGGCAGGACAGCACACAGGAAATTAAGGTCCCGCTCCTGTTTAAACAGTTGGAATCGGATGAAGATGCTATCTTCCCAGAGTATAATGGCATTGGGGGAGGGGAAAGGGAGGTGCCCCAAGGAGAGAAAATTGCTATGCCTAATTAAACAGGAAGCAATTTATTACTGCTTAACATGTTGCCCAGGGAGCTGAGGTTGTACATGCTTAAAAATTATCTGAGATTCTGGATAGTCTTGAAAAATCTGAAGACTTGATTTCAAAGATCTTCCTTTTGCCAGTCATTTGACTCCCTTCTAATATGCAGCATCAATATTTAGCATGACATCTGAATAATCATGCTGGTCTAAATGGATTTCTCCAACTCAAGATGAAAGCAGAATAACTGGCCTAATTCTAATTCATGATCTATGTATCCCTAGGGTTACTGCTGGATAAGACATAAAAACTGCTGTTACTGAATTACCATTTATACCCAGGAAAAGATTTTGTGTTCAGCCTGCATCCTGATGGAGAAGATCTTGTTCTTCTATTGATTTACAGACAATAGAATGCACCGCTAATGGAAGTATTTTAGGCAAGGTGTTCTGTAGGAATAGGGATGGGGAGAAATACTTCCTATTCCTAACATTTAGTAGTCTCGTGTGCTGCTGATCTTGGGTGATCTTCCTACCTCTGCAGCTGTTTCCTCCTGCCTCTTTTCACTCTCAGCTACTTAGGTGTTAAGATATTTAGGATAGAATCTCTCCATATGTTTGTTCCGTACCTCAGCAAATAGGATTTTGATCTCCTTTTGGTTTTGTAGACACTGAGTCAATATTGATCGACAGTCTTCTACACTAACCCTGCTTACATGGCTTTTTCCATTGACCATGTCTCTCTCCAGTTTCCATCCCAAAAGACGGTATCAGGTGGTTACTGCAGTACACACCTGGGATTTAATTTCCCCTTCCTTTCTGCAAGTAAGGTATCTCTGTGGTATTCTGTTCTACAGTGAGTTCTGCAACTTGGTGAGAAAAACCTTATCAGCTGCAAGTGTAGAGTAAGATGTGTGTTACCAGGGGGGAACTGAAAGGTAACTTAGTGCTCCGTGTTTTACCGCTTCATTATGTTTCTTTTGTCACGTTTGAATAGAAATGCATGTGTTGTGCATACGTGTATAAGAAAAGAAAACTTTGCTGGCATCACTTTAAAGACTGCTTTAGAAGTCTTAGAAATGAATGGAAAATTAACTTATTTTTTTGTGGGAGTAACTGAGCTGCCATTCTGATGCTGCATCTAATGCTGCTTCCTATTTCACCCAAAATAATTTTCATGCTTAATTTCTACGTAGTTTCATTGAGAATGTTTGAGGCATGGGTATAAGGCCAGAGATAAAACTTTTTTAAGTGGTTTGTTTTGTTTTGGTTTTTTAATAATAGAAAAACCAAATTCCTCAAATGGCTTGAGGACTGGGTTATAGTAAAATGTGAAATATACTTACTGTTTTTTACACTGTCCCCCAATCCTTCCTTAAGATGTTTTATGGTGGGACAAGTCTGTTCAGAAACTCTCACACACCAATCATGAACGCTGGCATTTGCTTTAGTTTTATTTTTTGATGAAGCTGCTGTGAAATGGCAGATACTGGAAACACAATTTGCTACAAAGTTGGCTTAATGGTTTTCAATTTCTGTTTGCTTCAGTTTAGTTTTCCTGTGGAGGATGAAAATGACTGATTTCGTTCATCCTGACAGTTCAGGAAGATTTTTCTCTGGGCTAACAATGAGCAGAAGGCTGAGTTGCTCCTGTGTCTGAATTCTTTCCTTGGTGGCAGTTTAACTGACTCAGTGGCATAAAACAAAATTAGTAACAGTTTAAGTGCGTAATCTTTCCTCTGGTTAGAGCCTTTCTGACAAATACTTATTATTTGGCTAACAAGGACTAATTAAGCTTCTGCAGGGAGGAGGAAGAGAAAAGTGATTGACCTCTTAAGGCTGAGCCTCAGCAGGGTCTAACTAAAGCTTCTTCCTGAAAGTGTGAGTCACTCTCTGAGACTGTGAGCCAGTTCTCCCCTCCCGGATCTCCTCACCACCCTTCAGTCGTGTTTTTAACTGTGGTGAGCAAACAAGGTTAGAATAAGCACAGATTTAAAGTAAAGTTGCCGAGATCTCTGACAACTGTCAAGAAAAGCAAAAGTGTAAGTTGCATCAGAACTTAGTTTTTTGTACCATGCAAGCAATTTAGAGGTTCTGTAGTGCTACCAAGGACTTAATGATTAACTGTGATCACTGTTAATTAATGTTCCATGGATTACATGTCAATCTTATCTTCAAAGGTTTAGAATGTAAAGTCTTTGATAAGCAAAGATTCAGACTAGCACATTAAAACAGAAGAGCTGCTTAAAATAACTCACACGTTGGGTGTGGATGCAGTTAGTCCTGTAACTTTGTGAAAGCTATTTTGGGTGAGTACAAAAAACAAAGGTGCTGTTCAACAGCAAGTTTATGTCTCCATACGAACTTCAGTTTAACTGTGTTTGCTCAATTAGTTCAATCCTGTAAAAACCATTTTAAATATGAGTATGCCTATATAAAATCATGTACTACTTTTATGTGTAACTTGTAAGTATCCTTTTGATTCCCTACCAAAAGCTGTAGCAGCAGAGGCTTATGTAAACTACTAATTTTAATGAAACATTTAAGCATGGACTGTTAACCTACTGACCTGAATGGAAATATTTATATTCTTAACGGAAAACAAATCCTGTTATGGCAAAGGATTTTAGTGTGTCATTTAAATCGGGAATAACAGAAGCCAGCAAAAAGAATGGAGAGAAGCACACAGGTGTTTTGTGCCCTTTTTTTTTCTTTTTTGTTTTACTATTCCTTTGTGGGACATTTTGTTTTAATTTCATTTTTCCACTCTATCGTTTTTATAAAAATGAGATACCAAAAATCACTGAACCCTGTTCAAAACAGAAACTAAGTCCCTGCCATGAGGAGATTCATGTGTAAACTATATTAATTGCTTTTCTTCAGTGACATGTCACAGAACCTAACTGTATTTTAATGCACCTGAATAGGGATGTTCTGTATTTACTGGTGACCTTGTGGTTGCTCAGCTACCAAATAAAATAAAATAGTTTGTTAGGTTATCTGCATATACAAAAGTTGTCTCCTTAAGTGGAACAGTTGTGTTCAAATATATTTCAAGATAGTAGATGTTTCTGGTAATACTAACATATATAATGTTAGCAAATCAGGTTCACTGGGAAATTTAATCCAATTAATCTTTGATGTTAATTGCATAGTTCACATCATAAAGGAGCATAAATAATTGTTTGTGGATTCCAAAGTCCTGAATAAACAATGGAGAAAAAAGTTAAGAAAAATGAGGCGGGGGGAAGGCTGCTAGGATATGCCTGGTGAATAAGGCAGGTTGTGTTGGGACTACTCACTGTGTTACTGAGAGATGATGACATCTCTGCACTGCTGGAGTATTTGTGTTGCTTCCTGTAAACTAGAGAAGACTCTAAGAAATAAAAATTACCAGAAATCTGTGGATGATTCTAGTCTCCCACTTGCCACATATAGAAAACTCATTTTCTGAATTATCACGTATGTGAATTAAAAGTACTTCCTACAGTGGACTTTGCTATCTGCTCATCTGTAGTGACCCTGACCAGAAGACCATTGTACGTCGAGGATTAGTGATCCACGTAAGGTAGGCCTGTGCCTGCTCGGCTTGTGCTGCACCGTGCTGCCGGTCCAGCCTGGCCTCCAGGCCCACGTGGGGCTGTGTCCCACAGCCGTGGGATGAATTTCCCATGTGATGGTACCAGAGGGGCCTGCACCAGCTCCCGCTTGGTGACCGTGATGACACCCCCTGTCTGGCCTGCCCTTTGTCTGGAAATGCAGCAAGAGGTTTTCATATGAGCATCCTTTCTGGTTGGCAGTAGAAATGATGTATAGAGTTGTTTCCTTGTAAGAAAATGCTGTAATAGCTTGGATGACCAAAATGATGTCACTTTTCCATGGGCAGGATCTGCGTGACGTGCAGATCCTTGATCAGAGGACTGGCTGATGCTGCACGGCTCAGGGTCCTCGGCACCTGGAGGACTGTAAGATTATCTACACTGTTCTCTCTGTTATAGTGTTAGCTCTAATAAATGGCATTTTAAGTGTAATTTGGAGTCTGAGTGCCTTTCTTACCGGGATGGTAATGAACCAGCACCACCTGGTGCATACCAGTCATCTTGCTGCACCTGCCAGAACCATTGCACTTAGAGAGCTATTTTTGTTCTGATGATGCAGTTGAATGAAGACTAAAGTTGGATGAAAACTTAAAATCTTTCTTTTTACCTTGTCTGTGATATGTCTTGAATTTGGGCTCTTAATGTTTGTGCTTAAAATCTGTGAAAATGAAAGCTTAACATGATTGTGAGCCGCATACTGTGAATTATCTCAGCTGAAGTATTCAAAGCATATATGCGGGTGCATTATCTTCTTGCCCCTTCTGGTCTAACGACAGCGTGAGCAGAGGAGTACCATGGAGGGCTGGGCTGGGAAGCACAAGGAGCGCGGGGACATCCCATGTCCCCCCACCGCAGCTGCTCTCACCAGTGCTTGGTCTGAACCCACAGCACTTACGAGGACTCAACACAAAAAAAAATCCCCAAAACAAACATAAAAACCCCATCCAACAAAGAAACTTCTTCCTTGTGATGGTATTTTGTACTGCTCCCGCTCTGGAAGTAGCGCTGAAGTTGTTTTCAGCCCTTCCCCCCCTTATTTTTGATGGCCCTTCATCCACTCTCGCTGTGCGCAGCCCTCCTTGCAAGCTACTTTTCCAAATTCTTGGGCCTGAAACAGTCCAGGGGGAAAGTTACTTTTCCCTGTGTGATGGCATCCTGCTGTGAAACCAGGCGCGGGGTGCCTCCTGCGGGGACGGCGCCACACGCGGGGGGCCGCCCCTGCCCTGCCCGGCGCGGGCTCGGCCGCCCCTCGGCCGGGCTCCCGCTCCCCTCAGCGCCTGGGGCCGCCCCGGCCCTCGCCTCCGAGGCGGGACGTGGCGGCTCCGGTTCCCGGGGCGGCGCCTGCGGAGCCGGGCAGGGCGGGCACCCGCCCCCGGGGCGGTGCGGGGCGGGCGCGGCGGCAGCGGCGGCGGGGCCCGGCCGGGCGAAGGCAGAGCGGCGGCGGGAGCGGGGCGGCAGCAGGCGGCGGGCCGGCCATGGTGGGCCTCAAGGAGGAGCTGCTGAAGTCCATCTGGCACGCCTTCACCGCTCTCGACCTCGACCGCAGCGGGAAGGTCTCCAAGTCCCAGCTCAAGGCAAGTGGGGCGGCCCGGCCCGGGCCGGCCGGGGGCAGCGGGGAGAGACGGGTGGCGGAGCCCGGGGGACGCGATGTGGGGCCGGGGCGCGATGTGGGTGTGAGGGGCCATGACACGGGCCTGGGCTGTCCCCACTGGCCACCTCCAGGTGGACATGGGGGTGCCCAGCCTGGGGCCTGTTGGAGGTGGTCACGCTTAGGGCCGGGTGAGGGAATGCAGCTGCCCCTCTTCGAAGCTCGCTTGAGGGCTGTGAATTGCGTGTCCTCCACTGAGGCCGTGGTTCCTGTGGCGCCTGGGTGCCTCCGTCCCGTGGGTGCTCGCATGGGCCCTGCCTTGTGCCCGAGGAGGCTGATTTTCATTCTGCCCGGGCAAGCGCTTCATCCTCCCTGAGATGTCGATGCACAAACCCTTGTTGTCCTTCTGGTCCGCTTTCAACCGCGTGTCCTTGGTACCCTTTCTGGCCAAAATCTTTTGTGGGGTAGCCACAAGGTCCCATCTATAGGGGTTGGCTGCGTCCAAGTGAAATTCATAGCTTGCCAAGGGGAGAGCGAGGTTCCACAGTGCTCTCTTATTTGGATATAAACAGGAGAATTAGTCAAGAGGCTCCAACTGTGCCATTCTTTCCTCAGCTTATACGCTGAAGTAATGTTTGTGCTCTTAAAAGAGCTCTCAGGCAGCTTGCTGAATCGGATCCCATCTTGGCCCTGCTTTATGGGACCGTCTTGGCCTGGGACTAATAGCAGGAATCTGGCTAAATAAATATTTTGAATAGGAACGCAACACCTGTTGGCATTTGAGACTGTGGGTCCTTGTACCGAGTGCTGGAGTTGTGTGTCGGCCACAAGGATGAGCTGAGGTGTGCGCCCTTTGTGGGATTGACTCCATGAGCGAAAGGGACCGTGCTGCGGGTGGTATTATTTCCAAGTCTGGTCAGTAGCTAATGGACTTTGTTTTCAGCATTATGTAATAAGTGCTGCAAGCAGCCTCTTCCTCTTCTCCTTTTTCTTCGCTCGGGGTGATCAGGCTGTGAGATAGCAGCAGCCTAACAGAAGTGGCTGCGGGGCAGGAGTCAGGCGAGAGGCCAGACCTGCCTGTGAGCTCAAGCTGAAAACCTGTGTGGGGTCCCGGGTCTTGTACAGGTGGCGTCACGAAAGCGAGTATTAGTGTTGCAGGACTAGCTGAAGTAGGTTGCAGAGAGGCGTTTTTTTATTGTCCTGCTTTTTAAAGCAATCCTGTTCTCCTGTCACACTGCCACACCTTGTGTGCGCTGCTGCGATTTGCATGCTCAGGGCAGTCACCCGGGAGGTGTGTCTGCAGCACGTGTTAGCATGCTGGCCGGTGAAGAAGCTGTCATGGTCACACAGGTGCTGGGGTGAGTTAAATGGCTAAAGAAGCAGCCAGGATGCTGGTGGGCTTGTACGGCTTGCACTGATGAAGGTGTCGTCACTTCTTCTCGAAGATCATGCACTGACGTAGGTGGATTAGAGCAGCAGTTGTATTTCCAGACTGAAGCACAGTTACTTGTTTTGTCACGGTCTGCTGTCTTATTAGAGTCCCATGTCTACAAATGCTTGTGTCTAAAAAAGGTAAAAAAATAAAAAGGAGAGAGGAAATTAAACTTGTCCCCCCGTTGGCTGTCAAACGTCTTCCTAAACAGTTTTGATGTTTCATTCTGTCTATCTGTGAGAGAGAAGGGATCAAAAAAAAGTGGGTCTTTGTGGGCCTGTGCAGTTCTGTCTGTGGTATAAAGGCTCCTGAGGAGGGAAGTATCAAGTGTGGGTCTGGGAATGCAGAAACAAGTCTGAAATGTGGCCGCTGTCTTCTCCTGTGGCCACCAAGAGTTAGTTTTCAGGAAACATGGGAAGAGGTAGAGAGGGTTCTTCCGTAGGCTTTTTGTGGCAAATGATGAATGTGGTGTCAAACCGATAGTCCTGCTGGGGAGACAAGGTGTACATTATGGCAGTAGCCCCACATTGATGCAGCAGAAAGGGGTGGGCAAGACAGCAAAACAGAAGTTCCTGTCTGATTGATTTAGGGCTATGTTGTACTAAGAAGGTATTTCACAATGAAGTATTTCTCATCCACATTACCATGAGGAAGATGCAGCACCCCTATAAAATGGAGAGATGAGGCTTGGAGATAAACAGGTTAGTAGAGATCTGTGGCATTAGAAAAATATGTTTAATAATTTTAATAATTTAGTGAAACCCTTGTTATAAAAAAATAAATGGTAAACCCCTATTTGTTTTCTGAGAATAGCATGTAGTGTTGTAACTTGCTGAACTCTTCTCAATAAGAAAACTTACTGACAACGGATCTTTGAGTTGTATAATCCAGTATAAGGGATTGCCATTGTGTTGCACAGAACGTCCTAAGTATAACATTTTGGTTGTTAAAGAGAGTGATTTCTAGTTTCTCTACCTAGAATTGATCTGTGAACCTCCCATAAAAATAAATAATTTTCATTAAATACTGTGGGAAAAAGTAATGTGTGTTATGTAGCTGAGGCCCTACTGTGAAGGGTTTGCATCACACATTGTTTTTAATGTATCTAGAGCAAAGGGATGGAGGTGAGTGAATTGGGTCTGTTTTGTAGTCTGGAGAAACAGCAAACGCTTGGAGGAAAAACTAGGACTTGCTTGGAATAGTAAGGATTTCATGAGATGTCTTTTATCCATTTGTATCTTTTTTTATATGGTCTGAGCTGCTGAGAGAAGAGATGGTCAAATCAGTCCTCTGTGCAATTTTGAGTATTATCCTCTTCCAGTATGCACTGAATATTTTTTTTTTTTGTCTAATTAGTAATCTTCAGAGATTCTACTGGCTGCAGATCTTTCCCTTTTTCTACATCAGCAGAAACATTTGTGTATTCTGTTCTGAAATTACACCTTTAAATATGAGCAGTCATTATTTTGTCAGTGTGTTTCAGCCCTTTCAAACACTGTTATAGAAAGACTAAAGTATAAGTTTTGTGTATGCAGTTATAGCTGGTGTTGTGGTTCGAGCACAAGCTACATGCAAGTACTTGCTTTCCTATATTTAAATCCAATTTCGTCTTTCTTGCAATCTGCAATTTTAAAATTGACTTATTTTAAAAGTTTCTGTAATGTGACAGCATTCAATCTGCTTTTCATCTGGATCTTGAAGCACTGTGGTTTTAAATGTAGTTACACTTAGCAGCCAGCAATACTCCTTGTCCTATGTGTGTATGATTGGATCTTGGGAAGAATACATACCAATTAGTTTTTACACTCTGGAGGCTCTTCCTTACATTGCTTTGTGACTTGTCTCTGCTTAGGCAGTGGGGTTATTTGGCTGTTCCTGTTTTGTTTTGTGTGCTACCACTGGGGTGGATTTTCAAAGTCTTGGATTCCTGGCATGGTATCTGCAGGACACGGCTGGTGAGCACCTCGTGAAAATATGGTCTCATTTGGGCCCATAACATGCGGGTGACCCAAGTTACTAGTCAGGCTTAGAAAATGTAAACCAGTCTTTAATAGTATCTGGGATGTTATAGTATTGTTATACCTCTTATCTTTGTTTTGCCCTTTTACTAAATGGGAAGTTAGTTGCTGGTGGGAAGAGGAAGAATGGTGTAATCAGGGGCAAGAGGGATGGTCCCAACAGAGAGGAAGACCTCAAACAATGCAGCAAGGCACTGGAAGGGTTGAGAGCCTGTGACGAGTGGGCAGGACCCCAGCCGGACAATTGACTTCGTACAACATTGAAGGATGGTAGGAAATTAGTCACGATGACTCACTATGAGAGAGTTGTGCTCTGACATTATTAACGGGGCTCAGAAGCGTTTGTATGAGGGTAGCCATGAGGAAAGGTGCGAGGGGAGGGATGCCCCTCTTCCAGAAGAGCTGGCAAACCAAGGCAGCTTGTAGACCAAAATGGGGGGGCATTAGGAAACGACAGGGCCATGATACTGCACCTGAGAGGAGCGGGTGCCAATGGATCAGCAGCCCGTTTAACCTTTCTCCTTGAGGTTTTGTCAGCTGGTTTCAAGGAAGATGCAGAAGAAAGGTGCAGTAGGTGGAGGGTGTTTACTGGAAGCTCTTCCTAAGGGTCAGGAGCCGCAGGGCAGAAAGGCAATTCCCTTGGACAGATGCAGGCTGGCACCAGTATGTGATCGGGAGCCAAAGGGGATGTGCTGATAATGAAGGCAAGAGGAAGGGTAGGAAGGGTGAGGTTGTCGATGATGGTGATAAGGGGTCTGGGAGCACCCAAGGGAGAAGGGAGCAAATGAAGGAAGAGAGAGGTGATGTGAGTGAAGGGCACTAGCGTCAGGAACCTGAGCTGGTGGAGGCTGGGCTTGAAGAAGAGGTTGCTGCACTAACCCCGATGTCAAATAATGAGACTCCGAATGGAGCTACCTGAGTGAATAAGGAAGCTGTACCTTGGAGATGCTGTGATGCAAGAAACCATACCCTTAAGATATACCCTGGTCGAAAAGACCTTGTGCCTGCGATGAGGGGCATATATGATGCTGGCTTCCACACTGATCAAAAAAAGAAATGGGAAAGTACTTGTGAGTAGCCTTATTTTGGCTGGCTAGCTGCTGACATGGATGTCAGAGAGAGATGAGCCAAGAATGTCTTGGAATGAATTCACACGAAGCCACTGAATGGAGCTGTCGGGATCTGCAATGCCAACATTTTAAAATCTTAAAAAGAGACGGGGGAGCGAGAAGACCCCCCTGAAAGATGGAAAAGAAAAAGAAAAAAGTACTGAAGAATCTGACAATAGCCGCTGTAGGATTAGTCTGCCCTGTTAATGCTCCTACTATCATCTGGGCCAAATTTTTGTTGCTGAGCAATAAGTAGTCTAGCAGATCTTCCTTTTCCCTTTAGAAATGCAGATCACTTTCATGGACAAGGTTAAATGGAACTACTCAGATGGTAACAATTCAACACGTGCTTAAAGTTTTGGAAGATCAATGTTTTGGAAGATGGGAGCTCCGGGGGGAGCAGCTGTGGCAGAGTAGAGCTGGGCTGGAGATCTGCACCCCAGGTGTAGCAGCATGAGATTGGCCGTAAAGAAAGTAAACGTGAAGTCTGTAACGACCTTTAGTGTTCAACTTGCTTGTTTTATCCGATTATTTATATTTAGAGCAGAACACCTTCAGTATTCCCTGGGCACCACTAGACATCTTGCTTATGAAACTTTTCACTGAAAATGGAAAACTTGTGCCAGGAGTGCCCTGGTTTTGCGGCCCCTCTGCAGGCTGCGTGTACTGTCTTATGGACTACAGTCTGGGGACCACCGCTGTACCCGCTTGCTGCAGCGCAGAGATGAGCCTCCAGCCTGGGGTAGGAGTTGGCTCTGGCATGAAGGTGGATGGTTAAACGTGGCATCCAGAGCATAATAAGTGCTGAAAGAAAAAGCTGCCTAGCAACCCTGTGGGCACGGGGGGAATAATCCTTACTGGTGCAAAACTTCCTCATGGTTGATGGAGCTTCTGCAAGGCGAGGCTATTTTTTGTACCCCAATTAACCTAGTATTCAGCTAGATTTTTATTTTTTTTTTTTTAATTGATCATTAAAATAGAGTATATCATGGCCCAGATAATGTGATTTGAGAGAACAAAACAAAATGAGACCTCAGTGCAGAATCTTTCAGGCTTTCCCTGCAACTGAAGAATTCAGCTGGCGCTTGGCCGTGCTGGAGAGTGGCAGGCCTTGGCAGGCGCCGAGGAGTTTCCTGAGTTATGAAAAGAGAGCACTGGGCACAGGAGAGATTGCAGATAAGGCAGATCTTAGAAAATGATTGGAAGTGGAATTCTTTCCTGGTAAATTGGTTGCTTGGTGTGGAAACCACCTAGGTTTCTGACAGCCCGAGCACAGCAGGAAGGTTGAAAAATGGAGGAAAGAAACAAGTAGACAGGACATGATGAGAAAGTGTTTTATTGAGACTTTTAAGTTATTTTGGTAATAAGCTTATATAAGTTATGCTGTTAGAATATTTTTATTAGCTGTGTATTTTTTTTAGTTATAGTATTAGCAACTACAGTCTGGTTGGAAAAATGAGATCATCTTTATCTCTCAGAAATTCAAGAATCCCTCAGTCTTCTATAAATAACAACAGAAGCCTTAAATAGAAGGGGAAGCACGCATGATAGAACGCTTTTTTCCCCCCATATGTAAATCACATGGACTGAAATACTTTATTCGATGTGGTGGTTAAAAATAAGGATAGATTGAAGGGAAATATACTGTTGATGGAGGGTAGTGTGAAACATGGTAACTTCTGAATACTCTTTTGCTATGTTGGGAAATAGAGCTTTTGTTGTAATATGGCTGATGCTATTGTTGTTCTGGTTTTAAACTTTTGCACTTGGTTAGCTCCAGTGGTTTAATGTTAGCATACGGCTGCGAAACTATGTATTCCTTGTGGAAATCTGTGCATTTCTAAAAGAAAGTGTACCTTTGAAGGTATGTAGAGAGGAATTCTCCTCTGAACTGAACTTGCATTTTGGGCTATCTTTGTGGGATTTTATGCTAACTAGCGCTTAGACTCAGCATGTCTCCTGATCATACCTTAGAAGAGTAAACGTATGTATTTTTTTTGGAGGGGGGGAACATACCAGGCTTTTTAAGTGTGTGGCATAGGTTTGATTTCCTAGGCTTTGGTGACTTCAGACTTTCACTTCTTGTTTTGCAGCTACCCCATCTGGACTGCTTTATGTCTGCCCATCTAAATAGACTCACTTATAAATTTCTGCACAGTTTTTTACTGCTTTCTCTTTGCATCATTTGGGTGTGTGTTTTTTTTAATTTTGTGCTACACAGTGAAAAAGTAAAACATATGCCAAAATTCAGTTGCAGTCTGTCCTGTCTAGTTGTTGATTTAAAAAAAGAAAATACCACAAGCAGCATGCATTTTCAAAAGATGCAGTCTGTTTTACTTCTGCCTGGTTTTGTTTTATCTGTATTTTCTTCCCTTTGGTTCTTAGTTACAGTTCTTCAACGCAGACCATTCCTGGGCATGTGAAGTTAAATCCTTAACCCAGTTCCTGTAGCTGATACATGGTCTTCAGAGGCTTAACTCTGCATCATGCCAAGGGGAGAGGGCTCCCGAGTGATGGCATGTTTTAAGACACAGTGGGCAGCGTGTTACAGGACTGACCTGACTCGAAACAGTGTGGACAACAAAAGGCATGGTGCTTTGCCTTTCTTAGGATAAGTGCTGGTGGCACAGGAGTTGCTGCTACCCAGGCTCTGCCTTCCTCTTGTTGGTACCGAGGTGTTAGCTTGTGCGTGCAAAACTCGGCCTAAGTTGAAGAAGTTGAGATGCGTTGGGTACTGGTTAGTTTTCAATAATTCTACTTCCTTAAAACGAATGAAGCGTGTAACCTCTTCTTGAAGGTAATTTCTCAAGAACAGACACGAGTGCTGGTGGGTGTTAAGCTCTTGACATAATTCATGCAAATACCTTTTTAAAATAAAAATTTGAGAAGCACGCCTAGACCCTTCCCCTTTCTATAAACATTACTTTTCCTTTGCCAACTGAAACATGGGCTGAATGTTGAAAAGCAACCCAAAAGGAAGCAGATGAGAGAAATACGTAGTTAATACTTCGAGTGGTCAGTTCTTTGTAAAGTAAAGGTACATGTTGAGTTGTTTTCTTCTTTACTTGTTTTCACTAAGTAGTAAATATTTATAATTTCAAAGGCTAGGTGTTTGTGGTTGTTTTCCATAGCTATCTAATTGCACTCAGTAAATACTACTCTGGTGTTTCAGCATGCCTCTCTTGGTTTTCAAATGCGTAAATATATGTGTACAAAGGGAAGCCGCTGTGGCTGTGTTTGCACTTCTGTGATTGCATTGCTTCTGTAAATGGGCAACTGTCTGAAGGTCTTGAATCCTTGGGGTCAACATTTTTAGTAATGTTTTGGTTTTTGACAAAAATCCACAGGGCAGAGCTTGTGGTGACATGAAGGTGTCACTTTCTGTGCATGGTTTTGCGAATCACAGGTCTGCTCTGGAGGGAACGCAGCATGGTTAAGGCCGACAGCAGTGTCACTGATTTCTCTTGTGTCCGTAGGTCCTTTCTCACAACTTGTGCACAGTGTTAAATGTTCCCCACGATCCAGTGGCCTTGGAGGAGCACTTTAGGGACGATGATGAAGGACCAGTTTCCAATCAGGGTTACATGCCTTATCTAAACAAATTCATCTTGGAAAAGGTAAGTTTTGAATTTTTGTGTTCTGTTTCTCCCTTTAGCAGGTTTTGTAATAGACTTCTGCTTGCACGAAGCATGCTGGTGTGAAGACGCTCTGGTTGTGAGTGTGCCTGTGTGGGGTTGTGATGGCACCAGTACTCTGGAGAGCCTGTGCCTTAAAATCGAAGGGTGCACTGTGCTCTACTTCTTTTTTTCTCTCCTTGGTTTCTATTTCCTGTTACATCTGGTCATTGTCTAAGCTGTGTTCATGCAGAACCGTGTTCATATTAATAACGCATCTCAGCTTGAAAGTGTTTTGGAGCTATAGATTGTCCCACTGGATACGCTGGCTATAACAGAATATTGTCTTAGACTCCTTTGCAAACAGGAAGGGCAAAAATATCTTTAATATCTATTCACAAGGTATTTTAATAAATAGATCCCTTCAAATTGTTACAGTGGGTGACAGTAGGGAATGTTGTTAAGTTCTGTCTTGCAAGTTCTTTCCTTTCGTGTCTGAGCACTCTTCAGTCTTCTGTTGTGCCTTGTTTTGGGGGAGCCTCTGGAAAGTTAGCAGGGTTTCCCCTACCCTCCTCTTCATCTTGTTCTAAGATGGGTATTCATTGGGTCAGAGCTGGGCTCTGGGAGCTGTGCCTTTGAGATTTAGGTTGAAATTTTTGAAAGTAAAAACCTATCTTCCTGGCTTTTTTTCTGACAACTTGAGAGACTGGCCTAGATGGTAAAAACCAGGCCACGTGATAGTGCAAACATATCAGCTTTAATACCACTGATTTCTCAAACACTTGGGGGCCGACCCCAAAAACCCTCAAACTTTGATGTTGTGGCTGCAGATACGTAGATGTTTGCTTTCATTTATAGCATTAAGAAGTCCTGAACTGACATGCTGCTGAAAAGTCTGATGCAGCAATTGCAGATTACGCAGACTCCTTAGCCTGATTTGCTGATTTTTACTGCTTCTTTAGTCTACATTTAATACTGGTGGGAAATGTGATATATATATATAATGCAGTCTGGCAGCTTGGAAACAGGGGAAGCTTCGTATATCTAGCTAAGACTTATCAGCCCTTCTGCTTCTCTAGTTGGTGTTTCTCTCATATCCAGAAATAATGTCCTGTTTTATGTGTAGTTGTTGGCCATTAATACACATAAAGGTACCCGCTTCATGTCTTGGTTGTTTGATGTTGGAGAATCCTAGCTTTGTCTCTAAGAAGTTTGTGATCTTATTTCCACTTTGTGTTGGCTGTCTGAGCTCCCGTGAGACTCAACACAGACCGAGCAGTTTATATATAAATTTTGTGGAAAGAGAAAAGCCCTTACTTTATGTTGACCGAAGGATTACGTAGTAGAGTCTGAACCACAGTGGTTTTTACTAATACCATTTGTAGGCAGTAGCAAGCCATTAAGTATAAAAAAAAAAAAAAAAAGATAGAGGTGGAAGACTTTTTAAAATATAAACATGCTTTATTGTTAAAGAAGAACAGTTACAGAAATGAGGAGCAATTGCATTTAAATAACACTTCATTTGAAAATGAAAGACATAAGTAAGTTGGTGTGAATTTACAGTGTTTAGGTACTCTGGGGTACCTTGTCACCCCATGATAAAAACAAGGGACAAGCTACCTTGCTTTCTCATGAAAAGAAAGAGCATGACTGCATATAGTTTCTTGTGTTGTTTTATTCGTATAATGATCTGGCTTCTGACAATTGCCTCATATACCCATCCCATTAGTTCATTTTAAAAGATGATGAAAGTGTTAAGGAACTGTCCTGGTTTGAGACCATGACAGGAACAGGATTAAATTACCTGTAACTTCACGTTATTTAATCCTAACGACATGCCTGTAAACCGTTCAGATATGTACTATTAAAAATTAGTGAAATGCTTTAGGTAGAATGCTATCTTTGTGGACTGGAAAAAACATGATTGTGACATCTCATCTTTTAGAGATGACTTCACATCAGTGCCAAAAGACAACATGCAACAAGATGAAGTCACTGGTTCATAGCATGTCTCCTTTGTTTAAAACAAACAAGCAAAAAAAGCAAACAAGAAACCCCTTCTTTTTTCATTCTTCCAAGGGGTAATCTGTTCTTTTAGATGAGGTGATTGTAGAACAAATGCTATTAATTTATGCTAGTAAGCAAAGCTACTAAAGAAGTGCTTTGTAACCCCAAATACAGAGGAAGTTCTCTCAATTTCCAGTCATACATCTTCTGGTGAATTAATTGATTTGAGCAGGTGCAACCTGCTCAAGAGAGATTTTTTTGATCTCAAAATATTTTGTTTTAAAACACTAGTAAAACATTTAAAGAATGAATCCTTAGATTTCTTTAAAACATATATGTAAGTCTGATTTACAATTTTATTGAGAGGACTTTATCACCTTTTGAAATAACTTCTATTGAACTCTTAAATGCAACTGTAGCTTTTTGTATTTTTTAGTGCTGTCTTACCCTGTGTTATCATGCAATAGAGCCTCTTTGTACAGAACCAAGGAGTTATCAAGAAAGGCACAAGTCAGTAGTTTAATGAGGCAAATTGGTTGCAACTAATTTCCTTTATCCAAATAGGGAATTTGAATAAATAGTTTGAATAATTAGTATTGCCTTATTGATGATTTCTAGTATTGTACGGCTTGTTACTTAGCGGACAGATGTATCTAGTATTTTCCTGCACCTGAAATAAACTCTGTTCTGGTTCTGTAAGTCTCTCTCAGGAGGGAGTTGTCACTGGCCAGTATAATATCTTCATAATCTATTTTACTTGGTTTCATAACCGTATTTTAGCATGTTCCATTATTTACAATGTATGTCTTTTAATACCAATTGAAAATGTTTCCATTTCAATGATGGTGATGGGGGTATTTTACAACACGCCTTTTTTACAGCAGGGAAGAGTCATAGTGGGGTGAGACAAAGAAGGGACTTCGTTCTACACCTCAGGTTATCTCATCGTCCAGGCAACTTAGTGAATGCTATTTACACCACCAATGCTTGTCTTATTTTTGGAACTGATCTGATCGCTGGTACTTAAGCCAGATATTTTGTGTATTTCCTTATGCTTTAGAGTTATTTGTTAGGATATTGATGCTAGTTATAATTTATTATACTTTGCATATTAGTAGAAATTAAAGATCTAGAAAATTGTAGGGGTTCTGCTGCATTTTTCTTTTGATTATTTTGTGAAGCTTCTTAGAAAGGGGAAGGTAGGTATCTTTTATATATCATGTTTTTATCTCTATGAGTTTAAGTAGTTTTAAGGTTGGAGGGGTCAGTTCATTTGCATATTTCATCATTTGGACAGATTCACAAATAGAAGTGGTAGCTGCTGTAGAGTTAATAGTGTGGAGTACTGTAGAAGTTTCCAAATGAAACGGTGACTTCAAATAATTTGGACAAATTAAGTACAGTTAAAAGCCTATACTAGTGCACAGGAAAAATCTCCTGTACAAGGATTTGTTCATTAATTAAGCAATAGAATTGTGTGATATTCACACAGGTTGCAAGCAGGATGAGTATTCTGGTCAAACACAACTGAAATTCTGGTTTCTCAGCAGAGTGCATAAATTTCTTATTTTCGTTTCACATCAAGTTGATTTCAGTGTAGGATTCATGGTAGAGTCTCACTGTAATTAAAGATGTTATGGGTAATCCTTTTAAAATTTAAATTCCAGGATAGTCTTTGACCCAATCTGGTTTTATAAATATGTGTTTTGCTAATGTCATGAAAAAGCAATGTATATATTTGTTTATGACTGTTTCTTTGACATCAGTACCTCCTCTTCGAAAAGTTTCTACTTTTACACTTTCTCAACTAAGTTAGAAGTACTTTTGCAAATAAGTTCAAGTATAACTTTAGAAACTGTTCAAATATTTTTAATTTTTGAAATGATGCTTAGAAATGGTCTCTCATAAATTCAGAGAGATTATTCATTCAGAGTGATTATTATGTAGTTACTTAGAGTGGAGTATTGCCAGTCAAGGAAGCCACAGTAACACAGCCAAAACTTTTATAGTATGGAGTTAGCTCTAAAGCAATTTGGGTTTAGTTGTGGGATTTTCACCTTCCTTCCCCTCACACCCAATGCAAATGTACTTGTAGAGCGTAGGTATGAGGAACAGTTGGTGTTGCTACATGAAATTGCTGAGGAAAATTTTTATTCTTTATTAGAGAGAACTATTTAGTTTCATCCCTGACTCCCAATATCCCTAGAACAAGAACTTTGTGATTATATCCTTTATTTAATAGGCAGCCTGATCATTTAGGAAAAAAAACACAGATGCGAAATTAGAGTTATTTTGGAGAGCTGGGACTTGTGTGCTCATCTGATTATCATTCCTGAAAAATTCCTAAGCAGTGTCTCTGCTCCAGATACCTCGTGGGTCCCATGAAGTCCATTTCTGAACCAAGTCTGGATTCTGAAAAAAGGAATATCTAAAGTTGGACCTCTGGCACAGCGTGACCTCATCCCCTGTGGCAAAATGGTCCTGAAACCTCCTGCTTGGCTGCTGCCTAATCCTGGTGGCAGTAACGTGCTGTAGGTGACTCCCTTTACCCTGGCCAGGACCCATGCCCTTCTCCATCTGAGTCCCTGTGGTCACTGATTGCTGCTGTGCTTTAAAACATGACCTGCTCGTAGAGCAACCCGCCTTATTTATAGTGCTTAGAGCACTTGCCAGCTGGTGGCTGTAGGAAAGGAGATTTCCCACCCCATCGGCATCTTCCTTGGGAGGAGCATAACCACTAGGACATTTTCAAGGTGGAACTGCTCATCATCTGGGTGGGTGAAGTTGTTTTAGAAAAGAAGTCAAGCTTCATTGGGCAGGGTGGGGAGGACAGACAGGGAGAAGCACAGGCAAAAGTAGCCAAGGCATGAGGCACTGGCGAATTGAACGAAGGAGAGGGAAACCTGGCTTCTGGACCTTTTTCCAAAGGGCGTTCATTCGCTTAGCTGGTGTTTCATTTAACACCTGTGTTTCTTGTGCAAACAACCAGGGTGCTGAGCTTGTGGCTATAGCAGCTATAGCTCTTAAAGCTCACACTTTCTTCAAAGGACGGCTGTAGCCTGTAGCCAGCCTCTTGCATCGTTGCTTGCATGGGTGGCCTGCTCTGCAAGCATGCAAAGTCTATGGCTTTCTTTCATAGTCTCACTTTTAGTCCTGGAAACTGTACTGTAAAGTACTTCTTGGCATAGGTTTGGTTTCCTGTTTACTTCTGTCTTTTTTTTTTTTTTTTCTTTTCTATTTTCCTCCAGCCACACCAGTTCATCCACTTCCTTAGTCTATCTTTGACTTAGCCACTGTGGCTCACCCTCCACTATATTTGACCACTTACCAGCCTGGATAGAAAATCATACAGTTTGCAATGGCCTCCTTGAAGCATCTAAGATGCATGGTTTGGCCTGTCATAAGAAAATGTTACTGAACATTACATTACTGGTGTTGTTACCACAAGAGGTACAAGAACCTATTTCTTAGGCATGTTTTCCAAAGTCTCAAGAGACTTCCATTACAGTGCAGAACATGCCTTGTGTCAATTACATGCTGGCAAAGAAATAGCATTGCTAAGCTGTAGGGGAGATAAATAGATTTAATCTCTAACATAAATGAGGGTTTTAAAAGGAAATAGAGGAAATGAAAGCTTTCGCATATGTAAATAATTCACAGATGGGTATGTGCAGTTGCTAAGTATGATAAAGGATAACAAAAATGACTTTTTTATCAATAAGGAAAAGATCTGCAAGTCCAAGAAAAAGGGAAGGTTTTAAGTGGATTAGCGTTCAAGAAAAAAATTATTACATGTTTATGAATATCCTAGAAGAGACACGTTTGAGTAACACAAAGTGGAAAAACATATTAAAGGTCCCTCCCGGCTATTGTTCCAATATCACTCTTAGCATATCCACATATAGTTTTGGCTATAATGGTTTCCAGATTTGCTATATCAAATCTCAGTAGCTCAGTGCAGTAGAGGGGCAGTTGGAACTAAGACAGTTACAATGATGGTTTGGAAGCTAAAGCGCTAGAGGAAACGCAGAATGCAGTGTAGCCTCCTTCACATGAAGTCAGGGTGTATTAACTCAACCAGAAATTGGAGGTTGGATGTGGATTTTGCTGGGAGACATACCTTAGTTGACCCCATGCAGGAAGTCAGACTAGGCTGCTACAGTGCTCTTTTTGGGCCTTGACATTTCTTGCAAACTAGAATTTTCTCAGTGCTTTTTGTGTGAGTTAGCCTGTTACACTTTGTCTGTCTGTTATTCTGTGCCATTTGTGCACCTTAATTTTTCTTTTTCTCAATTTCTTCATTTTAGGTTCAAGGAAACTTTGACAAAGTTGAATTCAACAGGATGTGCTGGACTCTCTGTGCTAAAAAGAACCTCTCTAAAAGTCCTTTGCTGATTAGTGATGAAGATGCATTTAAAGTGTGGGTTATTTTTAACTTCTTATCAGAGGACAAATACCCTTTAATCATTGTACCAGAGGAGGTAAGAAGCAAAATCTTAAGCTGTTTAACTCCAGTTTGCTTAATGTCCGGTTGAACTACGTTTGCTACTCTCTAGAGATTTAAGAGAAAATAATTGTTTAATATAAAACTTTTATTCCCCTCTTTTAATAACGTAAGGCTTTTGGTGCTTTTCTTTGTGTTTTCCTGGGTGCATATGCAGGGATTCCCACAGGATACTTTACATACTGATGGCTCTGTGTGTCCGTCATTTAAACAGCCTGGACTAAATGGGACATGCTGCCTGCTCCCCAGTAAATAGCTTATTTTGTTTTCTGCATGGACTGACCAGTGCTGGGGACACTAGGTCCCATACCAGCACTCAGAGCTGTTGAGGTTCTTGCTTCACTCGTGAGTAGTGCATGTATGTGATCCTGAATCACTGCGCTTGCTTATACGTGCTTAAATTTTGCACAGTTAGTAGATTCTGAAAAAAAATTCTCCCCTCTTCTCTGTGTTACTGTGACTTGCAAGATGAGTCTTCAATCTCATGTCACCCTCCTGATGAAAAAGAGAAGTATGAACTTTTCTGATGATGTCTGTTTCTGATCAAAAACAGCCACCACCTGAACACTCGTGCTTGAAATGGTTGAAGGAATAATACCAGAGAGATCTCTTTAAGTTTACTTTAAGTTCATTAACAAGTATGGGCAACACTCAAATAGGTATTTTAACCCCAAAGCAAGATTTCAGTATCTCTACAATTCTCCCCTTGGGGAAGGGCGAGGAAAGAAGCAGAAAGATCAGAACCATGGGCATAATCTCTTGCAAAACTGTATATAGGAATCCCAGCACTGGAGTACTGATTAATTAATATTTGCAAATTGTTGAACAGTCAGTGATCAAACCAGTCTGATTTACATGCCACTACGACATAACTGTTGGACTCCAAGCTGTTGTGCCAAACCATAAAGTACAGATAACTCCCCTTCCCTATCAAAATGAACTGCTCAGTTTTGCCTTTTCACTCACGTTTTAGCAGGAGACTTTCACAGAATCATGGAATTTCAGAGTTGGAAGGGACCTCTAGAGATCATCTAGTCCAACTCCCCTGCTAAAGCAGGATTGCCTAGAGCACATTACTCAGGACTGCATCCAGGCGGGTCTTGAAAGTCTCCAGAGAAGGGGACTCCACAACCTCCCTGGGCAGCCTGTTCCAGTGCTCTGTCACCCTCACCGTAAAGAAGTTTTTTCTCATATTTGATCGGAACTTCCTATGTTCCAGCTTGTGCCTGTTACCCCTCATCCTGTTACTGGGAACCACTGAAAAGAGTCTGGCTCCATCCTCCTTAAACCGACCCTTTAGATACTTGTAAACATTAATAAGGTCTCCCCTCAGCCTTCTCCAGGCTAAAGAGTCCCAGCTCTCTCAGCCTTTCCTCATAAGGGAGATGCTGCAATCCCTCGGTCACCTTTGTTGCCCTACGCTGGACTCTCTCCAGTAGTTCCCTGTCTCTCTTGAACCGGGAAGCCCAAAACTGGACACAATACTCCAGTTGTGGCCTCACCAGTGCAGAGTAGAGGGGGAGAATGACCTCCCTCGACCTACTGGCCACAGTCTTCCCTATGCAGTCCAGAATTCCGTTGGCCACTCTGCACAATGTTTGTGTTTTTGCCAGACTGGTGATGACAGGGCCCTACCTGGCATGCTTATTACCATGAGAAATGGGACAGTCTTTTTGCTTGCTTTCCTGTTTCTTCTGTCAGTTCTGGGAGATGCGCGATCAGGGTTATAAAAGCTAAGACAGCTCCTTTCTTAATGGTGCCCGATTTGGCTTTGGTAGAAGGTCAGAGTCACTAATTAATGTCAAAACTGGGACTCAAATCCACGACTCCGGCTTGTCATTGTGTTCCCCACTGCGCAGCCTGGCTTACCTGAGGGTAGGTACTTCACATCTCCTTATTAGTTGGCAGGGTTAAAAGCTTCAGACCTGCCAGCTCTGGGGTGTTGGCATTGCTCACTGCTCCCCCTCCACCAGCAAGCCCTCAGATTCCTGCTGCCTTCTGCTGCTGATGCCAGGTGATGGCAATGTGTCCATTTGTTGGGAGATGGGCTGCAGAGTCGGCTCCAAGCCCAAAAGAGGTTTTTCAGATTTCACAGCTGCTGCTGTTTGCCTTCCTTCCCATCTTTAACGTCCAGGGTTAACCTGTATTGCTCTTCTACTTGGAGTATTTTTAAAATTCTTAGCGTGGATCTGTGTCTGCATCTCCTTGATTACAGCAAGTTTTAAATTGTGCAATACTGTTTAAAGAAAGCTTGGAGAGCCTGACAAAGAAAGGCTGCTCTGTTCTTATCGTATACAATGCCTGTATTCACTCTAACCTTTTGCCTTAGACCACACAGGTAATGTAATCAGTCAGTGGAGGAATTGCCGTTTGTTTGCCTTGTCCTCCTCGGGTTCTCTGTGCTTCTGGAAAATCACACATTTACTCATTTACCCTTTTACACAAAATTCCAGAAGTAAAGACGCAAAGTCTCAATTTCGGTCAGTTTTGTTTTTTCTCTGTTTGGCCTTTTATGTCTGCCTTTTAAGTTCTTATGTCTGGGTTTTTTTAATGTTCAATCTAAACTCCAGATTTGTAACGCATTTTTTGTACAAACTTGTAGTTGTTGTCTTAGTGCCAAGAATTTCTACCTGAAAATAACTCTTTCAACACTGTTCAAAATTGATATTGGTACCTAGTAAAGGTATTTTTCTTTCCATTTACTTTTTAGCCTCTTGAGGTCTTAATAAGGCTTGATTATATATTTAGTCTTCACCACTTTATATTGCATCATGTCATTTAATTACAAAATGGCTTGCACATCATATATAAAGTAAGGGGATTTTTGCAAAGTGAAGAAGAGAGGAGAGGGTGGTGGAAGCATTGCTGTTCTGTGATGTTTATGTTTTGGTGAGACCAATATTAACCTCTCATGGCCAGGGAGGAAGCTGTCCTTCCCTCCTGTCTGTTGCTCTTATCTATGGCTGAGAATATTACAACACACAATTTACTTGCAGTTTCTGGCTTGGATTCAGTCTTTTGTGCGTGATCCAGTTGTTTCCCCTCCCTCCTCCCTCCCTCCCAACTCACAAGCTTTTGGGTTTCAGAGATTTTTTTTTCCCCTTTATAAGTAACTGGAAACTTGCCAACCCTTTCAGACTGGAAGGGTGATCCCTTGAAGATTTTTGCATACCATCTTGCAGATGGGAAGATTATAAAAGGCGGGACTTAGGTCCCAGTGTTGTTGATACAACTTCATGCGGTTATGAGGATGTCTTCTCTTCCTCCTGCTCCTTGGAGGAGTTGCTCTTTGGGACCTGGTTGGGAGTCTGATTTCTGTGGTTTCTGCACTCATTTGAACAATTTAATACCTGGAAAACTTACCTGCTTGGGTGCAGTTTCACCTTCTTTGCACTGTGCTGACTAAAGATTGAGGCTGCTGTCCTTCCTTGCCCCTGTTGCATACTTTGCACTAGTGCTGCTGTGCCAGGCCTTCCATATTAGACCGCTAATTGTGGTGGGACTGTTACCCCATCTGCAAAGTCTTAAGACTTGATTCCCTGCCCAGGTGTTGAACGGGCAGCAAATTGGGAACAGCTGCAGCTCAACCAGGGAAAGGAAAACAGGCTACTTTGGAAATGTGGAGGTGCAGGCTGAGGAAAGCTTTAGAAAGAGTGAAGTAAGGAAAGCAGTTACAACAAGGGAATTTGAAAGCAGTGGAGAGCTGACAAAAAGGTCAGAAGTTGCTCATTTGGTAGAAGCCGGACTGAAAGCCAGAGGCAGCGTCTGGCCCGTACTCCTCACTTTCCGTGGAAGTTTGAGCTTGAGAGGATCCCTCTGTGTTATGAGGAGAAGTCAGGTCACAGAGAGGCAGGAGCTGGTGGCTCTGCAGGGCGCTGGGCTCAGTGGTAATGGCCTTGGCCTCCAGTGTTGCTTCTGCTGGCTACTGGTGGGCAGCTGAGAGCAGTTAGGAGAGTTGGAAAATAACCGAGTTCCATGAATGTCTATTTTGCAAAGGTGCTCATGTCTTAGGGAAATGTGAAATGGTATCAAATCTAAAACCTCCCTCCCCTTTCAAGTGAGAAGCCTTGATGTGCATGAAGTAAAGCACTTCTGTGCACCAGGTGAATGTGGTATTTCAAAGAGATACTGATGGACTGGAGGAAAACAATGCTGTATTTTGTTTTCTCTCGTTAAAATTAGTCCTGATGGACAGCTTTCAGAACCAGTACAGTTCTCAGCTACAGCAGAACTGCCTCCTGGTGCAGTGGGCAGAGCTCTACCAAGGAGCTATACTGCTAATGCGCCTGGAAAGCAGGGGCCGAGGGGGCTTCCTGCCCTCCCTGCAGCCAGTCTTTTCCACTAGATCATCTGAGACGTAGACATCCAAGTTTGTGTTTCCTTCAGCTCTCACAGGCATTACCTCTTCCACGACAAGGATAAAATGAAGGGAAGAAAGCTGGAGAGAACTGTAGCTTAAGAGGAGAAATATTTCTAGTCTGTCATGAGCTCACTTCTTAGTCGTTACAGACTCATTTGTGTGCCTTGGTATTGTTTAACCAGACGTTTTCTGTTTTATAAAAAGGTTTCCAAACACTTCCCCTTTCTGATATCTGGACGTGTGACTGCAGCCTTGGGAATGCTTTATACTGTGTACTTTATGCTGTATACTCCTTGTGTGTTGTAATCTAGTGTTCAAATGACTTGCTTTAAATAAACCAAACGTATTTGCTGTGTTTGCTTTTTAAGCCTGACTTCTTGAGGAAAGATTTGTACAGTCATTTTTCACTTGTCCTCTAGCCTTCAACTGTCTTAACATGTGGCATTTCTAATCCTCCTAGTTATGACAAAGAAGGTCCAAACCTTGTGTGGCTTTCTGTGTATTTGAAAATGATGTCTTTTTAGACTGAGGAGGGGAAAGTCTGAAGCTGTCCAGTGGTGATTCTTCTGGGGGCATTTCCTGCAGAAAAAGTTTTTTTGTGACCATGTTTGCTTTCTTGTTCTTCATTCTAGTATCAGGAACTGATATGATGAATGAAATACTGGGAATTGAACCTTGGCCATTCAGAAAAAAAATCAAAACTGTTGCAACTAGAATGAAAGCTGCTTATGTGGGGTTTTAATTGACCCATGACCTTTACAAGTTGATGGTGATGGTTAGAAAGATTTTTAGTGACTTAGCAGCTTGTATCAGTTCTTCCTATTTCACTACTTTTTTCCTTGATTGATGCAAAAAATAAGACAGTTTTTAGCTTATGCAGCAGGTTGTCCTTAGGATTTACAAGTTTACATGTTACAGTGTTTTTTGAGTTGACCTTTATTATACTATTTAACGCTAACTTAATTAAAAAAAAGAAAGAAGACAATGGTTTACACTGGATAATGAACACAGTTTTGGTGGAAAGGAAGAAACAAATATTTGACTTAAAAGTATGTGATGTTCTGATGGGATGAAAAAATGGAATTGATGATAACTGTGAAAGGGGATATGACTGCTTTCATGTCTCTTGCCCAGTAACATATGCTTCCACAGAATTTTGTACAGTATTAATATGTTGTTCCTAAGAATAGGGGTTCATCACCCGGTGTGCACAAGCCAATCAACACACTGAGTCGAGATATTTGTCTTTATTTCAGTTCTGCAGAATCGGGTGCTAGGCATCTAAGGCGGCCAGCACACCTCTTAGGAAACACATAGGGCCTTTTATACAAAAAGGGAATGAGGAAAAAATCACATTAAAACAGCTGATTAGTCACTTGTAATCATATAACAAAACCTCATTTGCACACGTCCTAATTGCTGTCTGGCTCGTTGTACTAGGGTGGTCTTACATGTACATATAAAATCTCATCCCAGGGGTGTGATTTTTAGTATTAAAATTATCTAAGGTAACTAGAGGCTATACCTGCATCCTATCAGCTACCACTAGGTATTCTCTTGGGGTTCCAGTTGAAGTAATGGGTAACTTCAGGATTGGATTATTTATGTTTATGGGCTTTTTGTTTTAGAAACTTACTATTCCCATTGCCATGGTTTCAGAGCAAGCCAGCATGGTCACTCAGTTTTGTGGATTTTTAGCTCTTTTTGACATCAAATAGACCTGTTATATCTGCTCTGTTAATATCACAAACCTTATTTGAATAGTATGAACCAGAATAGCCTTGTCTGCTGTGCTCTGCTGGGCATGAAGGCCTCCTTGACATTATTTTTCATCTTCTAAGAGACCCACTTGTATATCAGAAAAATATGTGAAACATCTATGATACTTCATTCCCCATGGAGGATAGTGCCAGGAATACTCAGGAAAGAAAAACAAATAGGTGTTGAAATGTGGGAAAAGAAAGTGCCCTCTGAAAGAAGGTACCAAACAGGCTGTATAGCTCATGTTAAAGAGCCTCTGTTCTTTGTATTATTTTTTGCTTTCTCTTGGCAAAATTCTGGCTGAAAAGTTTCTCTGGGTTTGAGGTGGAAGCTGGTTTTCGTACTCTGGAGCTAGTTGGTCCGTACTGGAGCGTTAGCAACCCCCACTGTGTTTTTATGTCCATATCCAAAAGTAAGGTCCAGTCAGAATAGCAGCAAACGTTGCTGCGCATTTGCTTTTCGACACTCTTTAACCACAAGAGTAGATTATGTTTGAGCCAGTGGGCTTAATTTGTCAGTTATTTGCTGAGTTGACATGTCTCTTTGTGGAGGAGGGGAAATGTCGTTTTCTCTCAGAGGTTCCTCATTTGAGCACATAATGAATGGTCTCTTCTTTGCTTCCACACCGATTCAACTTATTTCTTTATATTTACCCACACTGTTCCATATTTATACCCCACCGCAACATTCACTGTTGCTGTTGAACAGATATGTTAGATAAAATTTTTCTCCATATTTTGGCTAGCCATGTACTTATGTGAATGCAAGACGAAGCTTGATTTTTTTTAATCTTTTTTTTATTTTAGAAATTAAACTGTCATATGCAGAGGCCCTTTTTCAGTTAAGAAGAGTTAATGTATTTTAAAATAATGAGATATTTTATGTACTTTAATGGGATTATAGGATATTTGTGGTCATGTTGGTGACTTTTAGTTGGGGGGTTTGCAGACTTAAATGTTTAAATCTGTTGTAATAATCAAAATAAGGTAAAATGTGTGCAGGTGACATTAAAGGAAAAGAGATGTTGACTTAGTGCCTTACGTGAGAACGTGTACTAGCAAAGAGTTTTGCATTGCTTCTTTTCCAGACCATTAGTTTGATATGCGTTTTGTTCATGTGACTTGAGCAAAAAAGTGAAAAAATCTGGTCAGGTATGATTTTTTTGTGTGTGCCCCTTTGTCTGCAAGCGAGTCCTGGTACTTTGAGATAATTAACCAAAGGAATTTGAGAGCTGCATGCCTCAAGCAGTGTAATAGGTTGTGAAATTTTGGAACAATACATTTTAAAGTTAAAGTTCGTTAAGTTTTAATGATATTTTTTTTTTTTTTTTAAATATTGTCTAGCATTTTGGCAGGTATATTACCTACCTCCTTAAGCCTCAGTTATTTTAGCTTTCCTTTCAGCTGAAGTGCAAGACCGTAGTTCAGAGGTGCTGCTGCTCAGAGGGACTGAGCTGAGTGGCAGGTTGTGTTTTCAACAGGGGGGAAAAAGTTACTCCTGCATTGATGCCAGAGCTCACTTCAGCTCCTCAAATTCAGGTTTTAGGAGGTTTGTTTTGAAACAGCTTCGTGGTACTACTGTTCTTGCATGCTGTGAAGGGCTTTTTTGGGTTGTTTTTTTTTTTTCTATAAAACTTGTCTGGGGTAGGAAGTAAGCTACTTCCTGCCTTTAACTGCATGCTGAGGATTTATGGTAGTTGATGCTCAAAAGCCTTGGATTAGTTTTTTAACTTCAGGATTTTGGAGAGTGAAAATCACCAAAGTATATTTTAAAGATTTTTAAAGGAATTAGTTACTGAATTTTACAGAAATCTAGTAAAAGTTATATGTTGGCTGCTTGGGAGGGCATGCTAAAATCTCCTTGCTGTCGTGTGACTGTGTTAACTCCAGCGATTCAGAGCTGTGTGTGGAACCACCTCAAAGCACAGTTTTATGGCCTGTTCTGGTGACCCGTCTGAATGTGAGCAGAGGTGCAGATGGCACAGCAGAGCCCTGGCTCTGCCACAGCAGGGGACCCGTGCCACCCTCTCCGTCCTGGGCACGCAGCCTGCGTGGAGGGGTGAGCGGCTGTGCCGAGGTGCCCTCCCTGGGGATGCTTTACTCAAACGGCAGAGGGGCACAGCACAGGGCCCAAAGCGTCTTTGCTGATTACCTTGCACCCTGTGTTGGATGTGCTTGTCTACAGTGTGAATGCCACTTTTCCAGAGGCCTTTGTTCAGATCATGTCTTTGCTAGTAGGCATTGCATGAGGAGCTAAAAATACTTAAATGCCGTACTTGGTGAAGCTGAAATGAAAAGCAGTGCTCTCTACAACTTCTGAACTCACCCTGGAGGCACATTCTGTGACTGGCTAGCCTGTCTTCTCTTCACACAGTCTTTATGAGGAGGATATGACAGCCACATCTCGGAGGGGTATGTGCTTCCTGCTCATTCAACAGAGTGGGAACTTTCCTCCAGACGGTGCAGCAGCTTCTCCATTTTGCTGTAGCATCAGTCCACGTGCTACTAGAGTAGGGGCTGTGAGACTAAGAACAGTCACTGAGCTGAAATAGTAAGAGAAGCCCACCCATCTATAGGGTGAATTGGTAACTTACTGCTTTGTCAGATGAGCGTGTTCTGGTACATGCTTGTGTGTTTCTTGATCACGGATGTGAGGGAAAGGAAGGGATTTGCCAGTACCAGTTGCAAGAGAGAGAAGCAGCAGCCGCAAAATTAGCATGTGTGCTGCATCTAAACCTTGTGGCCTGGGAGTCCATGAGGTGAAATGTGTGTGGGGAAAACACACTACTTTATTTCTTTGTACTCCCATATCTCTTACATAGAGGCTGCTGGGTGCTCTAAAGCCTATTAGACCAGCTGAAATGTGACTGAGCTGTAGCTGGAAAGATAATTTGTTCTGTGGTGAAACATCCTCTGGCTCTCTCAGTCGCAGTTTTTCTTACCTGTAGCAGAAATTATATTGTGCTTTCAAGCAGGGCTGAGGAGCAGAGGCGAGCCATCATTGGTGATCACAAAAATGACATCCTGAAAATCATTTTGTTTCCACCACTTTTCAATGAGGCATGTTCATGCTGTAAGCCGTAGTCATTTTTGTTAATGGGATCCAAGCTCCTGAGTCACTGTTTCCAAAATCACACCTAAAATAGGTAAATGGAAAGTGGAGCAGACCGTCCTGAAGGACTAACCTTCAGAAAAGCAGCACTTCAGGAAATCCGTGTTGTTTCCATGTGCACAGAGAGAACCTGAAAGGATCATGGTGCTTTCCCTCCCCACCTCCACTGGGCATCGTGCGCTCCCCACCCGGTCGCATCCTTCCTGCCTGTAGAGAAGCAGGGCAGTGGGGATGAGCCCCGGTCCGCAGCTTTGTGGGCCGACCTACCAGGAAGAGGTTGTGTGCTGGCCTTGTGGCAGCTGGAGAGAAAGACCAGCCCTTGGAGGAGCTGGTGCTGCACTGTCCCTGCTGTGGGACAGGTGGCTTTACTGTCCGCCTTGGCTGGTTGCCGAAGGCAGTTGAGTTCCCGAAGCTGGTGAGGACACGCAGTGAGCCATTGCCCAAAATAGCAGAAGACCACATTAGCTTGGTCTGTCTTCAAAACTGGTGTCCTGTGACTTCAGTCATAGAAAGTTAGAAGCCTGGCATTTACTTTGTTGTGTAGAGGTCTTTGTAGGATGGCTCTCCTACAATTATTTTGTTGAGAGAGACATTAAAAGCATTTTACATGTGCTCAAAGCTGTAGATGGGCTTAGTTTAAAATACTGCAAACTAGTTTAAAGAGCAAATAGTGCTGAGTTTAAAAACAACATAGACAAACAGACAAAAGAAGAAACCCAGCCTTCTTTCCCTCTTTTTTCATTCTTGTGTTTGTTTTGACTAGTAGTATTAGTGTTATTACCCTGTGTATGGTAATGCATACAGAATGATGAAAGATTAGAAGAAAAGGAGTTTATTTTGGAAACAATAAAAGCGGACGTGAAAAATTTGTTCTTTTACTTCTCTTGATACATCTCCCAAGATTGTGCCTAGTGATGGAGTGCTTGAGATCTAGAGAGGAGGGGTCAAGTGAAGACTAAGATATGTAACCATACCTTGGTAGTTTTTCATTTCACTTCTTATCCAAACTGCCATCTGCTTTTTTTTTTTTTCTAATATGTTTGCTTTTCATCTGACATTGATACTTTTTGAAACTTCTTGCTTTCTCACGCTTCAGTCGTCATGGTTTGGAAGCTGTTGCAGGGAAGGCCCCGTGTGTTCTGTAGGAGTCTGAAATATTAAAAGAGGCTGTCAGGTTCAATTCTTTGTTTTTTTACTATGAAGAGAGTAGCTGCAGGATGGCTTTGGCAGTCAAAAGTTAACAGAGGCAGCAGCCTAAAATCTTTGCTAATTAAACCACTTATGTTTAGGGGCCTGCGTGTGAATGTAGGAATCTAGCTGTAGTGATACTCTCCAGAGAAGCTTAGCTTACAGCTCTGAAACTCTTGATTTCTGTGCCCGCTGAAGATGATTAATTTCTGTATTTCTTTACAGATTGAATATTTACTTAAAAAACTCACCGAAGCAATGGGAGCAGGCTGGCAGCAAGAGCAGTTTGACCATTATAAGATTGCTCTCAACACCAGTCGAGAAGGTCTTTCTGCGTGGGAGCTGATTGATCTCATCGGAAGCGGGCAGTTTAGTAAAGGGATGGACCGACAGACGGTGTCCATGGCAATCAATGAGGTCTTTAATGAGCTCATATTAGATGTACTCAAACAGGTAAGAACCACAGAGAACTAGTGTTTTAAAGTAGAAAAATTTATTCTGTAATTAGGAAATGTTCGATTTATACTGAAATTTCTTTACCTGATGGATAATGAGCAGGGGGAAATAAGGTAAAGTACTTAAAAAGGGTTCTTTAATATGAGCTTATTTTTATAAAAGAGAAATTGTACTGCTGTCCAGATTGTTGTAATTGTTGCAGTATTATGAATGAGTTACTTTTGGGGAAAGTTTGTTTTTTAGAAAGTAAAAGAAGCATGCTCTGACTTGAAATACAGCCTTTTATATACTCGTGTCAACTGCTTGTTAACTGACATGATAGCTGCAACAGCTGTCAGTGCTTCAACTGTGACAACTCTTCAGTCTTGGTGTTTTCCTAGGTGCAGTTACGTTGTAGTAAATATAAATCGTGCTGATGATCACTGCTGTATTCAGACAAAGGGGGTCTGGAGAAAGGTATTGCTCCAGCTGAAAGGTCTGCTTCTAAGTTGCCCCACTTCAACATGGTGAAGACGTGTAGAAGAGCTGCAGAGCTCTCCCTTCTTCTTCTGCTTAGCAGGCTACGTGACCGACAGCTTCCTTACCTGTACTCAAACACGGAAGTCCTGCTGGCTTTTATATTCTTAGCAAACTTCTGTCAATCTTCAGTTTCTTCAGATTCCCAGTGGCTGGATGATCAGTTTAGGAATGGCTTTAAAAACTGCATTTCTTTCATGGGAAGTATAAATATCGCAGGGACCTGAGGGGTCACAGCAGAGCTTACGTAGAGAGCTATTTAAAATTGACTTTTACCTGGCAGAGAATTTTTTCCATCTTTGATTTCTTGGTGAGGGGAGAAACAAAGGCTTTCTTGGCAGGCTTTCCTAAGCTGTTCTGAAGAAATCATCAGAAGGTCTTGGCACAGGAAATTCTTTCAGAATATCCACAGAACAATGCAAAAGTCTATTTTTGTTAACTGCCGTTTGCCTGTTGGAGGTGAGGGCTGGGGACACACACGAAGTCATAGTCTTTTGAGGGCAAAATGAAGTCATTCTGCTGTTTAATACCATGAAAATAAAATAACCAGTGTCAGGTCAGTCCTTCCACTTGAAATTTGTGAGGAAATAGGATTTCTTTTCAGTTTTGATACTGCATTGTGTCTCCCCCCTCCTTTTTTTTTTTTTCTCTGTCTCCTTTCTTTCCTCTCTCGGTGGCTGGGCCTCTTTCTCAAGGATGTCTGAGTGCCTTTGAATGGTTCCTTGACACTTAAAAATAGTCTGTGTCAAGATTTGACCCATCACCTCCTGGGCAGTCACTGGTCTAACGGAGAATGGAGTTCCCTGGGTGTCTTACAGACGTCTGGTTCTTGTGTCCTGATACCTCTTCATTTTTTTGTCCTGTTTATTGCGGTATATGATTACTTTAAGGTATCAGTTAATGACATATGGTATCATAGCCAAGGGTCATACTGCCCTTTTTATTGTACACTTATCTTGGATCTCTGAGGCTTATGGTGGGTAGCAGTGATAATTAATTTTGTGATATTTAGTTTTCTGGAAGACATGTCCTTCATGTGATGGTTGGTGTGAAAAGTTCCCCAGGAGCTGCCAGTGGGCTCTGGGAAGATGAGAAGGAGCTGAAGCACTGAAATAATAGATAAAGACTTTGCAGAAATTTGAGGGGAAAAGATCAGTCTGACTTGCCTTTGAAAGCAAATTCAGTATTTCAGGAAGGGGAAGAACACCTGGTTATGACTTAGACTGTGCAAGGCATGAGAGAGTGAAGCTGCGGGAGTCCTTCACACGCACTTGCAACCACCCAGACCTCAGACTGAGTATGGAGGCGGCAAGCAAAGCTGCTTCTCTGCACATTCCTGTTCTGGAGCAAGGGGGTGGGATGGCACAGGGGAATAGGCACGGCCTTGGCTCTGGCCACGTTTATCTGGCTAGAAAAGCTGAGCACAGAGAAGCTGTATGTGTAGGGGGGTTGTTTCTTTTTTGTTTGGTTTCTTTTGTTTTTTTTTTAACAAAAGACCTTCTCCAACAGTCCTGAATTTTTCTTCCCCTCACACCTGTACACCACAGCACATTTATTTGTTTCCTTTTGCCCAAAATTGCTATAGCTAAAAGCCAGTACAGGAAAAACGTTCGTTGGTCTCCTTTCTACATTTTTCATCCTCTTAGTCTGGAATACTTTTGAGTACAGTGCTTTCTGTATGGCTTGTTCATAGCTATATTGATGTAGGTGTTTCAGTTTCATCTGTGATTTGACTTTTTTCTGAAGTTAGACAAAAGTATGTAAGTAATTAGGGAATACGGTTTCAGAAATGGCAGGTATAGCTGAAATACTGGCAGACTTTGAAACTCTGGATTAAAAACTGACTAGGTCACAGCAGTGCCCCTGATAAGATCAATAAAAATCCAGCACCTGAAAGAGTGACCAATTATTATATCATTCTCTGTGCACCCTTTTCCATGAGATGTTTTTTGAGTTGCCACAGCCACAGTGGATAATGTAGAACAGGGTTACCAGTATAACTGCACTTAGTATTGGTGCTTATATTTTATATATGTTAATATTCAATAGAGGCAAACTTGGATGATTTTCTCATGATACCAGCCCTATTTATTGTCATTACAGAAGATTATAATTTTTATTCTTTTATTTGTATAAAGCTCAGTGGCAAAGTATTGTCTTCTCTTCCTTCTTTTGAAATAGTCTTGTTAAGGCTTGCAAGTGTTTTCTTATATAGGAAGTTGAGTGGATCATCTTTCGAGGAAAACAAAATACTGTGAGTGAAATCGTGGCATTGTTTAAATCAAGGTACAACTCTGTTCCTTTAAGGGAAAATCCAGGCTTCGCCAGCGTTCTCATATCCCATCCAATAAAGATGACAGAAGTATGGTTCTGTTATCAGTTTCTCATTGAAGTATCCGTATGGGATCGCTTCTTCAATGGGGTGCAGCTAAATGAGTATGTCGGCAGGGCAGAGACACTCCCAGGACAAGAGGTGCTTCTGCTTTGTCCCTGGGAATATCCCGTAACAGGCTGGATTTACAGTGCGTGGGTGCAGGCATCCACACAGGACTGACTTTTAATAATGGCTGTCAGTAAAGTATTACAGGTGAGTTTTAGCAATGGCAAATGTCTCTGCTAGACTGAAGAACATTAAATAGTAAAGCTCATCAAAGAGGACCAAAGAGTCATAATAATGGCTTGATAATGATGTAATAATAATAAATTTTCAGTTCTTCAGGTAACACAGTTACTTAAAAACCGGACACGAGCAGAGAGTAATTTCTCATGGGCTAAACAATTAGCAGTGTGCTGGTATTGGGAACAGAAGTGTGTAGGTGAAGTATTTGGGGCCTTGAGCTCACTTCTCTGTGTGCTCTATTGAACACACAACAAAAAGACCAGGTGGTTCAACAGAGGCCGGGCATTTCAGCTATTTGTTGGTTTTTACAGGGCTATATGTTGAAAAAAGGTCACAAAAGGAAAAATTGGACGGAGCGATGGTTTGTGCTAAAACCCAATATTATTTCCTACTATGTAAGTGAAGATTTAAAGGACAAGAAGGGAGACATCATACTGGATGGCAACTGTTGTGTAGAGGTAAAAAAGAAAAAACACAAAACCAAACCAAACACCAAAACATATGAATGTCTCTAAAGATAACAATTAATTCTTTTTTTGTGTGCAGGATGGACTACTGGTATCTTTCATTAATGGAGCTCTTTTTACTTTATATAAAACCAGTTTATAAACACCCTTTTAATAAAGGTTCTTAGTGCTGGTATTTGTAGCTCTGTTACAGATAACTGCATACGTGGGGCTTGACAATATAACTTGGGTTTCAGTGTTTGCAAGTCTAATCCTTTTGTTACCCATTCTAGGCCTTGCCTGACAAAGATGGAAAGAAATGCCTTTTTCTCATAAAATGTCTTGATAAAAGCTTTGAGATCAGTGCCTCTGATAAAAAGAAGAAGCAGGAGTGGATTCAAGGTGAGGTTTCAAAAAATCTTAAGTTATGTGAAAGTTAAGGCAAGCTGAAGTCTTACAGCTATGCTTTACTCAAATTTGAAATTTTTGGTCTTGTGATTTCTGATGTCTCTGTTTTGGACACATGCAAAGGATGTTTTAAGGAGCCTGAGACTCAGAAAGAACTAATGATCCATCTAAGGGGAATCGATTTCTGTCATTTAGGTGGCTCAATTTAAGCAACCATAACCAAAATGAAATGGATATTATTGTTGTTTTCTTTTTCTGTGTTGGCTGTACTTCTAGGAATGGGGAAGGGAAGGGGGGAATACATTGTAAATTGTTGCTTTCAGGGAGAAAGGTGAAGCTTGTTCATGTCAGCATTATGAAATACTGGCTTTGCTTTTACAGTTTTGCTTGAGGTAGTGTGGTTTGGTGAGCTGAGCGCAAGGCTGGGAATTGGGGCTTCCTCTTCTGTTCCCACAGTGAAGGTACTTCTGTGAGACCTTCCCAGATAGGAGCTGAGCGATAGTTACGTGCATCTTTTGTGGAGTGAGGTAAAGCCCTTGCAAAGCCACTGTTGGCAATGCTATTGAAGTATGTACAGCATTTGAATATTTGGGGCTATGTGCTTTCATTTGCGCTTTCCTCTTTATCTGAAACATGTGTGTAATTGCACCGAAGTCAGATGTATGATGAATGATTACTTAGTTCCAAAAGGAGATATTTTTTTCACAGTTGTAGTAGGTGAATAAAATGTAAAAATCATCTGCCACTCCTGAGATTTGCTCTCTGAATATTTCCTTGTTGAATGTGAGTGAATGAGAGCTGCTGTCTTACTGGGAGAAAGCTTTCCCTTGGAGTATCAGTAAGAGTAAAGGATTTAAGGTTGCTTCTAGGGAAGTAAATGAATGCATTTGTTAGATAACGTGTTACTGCTTGAGTCACTGAATCTAGGTAATAAGAAATCTTGAAGTGTTGGGGTTGGGTTGTTTGTTTTTTTTTTTTCAGCCAGGCATACAAGTGACTTGTATGTGCACAGCCTGTTAGAAGTCAATATTGAAATTGCCATAAGGCATTGGAATTGCCAGCCCTTGTCCTTGTGGCACACAGTCAATACTAAAAGCCAAACGTCTTTCACTTTTGCTTTGTTGACAGCTAGCCTGAGGAGAATTAGGAGAACTGACAACAGTTATTTCTGATTGAAAAATATGTTTAAAAAGACCTCAACAAACAACACACCACCACTAGTATTTATTCACGGAGGCTATCCAGAAAGTTTAGCATTTCCCTTCATTGGTGTTCTCTTCCTCTCCCTTTGTCTTGCACGCTCCTTTCCAGCCATACAGACCACTGTAAACCTGCTGAGAGCAGGGAGCCCTCCACCCCACAAAGAAGCGCGCCAGAAGCGAAAAGAATTGCGGCAGAAGCTGTTAGCTGAGCAAGAAGAGCTGGAGCGGCAGATGAAAGAACTGCAAACGGCCAACGAGAACAAGCAGAAGGAACTGGAGACCGTGCGAAAGGTGGGAGTGGGAGCTGCTGACCTTCAAGCTTAAAGCTCATTCTCTGTGGTCTTGATGTATAATTAGGCATCTATTTCCTGTTCAGGTGTTCAGACACATTGAACAAACTCCTCCAGAGGAGGTGAGCTTGTGTCAGCAGCAGTAGATGTGCTGGTTGAGTCTCCAGTGTAAAGCCTTCAGCACTGACTGCAGCAGTTTCTGAGGACTGTTCAGCAGGCTCGGGGTAACTCACATGGCCCAGCCCTGTCCCCTGTACTTATGAGGGTATTGTGAAGCTAGTGTAGAAGAAAGCCCCAGCTGTGTGGATGGTGCTAGGGGACTGGAAAGTCTACTATTTTTAGTCACTTACGAGGCTTTTGTTTTTCTTTTCTGTCAGACATGTCTGTCAAACTTGGGGCTTTCCATTAAGATTTTCTTATATAGTTTTCCAAAGTTATTTTATGTGTGGGGGAACTCTTCTATTCATACAGAGGTAGTTTCCAGAGATACAAATTTAATTTACAAAGATTCCAAAGATGCAAAGTGATTTTTGTGAGTATGTATAGGCATAATTTTATTAGAGTGGTTTGGGGGAGGTTTATAGAGTTGAGACACTTAGCAACCATTTATAAACTGTTTAATGCACGCTCCTTGTAAATGCTGGATTGATTTCTAACAGCCTGAGAAGTGGACTAGAAATCTCTTGAGTATTAGCAGAAGACTTGCTGAATACATTATTTTCCTTGTAGACAGCTTTTTAGTCTAACAGCTGGTAGGAGACACCAAGGTGCCTTTGCTGTGGCTGCACACTCTGACAGTAGATTGAACATGCTTATGGATCTTTGTACTTTGGAACAACTGGTGCCTCTGTAATAATTCTCCACAGAGACTTGGTTATTATCCAGATGTACTTTCTATCTTTCTTTTTAAAGACTTGCAAGAAGACTTACTATGGCTTTTATTGCTGTGATGATACCTTTTAATGAGGAGCGTGCCTTGGAAATAGCTTAGAACGCCGTTAGATGCCTCCCGCCCTGCTGCTACCTAACATTTTGGCTGCTGAATCCCTGCTGCTAGAGCAGGCCGGATCTTTCCCCTGTGCTTAGTCTGAAGAGTCTTTTGTTCAGTGACTTCCTAAATTAATTTGATTTTTTGCATTCCCAGTTAGGACAAGTCTGCATCGTTGCTTGAGTTTTTCATAAATAAAAAAACACTAACTAATTTTAGCTTTCAGTTAGAAAAAAAACTTTAATGATCTTTGTGGCAGAGGAGAAGCTATAAATATCACGAGAGCATGTTAAAGGTGCTGAGTCTAGAAAGCAAATAAAATAATCCATAATGTATCTTTTTTTTAAAAGTCTTGTCATTAAGTCACAATTTGTGGCAAGGAGAAATTTGTCTTTTTTTTAACCAACCTTGCACTGCCTTAAATGGAGTCTGACAGTGGAAAACCATTTTTAAATTGAATTTTAGCACCTATATTCTAGCATGTGTTTAAGATTCAGAATCAAAAATATGCTTTAAAGGATAGCCTGTGTTACCTGCAAGTTACTGGTAAGTAATATACCTGTTAACAGAAATCATAGGACTGGATAGCTGTGTTGGGTTTATGGAGAAAAAGTGAAGGGGGTAAGGTAACATGAGAGCAACTCCAAAGGAGCAGGAGGATATTGACAGGCTCCAGGGAGTTTTGTAGAAATCATAATGGGTTGAACTAAAGAGAGTTGTGGCAAGAAGCATCTTTTGAAGTGGACTGGATTAAAATGACTTCTTGAGGAAAGTAGTTTAGTCTCTGACATGAACTACTGCACTTTGACTAAGTGGAATGAGTGGGGAGGTACTGTGTTGGAGGAACTTAAAGGGTTTGAGTAGTTAGAAAAATGTTCTTCAAGGAAAAGGCTTTGTAAATGGTTCAGGAAACTGAATTCTTCTGGAAAGCTTAGAGTTAGATTTGCTCCTGCTGGCAGCGAGCCACCACTTACGCAGCATCTGCCAAAGTGCACTGTGAGACTGGTTTGTATTTTGATAGCTCTTGCAGTAGTAAATTTCAGAAGAATAAGAGTCTTTGTCTAAAATAGATTTTTTTTCATATTTTTAATGGAATTTTGAGATACACACATTGAACAGACTGAAAGGTAAGTTTTCTCACCAAGAGAGCGAGCACAAGAGTTGTGCACCTTTTCTGTTTCAGTTAGGGGTCTTGCATGGGATTCAGAGACTCTGTGCTGGCTAACCCCTGCTGGAGTGGGATGTTCCTGTTGATTCCCCCTCCTTCCCCGCCCCCAACATTTGGGACTTTTCCCTAAACTGCATAGTTGTTGCCAGTAACCTTACCTGCCAGGAATGGATGTCCTCTGACATGAATTAAGCAGGAAGTTGCTGATAGAGAGTGGACAAACAATGTATTTTCTTGTTGAGCGCTCTGGCAAAAGCCTAACACCCACCCTTGCCTGTGACTCTGCACGTTCGCCCTCTCAGCTCAGTATTGGCAATGTTTGTTTAATTTCAAAGTGGGAAAGGAAATCAAAAGAAAATTTCACTTAAATAGGCATCTTGGATTTGACTACAGTTACATGCTTTCAAATGTTCTGGCAGAGGAGGAATACTGCTTCTGAAAGAGTGGCATCATTTAAGCCTTTCAAAGGAGAGCAATCCTGTACTATCTTCTACAGCTTAAAACCAGAAACTAGGAGCCTTCTCCTTCCCTTCTTCCCATCTATTTCAGATTAGAGTGGTATCACAAGCACTTAAAGGAATGAAAGTTTTAGCTTGGCATTTTTAATCGTTTAGGTGTCTCATTGGTTCGTCTAGGTTGTGTGAGGGAAGATGGTTTAAATGTGGTAACTTCCAAAAATCCTAAGGAAGATGGGTGTCCCACTCTTCTTGAAGGCCTGTGGAAGCAGTTTCACCAGCCTAGCACGTTACAAAAGAAGGGTGCTCGCTTTATGTTTCCTCAGAAGCATCAGATAAGTTTCTTATGAAAATTCTGTGAAAGAATTATTTTGTTTTCAGTATTGGTAAAGTTTTGGCTGGTACCTGTACATTTCTGACCTACCATGCATTCTAAAAATATGTGCTATTGAAATCCTGATGAAAGAACAAACTGTGACGACTATCTTTATTTGTAAAATCAAGATGCCAAAAAAAAAGTTAAATAAGTTGCACAAAGGTGTGAAGGTACCAGCAGCTGTTTCCTAGGCCTTAGCTCTGACTAGGCTAATTTTTCCCCTAATTTCAAGTGATGATTATCGACTAGAATTTTATTTGCCTTACATGGCAATTTAGGAGATGTTAAAGGGTTGTGATTCACAATAGCACAATCGCTTATTATAGTCAAAGTTTGTGGCACTTCTGCTTTCCCATGGCAATTTTAGTGCTTCTCACTTCTGTTTCTGTATGAACTCTCTGTGTGCTGGCATGTTTTCACTGTTGGGACTCCTGTACAGTCCTGCCTGGGATGTGCTTTTCCATAATAGTTTTCTATCCCATATGAGATAGAGAAGGAAATAAAGTGATTTCTATCAGGTGTGTAAAGCAGGACTCAAAGGAAACTCGGAGGATATCTGATAATTGACTTTTCATTGGTAAATTTAAAGTTGTCTTGCAACTGACAAGATTAAAAATTATATTTAGAGATTAAGAATAGCCTCAGACATTAAAAAAAAAAAGCTGGTGCCTTAATGCTTTTGAAGGTTTCTTCCAATTTTGTTAAAAACAAAAATTGTTAAATAAAATTCCATTTCCTCCAAATGTTGTCATTTTGACAAATTGTTTTTCTTTCTTTTTTCCGCCCCAACCCCTCACTCTTCTCTTGCAGCAACTGGAAGCAGCAGCTGCGCGTGCTGCTGAGGAAGAGAAGAAAAGACTTCAGACTCAAGTTGAATTACAAGATCGCTTCAGTTTGGAGCTGGAGAGAGAAAAAATGGTGAGTAGTGCATGTGGGTTTTTGCTACCATTACAGAGAGTGAACAATGCGTTCAGCAATGGCTTCCCTCACAGGCAGTCACTGAAAAGATTCTGCAGATTTTGCAGGAGGCCAGAGAATACAACCTGAGTTGTATTTATTAGAGATGTAGGAATAAAATATTTTTATGAGTGAATTCAAATACTAGAACAGCTTGCCTACAATTTGTATACCATTCAAAGTTTAAATATTATTGGAAAATTGGGAAAACATTGACTGTTTGAAAGATAAATGCAGACTGAAGTTATCCTTGCAGTTTTGAAAGATGGAGAACCTAAGGCCAGTACATACTATATGAATATACAAAATGAACACAGGCATAATCAAAATGCATTTTAAGAATTTTCTGACTTGAGTATATCCCTGCTTTTTTATACTGTGTGTTCTTGTACATTTACACACACACGAACATAAAAAATAAATAAATATTGTAGCTTTACAATGCTGTTACTATAATCCACACTGAGAATTTCCAGAAGAACTAATTTTCAGTCTTCAAGGGCTTTGTGAACCGTAATGAGCTTTTCTGTTAGCTGGAGAAAAGAAGTAGAAATAGTCCAGTCGATGTGATGGAACGTCTCAGGACATAAATGCACACAGTGCTGCTTTATGGGCTGCGTGTGAATTCCTGAATACGATCCCTTTCTGGGTCAGTGGGATTTAGGTTAGCTGAGGGAACGAGGCTGCAGAGCAGTGGAGCAGGACATGCCATCCTATCACACTTGACAGAAAGCCTTTCTTGCTGACTTTGGGAGCTGTGCTTACCTTCTGCGGAGTACACATTATGTGCTGCTAAATGCTGAGGTTTTGGTGCTTTATCCCAACTGCGTTCAAAGCCAGCTGGCTGCTGTTGTCCCCAGCACAGTGATGGGCTGAGTGGGAGGACGGTTCTGGTGCAGCAGCCCCTGGTTTCCCGCTTTGGTCAGTGAAAGGCGGGGGATGTGCATCAGAGACTGGGCGACTGTGGGTGTGCAGCATCCCCCTCACCTTCGTTTATCCCTTACCATTGTTTTTTGGTATAGCTGCTCATCTGTTAGCAAAGCCAACCTCCTTAGCCAGTTTCCAGCCCTTTACCCATCCTGTGCCGTTGCGGTGCCATCATCCAGATAAAAGTGTTTGAAATACACTGCTGCCAAGGGAGGACTTGCCTGAGGAAAGGAGTGGAAACAGTGTAATTAAACCAGCCTGGCCTTTGTGTCTGCAAGCTTTCTCTTCCTTCCCTTTCTGTATCTGTAAACTAAGCGACAAGTTCAAACTGATTGAAGTTAGGTTTAAACCCCTGTGAAAATCCTATGCTGCATGAAGTAGGGCAATGTAAGTAACCTGTATTATTACTTATTTTTTTAAATGCTTTTAGTTACAAATCTACACTCAGTTTTATCAGTTCTGCTCTGCAGGCAGCAGGAAAAAGTTTGTCTCTGAAAACATTATCTGAGGGAAACCTGGCAATTCCTTTAAAAATTGGAAACCTGAGTTGCATGGTAGCTCATATGTATCCTCAATTTATGCTGCTAGGTAAGACAAAAAATGGAAGAGCAGGTTGCTCAGAAATCATCTGAACTGGAACAGTATTTACAGAGAGTACGTGAACTGGAAGAAATGTATAAACAGCTACAGGAAGCTTTGGAGGATGAGAAGCAGGCACGGCAAGATGAGGAGACTGTAAGGAAACTTCAGGCCAGGTATGGCTTTGACCTAGTAGAAATTTATTTCAATACCCGACTCCCCCTTGCAATAATAAGTAACTGTGCCATACTATTAAAGATTGTTTGCATCTCGGACACGCTGCTGGAAAGGGGGACTGGCTGAAGTCCAAACACAGGATAGATTATTTTTTTTCCTTAAGCTATGAAGGCTAAAGCTGGTTTTTTTGATTTTTTTTAATATGTTTGATTAGCCCTTAGTGGTGGGAGTGCTCAGCAATTTCAGAGAAGCAGGTGCATTTATTTTTCCATCGGACGTTGTGCGTGTCAGCACTGGAAAAACTGAGACCACTCTGTGCAGACTTTTCAGTTGTGTATTTTATAAAGCAGTAACTGTAAATATTACTTTCTGCTGTATTTTATCACAGGTTTAAATTGTAATTGATAAAGGGTTAAGTCTCCTCTTACTCATATAGCCTTTGTTTAGTGTGGTTTGTTTCTTCATATATTCAGTCCTTCTAAGACAATTAAGATAACTTATGGATGCTTGTTTCTTCTGTCGTTTTTCATCGTTGTGTATTTGCATTATTGACTAAATTTTCTGAATAGCCCTTTGTAGCAGTCAGACTGCTTGCACTGCTGGCATGATTTTCAGCTTTACACTGAAGAGAAGCCAACAGGCAATAACTTTTTCCCTGCTTCCCAAGCTTGCTTTTTTTTTTTAATAAAAAAAGGAAAGAAAATAGTTAGCTTGGCTTGCCTATGTGTACGCTACATAATGGATACAGCTTACTTTAAAGTGCAGTTAACGTCGCAATCCCTGTTGCAGATTACTGGAAGAGGAGTCAGCAAAGAGAGCTGAACTGGAAAAATGGCACTTGCAGCAGCAACAGACCATTCAGATGACAGAAGCAGAGAAGCAAGAGTTAGAAAACCAGAGAATGATAAAGGAACGGGCTCTGCAAGTTGCTATGCAGCAACTGGAACAACTTGAACTGGAAAGGAAAGAGGCCCTTGAGCAATATGAGGTGAGCTGTCCTGTTCATCAGCCTCTCATACTTAGCCAGGTATTCAGTAATTTAACTGAATCTGAAGTTCATCAATATCATGCCTCTTGAAGGATTAGTATGGCACAAAAATTACAGTAACAGACAGGATAGTTATGTGTTGGGTTTTTTGGCCTAAACCAGTAGATATGTTTGAAGAAGAGGACGTGTTTCAGACACACCACCTCCTTTCTTCTTTTGTCCCAATTCACGTGCAAGCCAGCTCAGTCGTATCCTGAAATACTCCTTGTCTTCTATTGTAGGCTAACTGCTTCGGCAGTCCCATTGCTGTCATAACCAAATGCCCTATGCTTTTGATTTAATACTCTTTTAATGGTTTGATGATGTCATGGGGCAATATTGTCTTCTACAGATGAAAAATCGATGTGCTATGGTAGGCCGTTACTCCTCTAAAAGGTATTTAAGCACTGAACTGATGTCAAGGAGAGCTAGGAATTAGCTCAATGTGTAGCCGTGCCTCGTGTCCCAAATATCAGGCCTGTTCTCTGCTCTGCTGAGTGTTTTTGGTGAAGGCCAGTAGCTGTATTCATGGAAGAAATACGAGTCAGAATCCAGCGAGTACAGAGTCTGAAGTGCTGCATACTTTCTAGGGCTAGGGAGGTGTTGATCCTGTGTGTATTTAGGTCAGGAAACAAAACATGACTGGATTTCTGTTTAACTAGGGAGTGTGTTTATGCTGTCTCTGCACGGTTGAGGTTAGCTCTGTGAAGGACAAGCTAGTGAGCTGTCTCAACTGGCACAGAATACAAATGCTGCAGTGACTGCAAGCAAGGGCCCAGGTGGGGTAGTTCTGGCCACTTTACAACTTATGTGTTGGTGTTACATCTAACACCATCGTTAGATTGCTTTTGGCTAATACTTGACTTTTTTTTAGATGACATCTCAGAATATTTGTATATGAAACAACATTTACTACTACAAAAGAATTGCTGAATCCAATAGACATTAAAAAAACCCAAACATCTCCCCCTCAACCCAGAGCGAAAACCCAACCAAACAAAAAAAATTCCACAAAACAAATGATGGAGTAGGTCACTGCAATAGTTGACTAGTTATTTTAGAAATAATTAATCACTCAATTTGGAACTGACCAAAAGACCATTTTAGACCAAAGAATGCCGCTTTCTTGCTTGGGTGCAACAGCAGCAGTTCTTTTCATAACTTACATTTTATGATTTCTGATAGTGAGAGATAACCACTAGCCGGTGTTAGTTTGGAATACAAAATGCATCCTTCTGTTTTGAAACTACAGTTTATGCTTTCAGTCCTCATGAAAACTAGCCCAACTTACACAGCTACAGAATCTTGTAAAACTTAGTTATTTTTGGATTCTGGTTTGACAACTTACTTTTTTTAGTTTGCGATGATTAAATTACTTAAGGTGGTTAGAAATGAGGTTCTTCTGTCTACACCAAATAGATTGCTGGCTGCATTAGTGTGGTTCTGTCTTTAGATTTAAAAGCATGTTTTTTCTTTTTATATGAACAGAGTAAAGTTGTTCTTGTTTTTCAAGTGGGTTGTATCTTATTTCAGGAGGTTAAGAAAAAATTGGAAACGGCGGCTAATAACACCAAGAGTTGGAAAGATAAAGTAGCTCATCATGAGGGATTAATTCGACTAATAGAGCCAGGTAAGTTATTAACAGAGAAGTTACAAAAAATAAGTATTCATTCTGTCTTACATACTTCATATAAATCACCTAGTGATTTACTGAAGTCTGCCTTTTCCTGTAGCTTATTGGTTTCATGTCAGCCTATAAATATCACATTTGTGAGAACTGATGATGGTAATTTTCAAGTCTTTGCCTCTACTGGCCCTACTGTAATAATTAATTTTTTATTATTTGTTTATTTATTTATTTATTTTAAACAAATCAAGGATCAACCTGAACATCGCGTGATTTGGGTCTTTAAGGCAGTTAGCATAAATGCTAATTGCCAAAAAGATGAAGTAAAGATGGCTAAAATATTTGATTTTGGGGATAAATTTAATTTCTTAGCTTAATTAATAGCATGCCAGCCCAGAGGAAAGTGGCTTTGTAATGCAGCGCTGGAGAGATTGCTTTCCTTCAATGCTGGAGAGATCGCTTTCCTTCAAGGACATCTCTAAAGGCAAGAAGGAGAGGGGTTTACTAAGATACAGCTATTTGGGGTGCCGGGGGAAGTTGGGAGATAAGGATGCAAAAGACAGCAGCCATCGACAACTTCTCACATTAAGCACCTTCACTGACGGGGTTCCTCCTTGGTCAGCTAGTCATCAGGTCACCTTAGAGTAGGTGACAGCACTTACCAAAGCATCCTGTGGCGACACTCGGCCTGTCCCACTGACACTGGGTGAGCAATGTCCCTGTCAGAAACGCCTGTTTCAAGTATTGCACTCTGTCTTCCAGGCTCCAAGAATCCTCACTTAATCACAAACTGGGGCCCGGCCGCCTTCACTGAAGCTGAACTTGAGCAAAGACAAAAGAGCTGGAAAGGGAAAAAAGCCACTTCTGAGTAATGATGGTAGCTGACGTATCGTTTGTGAATAGACGCCCACCTTCATTCATTCTGCTTTGCACAGAGCAGCTTCCCGCTTATAAAGATCTTAGTTTGCTCAGCAGGTCGGGCCTTTCTGTGAAGGAAATACTGTTGACCACATAGGAGTGTCTACTCAGAGCGCATTAATTACAATATGTGGTGTCTGACAGTACTTGCTGTTTTCCCTCATTTTTCCAGAAATTCTGTTCTTTTATACAAAGCTTATCAACTGAAGATTTTTATTTAAATGCAGCTTGTGACAGAATTGTTTCCGTACTAGCCTGTAACAATCTGACAGCATCTAACCAATCAAGCAGCATCACTTTCATTCCAAAAAGTGAGGGAAGAAGTTGTTTTGTTGGTTCAGTTATTATAATTTAAACCCAGGATAAATCGATCCTGGAGGTTCTGTCCAACTTTGAGATAGAGCATTACCTTTCCTTCCATTGACTCGTCTTTTGTTTTTGCTCTGTCCGTCTGTTGCTCTTTGCATGGTGCTTCTTCCTTAGCGAGGGTAGACCGGCATCACTGGGTACCTGCTGGCTGGTTGGATTTTGTGTCCTGTTTTCCTCTGTTTGCAGGAATCCAAACAAAAGAACTGGAAATAGGCACGTACAAAATACTGCTGTAAAACATTTGGAAAAAGTAGTCATGCAAGATTGTTCTTGTACTGTCTCATACTTTAGAAGCGCTAACAAAAAACTTGAGAGTTCTCTTCATAGTTGTAAAGATGCACAGTTTTGACTTACAGCATTGTGGAGCAGATGAATGGAAGACGATAGCACATACAGGCCAAATGTCATCTGCATCAAGGCTATGCTTGTGCAAGAAATTTCATCATAATGTTCCACTGCTTTAGATACAACACTTTTGTCTTATTCTTAATTGGAGGCCAGATTAAAAAAAAAGCAAGAAGAAAACTAAGTTTGACCTTTTTATTTTAGATAAAAATTATAAATGGGTAGCAATACTGCTTTAGAAAAAATTAATTCCCATCAGCAAAATAATTTCAGAATTTCTAGTAACAAGGCTTCCCAAAGAGCCTACTGCTCTGCCTCAAAATTCTCTCCAGGGGCAAAGCCAGTTATTTCTGTTTCTGTAGGGAAAAGGAATACGTCTGTGATTTTGCTTTGTAGATCTCCCACACCAGACAAGAAGTCAGTCTATTGCTAAGTAGTATTTTTCGTAATTGTACAGATATTTTGAGAACTGAGCCCCCCCTCCTGAAGAGCAGGTGCCCATTGGTGTGGCTTGTTCGTCAGCTTTGACCTTTGTATGTACACCGAACACGGACATCCATCTCTTAGAACCTGCTTTTTAGTTCAGCTAAATGTTAAATTATTTTTAGTAAATAAGAAGTGGATGTTTTAGACGGATAACCAGAGCGTTTGTGTACTGCATTGTGATACTTGGATCCCAGAAGAGCAGAAGCTGTACAGAAGTGATCTTCAGATTCAGAAGTCAACACCATTTTTTTATTTGCCTATTAACCAAGACTCATTCAGATACTGAATCTTCCCATACATTTATTCTCTGGTTATATTTTTATACTAATTGAAATCTTTAATGTTTCAGTAAACGGAGTGTTGATTAGAATGGCAGGAAAATCCAGGATCTTCCTATTTGTATTTACTGTACAGGAAAGCAGTAGTTCCTTAAGCTTGCTAACAAGGCATTTTTAAAATTGATTATGTTTACAGAAGAAATGTGAAAAAAACTGTAATAGAAATACTAATGTATACATTGTTAAACTTTGCTGTAGGCGATGGAACAGTATTTATAACTATCAAACATCTTTTATGTGGAGAGCAGAAGGTCTATTGGGGCTAAACTTGTTTAATTTTTCTAACAGTCTTTATTTTGGACAAATGTTTTTTAAGAACACCAAATGATGCATGTTTTCATATTTTTTACTGTTCTTTAGAATTGGCTATTTAATAAAGTAATACAAAGTCATTTACATTTCTGAATTAATTGACGTCTTTTGGCATGGGTTTCTTTTGGGTTAGTGGTGTTCAGAATTCAGTAGCCATTGTGTGGAAGTATTAATGTGACGGAAGAAATATATTCTTAGTGGTCTGATCAACGGGATTTGGATTAAAGCCATAGTAAAGGCAGTGGTCACACAGATAATACAATATAATTTGTCTTAACAGCACCACTTCTCTTACATGTTTGTATTCAGTACACCTCGATACAGTATGATGATGGTGAGCTATTACAAACAGCATTGCTCGCTAACACAAAGCGTACCAGGTGGGAAATGAATTGATACAACAGCTACATCTACAGCAGCACATCAAGGCTTAGAGCGCCAGCCTGGGACGAGGGCAGACCTGCTCTTGTCAGCGAGCTAATGGGGGAACACGGCTGTGGAGTGCGGGTACCTTGGCACATAGAAATGTGTGCTTCTGCAGGAAAAACAGCCCTTCATTAAAATGTCATCTGCATGCATCTGTCTTGAGTTATTTATTTCTTAGTCACTATTAGAAGAGGAAATGAGACAAGTCTCCTTTTAGCTTTGTTGTCCCTGCTTGCTCTGACTAAGAAAGCTTTGTGTGAAGCGCTGTACGGTAAAAGTGGGGGAAGAGGTTGGTTTAAAAATTAACCAATCACATTTTGAGCAAAAAATAGTATTTTACAGTAAGTCCATTAAAGCTACGCTAAACACAGCATGAGTCAGAGTCACCACATCTCATGAAACTCCAGCATGGAAAACTGCACTCCTGGTGCAGTAGCATTTCCAGTGAGCCCCCAGGTTACAGCACTCTTATTCCAAGAAACTTAATGGTGAGGATATCCTCAATGAACTGTGGTGCTATGGTTGTCTCTTTTCCGCCCCAAGAAGCCTTGCGACGTCATAGTGCCTTACATACATGCCAGGCTACCTACGCAGAGGCCAGTGGAAAGCTGCATCTGCTGTTCTTGAACCCTCAGTAGAATGCACTGGAAGGCTTAGTCTGATTCAGATTTACCTGCTGCTTATGGTGGAACAGCCCTGCAAACCAATAGCACAGTGCCATGTTATTTTCGCTTAAAACAGGAGTGGGTTTTTTTAGCCCTGTGACCATTTTATGAAGCTGATTTATGAGACTTGCACGCTTACTCACACATTCCCAAACTGTAACAGGCCAGTTTCCAGCAACTCATATTACTTCTGTTTAACTGTCCCGCACGAACAGCCACAAAAGTGAAGCCTATACAGGGAAGCACAGTGTGTTAGGATAAGATCTGTATCCTGGGGTGAGGCGAGGGGGCAACAGCAGGCACACCATCCGTTTCAGTAAAAGTGAACTGAAAATAACTGCTCTGATTTTTTTATCTCAAATATGTGAAGCAGTTAAGTAAACAATTTTTGAGCAAACCAGTGCATGGCCAGGAAAGGGGATCTCCATAAGGTCTTTTAGCTGCTTTGGGGACAGAGGTCGTTATTTGTTCACAAAGTAAAGGGCACAGAAGTGAGGAATTATGACGTGCCATAACGTTGTCATCTCTAACAGAATGAAAATCTCCTGCAACACCCGCAAGATTTTAGTTCCCCCACTCATCAATTAGGGACTTTCCACCTTTGCCGCCCTGTGCTGGTTATTTGGCGATTGTGGCGTTCTTTGGCAATTGTGGCGGTCTTTTTTTTTTTTTTTTTTTTTTAATTTATTTTACTTTTATCTTTCCGCGTCACGGTGGGAGCGCCCCCCCCCCCCGGCGCCCCCCGCCCGGCCGCACCCGCTGGGACCTTGGCCCGGGGCTGGGACCTTGGCCCGGGGCTGGGACCTTGGGCGGCAGAGGCAGGACCCAAAGCCGGGGGCTGGGCCCGTCTCATACCTGGGCTCCAGCTGCCACCTGGTGGCGGCTCAGGCCTTCAGCGCCCCAGCTGGCGTTATTAACGCGTTCTACTGACCTGGTGAACGTGGCCCGAGAGAATGAACACCGCCCTTCAGCTTCATTCCCCTTCAACAACTGCAGCAGCCGCTTACAAGAGAGAAGTACAATGATGCACAACGGCTGGAATTAAAAAAATGTTGAAAGTGAACCAGGTGTCCTGCTGTACTACGATTATGCCACTGCTGTCATTGTAGCACATTGTCATCCTTGAGTTCAGAAGCCAGTTCGGTTCTTCTGTTGTCTCAGCTGAGTATATCTGGTCCCAGAGATGTCCCATGAGCCTAGGAAAAAGGAATTACAACTTGAGTGTTACCACTGGCCTAGTATAAATTTATGCTCAGAGCCTTGAAGCTAACTAACTCAGACATACTTAAAAAAAACCCCCACCAACCCAGTGCACCATGAAGGACAACGTGTACAGTTGGATACGCCATCCACCCAGCTCAGCTACAGCGCAAAGCTTGGGCTGCCATACAGCTTTCCTAATGGGAGTAAAGCAGGGCAAGGAAAAAAAAATGTATGTGTAAGGAAGGTTACTCACCTGTAAATAGTGTTTTCCCAGGTGTCTCATGTACATGCCTCATTTATCCTTCACCCCCATCCTGTTCTCGGTTCTTCCTCCTCCTACTGAAAGGCGCTCATTGACTTGCAGGATAAAAAAGCCCCGAGGCTGCAGGCGTGGGGCTGGGCGTAGGATGTGCAATGTGCCAGCTCACACGTACTCCCCTTTTGGGAGCAGGACTCAGGATCATCCCTTCAAGTTACAAGTGAGGGGGGAAAAGAAAAAAAGGAAAAAAAAAAAAAAGAAAAGAGACCAGCCTGTGGTTTGAAACACTTTAGGGCTCCCCACCTGGCAGGATGAGCAGCAACACAGGCATCATGTCTCCTCTTACAGCTAATGTGGCTGTGAATTCCAAAATGAAACACAAACAGAAAGCTTGTGACACTACATGAATTTAGAGACTGTCACGACTTTCATACATTGAGTCTCAACTGTGAACTTCAACTACTTGGAAACGCCAGGGAAGTGAAAATGCAGAAAAGCACCATTTTATGAACTGGCTTTCTGTGTATGTCCAAAGAACACTTGCTTCAGAAAGGGACAAGGCCAGTGGTTGTTTTGACACTCATGATGAAAAGAAAAGGTTTGGAGCAAGGCAGCTGCTTCTCACCTCAAAAAGAAATTGAAATTGGAACAGTATGGTGCAAAACAAAAGATAAAAACATTCTGAAAAGTCTTGAGGGGGAGATTTAATGAGGCAGTTTAACATCTACCACCACAATCCCAGAAAGATCATTTGATGAGAACCCCTCTCCTCCCTTCTTTCTGATATTTTAGCCTAATTGACAGAGGTAATGTAAAAAGATATGAGCAGCTGGCCAGTGGAAAGCCCATGACAGAGTGAGCAGAATGTCGACAAAAAGTAAAAAAAAAAAAAAAAAAAAATCACCTCAAAACACGTGCACTCACTTTTCCCCATTGGCCATTGTTTTAAATTCCTCAATAAATAAAACACACACACACAAAATAACACCTTCTACCTTAGTCAGCATGCTCATTGCTCACATTGCTCTTCTGTCAACCAAAGGAGCTTGCTCTAGCACTAGCTTTACACACTGTTGTTAATATAATTGATAATTAATAGAGCGGCTTGTCACAGCTACAGCACACAAACAGCTTTTACAGGATCCGGGCCTAACATCTTCCTGCAAATGCTCACCTGCTGTTATTCCTGTTGTCACCTATTCTCTGAGCACATGGCAGTGATTTGCTCAGGCAGTGCAGATTTCACCACAGGGAACCTACCAGGGTGCTTGTGAGGATGGCTGCTCTTGCCCACGGTTGCCCAAGGCACCCGTGTCCTTTCACCTAACTTGACCAACAAGTCTAATTTGAACATGTTAGTATCTCAGATGGGATTAAAAACTCAAGCATTGACATGAGACAGTTGCAAAAGCCGCCTGGGCTTCCTCGGTGTTGACACTTACTAGCTGTTTCAATGCTTACCAGAGCATGGGGATTTCTCTTTCCACTCCAAAGAGGCTTGTGCAGCTCAGCCCTGACACTGCTGGGGAACTCCAGGTCCTCTGGGGTGTTGGTTCCTCGGTCTTGACTAAAAAAGGAAAAAAACACTTAAAAAACTATTTAAGGTCAGACTCTGCTTAGACACCTTTAGAAACTCCATCTCAGGGCATAGCTGGGACTGAAATTTTGCATGTGGAGCAGCCTGAAGTTGTGTTTTCCCAACTGCTTCCTTTGCCAGTGATGCATTGGGCCATTTTGCCCTTTCCACCACGTCTGCCTGCGAGGGAGGAGCATGCCCCATTTCACAGCCAGGCTTTCTCCCCCTGCCAGAAAGCTCCTGTTGGCCCTAGGATGTTTTTCCCCAGAGAGAAGGTGGGAAACGATGCAGGGGCATACCCTGCTCACACACAGGTCCCCCCCCTTAAGCTGAGCGCTGTGCTGGCGCCAGGCACTCAGTGTGGGGCGGCTCCCTGTGGGGACAGAGGTGGCATCTTCTGCATTTGCTGTGGCCATTGCCTCCCTGTGAGGGTTGCACAATGCCCAAGGGAGTCGCTGCTGGCCCATGGAGCATCCTGGGGAGATGGCTGGCCAGAAACAAGCATCACCCCAAGCCTGGTCTTGCAGTGTAGCTGTACATGGCCCTGCTTGCAAAATAAACTTGCCTGCCTGTGCTCCCACATGCTCCCTTCACTGTCACCATTACAGATGGCAAGAGCCAAACCCACAATTGCTCTCAGGCCACCTCCATCCAGCAAATCCTCCCTGCCAGCAGGAGAAAATCCAGAGCATATATTCCTTGAAATCATATTTCCAAGGGCCGGGCAGCCAAAGGCTGGGTGCAGGCATGGAGTGTGGTGGTACAAGAACCAGCTTGGCAGAACAGCACACCAAAGGGAAAGGGAAAAAGAAAACCACACTGGGTGCCAAACACCCTTGCCGGGCTGGGCTGCTCCCTGGCATTTCTGATGTCTCTGCAAGGTGTGGACCAGTCCTGCACAGTTTCAAAGACAGCTATGTCTCTGCCTCCCCTCCTCACCCTACTCTGACCAGTCACTCACTCCTACTGGTGTCCCCACGACCCATCTGACAGAGTACCAGTTACAGGCATTAACTGCCCAGAAAATCAGACGTTGCTCAGACTCATGCAGCTATTTTAGCAGAAAGCTCCTGGGTGAGTGCTGGGCCCAGGGCAGGGTGCGCAGAGTCCACACCACCTCCGGGCGAGTGGTGCTGCACGACCACTCACTGCTCGTCAAGTTTTCTGTTCTTCTCTCATTTTCATCTTGCCCCTCCTGATGAGCCCCAACTCCCTACATGCCGACGCAGGGCGAGAAGACTGACACGATTTTTCCAAAGCCCCCGGCTAGTTCTGGGACCCGCAGCACAGGACTCTGCCAGCTCCTGCCCCGGCAGGCTGGCCAGGCAGCAGAAGCTGCTCCCCAAGAGACGGGGAGAACAATAAGAAATACCAGATCTTCCGCAGGAATGCGGGAGATACCGTGGCGGGGGGCCCTAGTGAGTCTGGGCAGGATTTGCTCACGGCTTGGATGTAGACCAGAGGTTGCCACTTCAACCGCCCTGTCGCCGGTCCAGGGTGACTTGGGGGGTGCGTCGCGGGGCCCTGTCCTGCCGTGGCCCCTGACACCAGATGGCAGCCGGACACCACCGCACGGCCCTCCGAAACCGCTCACAGGAGCAAAGCTGCTCCTCAGCAGGCTTGTAATTAATCACATCTGCGGATCCTGTTTTGAAAGGCAGATTCACACAGATGCGGTGCTACAGGGGTTTTTTACAGCTGAGTTAGTAGCACGCTTGGAGCTGCGTCACTTGTGTACGTGCAGCAACACACTGCTACTGCAGGAGGAAAAACCCACTCTTCCTTTGCAAGGAAAGCACACGTAACACCAAACCAAAATCTTTTGTTAGGTTTTGGATGACTTATCTCACTAAAGAAAAGCAAAAAGAGCCAGGACCAGGCAGATTTCGAATGACCAGGCTGCCAGCATACCCAGTCATCACAGCTCGGTGGGCTTCCACCCGAGTGCAAGGGCTGAGCAGCAGCAATGCAGCTCAACCCCTCGTGTGCTCGGGGCACATTGGTTACCCCGATTTGTTCAGGTGACTGAAACCAGGGTCTGCACCCGCAGCTGCAAAGGCCTGACACTAACTTGAGAGTCATACAGTTCCTCTGTTGGGTAACATTTTCCCTCAACGACTTACGAACTTTAATCCAATTTTGAAATGTAGGGGAGGCTAAGTTGGATTACATTAGCTTAACTGCTCATGTCATAAACTCTTCAGAAGTGGGACTGGAGGTTTTTTCCTCCAGAAACCTTTTGTTGGCCCACAAAATCCTTGGTTTTTTTCTTAGCTCAGACACCAAAAGGGGGAGTTTTCAGCTTCCAAAAATAAATCAAAGACACCATGATGCCTGCAGGGTATTTGTTTCTCCATAGGAACGTGAACCTGGTGGTTTAGTTTAAGAGAGACTAAGCTAACTCTCACATTTTCTACATTCCTCTTTTTCCTGGATATATCAAGATCGACAGGTTTGAACTGTTGTTTTAATGAAAACCTACTACTCCTGAGAGGGTTTCCTGTTTTAGAAAGATGATATTTCAGAGCTACAAAATTCCAAACAATTTGACTTGCTATCACCTTCGTCAGGTCCCTTAACCTCCTTACGCCTCAGTTGCCCATTGATGAAATGTGAATGATATTTATCCATTAAAAAAGCACGCAGACATCTGCAAAATACTCAGCTGTGCCTAAAAAGAGAGCTCTTTAAGCAACACCATGATAAACTGAAATTGTGTCCACAAGGTGCAAATCAGAGGTTGCTGCATGAGGCCTTGGAAAACACCATGTGTACTGGGGCAACCCCTGCGCAACCAGAGCTCCCATGGCACCATCCCCTGCCAGCCCCTTGCAGGGACACCTCCAGCTCCTCTACCTTTATGCATGATCCCTGGTGGCCAGAAAACCTCCTCTGAGCTCTTGGGTAACAACCGCAAATTGAAGCAGCCTTCAGCTCTCTAATTAACTGGAGCTAAATCACCACATAGCTACCCCCAAAGTGTCAGGAAAATTAAACCAGTAGTCATAAAGTCATGCTGCGTTCCAGCCAAGCCCTCTTTCATCATCTCTAATTCAGGCTGCTGAATCCATCCCAGGTAGGTTTTCCCCTCCCTTGTGCATGAGGAGCTCCAGAATCATCCTGGGGTAAATATAAACATGACTGACCTGGACATTGCATCTGTGGACAGTTTTCAGAGCTTAAGCTCCGCAACTCAGAGCAACAATTTTGCAGATAGATGCAAATCACTTGTTGAAACTCAAGTATTTGTATTAAACTTGCAAGCACAACATGACTCCCTGAATATGTTTTTGGTCTTGGAAACTGATCTTCAGCTCCCAGTTTTGTTAATTCTGCAATCCAAAATGTTTTTTTTTATTGTCTACTAAAGGCAATTAGGATTTTCCAACTGTTCTAACAATTTAGAAGCTCTAACATGTAAAAACACTTTCTTGTGTTACAAAAGCTTCTCTGAATTGTAAAATGCATTACAAAGGGGAGGGAGTCAGTCCCTTATACACTGCTTGGGCTGCTCTCCTGGCAGAAAATGACCACTGGCAGCTTGCAAGGAATGGAAAAAAGACTTATCGCCCAGATCCTGGAAACAAGAGTCAAAGCTGCGTTAGCTGGGCAAATCGGCGCTGACTTCTCAGCACTAGTCCCTGGAGGTAGGGACGTCTACTGACGTCAAGGCTGTCCTTGTTATTGCAGGGCTCAGAGCCCTTGAAACATTTTATCTGTAAGCCCTAGTCCAGCCCACTGCACAGAAAAGTTCTTCAAATGCCTCTGATGGGGACGGCTGGAACATGAGAATGTGGAGTGCTTTCGACGCCTCCCCACTCACCTGCTCCAACTGTGCAGCAGCATGTCTTAGGGATCTCTGAAATATGCACTTTGAGAAGCCAGTTGCTCTCCTGTTTCACTCAGAAACCCTCCTGGAACATTGCTGCTTCCTCTCTGAACGCCTCTTTTAAAGCCAGGTTTTCTTCCTGCTATGCCAAAGGAGCCTATAAAAAAGGAAAAAGACAGGGATGTTAAGTAAAGCACTTACCTGATATGCAAAAGCTCACAGGTACAACATGAAGGAATGCACAGTGCTCAGGATTACATGCCCATTAGGAAAATGGGAAAGCCACTAATGGTTTTCAAAGGTAGACTCTGACTTGTTATTTCTATCGGGCTATTATTTTTGGGAGACTTGAAGATTCCTTTTATTGGAGAATGTTTCCTGATAATTTCTTACGGAAAGAGCATTGCTCTTATCCCTTTGCATTTCAGGTAGATGAAGCACTTTATAAGCTGCTCACTGACCACTGCTCAAGGGCAGGAGTAACTGGTTTTTTTGGGGCTGGGGGGAGGCTGAGACATCAACTTGCTGGAAGGGCTGGAGCAGAGCCAGCAGCCACGCTGACCAGCCCTGCACTGGTCAATGCTGGTGGTGGGATGGCATATCACTGCCCCAGAGCGTTGCAGATACGTCGCTTCACCTTGTGGTGCAGCAGCGCAAAGCTGCATGTGGGCTCATTTTCTGTTTCCCCGTGTTCTGCAATGCAGACACCCCCAGGGTCCCAAAGTCACAGGATGAAAAACTCATCCTTCCTTTTGGCCCGGATCCTGAACAGACATATGCACACGCTTAGCGTTGAGCATGTGAGTAGCAACACTGATCTCCATGGGGCAATCCACATGCTTGAGCCTCTGCACATTTGGGAGCGGGGGAGAGAAGGACACTTGGTTCTTTGGTCGCCTGTTTTACATGCCACTGGTGGAGATCCCACCCAAGAGAGAACTGTGAAGCAGGATGGCGCTGAACTATACAGCTATTTTTCTTTCCATCACTTGTGGCCTTGCTGAGACCTGCTACGAATTATCTGGGATATTACACCCCAGACGAGTCGAAACAACAGGTCTTGCTGCAGACTGTCTGTGTTTAGTGGGATGATTTAGTTACTGCTTTCCCCCCACCCCGTCGTCTTCCTTATTCCCATTAGTGACACGTTGGCTGCAGAGAAAAGTTATTCATGCTCTAGAAATGTAATATTTACTCAAAACAATTTTTATTTGGCTTGGCTTCTTCCCAGTGCCATAAAGTGATAGCCAACCCCAAGTGCTTACATAGACAACATGTGCATCTGAGTCATATTTATGATCCTAGTTATAAAAAGCACACAATCTTGTTGTTTGGTGCAATAGGATGGGACTGAAGGCATCAGCACGTCTTGAGCATAGCCTGTCTCTGGAATCTGCAGAAATTTGCCATGCTCCAAATTTAGAACTTGTGGGTGGAAGCTCAGGCAGGAGCCAACTTTTTATACCATTACATCACAGGAATTGAGGGCTTCGTGCCAAGGGATCCAAGGAAATTAATAAAGAGCAGAGGCTGTCCAGCTGTTTGAATTTAAAGTCACGGCAGAGAGGTAATTATTAATAAAAGTGGCTTTATTCAGAGCATAGTAATCTCATTGCTTAAATTGAACATATCCCCTCTTTACTGCAGCTTACTATTCTGTTGGAACTTGTAAAGATAATAGTAAGGAATTAACATCTGTAAGAGATAGGCCCAGTGAAGCCGAGATCATTCTTGATAGAGGACACGCTTCAGCGGTAACTTTCCAGCTCAGTAATGCTCTGTGTGCGCACACGTTTGCCAGTGGCACCACTGCTCCCCTGGCTGAAGGAGGTGGCTGGAACGTGGTGTGCATTTTTCCAGCTAAAACACACAAGGTCTCACATGGACAGCGATCAAAGCTGTATCCAGCTAATTTGAAGAGTAATTCAATTTGTTTGACCTCCCTGTGCTGGGGCAGCCAGCGTAAGCTCAAATGTCACAGCCTCCCAGGAGCCGATGCTAAAGCATCAGGGCCTGTTACCAAGAGGCACAGGGTGACCCGACTGACCTTCCAGCTGGTTTGGGAGACACTGTGCATGCCCACAGCCCCGGGGGTGAAAGGTCCTGTGTGCAGAGTGTGGCTGTGCCTTGCGTTAAGGGCAGTGCCAATGCTGGGGGGAGCCACAGACCGTGGAGTCCAGATCTGCTAGATGCTGCTTTCTGCACCTCAAAAGCACGGTGCACACAATAGGTACCTACCTAGCTCCAACAGTGAACCTATAGCCCCCAGCAGGAGAGGCTCCACAGAGAAAAAATACTGGGCCTGTATACAGAAAGGAGTCGTGGGGTCTAGGTACTGAGACTCTGCATGCCAAAGGCTGAACACAGGCTTGCCACAAAACATACAGCCAGGAGAATACAGCAGTGTCTTGGAAAAGGGGCTCCCCTGATACTTAAACCACAGAAATGTTGGTATGCAGCTTTGGAGATTTGCAGCTTATACTCTCCTCAAGGGTATGCAAAAGCTATGAATAATTAAAAAATTAGCTCGGGGTTCTCTAGGAAGTTCCCTATTCCCATTTTACAGATAAACAAACTGAGGAGGGAAGCAACTAAAAGCCTCTTCACTGGAGCGATACTGCCAGCAAACCAAATATCAGAGTTCCCAAAGAGTTGCTCCTGCACCCACAGAGATCACGTCATGCTTGCACATGTCTTTCTTGCAGCAGCACATACCAAACGGCTTTACACATCCATGCCTCACCAGGAGCCAGCACAGCAAAGACTGGGGCCTGCAGCTCCCAACAACCCCTGTTTTGGCCTAAGCACCCACACACGTACAGTATATCCCTTTCTCCAGGGAGAGCAGATAAATAATATAAACATAAATCACTTCAACCATGTGCTCACAGGGTGACAATTTCCATGATGGGAAGAAGACTGTTATTGGTAGGGAAAAGTAAGGGATAAATAGCAAAAATCAAGTCATTCTCCATTTCTTAAATGTGGTCTTCCCACTCACAATGCAGGCATGTGCGTGCAGGGGGTGTTACAAGACTTTAGGCAGCCCTGAATTCAATGAGCTCTATTACTAGATAAACTTCTTATATTTTACCTAGAAAAATATGATGCCAACCATTCAGTTCCTGCCAGAGAACCCACTGAGAGATACTAGCCCTGCTCAAGTACAACATTTCATTGCTATGTATTTTGTTTCCCAGCGTATAGCTGATCATGCTGGACTGTATTTCATTTTTTGTGAATAGCCATGAACATCTAAAGATTAAAATCCCTCAGGTTTATTAAACGTCCCATTTGTGGTTAAGAGATGCCCTCCCGTGATGCATGACTCACAGGGTAAGCTGAGGCTCTGCAATGGGTGAGGACAGCTTTCGGCTGCTGCTTCGCTGTGTGATGGGAGACATCTTGCTGGGTGGGAACCTGGAGTTGGACTGGCTCCTGGGGCCGGCTCGTCCACGCGGCTGCATGCCGAAAGCATCTGACGTGACTCTGAAGCATTTCTCCACTTCAGCAAAGAATGGCATGAGGAGACTTTGAGGAGGGACAATACAAGGTTTTCCTTGCCTGCTAAAAATACCTGCAACATAGGACTTAAAAAGAGAAATGGATAGTAAGTAAATTGGAGTAATTGGATACCTTGAAGAGGAATTTATTTTAAAAAATTATTAGGGACAGAAAGCACCCCAAAAACTATCACCAGATATTTGCCATAATAAAAGGACAAAGGACTCCTTATTTCCTAATTGAGTGGCCCAAGGTAGGTTCAGTTTGAGGAGTGAAGTAGCCATTTTACCCGCAGCCTCATGCTGTTATTCCACACTTTTCAGTGCATGCTCCACCTTGTGCTAGAGAGAGCCTGCAACTGCCTGCCACTGCCCCTCTGACACATGCATAGAAGGGGAAAGAAAAAAAGTCATCAAAATGAGCAGTCTTAAGGATACTGTCACGCACCCCAGAAGCTGGGAATGCCTACCTGTCAGAGCCAGACAGTGGATACTCATTGTCCTCAGCCCTTTCTTTCAGACATTGCAGGATAGTAACCTCGCTTCCTAGAGTACTGCACTAGAAAAATAACTCTAATAAGCAAGTGATTCTATGGAAATAGATGAAACACTTCAAGCTATAACCCAATGAGTTTCTAACCCGTGGCTGATCTCCAACTCTGTTCCCACTGAAGTCCCTCCCACCCCATCTACGGTCAGTAGAAAAGCAGCAAGCATTTAAAAATTTGGAGACCTTGCCCATTCTTACAACTGGGTAAGAGTCAAGTTTCCAAAATGCTATTTATGCTGCGTAGAAACTTCTTTCCCAGAAGTCCCTTTGTCTCCAGCAGACAATCCCTTATTGCACTACTAGTTCTAGATGCAGCCAACCATCATCCTATTTAAAAGTCATTCCCTGGGCCACCATCTTCCAACAATGGTAGCAATAAATACATTTGATCAGCTAATTTACCTTCTGCAAACACAAAACTAGACTAACAACGGGTTTTATCTTCTGGCATGTAGCTTGTAAAACCAACTCAAACTAGTAGCACAGAAATTCATACTAATATATAAAATATGGAAAAGGGGTTTATGAGAAGGTGGGTTTGTGGCTTCTTGTTTTGAGTTTTTTCCATGAGATTCTTAAAAGTCTCAAACCCTGAAATTAAGAAACCCTGGTGATGCCTTAGTTCCTAGCAGTTTCTTTAAAAGATGAGTCATTCGTAAAGCATGGAAAGTATTAGAGTCATTGCTTTGATGTCTTTAATAGAAATTTGGGATGGATTTGAAAGAAATGAGGAAAGTGCTGTTATTTCCTTTTGGAATGGCAATCTGACATGATTGGTGCTGTTATACAACAGAGCGACCAAACGGCAGTGCACACGCTAACCCAGCGCGGGCCGAGGAACTCGTTCTCCTAATCAAGTTTATAGCTGGATGCTAATGGGCTCAGCAAACAAACACTCATGTTTATTATAACAGAATGAACAGAATGTACCACAGAGAATATGACTCACTTTTCCATAGGACGCCTGTCTATTCTCTGGGTTTGAATAATGAAATATTGCACCTCTCGCTAGCAGTTTGTTTTACAAAGTTTTAATGAGTTCATCCCAACGAGCTGTAGCCCTGCCACATAAAAACTGATTCATTTGCCTTGTGAAAATAAGCGTGCCTTTTGACAGGACACTCTGCACTAGGCCCTACTAAATCAGCCGGAGAGGCTAGACTCACTCACAGGTGGTTTTAGTCTTGAGTGCTTTTTGAAAATGAAAATATGCAGTCAGCTTCAGCAGCATGTCGGCTGTTTTCCCTTGGGTGACAGGCTGTCCTGCTGCATCCAAAGTTCCCCTTCTCCGCTGTACATAATTTGCCTTTTAAACTGGGGCTTTAAAACCATTACTTTCTGTAAGAAAAAGGTTTGGTTTAAAGCAGAGTTTGGGAAAGGGGCATTTAAGAAATGATTACATTTTTATTTCAAAACGTGCAAAACCAAAAAAAAGCTGCCTATTAACTCATAGGAAATTCTGATTAAAGTAGATGTCCTTATAAGACCCTCCTGTAAGAAATTCAAATGAAGGGCAGGGGAGGGAAAGAGATTTTTAAGTAAACAAGTGAGAAGAGCCAGGGAAAACAAGAGCAATGAGCAGGGTCTCAGGTGGCCGACTTGGCAGAGCAGGGCGTGAAGGAAGGAAGAGGCTGTGGGACAACGAACTGCTGGCGTTTACAGTAGTCAAGGAGTCTCCAGAGTTTGTGACTTTAACCACAAGTTGCTTAACAATACTGTACACTCCTTTTCTTTCACATCCAGCCCTGGTCATGTGGGTAAATCCCCTTCCGAGTGAAGAGGGTGGACACAGGTGCATGGGTGATGGTGTGGACCATGCTGTTTGAGAGAAAAGGACCGGCAGAGGGGGTGTTTCACTGCACCTTGAAATTACGGGAGTCATGATGACAAAAGACAGCTCCTGACTCAAGTCTCAGTTCCTGGACTGGAGAGGGCTGCTGCGTAACAAGCTAGGAACTGAGGGACAGTCCTGCGGTGTAGACAGGGCCAGTTGCAGATAGAAAGATTTTTATTTTTTTTTCCCCTTGAAACCAACAGAGCCCTTCAAGTGCTAGAAGAGAATGATGAGGTGGGAGAAGTGGTGTGTTTGTCACTTCCCAGCGGCAGATGCAGGAGAGCTGCAGATCCACTTGCAAAGAGGTGGATGTAAGCTGGCACTTCGGAGATTGACTTGTTGCTGTGGCTTTCTACCAAGCATTGGTACTTACTGCGAAAGACACACTTGATTCATATTTGCGGTGGAGATTAACCTTGGCTAAGACTTTGCAAGTTAGAAAACCATTTCAAGTGAAGAAATGAAATATTCCTCAGGTTAAAGATTGCTCAGGTTATCTCTCATCCCTGTGGGAATTTTTAGCGTGGATCTGCAAATGCATTGTTTGAAAGTTTTTTAAGTACCCTTTTGCAGCCTGAAACACTAGCTGCAATAATGGAGAAACTAACTGAATGACAGAAAAGCAAACCCTAAAATAGTTACCACCATTAACACCAGGAAGGCTGGGGGTGTGTTATCCTGTGGTTTTCTGTGCTCAGTAGCAATGTGTCATCATAAAGAGCGTACATTTAACGGCTGAACAATGCTGTGCGTGGTGTCACCTTCCCAAGGGCTAACTGTGCAACAGCTTCTCCAAACTGCTGAATTTCCACTGCTGAAGCAGTTCATTAAAAAAATCCTTATACAGCTGGGAATTATAAAACTCTGCAAGAGCCTGTGATGCCAAGGAACTTCATTTGGAGGCACACCTACGTTTCTATTGCTTTGGAAGCTGGTCTTTTCCAAAAATTTTTCTATAGACGCTAAAGCAAGGATGAATATGGCCACAGTCCATTCACCATGAGTGATTATAACTTAAAGGGACATTCCCTCTCTTTAAAAATTCTAATTCTTCACATGTTTCTGGTTAAAAAAAACACAAAAGAACCAATCCTTGTGCCTATGTCAGTGTCTTAGCTGTATAAATTTAAACATTCCATTGTAAGCTAAGATTATCTTGCCTCTTGCCCACTGAGACATGTGGGTTTGGCTTTATAAGACTCCATAACTGGCCTGCTTGAACCCTGTCCAGCAAGTTTTCATCTAAATTGATTAGGACTTGGAACGTATTTTCTTGGACAAATTGTGTTCTAATGAATAGAACACTCCCTCACAGCTGTCCTGCCAGAAAGCCAAGATTTTTTCTGTCTAGAAATCATCCCAAAGTGACCCTTAGATAAAGTTCAGAATCCATTTTTATTTTTTAATTAAGAAAAGGTTTGCTTAATTCCATTCCATACATTTCAGTGCTAGGCAGCTGACACGATTCCCCCTAAACATTTTATTTTAAAGAATTTGTTTGTGATGTCAGATCTGCCATAGACAATACATTTCTAAACACGCTGTTTACATTAACTGTAAAGCACAAAGACGGCTTCAGCAGAAGGAGAAGTCTCTCTCATCCCAATTCCTGTAGATGGCATATACAGCAAACTCAAGGTTGGCTCTATTCTCCACACAATAAATTTAAACATTAATTAAGACAAACAGGGGACACCACTCTAAAGCCTCACCCGGGCACCAGGGATTTCCATGATGCCCTTCCCCAGGGACATGGCTCCTCAAAAGAACTCTCCTCCCACCCAATAGGTAGCTTCAAGAGCTCACCTTCAAGTCCAGGAGTGGACTGGCTGAGAAATCCTGTCATTAATTAATGCTGGCCAAATGAAGAGGGCAGTTTCCCTCAATAAGGGGCCCTGGTCACTCTGAGGTAAGAGCTTTCCCCAGTCAGGATGAACACACCTTTTCTTTTTAGCATTTTGCTCCTTCCTTGTTCTCCCAGATGTTCCAGCTCGGTAAGTGTTTCTGTTATGATTAGCCCATCTGGAATTTTTATTCTATGACCATTCTCATGGTACACAAGGAGGATTTCATTCAATCCAGAATACCCAGTGGACATCCATGATTACATCATTTTGCTTATCTTTTAGCAAGAGTATTTCTAGGAACCAGGAGCACAATTTGAGGCAAGATCAGATCCTTTCTAGTCTTGGAAAAGATGGTTCTGACCCATGGAGCTGCGTGGCAATAACATGCCTTCAGCATGGTTTCAGGATTTTGCTGACATGTGGCACTCAGAAATTAAAGATATTTGTTTACAGGAATTCAAAGGAACAGGTCTTTCAAGCAACATGACTTCCCAGCTCTTTAAACATCAGCTATATCTTTAAGAAGACAGGAAACTGAGGAATGGACAGGAAACTTGAATGGAATTTGACTCCTTCTATGCTTACAGAAAAAATAAGTAAATCACGACAAATTGTTCTGCTACAGAAGTAATTAGCATTGTGGTATTGCTTGTGGAAAACAGGTCATAAGAAGACAATAAGAATGGGAAACTTCCTCTGCTCTCAACAGACTCTGCTTGCTCATACTTGCAAGACACACTGAGCTGCAGAAATTTACCTGAAATCCCACAGAGAAAGATGATAGCTGCTGCGGTTATTCTCCAATGCCTTTATTGTAAGCTGGTCCAGTCAAATCGACGTGATTAGTCAATCTGCATGATTAGATAAAAAAGGTCTTTCTTAATCTTATGCCGCTTTGGCAGACAGACTCAGATGGAAAAATACCACGTACCTCGGCTAGAGGCCATGTCGTCTTTGCTTGTGGACTAAGAAAACTGGTGACATTTGCAGCCATTGCTTTGAGCTCATGTTTTGTTTTGTGTTTTTTTCCTGTGAGCTCTTAAACCAACTCATCGGAACCTAAATATAATGACAGGGAATGAACATGAACAAGATTTGCTAACACTGTATTGCACTGTATTCTGCAGCCTGCTATTGTCTGGAAATGTGGTTATAATGGGCTGATTATACAACATTAAACCCTCCTGAAAACATACACAGAAACTGTGATATAATCATGCTTGGAGCAGTTATCTTTAAACACAAGCATGGGTTCAGCACCCATTGGAGAGCGGCAAGCAAAGCTATGGGCCCAAGGCAAAACAATGACCAACTGCCAAGAAACATCCTCGTTAGTCTTTGTTAGAGTTTGTATTTTTAAAGTCATTGTGCAGTTTAATTAAGTTGGTAACATGCAGATGAGAAAGTGGAAAAAAATGTGAAGACATAGGGAGATGAAATGCTAAGGCACTGAAAGATGTCACCTCCTCTGTGAAATGCTTACATTGTGAAATAAAAAGAGAAGAAAGAACGAGTCATTTCAGGATATGTCTGGAATGAGAGATAAGACCAGAAGATTACAATCTTCTAGTAGTCTTCCACAAAAGCTCTTTATTTGCATTCTGTATCATGCGGTCTGATTCTGAACACAAATCAAATGGAGAACAGACAAGAAGATGAACTACAGTCTAAGAAATGGGATTTCAGGACATGATGGCACTTTCAAGACCCTGAGAACTTGATCCACATTTTCCCTGAAGATGCTAACATTTACTCACAAGAGCTGAAGGTTTGATCAAGCCTAAGTCATCACAGAATGAGTAGCTCAGAGACCAAGGATGTAAGTGGGATAAGAAGGCAGAAGACAGAGAGAAGAGAACTCAAGTCAAACCTTGTGACCACCCCTGGTGGTCCTTGTGTGCTACCAAGTTGATCACAGGCTTTAAGTATTTTTTGGTTGTATTCCCGCTTGTTATACACCCTCAGCTCCTCTCCCTGTTTATCTGTTTTGCAGTGCTGTATGTGTGAGTAGTTTTGTGAAATTATATAAAGCTTTTAACCAGACACAGCCAAAAATGTCTAGAGAGAGACAGGCAAAACTATTTCTTAAGTTGAAGAGGAGACTTCAGGCCAGATCGCAGCTACCATGTCCAGGTTAAGTTCCCCTTGCAACATTTCCAGAAAAAGAGAGGATTTCAAGCTGTCCTTGGGAACAGCTGGGAATTTCCTTTTCCTGGAGGGACCCATGGGCCAGATGAAGCCAGATTCCTGCTGTCCAATCCCTGCTGACAAAGTGGGTGCTCCCCAGTCATCTGACATCAGGAGGGGACAACCAGCATTCAGTGTTGTGCTCCCTGGGGAGGAGCCCAGCAGGCTGAAGTTGCAAAAATCCCTTGAGCATTTCCTGCCCTCACCTCAGGTAACGGCTGCTTTGGTGGGTATTGAAACCAGAGAAAGAACTGAGCTACTACCAGGGGGCCTGCCAGGATTTTTGCCCCTCATCTGTAAAGAAACTAGAGGACCTTGCCCTAGCTTCTGCTCTTTCACACCTGTGGCTGCCCTTGTCTTGCTGCATGAGTCAAAGGCTGGCATGCAAGCGGTCCCCCTTGTGCATGGGTAGACAGGTAGGAGGCTCTAACAGCAAGACCAGATGTTACATTACCTTTAACTCTTACATACCCAGTAATTAATCGGCACCCATTTCACAGAAGTCACATGGATTGCCAACGTCCCAGAGCGGCCCTGGCTCAGCAATCTGCTTGCATGCTGAATTTCCACTGCGCTTAAATGACAGTTTTGCCTAGGGACTCCGTCTCCAAAAAAACATAAGTGCTGAACACCAAATACAAGCTCTGGGTAGTTAGTGTTTTGCAAGATCCATCCTTGTTGAGGGTCTGCAGGTTTGTACCCTCTGCCATTACATGGAGGGACAGAAGGGTTACAGGAAAGGCACACTTGAACTCTTTGTGGACAGTATATAGCATTGTAGGGAATGAGCCAAAACGTCAACGCTAAGGAAGCAAAACAGAGAACCAAAGAGAGATGGGAGTGGAGTGGAAAGCTCAGAATTATGGACACAAATTAATGAACCAGCAGGACTGGAAACGGGAACAAGCTGTCAGAACTTCATCTCTTACAAGGGACAAAGAAAAAAAATTGTAATTTCTGATGCTTTTGATGGAAACAGAGTTGTGCAAGACTGATATTGTTCACACTGATTTAATTAAGACTCTGTCAGCACTGTCAAGCTTAATTGACCTGGTATTTAACATTTATAGAAGTCAGTTATAAAGACGTGCTCTGCACTAAAAATCAGCATTCTATAAATGGTCCCAGTCCTAGAAGGGTCGCCTTTTTGGCACAGCAGACTCTTGAGAGCATCCCACTTATGTGCTAAGATATCTCTATCTAGCTGAAAAGATTACAAGCTCATGCCGCATTCCTTGCCCACACAGTCCTCTCCTCGCAGTTTGTGGGAATCTGGGGTGTCCAAGGAATGCAGAGTCAAGCTTCCTGGCAGCATCCCATCACGGAAATTATTTCACAGAGAATTAATCCCCGATTCTGACACTTCTTGTCATGTTAGATTCAAATCTCTGCATTTGCTGAGCTTTAATGAGCATGGAAAGGCAAGGAGTAGACAATGGACTTGCACCACTTGTGAACATTTTGGTTGGGCTGGTTAGTGACAGAAGCAGTTGTCTATGTAGAGAAACGAGCTTGTCTGGATGTCAGCAACAGCCCATGGGTAGAGTATGCCACAAACCTCCGCTACTGTCATGTACAGTCCTATTTGTCAGGGCCTTGGAACCTCTAGCCCTAACTCCTGCAGCTGTGGGACATGCCTTTCTTCTCGCCTTAGTGGGCAGCAAGTACACACCAGCCTGGAGTCACCAGTGAAATCAGTTAGGTCTCTAGTGGGCTGCCTCAGGGAGTGCTATAGATAAGATTCAAATAGAGGCAGCAAAATTAATATCAATGAGAACAAACAAACAAAACTCCCAGAAAATCCCATATTCTGTAATTGTTATTGCTTCATCAGTGACAGGAAAGAGCAGTGTTTTAAAATAGAAGTTCACTTAATTGAATTTCCCTTAAGGCACAGAAAATAAGCGTCCGTGAAATGGTATCAATTGTTCAACAATAACATGCTCTCCTGACTAAAAACTGGGTTAGGAATTTGTATTGTATTTTCACAAAACATAATTCCTAGCCCAGTTTCCTCCCCCTCCTCCTCCTTGAGATAATCAGGCAGATTCCACCTCAGTGATTACTGAGTTAGACTATGGGGTTCAGTCAACGTGTAACCAATGTCCAACTTCTCCACATACGTACTTGATGGAGGCTGGTTGATCCACTACAGAGCTTTAGGCGCACAAAGGGATTAAAGGAGTTGGTTATTTAAATACCATTGAAGATATGCATCCTTATCCTCTGTGCTGGGGCTCAAGGTTCAAAACTCGCTGTCTGCCAAGGCAAGGCCAGCTGCACACAGGACCCACATCCTTGTCCCCCGTGGGTTACAGGGCATGCAGAAATATAAATCTCAGGATACTAAAAAAAGGGAAAGAAAGGAATACTCAAAAACCACAAGACAATGAGGACCCATACCTCTTTCTGAAAATACGGAAAGTGTTAAGAACCAATAGTCATGTATTTACGTGTGAAATATTATCGTTCCAAAAGCTTGTCATAAATGTGGCTCACACTGCAGGGATGGGCATGCTTTCCAAGTTTGTACAGCAGGAAGAATATTTCCTAGGGAATAAGGTCAAAATATTAGTATTCAACTGATTCAGTATGGGCCAAATTAATGAAGTTACTACTCCATCATAGATTTCCATACGTGAAATTTGAGAAAGCGATTGTATCAACAGCACATCAATCCATGACACTGGTCAGAGGAACAAAAAACCTAACCTTTAGTTCCCAAGTTTCATTCAGCTTTGGCACAGAAAGGTTAACTTTTGTTTAAACAATGCTTCTGAACAGATAACGTTAATTAAATGTTTGCATTCAAATCTTATTACACAGTGCAATAAGTTTGCTTTCTATACAAACATTGCGCGTCTGGTACAGAACAGAAAGCTGGAGCGGCAGACGCTAATGAGTAATAGTTCAATCCCATGGACCTTTTTAAAACTAAAAGCAAGGAGGGGGGAATGTTTGCCATCTCCAGACTCTATGTGCGTCTGCCTCTAAGTTTCTTCTAATTCTCCAGGGATTTGCAAAATTATGTGTTTAAATATTCATTTTCCTTCTGTTCTAATGCTGCTTAAAACTTCTTCTTCAAGCCCAAGAATGACATAGGCAGTGGATGCAAATTATGCTCAGTAAAAACAGAAAGCTTGTAGCAGCATTGGGTAAGTCAAATGCCAAGTTAGCCCTGATGTGAAGCAAAGCAGCTAAATCATCCATCCAGATGGGAAATGTTGATAGTCCCTTAACTGTAGCAGTTCTAGTTGCAATATAGAGGTGCGCAATTTGGCTTTGGTAAGCAGACATCATGGAACTATTTATTCTGTCCACAAGTCGAACAGGAATTTTATTAAACTTGCATATTGCTGGACGTATCACCTAGCTGCTGTGTTTCATATCGGAATGCAAAATTGGACAGTCTATTTCTGTATTGACGTAATGTACTGCCATGCGGAGGATTTCTCTTCGAGCCTAAGACCTATTTCTCTGACCCCAAGAGCGCACTGGATGTTGTGCATCCAATTCCTGACAGGAATGCTTCATTTTGCTCTTGAGCAACCACTTCTGAGCAAGCCAGGAGCAGAATCCAGCTCTTCTTGGCTGGAAAAATTGGGATGTCCCAAAATGGGGCTTTTTAACAGATGAGTGAAAAAGCAGAGAGCCCAAAGGACCAACCCTCTCCAAAGAAAATCATACAAATCAACAAGGAAAAATTCCTCTTTGTGAGTTAGACTTTCTACGACGGTAAAACAGCTGCGTGCTGTTGGGCTTAGCTCTGCTCCAGCATACCCCTGTTTGACCGTCTCAACAAGGCCCCAGGGGACAGAACGAGGCCCCTGGGTCTGTCTTTGGCAGATGTTGAACCAAGGCAACTTTAAATGTGCCCTAGATTTCTTGTGGGACACCGTCTTGTTTGGAAAATTCCTCCTTGCAGTGGACCTTCCTGGCACCACAGCACACCATTGCTCTCCCTCCCTGCGGGCTGGACGCTTCCCTTCCATTGGGCTTGGCTGGGCTGTGGCCTTCTCCCCTGACAAAGTCGTGGGTTGCAGCCAGCACGTCTGCTGAGAACATGCTTGCTGCTGCCACCAGTGCGCTCTCTGTGGCAGGCTGGAAAGCTGCAAATACAGTGCTGCTTCCCACACATGAGAGCTCTTACATCCCCCAGGGCGGGGAGCCCAGTGGAGTGCAGGACAATGGTTGGGATCACAGCATTATATCCACCTGAAGGTCCCAAATGGAAGAAAATGGGGGAGATGACCAAGCTTTTCAGACTTCACTTGCTGAACCACCAAGTCCCCCTGCAAATGCATCAGAGAGAACAAGGGAGTCCCGAGTAATTTTGGTAGTTTCTCTTCTCTGTGCAGCTGAGCATGACCATTCCCTACTTACCAATATAAATTATGGGGCAGAATTTTTCCACAATTTGTTTGCCCTCCAGAAATAATTAACAGTTCAATATCAAGCCCAAATAATTTCTCTTCAACCCGATGTAAGTTTTCTCTTAACAGCAAATAGTGTTGTTTTCAGACTTCTCTTAACACCCTCAGAACGTGCACTTAAAATTTAGTTGAATTTAGCCAGTGAACATTCTTTCAAAGTGGACAGTTCAAAAGATCGCTTGTGTTCAGCTAAAACTGTACAAAATATACTAGGTGTTTTGTCCAAAGAATCCTTCCTAGATTTACAGCAAGCCAACTGGATTAATAAACTGTTCACAGAGAGAGTAATCGGGCAGATTTAAAATAGGAAACATTTTCTCCTCTGTTGTACTAATTTTTTTCAAAATCAGATGACAAATACAACATCAGCGTGATGTATCATTTTACAAATGTATAAAGGCCCTTTCCTGACACTACACTCTTCATAGCAGCCTGTAGAAGGTAATTTAAGATGTAAGCATTTTTTGAAATATGAATAGACACACACTCATCCAAAGCACACCGATCTTTTTGGCCTGTTCTGAACAGAGAAACTTTAACTGCTATAAATATTTCAAGCAGGCTAGATCTCTCTTGGGAAGAAGAATTACATTTTTTCACTTCTAGCTTAATACAGTAGGAGTAGGCAAACCCCAGCATATGTACAGGCATGTGAACCCAACTACCATCCCTCAACACCCCTTTGTGGCCTAATGCTATTCTAATTATTAATTCTGTTTCTGCACCTTGCTTGTTTGCTTGGCTTTGCATGTTACTGAACCTCAGCATCACCTTCATGAACTACCACAAAGCACCACAAAACATGGGTCAGCAGGGACCCCTGGATGTTACTCAGCACAACCTCCTGCTTGAAGCAGGCCTATTACCAATGCCAGACCAGCAGGTTCAGCTGCTGTCCCACTTACCAGGAAGTTTCAGCATAAAAACCACAGCAATATTCAAATTGCAACCCTGCCTGAATCGGTGACCGCTCCAGGGACCACTCGAGTCTTTACAGTGGTCAGGAATTGCCTCCTGTGAAGAATACAGTGGGGAATTAAGGTCCTCAGCTAGTGTCCTACTACACAGAAGTTTGTATTGCTTCACCGAGCCTGACAACATTACGAATTTTTATGAACTGTAAAGATGACCAGATTCCAAGCTTTGAGGTGGGGAGAAAAGCTAACTGTATACTATAATTACATCATCTTCCTATGACAAGATGATCTGAGGGCTGGAGCACCTCTCCTATGAAGACAGGCTGAGAGAGTTGGGGTTGTTCAGCCTGGAGAAGAGAAGGTTCTGGGGAGACCTTATAGCGGCCTTACAGTACCTGAAGGGGGCCTATAAGAAAGCTGGGGAGGGGCTGTTTGCAAGGGCATGTAGTGATAGGACAAGGGGTAATGGTTTTAAACTAGAGCAGGGTAGGTTTAGATTAGACATTAGGAAGAAGTTCTTTACAACGAGGGTGGTGAGACACTGGCCCAGGTTGCCCAAAGAGGTGGCGGAGGCCCCACCCCTGGAGACATTCAAGCCCAGGCTTGATAAGGCTCTGAGCAATCTGATCTAGTTGAAGATGTCCCTGCTTACTGCAGGGGGGTTGGACTAGATGACCTTTAAAGGTCCCTTCCAACCCAACACATAGATTCTATGATTCCATGATTTTTTTTGGACTTACCTATCTGTATGTGAGAGCTGGGGTTGAAAACACTTAGTACAAAGCAGAGAGGAACTTAAAGCACGCTTACTTATTTAAACCAGCTTCCAGCATTCTTGTTCAAAGTAAATGCACAACAGATATAAATTCTATTCTAACAGGAATTCTCTTTTTTTTTCTACAATGCTTTTTAAATTGCTATCCTGTCTGTTCCCTTTCCAGAGTATTAACATTCATCTGTATGTAACCTATGCTTAAAGGACAGGTACTAGTAGGGTAAGACTGCACGGGACACTGCTCCTGATGTGTTCACCCAGCCATTGAGATTCCCCATTGAACAGCAAGCAGAACTGGTATCTATTATATTAACGCTTCTCAACATGTTCCTCATGCAGCTGCAAGAGGCCAACCGGAGAGGATGCCCGCTGAGCAGCCTCCTGGGCAGGCCAGGTGCTAAGGAACAGACTTTGACTTTATGACACCCTCATTTTGCTCTAAAGTATTTGCCGTTAGTCATAAAGCCCTACACATTCTGTTCACTTGCATGGTGAAGAGGTTTTTACAGTAAAAATTCAGATAATTTCTGCAAGTTCATTGAAGTTCAGTAAGCTGTTTTTTCTCATTGCTAGGAACATATCTGCTTGAGCTGGAAAACTTCCTGGCAAAACGCAAGTCTTTAAAGGGGTCAGTACTTGTCAGACCATGCAGAAAGCTTGAGAGCTCCCTTCTCAGCAAGCCTTACACCTTCCTCACAACTCCTGTGGCTTTGCACATGCCTGCAACTACATGCCCCAGAACCATACTATAGTTTAAAAAGGCAAAAGATTTTTTTTTCCTGAATTTGAACTTTGGCTTTGTTTTGAAACCTTCCTCTTTTTTCCTGACTAATGCAGCTCATGAAGGAACACCTCCCTCAGGCCAAAAGCATGGAAGATGCCTGTGATGATCTACCAAGATTTTAACAAGGGCGTCCTCAGCACCTCGAAGTTGCACATCAGTGGAATGTGGCCCATATTAATAACACACTAACTTCTCTCAACATGCTCAGAGACAGCCTTGATGCCAACCCGCAGGGTCCTGAGGGCAGAATGACAGCATCCAAACAGGCTATTAACCTGAAAGACAAACGTTTGCATTTTTTGCTAATCCCCTCAACTACTTAGTATTTCAGAATCTCTTTCTCATAGTTGCACTCACAAGATCGTGGAATTACTTATTCTAGTCTGAAAGAGGCTAGTCATGTACTGGCATTAATTGTGAAAAATGTCACTTGTTTATTACCATATTCATATACAGCAAATGCATCAGATTTACAAATAAAGGGCTTTGTTCAGGAAATTGCTCAGACACATGAAAAACATCTCTAAGAGAGAACATTTTGGGGATGTAGATGTGAATCATTCACAATATGCCCAGTGAGCATTTTTGTGCACATGCAGGAGTTAGCCCGGTAGGTATGGACCCTGCCCCTCCACCCCGATCCCTGTCCTGGGGCAAGCCAGGGAGTGGAGTACCGCTGCAGTACTTCACCCGGTGTCACAAAGGTGTCAGCCTCTTTGAAAATATTGCACTAACGTCCAAGCTGCAGGAGCGCAGACTGACCATTGCAGAAAGCGGGCCAAGTTTTACAGTCTTTTCTATGGTAGAAGCCACTATGGCAACAAGATCAAGAACATCTTGATTTAGATTAATACCTTTGAATTACTTAATCAGAAATAATATTATGGGCAATGGGGATTTAAAACAATCACATAACCAAGCCAATTTTATACAGGTCTTATTGGAAGATGTTGCAACAAGGCACTTTGTGCAGTGTTTACATTTCCAAAATGACAAAACCAGAGGACAGAATAAATGAAACTAAAACCACAGGCTGCTTCATGTAGTTTCTACACCTTAGCAAATCAAAGTCAAAACAAAACCCTAAAACTTCCCCACATCATCTTCTCCCCTCTCACAAGGGGGAAAGAAGGATTCTTAAGTGCTGTTAGAAGACTAACTTTCAGCATTACTTCCTCATCTAAAGTTTGTTAAGAGGACACAGTGGTGACCCTCCTTGTGCCTGGAGAAGAAAGCTGACATAGGAAGGTAAAGAAAATACCAGCAATACTTAGAGAAAGAACAGCAAGAAAGCAAGTTTAGTATTACGGACTTGTTGCCAAGTGGAGGCAGATCTTTCCTTGCTGACACGACACAGACTTTACTTTTGGGCTAGGTGTGCTGGACAGGAAAGAGTTGGGATCCCCCCCAGCTGCTCCACTGGTCTTGGTCTGGTTAATCTCTACCAGAAACACACTTGCCAGGCCTCTCCCTTTTCCAGCCATTGTAAGTATCAAGGTTAAAGATCAAAATCTGAAAACAAAACATGTTGAAAGACTTGTCTTCTCTGAAAGTGAGAAGAAAGCATGTCTAACTATTCAGACTGCATGCTTTTCAGTATGGGCATGCTGGATTATCAGAGTTTACATGATAGCTTTCATCAGGGGATCACACAGCACAGTGCAAACGAGCCAAATGTTAACCCTGTAAGGCAGGGGTAAATCAAGATTTTCTATATTTCACTGAGCAGAACACTGAGGAACTGAGAAGTTTTGGGATTCATGCAGGGTCACTTAGAAGCAGCAGAGCTGTGAAGGGAGTCTCTGACCAAAATAACATGGATGCATAGGAAAAAGTCCAAACTCCACTTCACACTTTGTCTAATTCTCATGGGATCACAAGCCCTAAGATTTCACCAGGTCAAGTAAGCCACGGCCTGCTCAAGGATATACATTCCTTTTTTATCATGTAACCACCACGTGACCCCGACAAAAAGTTCAGGGGTTTCTTTTCTCTAATATAGGCCTCTTACTGCTTGTTTAAGGGGAAGAAAAATAGGAAATGAGACCCAGGTGAGCATGCAACAACAAAACAACCACTCCAGCCTCGTTTCATTTCACTTGCAAACAGTATCAGTACTTTTCTATAACGTATGCCCTGGGCACAGCCCAAGCAGTAATGTCACATTAGAAGGTAATTATCTTGCTACAGTCACACATCGAGAAGCAGCTACTCTAGCGTAGACTGGGAGTATCCCATCTAGGAAAAGGAAAGCAGAGCTTGGACCTGAAGATGCCAAGGAGCAGGTAGCCGGTCACAGAAGGGCCTTTAGTCACGACCACCATGCACCCCCATGAATGCAGCAGCATTACACTTTCCTTTCTAGGCCATAAAGGAGGAGCGAGGGAGATGCAAGAGCAGGTTGTTGTTGGTTCTAGGAATATAGCAAGATAAAAAGCATGTCTGTGTAGCAGTGCAGAACAAAAATAAGCTAGGCATCTCACAAAGTCATCCAACATGTCTCTTAACACTCCGAGTAAGTGACAGCTTCTACCTTTTGCAGCCACTGGCATCAGTAAATGTTATGAATTTAGTGATTCAACATTTCAGTGAAGCGTAAACAAATTATAGTCTCTGCAAGGAACAAATGGTCAAGAAATCTGAACTCAACAGAGATACTTTCCATAACTCAGAACTTGACAGGGTGTGTGTACAGACCTAGCAGGGAACTTCCATCAAGCTTTGGAGATGCTTATGGGAACTGCAGTCCTCTCATTTGCAGCAGACATACTTCTTGGGAGATTCACTCTTCTTAAACAGAAAGTGTTTTAACCATTTAAGAAAAATGTAAGTTTAAAACTAGCAGCCATTCCAACACTGTGCAGAAGACTGGATTCTCACTCATTTCCCAGTAGGCTTGAAGACTGCAGCCAAGCGCATATGGATGCCAAAGAGATGCCTCCCACAGACTTTTAAGAACCTTTCATGCTTTTTTAAACCTGAGAAGACCTTTGGTCCAAAGTTTTGCAGTGTGGAGTTCCCAGAAATGTGACCATACAAAGAAAAGAAATAATCCCTGGAGAGCTAACCTTATTAATAACCTGCTTCTCTCCACTTAAAGTTGGTTCAGATAGAAACACTGAATCTCAACCCCAGGAAATTATGAGTATGAAATTGTAACGCCCAAATAGGCATGGCAGAGCTCCCAGTGATTTCACACAGTCAGTTCTCAAGTTACAGAAGTTGGAGCTGGATTTACAAGTGGCATCAACCAAACCTCCAAATCCAAACACTGAGGTATCTTCAAAGTCTAGACCCAAATCTTATGACTTATCCTATTTGCATGGACACGTGAACATTTAAAGGATGAAATGTTGCTCTCAGTCCATTTGGGTGACAAAACGCACACAACACAACGGAAAGGTCAGAGACTGAGAGTGCATTCTGCGGAGAAATCATACTTTAGGAGACATGGGTGGATGGAGGACTAACTGCTGCCAATAGAAACATTGTTTCTTATTCACAGGGACATGCAGCAGCAAAACCAAAATTACTCAAAACAAATAGTACTGAAATTACTCAGGTCAAGGACAGTGGAGCCAAGAACACCCAAGAAGGGTGGGACACAGGTACCTTACATCATCTTGACATTTTAAAGGGACTTTTTAGGGTTTAACTCTCCTGGTCTCATGAAAAGAGTCATCAGTGTGAGAAAATGCTCTCCTTCCTTTCCTGTTCTTGAATTCTTTGAAAGGGACTGTCAATGTCTTTGATTACAGAGAGGGAGGCTTTTCCTGCTGAGGAGGGCTCCAGAAAACAGCCTGCTGGCAATGTGTGCGAGGAGAGCTGCTGACAGCAGTTGCAAACGCAACCACCGCAGCAAAATAGTGGGTTTCATCCACCCATCAAAGCACTAAAATAATTGGACTCTCTGGTTTTGCAGTAGCTGTTAACTGTGTGAGCCGTGGATGTTGAACCAAGCCACGGCAGACTTCTGAATTTGCCTAAGCACAGCTTTGCCTGTTTTATCGACAGTGCAGCTCAAACGATGTAAATGCGATGTGTGGAGGGACACACAGGCAAGTTTCAAACTACCATCCCAAGCAACGACACAGAAACAATCCCAGTCAAGGTCTCCAAAATTCACTCTCATTTCTGGACAGGTTTTACAGGTTGCAGTGAACCTCTGGCTGCTAGCACGGGTACAGGAAGCAGCGTTACAGACTCCCCCTTGGGGGTTAACAGGTTATGTCTCCTGCTCTGGCAGTAAATAATTTGCCAGACTACATAACTGCATCTGAATCCACCTCTGCTAAACCCATTCATGGGGTTATGCACCTGGTCCCACACTCCTCTCCCCCTGAGCCCCATGGCACGGTGTTTTTGCCCCCGCTGCCCCCAGGCAGGGATCATCCAGAGCTCCGAGGAGGAGTAACTGGTACCTCCTTGCTCCATCCCCATGGCATCGCCCCTGCCCTTTGCTGGGGCACTGGCAAAACAGTTTCCAGGGTGGTATTGGCACAAATAAATAATTTGTGTGACAACTGGCTGGGGGCCGCTAGCCCCTCTCCAGCGCTGATGTTTTGTACCCTGGTGGGCCTCCAGCCTGGCGAGTGCAGCTACCTCTCTGCTCCTGACAGTTTGCTGCAAAGCAAAGCATACACAAAGCCAGCTAGTTCACAATCCCAGATTAGAAAGTGTCACCAGTTAGTATCACCTGATGGTATTGTTTAGCTAAGGATTTTTTTTTTAAAGACATGTTTATAGCAGTCGTTTTGATAGAATAATCACAGCACTTAGCGTTGGCTTTCATCTCCCTCATGTGACTCACTTCTTCCATTTTCCAGCGCTCAGCCGTGATTGCTGTAGTGGTTCAGCTATCTGCACTAGTGCTAGACAGGCTTGTGCCACCAAGCTCAGATCTGGATCAGAAGTGCTGGGATTCTGCGGGAGTTCAGATCGGGAGGTTTTAATCACTCTGCCGCAGGGAGGCTGACTCTTTATCTCTGCAGCTGGCTTTGCTGCGTGTCTGCTGGCTGAAAAGGGACAGGGGCAATCGGGGCTTAAAAGGTAGATTTGGCTTTAGTCTCATCTCTAAATACGTATGTGTAGAGATATCTTTATTTTACAGATACATATAGCTCTAAACATACATATCAAGATATGTCTTTATTTTATACAACCACATAAGGTTTTGAAAGCTTCTCATTTTGAAAGCTTCCCCTCTCAATCAATGGGGGAAAAAAACCACCTTGTTTTGGAAATACTAAAAACTCCCACAGGACTCTGAAAGAAACATCTCAGCCTCCCCGACCCAAAAACACTGACAGAGCTGTTGAGGAGGTACTTCCCAGGCACCAGGGGCTGGTGGCGCAGACCAGAGGCAATCACAGCCCCGCTGACCGCAGTACCCCTGTCCCAGTCCTGGCATGGAGGAACCCAGGGGTGCTGACAAAGCGGCCGTGCCTCCTGGCCCCCATACAGGGTGGCTGGCACGGCAGCTGCATTGAGCAACGTAAAGGTGGTGGGGAAATAATTTCAGTTTCCTGTAACGTTTCATCATTTTACATGTTTTTGTATAAACCAGCATAAAACCCCCTGGATTTTTCCAGCAGCATTAGAAGTATAGCTAAACATACAGGTTTCCAGCAACACTCCTTCAGTTCACTTTCTTGCCAGTTTTCAGGAAAAACTGCCCATACATCATTTGCCAATTTTTATGGAATTTTGGCTCAAATAATTTTTAACTACTTAATACAGATCACATTTATTATCATCATCAGTGGAAAAGATTATCTTCTCAGATTTCCTTGTATTGTAAGCAGTGGGAATATAATTAATTCATTCTGCAGTTACACAAATATGTAAATCCATTACAAATACAGTACTGAATGCATTTTCTCAAATTCCTCTGCTGTTTGCAGCTTTGTTTCTGGCAGCACCGATATCCTTCTGCTGATGATCAGATTGCCCTTTAGCCCTAGAATAATTCCTGGAATAAACCTATTGATTAATGCTCTTGTGATATACTAACTCATATGGCAATAGGGAACTATTTTTATTGCTGGAGGCTATTTGTCCTTCATATATGCATACATTTTGACTTCATATTTGATGCATCTCACAAGCTGTCCTACAGTTTGATGCTATCCATCATACCATTGCAGCTCCAACACTCGTGTTACAAAAAATTCCATTAAGCACTAGGGGTCAGTCAACTGTATTAGAAACAAAGTAATTTACTAAAATATACATTTAATGAGGCTTCAGGGAGGGAAGAGATCACATGCACAAATTACAGTTTTAGAATCAGACCTAAACCTACAGTGGATAAAGTCTAAACTGTGATCAGTCTGTGACAAATCCTCAATATAACCCAATGCCTGGCTTCTATCAGCAGACTGTATGACCTACACTATATCAGCTTTTAGAACTTATCTGTAGCTGTAATTTACCATGCATTGATCAGAAAAACTTTCCATTTAAACAACAACAAAACAAATATAACCAACAGCCCAAATCCCCAAAAGTTGCTTGTGAATTCAAATTTTGTTGCTGCTACTTGTGAGTTGTGCATGGGGGAGACAGGAGTTCAATTTTCTTCCAGAGAAGCAGGAGACTGGTCCCACTCCACATCCCCCTGGTTCTCCCAGCAGCCTGTGTAATTTTTGCCAGGCATGTCACAGTGCCACCATCATCCCGACCAGAGCTCACCTCACAGACAGTGTCAATGGGCAGCTGGGACCTTTTATTGCAGATCCAGTTATGAGGATCTCCTGATTGCTATGTTGCGTTCCCTATCCTGCCAGGACAAGCAGTCATGGCTCGTGCCCCTGCCCAGTGCAGCGCCTAGGCCTTTGGTTTCCCTGCTCTGGGGAGAGGTGGGCAGCAGCGTACGTCTGAGCTGCAGCCACTGTGAGGAACAAATGCACAAAAGCAGTTATCCAGATAATAGTGCCAAAAGTGGCCAACAGGATGGAACAGAGCCTGAGCTGACCCGAGTGTTCATAGAAACTCAGACCTTACTGCTCCCTGAACTGGGATATACTTCCAATAAAACACATCACAGCATTTTGTGGGTGTCATAGAAGAAAACTGTCCCTGATGCAGGTGATTGGGGAGCCACAACCTAACACTGAAACCCTCAACCTCAGTATGTTCAGCCAGAGAAGAGATGGTCTGAAGACCATGGTGCTGATGAGCGAAACAAGACGCACAGCAGAGCTGGAGTTGGGAATGTTTCTGCTATGTCAGAGCTCCTCTTGTCCTTCCAGTGGTATCATTAAGGCAGCTTGGTTCTAGGTAGCCTACAGGTGTTGCTGTATTTATCAACACTATCCCCATATTCTTTTTTAACAAAAAGCAGTATCTCTCACTCAGTCCAAGTAGAGGCCATGCTGGAAGAAGTACAGGCTCTCTGGATTCCCCTTTAATGATGAACGAGAATGACGACTTTACTTGCTCAGTCCTGCCATGTACCATCTGGCTGCTTACACCACCTTCCTTTTAACACTCTCTCTTCCCCTCCACCCTACATGGCCACCTAACTGAAGTCTGCAGCACTGCACCAATTAACAGAACAGGAATACAAGCTCTAACTCTAGTGGCAAAGAAGCAGCTGAGGATTAAAAAAAAGCAGCCAGAGATTGCAAAAATACAAATGATTCAAAGCACTACTAGGGTTTCACATATGTCTTTCTGAACTGTTTGGTCACTTAAGTGTTGTGCAATTCATGCTGACTGCAGTTGTTGGGAAAGGTATGAGAACCAAAAAATAAGAGCAACCTTAAGGAAATCTAATTTAGGGACAGAACTGCACAGCAGTGCAGTTCTCTCAAAGTGACTCATAATGGATGGTACCATTCAGAGCCACTGATGTCCTTCCACTCCAGTGCAACAGCTCCGTTTGTCCAATGCCTTTTGGAAAAGGGATACCTGCTTAAGTAAGGACAGCCAGTACCAATGTGCAAACAAACACCACCTTGCCTCTGCGTGCACCATTGTTTTCCCCTTGCCACAACATGCTCTTTAAGAAGAGATGCAGACATTAGTCTGATTTGCACTGAATTTCTCTAAACTCCTCTCCTCAAGGTAGACTGATGCTCCCCATTCTTCACAGGCAAAAGATTTTGAAAAAGTCTCCAAGACTGGGAAGAACCAGAAAGCTAAAACAAAGGGGGAAGGGGGAGAAACCCAAGCTCTTTGTTCCAGTTGGCATGAAAGCACCATTCTTACAATAGCTCATTTTCTCCTTCCCCCTAACAGCTGACAACTCATGGCAACTAAGGACAGGGCTGCTATTGTCGTTAAGCAAATACTTGTCCAATCTACGTAGGAAAAAGAAGAGCTCCAGAGATGACGACATGTTCAAAATGCTCGCAAGGGCATCCCAGGAGGCAAATAAAGAGACAGAGCAGTGGAGGAAAGGGTTCCTGAAGCAAAAACAGGGGACAGAGAAGTGGCCTTGCTGACGCAGCTGCTGCAGAGGTTGAAGAGTCAGCCTGCTTCACCCAGCTAGGGTCTCGGACTCTAAGAGTCCTCCACAGATTGCAAACTGCAGCCTGGGCATCCTCTGCAAGCCCCTGCTTCTGCAGCCATCCTCCTCTGGGGCACACTGCCACCAGGCTCACACTGTCATGCATTGCTGCATGAAGTGATGGCAAAGAGAAATCTGGGCACTTAACTCTGACTCCTACCAGTGGGACAGTTTATCTCTAGCATTCAATGACCAGCCTGCACTGAGGACACATACTTATGATCTTTCACAAATAATTTCTTTAGGAAAAACATGAACAACCAACCAAACAAACAACTCACCACACACCCACACAAAATGTGTTTATTATTAGAAATCTTCTCTTTCTGTACAAAGGATGAACCCTCCCCCATATAAAGCATTTCTGCATGTTCACCACTCCAGCCACACACTTAAGGGGAGGATGGAGGCTATACATCACAACATTAACATGCGGGATGAGTGCCAAACAAAGCACAACGCACATTTTTCCATGAGCAGTCCTAAGCCTCAAAGCAGGAGTGACTATAGTCCGGTTGTGGCAGCATTTGTTTAGTGTTTTGAATTGCTATAGGATAAGTCTGCCTTCAGGGTCTGCCAGCCTCCTCCCCTATCTGTTGCATAAGACTGCAGCCCTTTTTCTTCCATGAAAAGTTCTGCAGAAGAGCTCATGCAGTCACTGTAAAGTTTGGTGGTGACGTGCCTGACATGGACACAACGGGCAAAAAACCTAGTCTTTCCTCTGCAGTAGCAGTGAGGGACACAGCCAAAGGTCACAAGGCCAAGAATCACCAGCATGGTTGTGGGAAGCCTAGCAGAAGGGGCTTCTCAAGATCGCTACACCTTAACACAGGTGAACCTGCAATTGCAGGCTTTGTGGGCCCTTCTCTATGGAATTATTCCAGGGGCTCCAAGTGTAAGCAACAGAGTCATCCAAAGCAAACAAGTGCACAGACTTGTAAGTACCTATTATGGATTGTTCAGCCTCACACATCTTCATGACAGCAGCACATGGCTTCTATGCAATAGTCAGTCAGCTGCTCTTCCTGGCACAGATAGTCAGCAGCTAGCTCATGGTATGCTTAAGGATGGAGAAGAATGAGTCAAGGGGAGAACTGTATTTACATAACAAATCCCCCACTACCTCTCCAGAGGGCTTTGGTCACAGGGGATTTTACCCATTTGTAGTCCCAGATCTACAAAACTAACCTGCTAGTAGTCATCACTGGCTGCCCAAGACAGACCACGCTCCATGGAGCAAGGCCCCGATAAGGGGTAGGGGTAGTGTTCTGTGTGCTTGGTGTCTTTATTGCCCTGGTCCTGAAAACTTTGCATGTCTTCAGACATGTTTGCAACAGCCTGTTTACATTCATCACCATGAACATCTCGGTGCTCGCCAATGTTTTTAAACTGGTGCTGGCTGGGTTGCAAAAAACAAGATGGATGTGAGATAAGAAGAATCATGGGAATTTAAATTTCACTCCAAGCTTCAAAATTCCATCATCTTGCAGTTGGATGCCACAATGCACAGTGTGTAAAGTCCCAGGATCTTACACAGCAGTGGCAACACATCTCAGGAAGCCTGGGTAAAGAGCCCAACACTTGTTTGGAAACACTGCAACACTGGACAGTTGTAGTGATACATAGCTAAAAGCACTTTGGCTGCAGAATGACAGTATTCACTGCACAGTGTTTGTGGATATACAATGTAACTATATAAAACCACTGTATGTATCTTGTTACTGGCCTCATGCAAACCCTTAAGCAAACCATTTGCTGCACATTTGTGCTCTGCCAGCAATGAAGTGGGGCATGTAGCACTGCAAGACGGCACAGCCACAGAAAATTGCTATTATTATGCTGGCCCTCAGCAAAAGGAGAAAAAACCCTAGCTTTTTCAGTCTGATAGATTCCTTCCCAGGACATTGTGGTTCAGTTCTCTTATCACTTTGAAAACTCTACTAAGGAGTTTTGAGCTGCTTAGATTGTGAAATGGCTAAGAAGCCACAACAGACAGGCACTATGCGATAAACAATCTCAGTACAACAGCAGCTGCAGAATGGCAGTAAACATGCATTTTGGCCTTCTGCAGCTAAACATTGTAAGACAAAAACAAGAAAGCATCCATGATTAGGGCGATTTATAGCCTAAAATAAACCCGAAGATTGATGAAGAACACGAGACCAAGAGAAACTATTCCTTCCATTTCACCAGTTTTGTAATCGTTTTGGAACGAGAGAGGAGAAGAATTTAAGAGATTAGGGGAAAGTCATTCTTCATTCCCCATGGGTCTGATCCAGAGCTTATTGAAGTCAATGAAATGAATCCCACTGCAGCTCCACTGGATTTTTTCGATCGGGCCACAAGAGATGATTACCAAAGTGGCTGTGCAAGAAGAATCAAGTTTGTTTCAGAAAAATATATTTAATCATCATTTTCCTTTAAGGTAATCACAGACCCCATGAGGTAGTAAAAACTCAATGCATCTCAGCACTCAAGGGTAAATTGCTGTGAATACCATCAATTTAAGAAAACAACATTTGTTCTCAACATTTTTTTTCCACCCATTTACTGTTAGCATACCCAGCATGACTAGAGGCGACAACAGAAAATAGTGTTCTGCTCCTTCTCTCCGCCCCAGTGATACTGCACATTTGATAACACTTTGTGTACAGTCAAAGTCATTGTTTCCTCTGATTTTTGTGTAGCTCTTTTAAAACAGTGAAGAGAACCTTTAAATGTGAAAAGCTCACAGCATATGACAAAACCAGGAGAATCCACATGCAGAATTGACTTAAACTGCTCTTAGTTCATCATTTACAGTTGTTTGGCTTGCAAGTCAAGGATGACTCTTTAAGTTGGAGTTTCCCCTGAAATTCTGCCTTTACAAGCAAGTTTTTTCAGGCCTCTGTCCAGAAGGGGAAAATTAACGATTCTTGGAATCATTATTATCTTTTGGGTCACCTTTTTTTTTTTTCCTGATACGAACTTTCTGAAACAAAGGCCCAGTCAAGAACAGTACTGGTTTCTCAGCTTCCATTGCGGTAAAATGGAATGTTCTTTAAGAAAACAAAACCACAAAAACATAAGCAAAAGAATCCCCAAAGCCATACCGTACGCAGTGAAGCAATATTCAGCGGTTCCATCCAGGTGACTTCACTGGGTCAGTAGTTTCCTGTGCTCTGAAGCTCCTCTACAAACATGCCTGTCTAACTTTTTGAAGACTGAACTTCCTTTTTGATTTTGTTTTATCAGAGTACTTTGCTAATCTACCTAAAAATTTAAAGAAAAAGTCAGACAGCAGAGAGGAAGTTAGAAGTTGCAGTTCTTAGCTCTTTACCATGCAGAGGAACAACTGAATGATCAAAAGAATTAGCTAATTATGTTCACAGGGCTGACACGCATCCAGAGCTGTGCCTACAGGAACACACCACCACACCAGTGCTGTGCTGAGACAGTGATTAGAGTAAAGCTGTAAGCAGAATTGCAGCCCCTGCAACAGGGAGATAATTCCTCTGGAGAGGTATTGCTTTCTCCTTTCTGTGAGCTACTTTTGGAGGCTATCCGTTCTCTGGTTTTGGATACACAGATGTAAAAATGAAGCATCTCCTGTGGCCCCTGCCACACAGATATTTTGGTAAACTGGTCAGGAAGGATGGCCACCCTTTCACTAAGGAGTTAGAGTCTTTGGATTCTCACTTCTTAACCCCAAGTTTATGAAGGCCCTCAGCAAAGTCATGGCCAATTTACAATGGTTTAAAGGAACAGTGTATTGCATCCTTGTCTCGGCAGGTCACCATTAACAAAGAACCAGGTTATTGTAGCTTTTGCCACCACATGCTGGATGTAAATCAAATTACTGAGATGAGTTTTTGCCCTCTTCCCATCTCTTTCTCTAGCATTGAATTCATAGAATCATAGAATGGTTTGGGTTGGAAGGGACCTTAAAGATCATCTAGCTCCAACCCCCCTGCCAGGGACAGGGACACCTCCCATAAGACCAGGCTGCTCAAAGCCTCATCCAGCCTGGCTTTGAACACTTCCAGGGATGGGGCATCCACAACTTCTCTGGGCAACCTGTTCCAGTGCCTCACCACCCTCACAGTAAAGAATTTCTTCCTAATATCCAATCTAAATCTACCCTCTTTCAGTTTGAAACCGTTACCCCTCATCTATCACTACACTCCCTGATAAAGAGTCCCTCCCCATCCTTCCTGTAAGCCCCCTTTAGGTACTGGAAGGCTACTATAAGGTCTCCCCTCCAATTGTGTCATTCTCATTTCAGTATGCTCTAAGCCAAACTTCAGCCTCATTGTTGTCTCCATCATACTTCACATAGGAGTCTACCTACAGATGAATACAAGTCAACTTTTCCATTTCCTTAATGAGGAGGATATGATATTCTCTAGGAACTAGGCAGAAGCACTTTATTAATTTAGATAATTTTGGCGATTTTGTTATTTTGGAGAATAAATATTTATCCTTATTGGATGGCTGGAACAGATGCTCTTCCAGATACATCCAGCCTTACTACAGAAGTATGTTACAACTTTATTATTGCTGTACTAACAGGCACGTTCATTTCTTTATAACCTAAACTGTTCATAAGAAATATGGAACATAAATCGCCTCCCATGTCTGTACTCAAAACAGGTCTTAGAAATAGTGATGTTTATGGAAGGAAATCTTTTAATTAGGCCTATCTCAACAAGGCATCCTTCAGCTATTTAAGAAAAAAAATAATTACATGTTTTTTTCTGATTCTAAAGCTAGTAGTGACTCCCGCTGCTAAGGTTGTTCCCATGTTTCCTTTCATCTAGAAAAAGAATTAACATAGCTGCTTTCCTTATGTCCATACTTACTCCAGTGTGCCTAATCCCTATCCATGCTGCCCCAAAGTTTCTCTCTTGCACATGCTGAACACTTCTCTCCCGGTATACAGAGAGCATCCAAAACTACTGTTGCACCACAGAAAAGGATAGCAGTTCATAAGTATCTAAAAGCCAGTGATTCTTAGTGCCCAAACGTTCTCTACTCTGAAGACTCAGTTGTGGCACCAAAGTGAGTGCTTGGATCCCATGTGAATTTGAGCTGCCACTTTATACTGCTGGAAGTCTGGCTTTTGTTGTTGCTTTTATGTGGTGGGTTTCTCCCCCGCTGCCTTTCCAGCTCTTACATGGGAAAAATCTGTCTGTATCCTATGGGAAGGAGGTCCTGAGTGGGCAGTAAGCTTCAACTTCTTAAACTGGCTTTGGCATTATCTGTGCCATTCATGGCCTATTCTACTTACCCATACTCACAGCAGTCATTGCACTAAAAAGTAATATCATAGTTTTGGTACATTTCCGCTCTTCTTTTATTTAAATGTGAGCTCCTGTTATGATAGAAGTAGCTCCTTTCAAATAGTGCAGCTAAGGGCAGGCAGCAGGACTTTTAAGAACCCCTAAGAAGGACAAGGAGACCAGAAACGTGTCAAGTCAGAATCCTACTTTTTGTTAATTCCTGGCTTTTCTATTCTATAGAGTGTTGTACATCGTAGTGCTGAAGCAAAAGGTACATCTTATTTGTGCTCAGTGCTATCAAGTCTGGTAATCATACTGTTGAATCAGAGGGTTACTATTCAGTTCTGCATTAATAGTAGACTGGTCTGCACAGTAATTTTTAAACTGGGGCAGGAACCACAAATGATTAGGGCTGAAGTAGTTGTTATCCATGAATGATAGGTCTTTTGAGCTTGCAAGCCCATTCCAGTTGTTCAAGATTTCTGGAAGACTTTTCATCAGTTAAACTTAGAATTCAAAATAATGTACATTTATGTGTTCCATGTGTCTGTTTTTTGTCAGTCAATTTGCATGCATTTTGTTTTCCAGCACACACTGATTCTGGAGAGGCGGGACATTTAAGAAGGCTGAGCTGCAGTGCAAACTGACCAACGTATTAAAGCAGCAGAAGCTGCAGATGAGCCAAATTCCTACAGAAGTGAAGACATGAGAGAGAAATAAAAAGACAAAGACACTAAAAACCGCAGTGATGTAGCCAGTCAGTCTCACATATTTTGTGTTATTTTAATTTCATCTCCCTAATTATTTTTGCAAGAACACCTAAACTTCTTGGGCAGGAGGAAGAAGAGGAGAAAAGCAAGCATCCTGGCTTCAAAGTAGAGGCTCTGTGCAAGGATTATTCTCTGGACATGTCCCTGTACAGGATAACACACAAAGCTACTCAACTGTCCTCTTGGGAAGATGTAGCATTCTCAAAGCAGGTGATCAAGGGTGCTTCTGCTATAGATTTTATTTGCAATATTCCAGCCAGCATAGCTCCATCACTGGGCTTCCACACTGTCCCAATCTGGTCTGCCCTGCTCTGATATTTTTTACTTTGGAAAGCAATTTCTAAATCAGATATACAGTGAAGAAATAGGGACATGCCATCAGTCTCCATGGCCTATTTGAACTTTGCACTAGTCTGAGCAACACTGACTTGCCAATAGGATTCCAAGAAAGTATGGAGGCTGCTTTATTTTTAAAATTGCTTGGGAATATACTTCTCAGCTGCTACACAGGAAACAGTCAGCCCATCCATTAAAATTACTTTCTCAAGACCAGATTTGAGGTATTTTATGAAGTCTAACATTAATTATGCAAGATCAGGAAAGTATCTGTTTCTTTTTTTTTTGAGATCCCACAGATGGGCATTTAAAGGACAAACAAAATAAGTGCTGCAAAAGACAAACATAAACATGCCTGCAAACACAATTGTTCACTCTGCCTTGAATTACAAAACAGCATTTTTCACATGGCTGGAGCCTTAGGTCATAACAAGTGTCAGTGGAGAAGAATTCAGAGAGGCGAGGATGCAATATGCTAGCAATACGTCTGGTAGGACCTGGCTTTGGAAGTAACTTTTCTCAGAGAAAAGGCTTTAATAATAAGCAAGTGTATCAGATTTCTGCAAACACACTGCTAAGGTCGGCAGAGCAGCTGGCAGCAAGGCAAGTTCTGTGACCTGCTCCTGAACCCTTCAAACTCATTTCCTGTCAAACATCAGACCCAAGAGGACAAGCAAAAAGCTGTTAAGCTCTTTTCTAGAAGAGTCTGAGATTAGAATTCCAGTAATGGCTCAAATTCCTTTCCAGTTGTCCTGAACTGGCCACTTCCAGCGCTGAGGATTGCTATGCCGTATGGCAGCGCTGTCCTCCTCTGGGGAAAGGAGGAGAGAACGGGGGTGGAAGGAGGAGTGAGGCCATGGAAAACAGGATCCAGCTTTTCAGACAGCAAACAGGAGAGTCAGCTATGCTATTCGTTTAAATAAATTAGAGCTACTTCCGGTAGATCAGAACAGTTGGTGAGAATTGCTTAGCTTGTCCTGGAGAGCAAAGGTAAGCCTGGATGTAATTTGCCTCTGCAGTCCTCTTCTGGAAGCGCCCGTCAGGAGGCCAAGTGGAGGCTGGTCCCCTCCGACAGACAGCCGAGAGGCAGGAGCTGGTGCACGCAGCCAGAGCCAGCCACCCCTTCCCAGCACGCAGCAAGGGAGCGGGAGAAAGGAAGCGTCACTCTGCTCATTTCAGATCGTTGTAAGAGAGCTACTCATTTGACATCAGCTGCTGGGAAAGCACTAACAGCGAGCAGATCAAAAAAGATGTTAAGGGCCAGGCATTTTTCCAAAGGGAAGCACCCAACAGTCAACATGTTTATTCTGGTATATGAAACATACAACTGCACAAGTTTCGTGGAAACAAGTCATAAGATCTCAAGTAACACCGCTTTAGATTTTCCTCAGTGTCTACCCCAAACTGGATCCAACAGTTCAGAACACTTAAATAAACAAAAAAGCCTAGCAAGGAGTATCTATCTGTTTGCTTGTGCATGGAGGCTTCCTAGTTTTCCCACACCAGCTCCGCAAGAGAGTCCAAGTTCACAAGGAGTTACAGCATCAGACCAAACTTCTCAAATCTCCCCTTGGTTTATTTGGCAAGATCATTCTGGAGCCAAATGCTTCCATTGTGTACCATATCTATGGATAAAAAGGTATAGTACAACACTTGGAGAGATCCCCTTCCATTGCATTTTAGAGAAATCACAAGTATTTCTCTCTTTCCTTTTTTTTTTTTTTTTTTAAAGTTTACTCTGCCATCATCAACTTTTCTGTCAGCACCACCATCTCTACAACACGGAAAACATTATGATGAAATTTTGGGTTTCTATCTTTCATAGTTAAGAGGCACTAGTGACCTGAAAACAAAATTGATAAACCTTAATTTATTGTATCTCAGTAGCTATCTTCATCTCTCTTTCTAATTGTATTGTTATAAGTGAAACAATGTATCTAGATATATATAGCAGACTATTTGTATTAAGATGTAAATCTAATAATAAAGAAAAATGTTAAGGAAAACAAGAGAAAAACTTGCGGCAAATTAATCAAAACATTTGCTTTCGATGTGGATGAAAATGCGAATAAATCATTATGGACAGATGCTTGTGATTTTGTTTTTGTTTCTCCCTATTATTCTATCTATTATTGGCCAGAGGCTTATATTCACCTCTGGAAATGAGTCAGCTTTTGATAAAGAGCACTTCTACAGCAGGTGTATAAACTGAACAAATTCTACCATCAACAAAAAGTTAATATTTGGCAGGATTTTTGGATTTTGGGTCTGTTTCCTCTAGTCAGTTCATTAATATAAAGTTTAACTGCCTTCCTTCCCTAATCCAGAAATAGCAAACAAACTCTCCCCTTTCCCCCCAAATCACACAGCTCCTAATCACTGGTTTGTGTCCCAGAGACTCTACTGCTGCACACAAATCACAATGGCCACCACACGATCCTTCATGTCAAAAAAGCTGGTGAATGCTTCAGTGGGATTAGATGTATTTTCCAGATTTACTGCTGGAAATCCTGGGAAGCCTAGGGATGAACAGACAAACTAACATTTTAGTTCAACTTAGTGACTCTCTGAATTGGCCAGTACAGCTGCTGGCTGAGCAATGACTGACCTGCAGCCAGCACGTAAAAATGCAGGGCTAAACACAGAACAAATAAATAAGAAAAATGCCACCCCCAGAGTACAAGGCTCGAGCTCTTCTAGACAAACCACAGCGTAACAAGATCAGCTCCCTCATCAAGGGCACAGCCAGACTATACTTTCTGCTCACCGTGACTTGGGCCTGTTACTGCAGAAAGGCTGCACCCCATGTGCCAGAATACCCATGAGTATCAAAGGATATATAGAAAAACAGGGCTGCTTTCCCCCTGACAAGCTTCCTTTCCTGAAAGCAAATAGTCTGTTTCAAGAATAAAGGTGCGGTTCATACATATTACTGCAGTCTGATGAACAACTACAGCCATTAACAGTGAACTTCAAGAGGATCCAACTGGATACCTCTCCTTTTCCATAGTATTTATTACAGGGCTTACAACTTATGTCTGCTCTTTCCAAATATTTGGGTTTGAATTCAAACTTCACAGTTCCTTCCCCTTGAAGCCCCAGATGTGTTCAGGAGTATTCCTGAACTTTGAAAAAGCTTGGATCCAACTGAAGCACATTTCTAACATTATTTGAATGAAATCAGGTAAATGCAGTTTGCATTTATCTGATTCAGGTAAATACAGTATTCAGAGAATTCAGTAAATTCTCTCTTGAATACAGAAAACATCTATAAGCAGAAGTTTTTACGTATCAGGCTAGTTTGAAAAAGTGTACAAGGACAGAGATTTACAACTAAATCCTTTAGAATATATTGAGAACTATGCTCTCAAGATACTAATCATAATACATTGAGAGACCTAGGACTCAAAACAAAAACCAAGTTTTTCTTTCACCTATATAAATCATTTTGTAGCAACCAAGTCAAAAACTATCTTGACAGTGCCAGGTCTTACTGACCTCAGTTCAGAACAGCAGTAAATACACGTCTACCATAATTAAGTTTCATTTGAGTTAACAAGTTAAGAACATACTTACTGCTGTTTTGAACAAGAACATTTGCATTTCCATCTATTCATATAATTTGGGCCCTGTGGAGAGCTATAAACAATTCCAAATTCATTATCAAAGTATAAATAACTCGGAGCAGAAAAACACACACTTCCCTCTGCTGATATGGTCAAGGCATTTATGTTCAATAAACTGCAGGATGCTATCTGAGGCTTACCCTTGAGGAAAGATACTGGAATAAAACTAAAAGCAAACTCTGTACTACAGCTGCATTTCACGTTGTAGTGGTGAATGTTCTTGAAAATCACCACGTGAGTCATTCAGGACTTTCTGAAAGGAAGTTTGCAGGTAGCTAATATAAGTTTCTGTCCTACAAATTAAAGGCCATTTCTGCATTTGAGAAATATAACAAAATACAGGTTTCATTATGCAGCAGAGTTCCCTGGTCAGGAAAAAAGGTCGATAGTAACTTACTGCTATGCTGTTGAAAGCACAAGGAGTGAAACAGGATCGTTCCCTCTGATGACACCAGTGCTACCTGAAGAACATTAAGTCCCGCCACCGCCCTTTGCCTTTTGAAGCGTCTTCTGAGGAAGGAATAAAATGCTGCAGTCTATTGACAGTCTTTTCTTAGAGTTTTCCCATCTGAGTCATCACTTTCTAGTATTAAGGAAACCTTTAGCAATTCAACACCTCCACACTGCAGAATGAGTATAATTATCTCCTCTTTGTGACTAAGTGAAAAAACAGAGCTCTTAAGCCACGTATTTTCTTCCTCAGGATGTCTCTGTGCTTCCTTATGTGGCTCTAGATTCTCATGTTTTCATTTACAGGAGGATTAAGTATACGTGACTTTAAAATGCTCATATTGAAAATTACCTGCTATATTAGGTAAGCAGTCCTTTTCAGACTTAGTGGTGCCTATACAAGTGAGAACCAAATGAGCGGTGCAGATGAGGACAGGGGCACAAATGGCTCAGGAGATCAGGATGGAACTGTGCACTGACCAAAAGGAACCAAGATAGTACCTGAAGACTTCACACAGCTCTCCCTCTAATGCCTAGGTAGTCCTGTACCAGTGTGATTAATTTAACATCCTTTTTTTCCCACTTAGTAGCCTTCAGAAGTAACACTTCAGGAGGCGCAGCCAGGCATGTAAAGCTGGGTTTAATAGCAAGTGCCAGAGTATCACACAGGAACAGTTTTGTAACTTCCTGGATGACTCTGGAAACCTCTTCTGGAATAAAGATAGATTTATTTAAAGAAAGATGGTACATATTAAGGTTTTGCTTGTTCTCCCCTACAGCCATAGGAAAGAACCATACAAAGCTAAATAAAAATACGAACATATGCAGGGTGACTGGACTTTAAGCGTTTTCTCACTGCCAACTGTAGTAGAAAGTAAGTGAAGCATGGCTGTACTACTGTCCTTTCTGCTTTTGAGCACAGTAGGTGACAGCTGCCCATAGAGCTGAGAGAGGAAGCTGGGCTGCAGGTAGAGGCTGTGAACTAAGACTGTCTCTGTCATGAACACTAAGGGAATCAGTGTGGATAACCACTGAAGAAAGGGGAAGCCACAGCTAATAACGTACCCCAGCAAGCAACATTTTTCATTAAATGAGGTTACGAAAAGAGGCAAAAAGAGGGCAAGGTTAGAACACCTTAAAAGCCAATGACTATTTCCACATTGAAGAGCTTATAATAATAGTTCCTGAACAAACTGAAAACAAGAAACTGAATTAGGTTCAGAAGGCCTGCTCCCAAATAAACCACACTGTGGAAGATTTCACAAGGCACTGCTGAAGCCTAAATATCCATACCCAGCATAGCAACACATTTAATCTTTGGGGGTGGGGGATGGAGTAAGTTTCTAGGGGGAGAAAAAACCCCACGTGTCTAGATCAGCATTATTTAGTACCAGTAAGAGCTAAATTCAATTTATTACCAAAGGCTGATGAAACATGGCCTCAGGTATGTCCCAGACCACATGAGCGTGTGAAGTCCTTTGAAAACAAACTAGGTTCTTGTAGTCACTCCTTCCCTCCCTCCCCCCTGCCCCAAATTTGATGTATACTCTATAATGGCACTGACATTTTGGAATCCAATTTTACAGATACCTCAAAGTTTGGCATAAAAACAAATAACTGTCATTTGGAACAAGATATTTGGGAAACTTGAGCAAGTTAAAAAGGAATTGTTTTGAGTCCTCATAAAACATATTTTTTTAGGAATTATAAAGTTAGAAATTAAGATTATTTGTTTCTATGAAACAGCATGTGGTGAATTTCACTCGCTAGTTGTGTTTGAATATTTTGCAAAAATTTCTGAAGGACATTGTCTAACAATCTGAAGTGATACCTAAGAATACTCTCAAAAGCATTAAGAAACATGCTGTATAGTCCTAGGATTCATTTAGGAAGACATTCCAAAACGTTTTCAACTTTCCATCTAAACAGTGTTTGTTACACTCAAGGACAAGGTAGCAAACTAAAAACTTCCATCAGTATTAAAACAAAACAGTTCATCTTCCAAACAGTAACAGTTTGGTTGCAAACGAAATATTGCAGCACGTTCATAAATGCTCTACAGCAGAGATATTATTAACAGCAAAAGGAATTTTTAAGCCAAGACTGTCCCTCAAATAAGATTTCTAAAGACAACAGCAAAAAAAAAGATCAATGAAAACAAGCAAAAATGACACCCAAACCCCCCTCATCCAAACACTCATCTCCTACAATGAGGAGTCTATTTGCAGTCTAGAAACTGTTTCATATTAAGAAGGCAAAAAAGCATCAAAAAAGAAAATAAATCACAAATTCAAAGTGGCAGCTACTTTCATTGTAAATAAGGAGATCTCTTCTATATTTTGAAATACAGAATACAAAAAGATAACAGTGCATAGAGATGTACCTGAAAAAAAATATACTGCGTTGTCTGATGTCTTGATTCTACTGTGCAAAGGACTAGAAGATCTAGAACAAAGGTACATAAATTATTTTGAAATACAATGGTTTTTTTGGGAAATACCCACCCAGAAAAACTATACAGAGAGTAAAGTTTTGCTTTATTCATCTTTTATGAGCCAAGAACTTCCCTAGATAATGATGACAAGATGAGAAATTCAGGATAATCAGAATAAGTAGAATATTTGGATAACAAAGAAAAATAATTTAGGAGTAAACTATAGCATCGCAAGACTGAAAGCCTGACTATGGTGCAGCAAGATATTTTGTAGGACATTAGAGACAGCAAATGCTCTTGGGTATGACCAACAACAGTATTTTGTTATGGAATAGGCAGTTTAGGAAGATAGTGTATTTGCCCATATTGCCAAGCACCAGGCTTAGAACAATTTCTGTTGAGATTTCTCTGCATCAATGAACAACTACAGGCCTTCATGTAATGTTCCTCATTTACAAGCATTCCTCATTTACAGCTTCTTCAAATCTGATGTTGGGATATAGATGTGGTTGGTTTCAGTTTCTGAGAAAACTGACCGTTAAGATAAAAAGCAAAGGATACTCAAGTACGATTCTCTGCTGCTTGTGCCTCTTGATTCACAAGGTCTTGCCTTTGTTCCACTACAGAACACCGATTTTAGTTAGGACCTCTGGATTTAGTTCCATTTTCTATGGGTTAAATATACAAATACTTCATATTCAGCTTGAGGCTGTGTGGGCCTGAGCAAATTCCTTATAGAAGTCTAACGCTGTATTATTTTGCTATGGTCTATGCTTTATTTTGGTGTTTATTTGTTTGTTTTGTTTTAAATCATGAAGGTGACCTCACCATGCCTCTGAATTTTTGTTTTTGGGAAAATGAAAGAAACGTCAAAAGCACCCGGTCTATTTCTTCTGATGTAAATGTAGCAACTTCTTACCAATTTATCTTTTTTAAAAATTTCAGCACCCAAGAAAGTATGTAATTTTTTTCTGGAAGAAGAAAGGAAAGAGAAGGTCTTTCAGATGTTAGTGACAGAAGATGATTGAACTTCATCATGCCATCTATAAAATGCACTTAAGAGCTTGCTGCTTTAACACACACTATGGTACCAATTCAGGTGTTAACTAGTAGGGCTCATATCTACTAGGAATATCCTTTTTGCTTTTTATGTCAGCAAAGGGGACATAGCTGGGCGAGAAAAAAGACAGTCCACAACAAAACCCAAACTATCAATAATGCCACCACCCTACTCCCCCAACATATTTGTACACCTTGTGGATCTTTGCTACCACATCACCCTTCACAGAGATGACAGCAGCTGACATAAGTCTAGCTCTTACAGTATTTATAACAAACAAGGCTTTTTTTCCTATATAAGAATTAGCTGCTCTGTGCACAAAAAAATATTGCAATTTTTTTTCCAATGAACAGAGGCTCAGCCCCTTCAGAAGCAATGTTTATAACTTTATCAAAGCCAGAGTTAAAAGGAGGATGTGCTACTGTTTCTACATTCTAAATAATGGATATTCAAAAGGAAAAAATGTAAATTAAATAAATAGTTCTGGCATGCAGAGCGCAGATGCCAAAGACACAGAAGCATTTTTGTGGTGTCTTGAAATAGCAGTTTTATCTGTGACACATTGTAAGGACAGACTAGAAAAATTAAGTGGGACCCTAGGACCAATACAAAGCCATGCCCAAATACAGAGCAATGCATGATATGCATTGCAAACCATATGAAACGCAATGCAAACTATTTTTCAATGCAAATCGTATGAAAAATCTCCATCTGAAGGGTCTGAGGTAGAGAAATAATGGCAAAACTGAGTTTGAAAGTATTGCGTGTCTTGCTCCCATAGTAAAAATGTCATTGGCAAACCACGTTGGCAACCAAGCTAGAACAGGACATATGTCACATTGCATAGCATGTCAAACTTACGTAAACACTAACTAGCTTCCTAAAATATTTGGAATGATTAATTTCTTTGCCATAAAATGGTGTAAGTTACATCACATGGCTTCACTAGAGTTTGTCTTGAACCAGAACAACTGATCTGAATTTCTCCGTGCTTTTAAAGAATTTCTTGGAATCAAACTGCTCAGCTGGTCTGTAAGTTGACTGGAGGGATCCATCAAGTCCAGTCCTGCATTGAATCATGACACAAGGGAATGCTTCTCAGTTGCATTACTTATCCAGGTGGATATCTCAGAGCACGGGAGTTCAGGAGAGCAAATATAGCCCTACTTAAGTTTGTCTTAGCTGTAAATAATTATGGTCACTCTAAGAGACTGTACTGGAAGCAAAAAATCTACCCTGTACTGAACACCACTTCAGGAACATATTCCTATCCTATGCGCTGGGCCAGCCTCCATTTTGTAATACTAGAGCTGTCTATCTTAAAATGTTCAGTGACACTGAGAGCAATATGAACACACTATGTTACATTTTCTGGGAAATCAACACACCTGGATGCCTCCTTGAAGTGCCTGTGCACTCACATACAGCTTGAGAAGCAAAGAGGAAGGGTTAGAGGCCGGCAGGCAGTTGCAGGGTTACAATCTCATTGGCGTCAGGGAGACATGGTGGGATAGATCACTGAACTGAAGCACCATGATGGACGGACACCGGCTCTTTAAGGATGACAGGCCAGGAAGGTGAAGAGGGGGAGTTGCCCTTCATGTGAGACAGCAGCAGGAATGCATGGAGCTCTGCCTCAAACCTACAATGAGCCAGCTGACCACCTATGAGTCAGAATCAGCAGGCAGACCAACAGGGGCAACATTGTGGTGGGTGTCTGCTACAGACCGTATGATCAGGCACAAGTAGATAAGGCCTTCTTCAGACAACTTGGGCCCCATGCGTCCCCACAGCCCCAGGTCTACAGACCTGCATCCTCCCTTGGCATCTTGGCCTCAGTCAAGGCCTCTGCTGACCCAGGGGAAATTGCTCATTATACCTCATGCCATTAAATATTGACCCGACACGTAGGAATATATGTTTTACTTAAAAATAGTTGCAGAGATAACTATGAAAAATTCTGTAGGCTATATTATAAATTATGACTCTACATAAGTTTATTTTGAGCCACGACTCTGTAAGTAAGTGTTGAAGGACTGAGTCCCATTTAACGCAATAAACATAACCCACCTGAGGAAGATCTTGGGGTCACTCCTTTGGCTGTGCGCTCAGACTGCTGAATGCTTTGACGTAAAAGCTTTGTACGTATTTTTCAGATAACCAGACCATGCTGCATGTGAAGTATAAACTAGTTTCTATAGTTGCTGCATTAGTGAAGAGCTACAATCAAACTAGCTGACTCTGCAAGAAAATAATTCCTGCATCATATATTCATCTTGATTACTACTTGTAACAAACACTATCTCGTAATTTCTTTTGTGAAATCATAAATCCACAGAATTAAAAGAAATTTATGGTGTCACTTTCAAACCTAGCTGAAGTTTTCCTTCATCCCATGGTTATTAACATGTATTATTTTTGTTCTTTTTCCAAAACGCAGTCTTCTGGAAATTATGATGGTAAACCCAGAGAGGACAGAAACATGGTTCCAAAGTACACTGCTAAAAGGAAAGCAACTTTAATAATAACAGCAAGTATTGGTTTCCATGTGACCAAAGCTCAAACTCAATTTAACAGATATGATAACCTTCACGAGGGATGAAATCTCTGCTTTGGTGAACTGAGAGTGAGCTTTGCCAAAGAGTTAAGCAGGCCATAATTTCACTCACACACACCCCCACCCCACTCCCCACTCCCAAAAAGAAAGAAAAAAAGAAAAATTCAGGAACAAGAGTAAAAAAAACCAAAGGAACTAAAAATAGCCCTTTGCCTGCTCCCACATATATGACAGCTGTTCAGCTGCATGTTTTCCTGGATTTTGCTACCTATGACAGCAAAGAAACAGACCTGTCAAACAACATGCCAAGAAAATGGATAACTCCAGATATTTTTATTGTTGACAATACTATTCAGGAAGTTAGTTACAAGTCAAACTAAGTACTGTAATATCCAATATATGCTGTTTATATTAATGTAATCACAGAGAAATGCACTGGTTGGCTACAACATCTCTTAAAAGCAGAGCAATTGATCCCTTCTGAGAGTCAGCTACATCCAAGAGTACTGTGGTAAAGCAAAGAAAGATCCATCTCATTTAAGGTGGTATGCTTCTCTCAACTTACTGCTACAACCATTAAAATACAGTAGCTGAGGGATCTTTAAAATGTGGTTTAAGATGATGTACTCATACTATTGCACAGAGAAAGAGGGCTAACTGCAGGTTTCATCCTACTTCGTGTCTCCTGAAACAGCCATCTATACCATTCACCTGCAACCTATAGGGAATTTCTTCAGTTAGCCACATACTCAGTCATGGTTTCTAGTATGAGCTGTTTGCATGGGCAGCAACACGTAAAAAGATTCTGCTTCGATTGGCATGTCATACACATGTCAATGGCATATGTAATGCACGAAATACAAAGTATGCAAGTATACTACTCCCATGATCAGAATAGAGAGGAACATCTTATCCCTTCTGAGCACAGGAGATTTCTTGTTGTTTGTAATGGTACCAGAATTAAAAAAAAAAATAAAAAAATCTTTTCTAAGGTGACAGAAGCATGAAAATTTTCCAGATAAAACATAAGACATAGTTAACAGCAGGAAAAAGCTGAATACTTAACAGTGCTTTATAACACGCTGCAACGCAAAATGAATCAGGAATCTTTGGTTGGGAGATGGAAATGTTTGCATCTGTGAACAGTCAGTCTGACTTCAGTGCCTCATGCAGCAATTACTCACACATGCTTTTTAAGCAAATTACAACATCAAAATATTCTTCCCATCACATTGACACAATGTCCAAACCTCCTTTTATTCTACACTACTTCAACACGTTCAGCATATGTGCAGATTTGGTATTTTATTTTTCTGTGAAAGAACTCCACTGACATGATTAGGCTCAGAGGTATTTCTGATCTACACTAAATCCTTTGGGGAGCTGGGATTGGATACAGAAAAGCTCTGTTGTAATGTAGAAATTAGATGCCGAAGGTGGGTTAGCTGTATGTATTTTCTCCAATTCATGTAATTTTTATCTGCTTATTCTGAAGCACTTCTTTTCCACAGAGGCACATATGGAATCAAAATGTGTAATGTAGTAAACAACAGCTGCAGCCACCTTTTGGCTTGCTTCTATTTCTATAGCATATTAGCCCTTTTGGTAGGACTTTGCAAAGCTCTAGGTGTTATCCTTAAAGGAAGGGAAAACACCATTGAATCTACCTCAAAGTTGATAGAGATCAGCTCAAGCATGATGCAGTATCCACATGCTTCTTTAACAACTCTGCATAAAAAGTACCATGAGAGCGCAGCGCAACACATCTCAAACACTAACTGCCCAGTCTTGAAGCTGGTCTTGGAACAACTATTAGAATAGTAAGTAGAAACTTCCCTTCTCAGGGCTGAGTTCATCACCTGAATCATAGCATTTGAGTCTCACACCACATACTTCAGAGCTCCGTATGAAGCAAGACGAAGGTGACATGCTAAACGGAACACAAAAAAATCACCAGGGAATTCCTCCATTTCAGGTTCTAGGTACTTTAACACAAAAGACATCTCTGAATATCTTCCCAGCACAGGCTGCAGACAAACTATCCAGAACAGAACATACCCTCAAGCACACCATATTCCCAAAACACCATGCTAAAAGACTGCTGCATACTGAACTATTACTGTCCAAAAGCCCTCCATGTTTTAGCAGTTTCTAGAGGACAATAATTATTGGAATTACACCATCATATCAAAACTTCCAACACTATCCGCCAAACTCTGTATGCCCCTCACTTACCTTCTGGAACTTCCTTGGGCAAAATCCCATTTCGAGCACCGGGTTACACCCCACACGCTCTGGCAGCATGGCAGCTTCTGCCTTCTCCTCAGTCAAGGTGCAGAAGAGTCCTGCTGCACCCGGGGAGCTCCTGCAAGTGGAAGCCCTCCTCTGACCAACCTTAGCTCCCAGCCAACGCAGACCCTTGCTGCTTCCCATTCGGTGGCTCCTAACACCATCCATTGCCAGTCGGTGTTCAGTCACCCTCGAGGGTCGCAGTCCCCACACAGGTTTTCAGCCTCACACCCCAGCTGAGGAGATCCTGAGGACTCATTTCTCTCCTTTCTTTTTTCTCTCCCCTAATAAAAAGTTCTCCTGGCCACTGAGCTCTGCCCCGCTGCCTCACCTTTTCTGCAGGCACTGAGGACTGCTCATTGGCAGATTCCATCACCTTTCACCGGCCCTGGTAGGAGCAAAGGCAGAGTCATGGGCACGGCCATGGCTGCCGTTCCTCCTCTGCCCAGCGCAGCCCTGCCCGGACACAGGCACAGGTGCCCCTCATCAGGGCCTGAGGCCCATGTGGGAGGCACACCTGGGCCCAGGACCCCATGCTGGTCTGAGAGGGCACCCAGGACGAGAAGCAGTAAACCCCACCTGGCATGAGGAGTACGTTTCAGGATGCATTAGGCATGTTTCTCTTCAGTTTAAGGCCTGTCCTTTTTTAAGGACTTCAGTTTAAGACCTTTCTTTGGGGAGACTTGCGGCCCCCCTCCTCCCCGCTGTTGCCAGGCCCATCGAGCAGCCAGCCCCTGCCCTCAGATGACCAGAGCCATTTACAGCTGCAGCCACTTTCATGCTGATTAACCATTTCCAAGCATTTGTACTGTGTTGCACGTTTTCAGTTGTACTGGGCCACCATGCCAGGGCAACTCCTCTGGTGCACAAGCTGTCATTTCACCCATCCAGAATGTTTCTGGCCAGGGCTTTAGTAACCTCTTGTCCTCATGACAATCCTCTCTTCCCTTTCAGAGTAACGAAGTACTAATTTAAATAACAGCTACTAAAATGGTAAGATGAATGCACACTGCACGTTTTTCCACCTCCGAGTTCGTTCTCAGTCTTTTCCTTCAGAAGAAGAGGTTGCCATGCTGCTGCAACACAGTTCAAACACATCAACCCTAGATAAAAATGCAGTCTGCCATTTCTGTCCATCCCGGGCTTGAGATTTTTAGTCTTTCATTCTTCTAAGCTCTCTGCTAGCCTGTGCAGTACCAAGCAACATGGCGGCCTTTTTCAAGTTTTGAATGTAAAAAACAATTTCCCGTTTTCTCCATTTGCCTGGCTGCTGTCCTGTCAACTCGATCAGCCCACTCCTGTCTCCCTCTGCTCCTCATCTAATGCTACTCTGTGTAACAAGGCAAGGGATAGCACTTTCAGGATCTACTTTATAATTTCTTATTATGTATGTGTTGTATTTGTACATGCCCTCTCATAAAGAATTGGATTTTGTATTTTACATAGAAATTCAGGATAACACTCCTAATTTAAGATAAAAAGTATTTTGTACCTTATTAGCATTTATTTTTTTTAATCCAACAGTGCATAATTCAGATGTTGGCCAATATGAGGATTTGTTTCCACACGTCTCCCTTTGTAACTACTATCCATGTTTGCTCTCAAAAAAGGACTACAGGTTTCTCTCTCCTCTCCCATTCTGTTCAAGTCTTGCAAATCAGAGTTTGATAATGATCACTTCTGATTTTGCAAATCCTGCATAGCGTCATCGTTTTCAAGAGCTCTATGTCTCTTTCTTCTTACGGTGTCTAGTGCACAGTGTCACTGTGCTTGTGTCTTTAAAAAGAACAGCTTTACTTAATGCAGCAAAAGCTCAGGTTTGTTTTAACCATGTATTAGCAGTCTACCGAAAATTAAGTGGTTATGTTACCTACCAAGTTCCTTTAAGAGGTGCAAAGGTAATAGTTCTAAGTAGCATTACTTTCCTCAGGCATTTATTAGCACCAATGAGCGGTATTTGGGACCACTTTTACTGGTGTATCACTTCTATGTTTTTCTTCCGCCCTATGCACATAAAAATGGAACAGGCATGTTTGCTGCGTGATTTCTGGTTGAAAAACATTCAGTATGTGCATCAAAGGAGATTTTGTTTTAGGTGTGCTGGTTGTGTTTCAAACCACTAGGAATTCTCTCATTACAGGAAATAACAATAATAATTACTTAATAGCTCAAAATAATATTAGCAATAATTACCCTAATAATAGGACACAGCATTGCATTAGCAATTTTTGGTCAGCCCACTGGTCATTTTGCCTTCTGAGTTGTCTCTGACAGTAGTTCATGCTCACCTACACTGAAGAAAGCGACTGAATTATTTTGGTTAAAGCAACAAACATTAAGCAAAGGCATCCATATTCTACTATGTTGATAAAATTCTATATTATTAATTATGCCACATTATAGAATATCCATATAACAGATAAGTATGTTACATCATGGAAAGAATGGCCCAAATTTGGAAATTAAAGTAGAGACTTGACAGTGCATCCTTTGTATCCATCTCCAGCAGCTGATAATAATTTGGCTAAGTCTGCATTTGATAAACAAAGCTGTGATGTTCTACTGGAAATACACTTATAGTAATATTAGCAATGGTATTTTCAATGACCAGAGTTCAGCATACTTGATGTTGGCTTCACATTAACCTCTTTCCTCAGTGCAGTTAAATCTAATTCCAAAGAGCGATAATCGCATGTCAAGTGCTGAGAGTGTTTGAAATCCAGGCTCAGATCCAGTTTTATGAACTGGCCTCTTATCCCTTACAGCAGACCAAACTCAATGACCCACCCTGTTCCCCTACCCCCCAAAATTCCAAAACAGAGATGCACAAAACTTGAATTAGCCACTATTTTCAGAGCACTTTGAAAAACAAAGACTCTTTCCCTTTTGGTTTTAATTATATCACAGCACCTGCAAGTATTCTAGGCATCTCTAGGGAAAAAATTAACATTGATCACCTCTACTTCTTAAAAATTTCTCATCTAAATTTAGACATGATCAGACAAGTAAAGGTCAAAAACACAAAACAGGGAGTGAGACAAGTATAAAGGGGGATTTTGGTGAATAGATAACGCAACTGCTCAGAGGAAAGCAAAGGAGATCAGAAGTCTTCCTTTGCTGCTGGAGATGCGGGTGTGTGGGATCCAGTTCCATGGCCTCCTTTACCTGCAATTCTTCCCATTTGCAGTATCAGCTTTCCTACCGCTTTGTGATACCTGCCTTTTTCCTTTCTAGTTCTTTGATCATCTGTCCAATAGCTAAATATGCACTAAGCTGCTTGCAAGTGCTATTTTGATCTCTGCTTTACACTGACATCAACTTATTGCTGCGTCAGGCACTAAATACTAGCCAGGGCTTGCTTTTCCTCTGCATCTCTCTGCTTTTTGATGTCCACAGCCTTCATAACCTCTGTTCATCCTGGCTTGGTGAGAAGAAAATATATACAAAGGTTAATCTAAAATCCTAACTTCTAAAATACACCAATGAGAGCAGTAATACTTGTAATTTCAAGTGTCACTGAAGGCCTCATTACACTTCCATGTACTCAGACTGATAATAAAAATTAATAGAAATCAATGGGCTGGAATCCCAAGATAAACTGAAGGATCTCTGTTTTGGTTGCATATATTCATTTTTCAAATAAAGTTATCAAGTTTTCTTGAGATACCATCATCAGATAAGGAAAGCTGTCCTTATCTCAAGTACTATATTAATTTAATTTAAAACAATTTAAATATGAATAATGTTTCATTGTGAAATGGTGAACAGGTCTGGGAAAAGAAAAAGTGGAAAAGTTACACAAAACTCTGTTTTCAGGAAGTATTTGAGTATCATAAGGCAACATGCATGCAGTGACCTAGGACAGGGGAGAAATGTTTTTAAAGTGAGGCCCTTTCTGACAACAGCTAAAAAAATTTGTGGTAGTCCATAGCAAGTTGCTAGGGTACACATGACCTTATTGACAGCAATATTTAGTTTTGATAGCAAAAATGGAAAATCTGCTCACGTGACAAAGATCTGTGCGCAGTATTCTTTGAACTAAAACATTTGGTATCACAGGAAATAGCTACATGTTTGGTTTTTATTCCTAGGCTGAGAAACGTGTCACAGATGCCACTCTGTGGTCAGCTGTTTGGTTTTAGCATCTGAAATAATAATTGATAAAAATTAGTTTATCTTAAAAATTATTTTCTCTACAGAAATTTGTGTCACTAAAGAGACAGAGTCTCAGAAAACTATTTCTGCAGGAAGAAGAGGATACAAAGCTTAGATATTTCAGGGTTAAAAACAGATGTCTGATTGCCGTAGCAACAGTATGATACTTTCTGAGATTGTGATAAGACCTATAGTCCGTCCTGGCACTGCTAATGTACAGAATACACACAATGGTCAATGACACGATTCTACATACCATAACTAATGCTTCAATTTATTCCTGGCTCTGGTTCATTATCACTTGATGGGATATTTTCCAGGTTTTCAGGCATTGCTACATACTCATACCAGAACAGAAGACTTACTGCAAGCTTTCCTTCAGTCAGGAGCCTGAAGTGAAAGAAGCCAAGTTAACTTTGACTTGAATTTTGACTTTTGAGTTGTTTTAAGTCAAGTAAGGAAAGCAGAAGAGAGTTTTGAACTTAATTTCATTTCACTTTAAAGCAAATACATAAATTACTAACAGAAGGTGCCAGAAGGTGGATATTTTAAATACGAGTTCCTTGAAGATTTAAAAAGAATATCCTAAAGAAAAGTATCCTACAGGCATCTCAGAGAAAGAGGCTGTCCAACTTCATCAAAATTCAATGGTAATCCTATCACCAGCTTTCCAATTTTTATTTTTTTTAAATTCCAATCCTAAATCATTTGCCTGCATGAAACACTACAAAGATTTGAATGCTTTACACTAAACAATGTAAGTATTTTTGATTTAAAAATGTGAGTATAAGCATTTGCTTAAACTATTGCATTAAGATATTTGCCACCAATAATCTGAGCACAGCAGAAATAAAAATCAAAGTCTTAACTCTTGTGGTGGTACAAAACCAATCCAACATATGCAAAACCTCACTATTTAAACCAGAGTGATTTTACCTGTACTATAGCTTACTATATTGAGCTTAATTCATAATTATACACAATTTTGTGAAGTTATCATTTTGAACTTACTGGAGGTCTTAACGTGAACAGAAATTTGAAGTCACTGGCACTACTAACAAAGATAGCCCGTAGCCAGTGTAACCTGGCTTTCAGTGCTGTCAGTGCGATGCTCATTTCTTGAGCTACCCGATAATTTCTCTGTATTGAGAAAGCATTTGTCCATAACACTCTTCCTGGGTGTTAAATTCAAAGCAGTCTCATCTGTCCGTCATTAAACAGGGATGCTGTACTTAGTATAAACCTTGGACAATTAATGGAGACTTTGAACACAAAGGGACACAAGTTTTGGAGGTTCTTTTTGCTGAATGGGTTTGAAATATAAGAATCCTTACAAGTTGAACAGTGAGAGCAATTCATTAAACAAGAATGTATACGCTGATATTTCGCCAATATGCATAAATAAATAAGTCATCAATAAATAAATCTTAAAATAAATCAAGACTATGCCTCAGGTTCTTCTAGGTGAGTATGAGGGGCAGAAAGATGCACCATTCAATACTTGAAACAACTGCTACCTTTGCATCTCCTTCCAGGATAATATTGTGGTCCTGTTAGCCTAACTATTTCCGTCTGCAATTATTGCCTATTTTACAGATAAAAATATAGGCTCTCTATGAGCCTATATATAAAAGTATAGGCTCTCTTAGAGAACATATAAACAAAACATCTTTACCAAAGAGCAGGCAATGGAAAACAGCAACAGTAAACTTGCTACAATCAAGCAACATTTCATATCCATAACTCTGCTAATTCTGTCACGTAAGGAAAATTTGAAGAGAAGGGAACAATCTGGGACTATAAAGTGCAACCTGAAACTGGACAAAATGTAATTTCCCATTGGATGGTGACAACAAGATATTTTAGAGCAGTAGAGATTAATCAGATTAGGCCACCGTGAAAAAGCTAAGACAGACAGTATTTTGGCTAGATATGACTAGCAACGTGGAATTGTAATTCATCTGCCACTAGCACATCTCCTGGTTTGTAGGGTCTGCATAGAGATCAAGGTATACATAAATACATTATTTCTGAGAGTCTGCCTTTAAAACACAGCATTTACCTTTTATTCCAAGACTGGGTTTTGAGAACTTTCTAGGAGTAACATATGGGGTCCACATATGAAATCAAATATCTCAAGACAGACTGTCTTCTCAGGATTGACTCAGGTGAGCATTATGACAATCTCAACTCATTAAAAGCTGTATTTATTTCTCAGTTGCTCGCTCAACCAGGAATGACATCAGTGTTCAGTCCCTTCAGCTCCTGTTGGGCAGGCTTGTGATGAAGGAGAAACTTCCATAACTGTCAGTGGTAAGAAGGGAAGTTAGTATCTGGGTTTTAATAACTCAAATATGATTGTGGATTAAGATGGTAGCCATAGTTATTACACTTAATTTATTTGCTCTTACAATCTTAAAGAGTAGCAAATTAAAGATAAGGAATTGAAGAGTCCCTTTAGGTGAAAAGTCGTATCTGCTTAGACTGGAAAGGTCTACAGCAGAGAAATGAAACAACAAAAAAAGGTAAAATTAGTCTATAGAGATTTTGTATTATGCAAACAGAAACACAAAAACAATTCTTATCAATAGTATTTGTATTAGTAATCCGTTCCTTTGACAAACTAGCTGGACTAGTAAGTAAAGAGAGGAAACAACAGTGAATTTGCAGCATCCTCAATTTGACAGTCAATTAAGAAAAAGTTGTATGTGAAAAAACTCAAAGATGAAAATTTCCTAAATGAGAACATGGATGCTAATCCTGCCCTTGGCTTGCAGGGTAGCCAAAATTTGGGAAGAAACTGATCGAATACAGACAAAACCCCAGAAAGTAGGTGCAGCAGTGATACTCAGCATGAACTTTAGCATAACTGGGGAACTGGTAGATTAATTTCAGTTTTCTGACTCCCCAAAGCAACCACAGGATAATCATGAACAGACAAAATATTTGGACGATCACAAATATGAAAAATGAGAAATGCGGTGCAGCCACTTAGCCATACTCCAAGAATATTACAGGATGAAAAGGCAAAATGACAGTATTTGGACAAGATCACCACATTTTTGTTATGTCTGCTATTCACAAAATATCAGATACAAATAATGTGTGTGGGATGTGATAGAAAATTTTGAACATTTGTTCCTGTGTCTGTTAGCTGTTTGTGTATTATTACATAACCAGTGACCCACACATGTGGCATGCTAAGTATTTTATTATTTAGTATACTAATTTTAAAGTTCCACCAAAAGTAAGGACTTTTATAGAAAATAATAGTACATTAGATAGGAAAGAGAAATTACTAATAGAATATACCAGTAACAACTCTTCAAAACTCAAACACAGTTCATCCCGTCACCTATTATGCAGGCATTTTCTTACTCAACACAGAGAAGGGCAAGTGATCTTCTTCCCTTATGTAAAGCCCCTGATAACACTCTCTTCTTTTCTACAGTAAGAATGTCATGATACACAGTATGGGAATAGCAATACAACACACCCGAGGGAGTACATGCTTACCTCATGCCCAGCTCCTGGATGGGTTCCTTTTTCTGGAAAATTTTTGTAGAATATGAAGATGGATCCCTTTGTACCTAGAATTTTTCCCAAGCAAATTCTCTGTTCCTAATGCTCTACTTCTGCTGCCACAACTCAAACACACTGACGAACCCTGTAGCTTACGCGATGCTAACTTCTCCACATTTTCTCTAAGTACCTGTTTGAATCTCCATTTTGTATAGAAGAGACCTTCAGGGACACTGCAAACTTTGTGTCTTCATTACCAAGAACCTATGCCTACCATTCATTTGTATATTCCTTATATAAACACCACAAATATCATATATCTCATTTCAGCTTTTATTTGGATATTTTTAAGTTAAGTTGCTCAAGTCCATTTTCCATCAATACAGACACTAAAAATTGAGATCAACATTTAAGGCAACATTAGCATCCATACCAAGCTCAATATGCAAATCTTATCATCTAAGCACCACAGCATCCAAGAATTGTCACAGGTCCCCTACCTCCATCACACATTCCCTTTCCATTTTAACTCTGCTATCCCACACTATGCTCAGTAATTCAATTTAGATGCACATTCCCAAGTAAGACCTTGTCATTGTTTACATTTTATTTCTTATGAACTAGATAATTTTGGCATAAGATGATATAAATGAGTGAGATATGTTTCAGGGTGAAATTATGCAGTTGGTTTATGTTGTGATACCATATAAGATTTTTTTTTTAATAAAAATTTAACATAATTATTCAACTACTTAGTATGAACATTATATGTATTTAGCCTTTTAGTAAAGGCTATACATTGAGACTTGTTAGAATGATAATTTTGCTTTAAATTCTGATTCCTTTAGTCTTTAGTGTTACTGTTGACACGTGTTTGAGTTAAGTATGCTCAAGTGCAACTTTTATGTAAGAATATTTACAAGTATACAAAAGAACACGTAGTTTTTAATACACCCACTATTCTTAATACAGAGTAAATAAGGATTTGTCTTGTGCCCGTGGAAATATTTCAACATGTGGGTCTCGCTTTTTTCTCTTTTACAGTAAAAGGAAAGGTTTTACTTTTCCTTAAGAAGTGTATTTATTACAAGATGGTTAGCATACATATATCACATAACATACAAGAGTTAAAATTAACTAGTTACAAAATAAGCAGTGGTATGTATATTTTCATATAACCTAAGAACAGGATCAGTATTTTACAAAGTACATATAAAAGTACTTCATATACAAAGAAAAATACAAATGTGCAAACACCATTGTCACAGGTGGAAATTTGTCAATTGAAAAATGCTAGAAAAATCCTTCATATTTTGTTTTGAAACTGCAAATGCATTAAAAACAGCTGTATTTCCTATTGTGTGTGGTGAGAAATTTATGTTCCTTTCTGACAAAATACATTAGTTATAAAAAAAACCACAAACAATTTAATAACTGAAAAATCTTATAAGTATAGTCAGTTTGGTTAGGCTGACATTAAATTACAAGCAGAACGTCTGGAAAAATGAGAAAATAGTGAATCATATATACAAACCTTTTGTAATATTAGTGTGCTATTTAACATATTAACATTTCAAAATAAAAACAATGGCTTAATTACCTACATATTCTACTCATGTCATCACTATTTGTAGACTGTAGAATTTCTACTAATTTGGGGCTATTAAAAATGTTTCACCGGGATTTTAAGCTGAACAAACACAATTTTATCAAATGTAAAAATCTATAAACAGTCTTCCAATTCATGTGCAAAAAATGTTTAAAAAGTATCAAATCACGACACATCAAACCTGATTATGTACATATTTAATAGATGTAAATGTTGTTAACTAGCTAGTATTGTTCTGCTATAAATAACTTACCTCTGTCCTGCAAAATGTCTGTATTTTAAAGATTTCAGTGCAAGTGCTTGCTTCATTGTTTAGTGCATTATCATGTTTGTTATCTTTTATTTTACAGTGAGCAGAACAGCATATAAATTAACATATACAACTCACACATAAGAGATCTTTCTTCTACTGAATTCCTAGTTTGTTGTTTTCTGTTTCTCCTGGGTAGTGTCGGCCACTTTTCTTTCATTTATCCCATTGTAACTGCAAACAGCATCTAAAATAAAAGTGCTATGATCTTCAGATAATCCTTAGAATTTGAAATTCCACAACAACATTGCAGAAGCACTCAGTAGAGCACAAAGATTAGAGAATGACCTGCACACTAAGAAGACACTTCAACGTCTGGTATGGGGGAATTTCGCTTTTTGGTCTTTAAAAATATCAACTGTCTATAAACATCGGCAACCTGATATATAAGTCACTGGACTCACAAGATTCATTTATTTATTTATTTTTAGGAATTGTAGACATGTTCCCTCTTATTCATGACTAGGTCGGAAATAAGAACATTCTGCTTAAAAATATAAATAAAGTGAAAATACACTTCCTGTCAGAGGGAAAATTTCTACAGTTTCCTTTGGACAGGTTTCCTAACAGAATGAGAAAACCAGAATTATATGGTAGTGCAAATACAGCCCACTTTTATAGCTAGGAATTGTACTGAAGAAAGTATAAATTCAGGATAAATGGATTATTATTTTTCAAAGTCCTCCCTGCAGAAAAAAATAGCAGTTATAGTGGTTATAAACATTAAACAGAAAAGGAACTTTAGCATGTTATGAACTTTTATGGCTGAAATGTAAGGAAGGCTGGTTGTCTTTCAGCAACACTTCAGAACTTAGCTTCTTGCAGGAAGAGGTGCTTTAAATGTGTCTTTATTATGGAACACTTCTCCTTTCTAAGCATCTGAAATGCAGCTCTGGATCCTATCCATCCATTGTTGAGCACTCTGTGCATCTTGCGCACAAAAATTATATACACGTTTATTTGTCTTCAACTGCAAAGGAAAAATAAGAACATGAAGACAGACAAACCAACACACAAAACAGAAAAACTTGCAAACTTTAAACTGTAATACCCAATTTACTAATTGTTCCTGAATGTAACATTTTTTGAACTTCTGCTGTTGAGAGTGAGGGTCAGATGCTAGCTATGTAAAAACTTTTTGTTTTGAGTTGGCATGACAGCTCCTTCCTACCTCACGCTTTCCAGCAGGACTGAAAATAGTAGGTTAAACACACCAAGAAACGAAAGTTTCACATAAAGGTCAAGTAAAGACCAGATATACTTACATCAAAAAATGCTTTTTCACTTGCATGTTTTGGGGCTCCAATTGTTGGAGAAGCAGGAATCACAGTTTCGACTTCTGCAAGGTCTATGTGTCCCTTACAGCTTGTATCCTCACCAGAATCATAGTATCGCAGCTTGAACACAAGAGAAAAAAAAAAGATCCAAATATGCTTTTCAGATGGACCTTTCACTTCTTCCCTTTTCCTGGATACAACTTGGAGGCATGGAGGGGTAAAGGTGGGAGGGACAAATAGTATTAGGAACCATGGACATCAGACATGGGACGTTTCTAAGACACAACTGACAGAAACCATAGGTTTGGTATATACAAAATGCTGGGACTGGTGACAGCCTTTAACTGACCTGTCCTCTATTTGACATCTCTGGGTAATAGCAAAGTCTCCACCATCCACTCCTGTGCAGAAACGGAGTTGGGGGAGGAGCATTTTGTCTGGGGGAGGAGCATTTTGTCGTCAGAGTTTCAGAGCAGAGAAGCTTCAAATAGTCATGCATTGCTTCTGGGCAGAGGACGTGTGAAGGATGAAAGCAGAACCTGGTCTTTAGGGTTCAGCATTCCCTATCAGTTTTTGTAACGGACACGACCTCTTTATTGTTCATTACATTGAAACTAACACAAAACCTTTACTTCACCAAGGAGTTAACAGAGCACTTATTCTCTATATTTCCAGAATTTAAAATGATCAGCAAAAATTTAAGTATAATTTTAGATAATTATAAACTACACAGAAGACTTACATTTTTCCTATACTGCACTTAGTGGTTGAATGAAGCTTGCTTTTTTTTTGCCTCCTTGCAAAGATACTTTGATATGAACGTTAACCACTCTGTAAACTGAGTTTCAATATGCAAACAAGTTCCAGAAGAGAAAATCTGATACTTGCTTTTTAAAAAAAATAATAAAAAAATCCCATAAACCAATGCAAAATAGTAAAGCAAACCTTCATAGCAAAGGTCAAACAATAGAATTCCAGCTAAGATTGACCTGTATTACTCCTACATCTATGACACTCAGGAGGATAATTGGTTATACAGAAAATGTAAAAGTATTCATTTCTTCTGCAAAATTAAACTTTGCTCCTGTATATCAGGAAGAATAATTATAATCAGCACATTTGTTGGTATTTTACCACACTAATCTAGAAATCCTCAATTAGCATTTTAAAAGATGACTGTCTTTATCTATATTACATATTTTTAAGTGTATTGATTACAATAAATTAATATTTTTAAACAAAAGCATACGTGAGTCTCAGACCCACACTGTGTGGAATATTTGGCTCAATGAAGATTACCGCCTGATGACCCAACATTATTTAAAGCACATGAGACCACAAATTCCACTGCAGAATTCCAGCATACAATGTAAATTGGGTAAAATGTTTAGACCAACAGATCTCCTCTGGTTTTAGTACTCCTTGCTGTACAATGATTTATCAGAATATTTATGAATAATTTTGCTACTAAATATACGTTACTATGACTAATCTAAAATATTCCTATATATAGCACCTGAAATTATTGTTCAATCAGGAACTTGGCATTTCAGGACTTTTAGAAATAAAGATCTGAGATGAGATTTTAACTCATTGTAAGTCATTTACAAAATTCAAACTCATTTCAGAGCGATCCGTGATCCTGTTCTCCATATTTGAAAAGACTTTAATACAGAGATTCCAGGTCAGCTTTCTCAAATACAGGTTACAGAAAAGCACTAAAAAGTCAAGTGAGGTAAATCGATTTTTCTGCTGAAGCAATTCAGATTGTGATTTTCCAGACTATATAATGCCCTTTCATTTGCAAAGAAAAATGCTCATGGCAAAGTGCTGGGGGACAAAAAGGCTGTAAAAAAACACTGAGCATACGATGGCTGCTACAGTTTCAACAGGAATGCCTGAATTAAACTTGCTATCAGTTACCATATTAGCTCTCAGCATCCCAAATTCACTCTAGGAAATACCTTCTAAGTTTTTCACACTCTAGTTCAGAAAGAATTTTCAGTTCTTTTGGAAACTAAAGAGGTCATATTAAAGGGCAAATTATGCTCACCACTTAATTGCTTAATGACATTCTAGAGTTAGCAGTGCTTTAAAAAATTGCTTGTGTTGCTTTTATACCACAATGCCCAGAAAATGTCCTCAGGCGCTACCTGGCTTTTATTCTGAGGCCCAAACAATAATGCATGACTTCCAGTCCAAGAAGTCTTTTACAATTATATGCTAGACAGTTATCACTCTTTAAAAAAACCACCCAAAACTGAAAAACCTCTGTCCATTCAGAATGCTGTATCAACTACAAGACACACAAGATGAACATAGATATATGGTTAATAATGATGTAACACACACATTGTATCTGAAAATAATCATTATTAGTCTTATTTGTAAAATCAATCTATACAAACGCAGTAAATAAAAAAGCAGCAAACTAGTCATAAAAAAATCCATTATCTGAAAAGATTTTACCTGGTGTTTTGTCACATCCAGCACAAACCAGCGAGGTTTCCAACCTTTTAGTAAAGCTCCTCTTTTGTATAGCGTACCTTCAAAAGATCTGAAAGGTACAGAAAATACAAATGGGATGTGACCCCATAATATGAATACTGGTGATATATGAAAGCCCCAAATGACTACATACATATTCAAACACTTTTACTGTAGCTAAACAAATCGGTTTTAAACCAATAGTATAGTTATTGGTAACTGTGATACATTGATAAACACCATTTCAGTACTTTGGATGCATTAAATGTGCAGCTACGATTTCCTTGTGCATATAAAGGGGAAGATTGAAAGATACTGTTAGGAGATAGAGGCCCACCCATCAAGACAACTAAATATAATCAAAACCACAAAGAAGGAATAAAGTAGTAATAAAGCATTCTATGCATCTGAAAATGTCCTTTTTTTTTCCTCTTTCTTTTTCCTAAGGCAGAGACTTGTACCAATCTAATACATGGTTCATAAATACTCTATGACTACTCAGTTTACCTATTTTCATCATTCTTTGATGTGAAATGATTGTATAGTGTAGTGGTTCTTCTGTCTACTCCATTAGCGGGAGGGATGCTTGCACTCTGTTCCTCACCCAGCCCACTGTCAGGTATTTCCAACAAAGACCTCTTTTGATAGGAATGTAGATTAGCTGACATCATCCCTGAGGAGCCAGAAGGATGTCTCCGGAGCTAAAAAAGATGAAAATAAAAGAAAAAAGCTAACGCAATATGTCTTGCATTGTGAGACTGTCTCAACATTATACTGATAATACGTGGTACAACACTTAAGTTGTGAATTATCAGCCAAAAAAATCTTCACAATGCAAGTCAGTGCTGCCTCAGAAAAGAAGTCAGAAGGATCGCAATTCAATGTATTTCTTAAGCAGAAGGGTTCACATGGTGTGAGAAATCAGTGTTTCAGAAAAGCCTTGTATATTCCAGTGACATAATCTTGAACAATGTCTCCCTTGCTTTCTCAGAAGCATCTAGAACTAGTCAGACATTTGGATACACTAGATTTCCCTAATTTCATACGGAAAGAAGGGAAGGGAAGGGAAGGAAGGGAGGGAAGGAAAAAGAGCTGCTTTTCAAGAGCTGCTTTATAGATCCAGATCATTTTAGTAGAATCTCAATAACCTGGAATAAGAGGGATCCTGAATTTGGTCTTAATCTAAATGACAGCATTCTAGAGACAGAGCTTTTGGGCTTGACCCTTAGCTATTGCATTTATCTGAGAATCCTTAAATAACGGCTCGGACAGGAGACTGCTATCAGGTATATTTATACTTGCATTTTCTTTTCTGCTTCCAATTCAACAAAAAAATCTCTGCTTTGCTAGGATAAAACTTTTTTCATCTTGAATTCGTCCAGGGTATAAAGTGAACTGGAATGACTCTGACAGACACAAAACGTATTGTTTTCTGAGAGCAAAGGACAGATAGCAAAGTAGTGCTGTGGACTAACCATTGCATGGTGGCTGGCAAATTTCAACGAGCACATGAAGCTGACGAGTCAGGGTACAGTCTTGAGCTGGTAACTCACCATGCCAAGTTTATAGTGAAAACTCACAAAAACTACTATCTGACCTTCTTCCTAATGCATGTAGATAGCAAAGAGGCAGCCTTTGACTTAGAAAATATATATATTGTCAGCTATTCTTTTTACTGCAGTCAAGAACTGGAAACACATGCAAAATCTTTACTAGAATCTACAATTCCAAAATTCCATTTAGACATGGAAATATCTTTACTCATCTCTGAAACTCTGTGATATGTCCTTTTGGCTACTTTCAGGAACTGAGTTTTTTTATACTTCAAGAATCATTTAAATATGTATAGTCATATATTTGTAAATATATGTAAAATACTCATGCTCATTTTGTCTGTATGCCTTAATCCACTCTGGAAAAGCAATTAGATAAATAGCACAAGTGTAAATATATTTTTCTACATGCAGGAAGACAGAGCCAGTATCATGGGTTAGAACAACATATTCAATTTTTCAAAAGCAGTATTTTACTCCAAGAAACACAGTGATTTTGTCAGCGCCCCAGGTAGCCTATATAGCAGGAACAGAATTATTCCATTGGATGAGCTCTTTTACTACTTACATTGTCTTGTTTGGTGTCATCCTTTAGATTCATTTTGACCCTTTCCCACAAAAGCTGCCACCTTTCTGGGCTCTGATTTAATTTACTTTCCAACCTTTCGATTTCCTGAAACAAATAACGGGGTTTTCTTAAGGATAAACACTTCTAACTGGTCACCTTCTGACAATCATTTTTATACAACCATTTTCTAGTCAATATTTTTACACAGGGAGCTTTTAGGCCACGTTGCCCAGTAAAGTACAAAACCCTCTGTCAAATCAGCTATAAACTGAAATCAACCAGACTCAGGAGTCAAAGGCAACCAAGTGCAGCATCAGCCACATCATTCTTCTTGCATGTCACAGGCCTCAGGAGCCATTGTGCTTTCAATTCTCTGCCAGTTCTCCTGAACACACAAAATTCAACACCAACTGCCATAACAGAAACACCACAACGATAAGGGTAGGCTATATTTTATAAAAATATTTACAAAGAACAAATTCTGTGCTGCGACACCAACATTGTACATTGCCAATATTAACATTTACCCTCGTTTATAAAATGTGATACAAAGCTGTAATAAAAGAAGGAAACGAAGCAGAAAGATTTATTCAATTTGGATGCCAAACTGTAACAACATGTTCTTGTGGACCTTGGGAATATGACCTATGTTGATAACCTCCAGTTAGGGTTATTTCCCGTTAAGAAGACAGTGCATGCAAAATTAAGTAAAAAGAGGCAATTGCATTAGTTTATGTTTACTTGTGAACACTCGTTGATACATTTGTCTCTACTTTCATGTGTGGTCCATATTCCTTGCCATGCTTCCTTTCTATATTTTTACTTTCAATAACTACATTGTTACAAAAATCTGATTCTTAATCAAATTAAAACCTAAATTTTGCAAATGCAATTAAGAATTCATGATGGAACAAAAAATTGCCATAGGACAGAGAACTCCCATAATATATAAAAGCCAACTAAACCCCAAGACATTTATTTTCGAAGTAGAGACAGTAAGTCTCTGTCTTTCTTTACTTCTACTATACCAAATGATTAAAGTAGATTTCATAATATTCTCCAACTCCTATTGGTCTTTTAGAAGGAAATTGTTATTGATTGAAAGACTTCAAGAAAATGACTATATTTTTAAGGTAAGAAAACATTTTGACCAGGAAATTCACTCCTGAACTAAATTTTGAACTCAGAAGTGAAAATAAAAAAGGCAGTATTTGACAGAGTAACAGGAACAATATGTTTCTACAAACTCATCCTTGCTGAAGATAAATTAGAAAACTCAAAAGTAAAACTAAATGTAAGAATCTGGCTTAACAGCAAGAATCAAAGAGGAAGTTTTAAATACTGAAGGTAGTTGAAAGTCACATATACATTAAATATTACGGGAATCTCTTCCTGCCACAAAATAAAACCAGAGTAGTTTTGTTTGGAGTATCTTCATAGGTAGATAGAAAAATAAGGAACGGTGAACACAAGTGAGACTAAAGGCTTCTCTAGATTACTTGTTCTTCTTTCGAAGTGCTGAGTGTAAAATGCTTCCTGATGGGATACATACGACTGAATCAATTTACCACAGACATTTTATGTAAAAGGCTTTCCAAATTGCTGCAAAAGGATACAAACTCTTTAGTGCTAAAAATTAGTCAGGTTTTAATCTGATCATTTTCTTTCTGCCCCAGTCTTGACTTCTGCGTACGAGTTTTTCTCTGCAGAATCTGGAAGTAACTGAAACTTGTTGCTTAGCAACTGGGTCACATTCCTTCTTTTTTGGCTCCACAATGAGTAGTGCTTCCAGAACTTAAAATGAAAAACTTTCAGCAATCTTCTATATATAACTTGAAAAGTTAGGAATAAATTCTCCTTTAATAAACCCCATGTAAAAAACATACATGTCAATAAATCACTAAGATTTACTCTTGCCCCTTAAGTTTTAAATTTTACTAAAAACGTCAGATTGTTTTCCTTCCACGTGTGGAATGAACTATGAAAAGCTGCATTTCCTTGAAAGAAAAAGTCCTCAAATTTATCTTTCTGGTTCATCTCCTGTTGCCTAGGCTTATGGGAGAAGAAGTCAATATGTATAAAAAGAAAGGTTATAACAAGTACAATTGTACAAATATCCCTTTTCTGAAATTAGTAATTACAAGCAATTAGCACGGCTGTGCCTTTCAAAAGATGTATCTGCTAAGTAATGTGCTTTGTAATATTTGAAGGGTACAGACAGGAGTGAACTCTGCAGGCACTCCAGAACTGTAGAGACTGATCACCTACTTTGTATCCACAATTTGTTTGTGCACACACAAAACAATGTGGACAAACTCCTACACTAGTGAACTCTCTGGACTGTAACAGAGCATCCTGTTTTGGACGTCCTTCCTTGTCAGTATTTTCTCTTTGACTCCTGGGCTAGAAGGCTTCTGAGACTTTCACTACAAATAGAAAGATGCTGAACGTGTATCCAGTGATTGAATTGCTACCTCTGGCAAGTGTTCAGACTTGTGTGTTCAGCAAGTTGTACATGATTAGTTGTTCAACATTTGGAATAAACTTTTTGGTTCACTTTGACGGATCAGTCTTTTTGGCATATAACTGAAAGTTATAAAACAGCTCACAATGAGAAGTGCTGTTTTTACTGTTTTGCTGGTTATTCATTGACCCCTTATACAGCTTTAGTTCTTTGTGGCGTGTATTTACAGCAGAGTAATTTGTGTGACTGGCATTCTGAAGTGGCATCTTTGAAGTTTGCCAACCTCTCTCTGAGCAATCACCATCAAATGTTAAGTGATGCAATTGCTTATCTGTAAGACACGTAAGTTCATCTCTCACAATTCTTAAAAATACTGGAATCTGACCCAGTGAATTATCGGGCCTGAATACCTTTTTAGGAATGTTGGCAAATTAGTGGGAAACACTGCAGATGTGTCTGCCCTCAAGGATTTGACTTGCATTTTCACTGCAATATTGGTAAATTACTACCTATAATACAGCCAGCAACCAGGCATGTATCACGGAATGGCTGAGGTTGGAAGTGACCTCTCGAGGTCATCTGGTCCAACCTGCTGAAGCAGGGCCATCTAGAGCCGGTTGCCCAGGACTGTCTCCAGATGGCTTTTGAGTACCTCTAAGGCTGGAGACTCCACAACTTCCCTGGGCAACCTGTGCCAGTGCTCAGTCACCCTCACAGTGAAAAAGTGTTTCCTGATGTTCAGATGGAACCTCCTGTGTTTCAGTTTGTGCCCATTACTTCTGGTCCTGCCACTGGGCACCACTGAAAAGAGTTTGTCTCCATCTTCTTTACACCTTCTCTTCAGATATCTATATACATTGATAGAATTCGCCCCTGAGCCTTCTTGTCTGCAGAACAAACAGTCCCAACTCTCTCAACCTTTTCTCATATGAGAGACGACTTAGTCCCTTAATCATCTTTGTGTCCATTTGTTAGACTCTCTCCAGTAGCCCCATTTCTCTCTTGTACCAGGGAGCCCAGAACTGGGCATAGTACTCCAGGGTTTGTCCTTAGCAGGGCTGAGAAGAGGGAAAGGATCACCTCTCTCAAGCTGCAGACAGCACTCCTAATCCAAACCAGGATACCAGTAGTCATTATTGCTGCAAGGGCACGTTGTTGGATCGCAGTGAGCTTGCTGTTCCCCAGGGACAGCCAGGGACTTTGCACTTCGCTTGTTGAATGTCACTCAGATAAGTCAGCTCGTTTATAATATATCACAACATACTCATGTCAAAGGATCATTTGAAGACACAGTCTTTATGGGAAACATTTAACCCAGAACATTAGCCTGTACTGAAGACATGACTCTTGGTATAATCTTGCTGAATTTTACAAGCAAGGAAAGCAAGTGCTTATAAATAAAAAAAAATAAAATAAAAAAAAGGCAGCAGGAACGTCAAAGTTCCTGTCAAATGAGCTGGTTTTGAGTTTTGTGGAGAAATCTATTTTTTTTGAAACGGAGAAATTATTTTAAAACTATTTGCATCTAATACCTGAAAGAGAAAACAGAGACATAGGTGTGCTGTTTCACAATTACCTTTCATTTTTGTTAAAAAATGGATGGTTAGCTACTCTTACTATTGGTACGTTGTTTCTGATTTCTATCATGCAGAAAGGCCATCAGAAAATGGTCTTAAAGAGAAGCACCTCCAAAGCACCTCCATTTATGTCTCCAAAGTACACTTTTGAGAATTTAAGATTTGAACAACCTAGCTCATATTTGTTGGCTGCCTTTGATGTGGTAGAAATGAACTGAGAAGCTTTATGCAGAAATCTGTATTTTGAAATGCATTTTATTATCTGCAATCTTTAAAAGGCTTCATTTAGGACTAAATGAATGAAACGTGCAGATTGGTTAGCTTTCTAAAACTCATAAACATAAGGATTTATGGAAACCATACAGCCATCACACGCATCTGGTTAAAGATGGATTGTTATGTACCCAAATCACATTAGAATATTTACTGCTAAAAATTTACACCTTTTGCTCTGAATAGGAGAGCACCACATTCTACCAAGGAAAATTCTTAATTAGGACACTCAATAACTTCTCTGTTTCAGCTTTACATCCTGAAGAGCACTATCTACTTTTCAATTGAAACATATCTTCAGAACAAACAAATTTGGGCTTATCATTATAAACTAAGGGAGAATCAATCCTCCTTCATAATTTACCATTGCTAAATATGGTCTCAGTTCAAACATTTTTTGGATACCAACACATTCTCAATGGATTTATGATTAAAGAGAGGTCTTTCTCCTACATCAGCAATAGCCCTAAATTAACAACTTGTTTTAAAAGAAAGTTCACTTTGCTTTTTAAACTTAGAAGAATATTTTTGTAACCTTTATACAACCTCTTCAAAGTTTTCCAAATGTTCCTCTCCATTGCTATATTTTATTACTATAATCTAATTCACAAATAACATTTAAACTCTATAAAACCTGACCCACATATCTTTGGAATATAATATGGCTAATTTCCCTGTTATATGGCAGTTTCTCACAGTTGTGGATATGGATAGTTTGGCATCTACCCCAGGAAGAAACGCAGAACAACATTGTTGCTGTATTTCTGATGTACTTCTGGCCTCTAATTACCTGATACGAAAGCGCTCTGTTTTTTTGCTAAAGAATCCCTGATATGACCCCTGCTGAGAGACTGCTCTTTCTTTGCATTTGTGAAATTAAAAGGTCTGAGAAGTTCTGGCTATCTTATTTTGAGTCAAGGGGAGCTTTACAAGTGATTATTTTATTCCTTTTTTTTTTTTTTTTTTTAAACCAGTCATTGTTCCTGTGTTTGATCAATTATGATTGGAAGGAATGGACCAAAAGAAATTTGAGGAATGTGCCAGAATAAAGCTAACACTCTAGCAAAAGCAAGTCTATCCTCAAGGACTCAAGTCCATTCAGAAACTTCCTGCCTTAAGACTTTGCTAAAAATCATCTTTGATTCGGGGGAGTTTGGGGACACACAGCATATCCCAATTTTCCAAGCATTACAATATTAGGCTGCAAACCCCCAGCTTTAACATAAGGTAAAGTCTGCAAATAGTTTTCAAAATAAAAAAATGTACATAGTGATGTGTATCTGAATATGCATGTGGCTTGAAATAATAGCTCCAGGAAGTGAAAAATGTCCTTGTCATTTTCCTGTGCTATCAATTAACATTATAATCAAAATATTAGGACTGTTAATTAACTATAATCAAACAACAAACATTTAAGAAAATACAGATGTTAAATCATTCAAAATAACCACAGCAACTATCATGACAATGGGATCCTTTTTCATCTTCTAAGGAAGAAAGAACACAGGCTAAGCAGCCTACATGAGCCCAAAGAAGAAAAAGCCAAAATCAAGCATCTATTTCAAGTACCAAAATATTCTGAAGCATCTAAGGTTGTGAGTTTGGTCCTAGTAAACATGAATAAACTAAGAGCTATCATGGAAAGCTTTTTTGAGAAATACGGGCCAAGATGCTCAGTTTCTGTTTGTGTATCTACCTCCCACGTGTTAAAATCAACAAGTGTCTGATTCTGTTTTCTGATCTGTCTGGAAATTTGGGTCTTTGTCATTTTACCACACACCTACTTTAAACTGAGTAGAAAGAGGACGTGAAATCTAGATTCAACATTTGCCCAAATTAAAACAACAGTTCCTGCATTTCTTAGAACAGGCAACCTAAAAATTTATTATGCTATCTACCTTACTATTTAAAAAAGACTGTGAAAAAAATGAATCCATCAATAGGTTTCTCATAGTTATTAACTGCTGTTAAAGTGTACTCCCAGAAAAGTGTTTATTCAGAATAACATAAGCTTTGCAGGAAGCCTGACTGATTCCCAGACCAACCATCGCTTCTTCAAGATCAACCAGTCACTTTTACTAAATACCTGTTTTGACATCTATCATGATGCTTTTAATAGCCGTACATCTATAAGACAATAAATTAAATAAAAAGTAAATATGAATTCCATGAGCATAAAAGAGAACTTACTGTTCTGTGTAACACATGTACTTACATTTAAAAGGCTGCTGATGGCATCAGGTTGTATTTTTTTAACATCATCGTAACACGGCCATACTATTTTCCTCTTGGTCTGAGAGAGTGAACCATCTGTTTGTTCAGTTTCCTCTGAAACACTGCATTTTGCAGTTACCATGGTCCAATCATAGGAAGGACCTGTAGCCAAAATCTCTTCTACATAATAATCCCACTTTTTGAGGCTGGACATATTTACATTTGGTTTCAGTGCCTATTTGAAACAAAGTTTTATTATAATAGACAGAAAGGAAGTCTTTGAGTTTCAGACTTACAATACAATACTTATATTTTCTAGATTATTCTAAATTGAACAGTATATTGCACTGGGAGAGTACTGCTGCAGCTTGATAATTTCCACAGCAAGATCTTGGCTCAGTCAGATCAAAACCTAAAACTAATACTAGCTGTGGGAATATACTGCTCATTTGTGTCCTTCTACTAAACCAGGTGCCTCAAGAACTCTAATTCAGCATATGCAGTTGGTACCCTCATGGTCTTTGTGCCTCCTGTTAAAGATACAAAAGGCACTCGATAGCAATCACCCTTCAATTTTTCTCAGCAGAAAATCCAAGACTCTCTACCATCTGAGAAAGGAGACAGGCTGTATAACGTAGGTGGACGTGCCACTTGGAAAAACCACAGTAATATGAGGTAGACAGGCAGGGATTGTGGATCTTTTAGAGTAGTTTAAAACAGATCACTTGTATTAAAAATGTTTGGGTTTTTTTTTTTCTTTTGAAAAATAAGGTAAGAGTTTCAGTTTGCATGCACCTTACTTGAAGGGAATTACTTGAAAGCCTGCGGTGAACAGGCAATTTTAAAGTCTGAAGAGTCATAATGACTAGTTCTGCTATTATGATTAATTCTGCTACTATGACATCATTTCATATGAGGAAAAATAGTTTCTGCCAAAAAGAGAAAGAAAACACTATTGAAATATTGAAAACTACTCCCGATTGCTTACTAATCAGGCCACTGTTTACAGCTGAATGGATAAACCCTACAGTGATCAAGCAGCTTGTCAAGCTCCAAATTCATCACAGTGACGGTTCTGGAGAGAAAACAGACATTTCTCTAAAACAAAGACAGCTGAAGTACTTTCTGTCCACTGAATGTCACTCTCTCGGTTTTCTTCCTCCTCCCCCTTGCGCCACTGCTTTATTAGGTGAGTGTAAGTATGTGTGCGTGGTGCACGTGTGTGGGTTGAAGGGGGCTGCACTGTTGATTGCAATAGTGATCTGATGCAGACTCAAAATACCATAAAGAAAATAATTTTCTTTTTTTTTTTTAAATAAGGTCAGTTTATATAGCAGATTTGAGTGCAAGCTGCTATTGCAGCTTGTATATACAATGTGCTGAAATGACTTGAGCAAAAAAGAAAACCAAGAAACACCAAAAAAATATGAGTGGTACCATGGCCTCCAAGATAGTGGAGACTGTCCCGTCACTATCTTTTCTGGTCACCAGCAGTGGACAGACATGCAAACAAATGATTGATCAGGGTGAAGGTCACTGACAAAACAGGAAAGTGCAGCACAGGAACTAACATCTGTGGGGCAGTGGATGGCAGGAACCTCTTAAAACAGCCTTGTCTCCATGACTACAGTAAGAACAGCACCCTTTTCTTGCAGTCCCTGAGATAGCTCGACTGCTTTGTCCCCAGCTACTGCAATTCTATAATGGCGAATATATCATGAATTTTATATAATTATTAAAGACACAGTCCAATCTAGTGGATGTACATTATCATATAAGACAGTGATACAGATACTGTGATTCAATCAGATTATTATGACTCTTAAGCTCATTTCCCCATAATTATGGTTTGCAGGCTGTAATATTTTTTTTAAACAATCTATATGCAAACTTTAAGATCATTTTTATAATCATTCATATAATGAAATGAAATCAAACAAAGATCTTCATTTACCTCAGTGGGATGCATAAATACATGTTCCAGAATTTGGTGCTTTAAATGATATTTCTGTAACTAAGATGATTGAGAACATAGCCTGTGAAGACACTACTCCAACCAATCAAGGTGGGTCAACTTTGTACCCCAAATGCTTAATTCAGTTGAGAACAATTAAGATATCAAAATGTACCCAAGGAATCACTCAGAATAACAAACCACCTTTTTTAAAAAAAAAAAATAAAATCATACCTCTATTTCAGCAGGGGCATAGAGGTAATTGAAGAAAATAGGGCTCCTTTTGTGCATCTTTTCAATACATTCCCAAATACAAATTCCTTTTTTGGCATGTTTATCTCCTTTATCTTCAAACAATGTCCCTAGGGAAAATAACAGCAGCAAAAAGATAGCTTTATGATAATACCTAACAAACACTAAAGCATAGCCAAAAGGAATTTCACAGACCAAATGTATAATAAAAATCTACTATCAAATGCCATCGCAACAAGAGACTGCATCTGATGAAACAACTGCTGTGCTTTGCAACTGCCACTCTGCCATAAATTGGTAGAATAGCAATTTTGTATGAAAAAATATTCAGTAGTGTTACATTTATAAACCTGTTCTGAAATTTACTGAAATACTTGAGAGTGTATTTATGAATGTCCCTTTCTGCCTGCAGCTATGCTGACTCAGCAGATCACCAAGCCCTGGTAACTGGTTCTGCCCCGCACCACCCGAGGACACCGGCCCTTCCAGTCTGCTGGACCAGCTGCACCTGAAACTACTTGCTAACTCACTTCAGGGAAAACAGATCAGGCTACTGTAAAGAAGTTAGCCATGGATTTGTACTATCTGAAATGACTTTGGAAGGACGTATAGTTTACCCAAAGACTACTGGAAACAGGATTTTATGTTGCATTAAATGGTATTTGAAAGCAAACTAGCCTAAATAGACAAACACCCTTTCCCCCCCCTATTTTAGAACCACATAACAATCCAGGTTGGAAGGTACCACAGGTCGTTGACTCCAACTCCTTGCTTTTGTTCAAATTAAGTTAAATAATGGAAATTAACCTTATTCATTGAAATAAAATGGTTGCTCAGTTCCACAGTTACTAAAGTTTTGAAGAAAAGCATTAAAATTGATTATATGCCATGAGAAACACCCCACACAAAGCAGTGAAATTCAGAGCACTTAAGTGTTTTTCTTAGAGAACAAGCTCCAAGAACAGCCTCAACTGTGGTTGTGAAGTTTATTAAGAGGGTTCCGAAGGCCTTGGAACCAGTAAAGTTGCACACGCTATATAAATATAAAAGAAGAGAAATGCTGAAGAGAATGGAAGAGAAAGAAGTGAGAGATAATAGACAGAAAGGCTTTCCTTTCCTGAAACTTCATGCACTCTCTGAAGGACTCCCAAGGACTCTGTTTCTGTTCAAATAAGATATTTAGTAGGGGGAACTTAACCATGTGGCATGGCACTAATTTCTTCCACTTTCTCTTAATCAGTGGCATGGCTCAGGAATTATTAATTCAGAAAATTCTGCATGTTCTTCACCTCCATTTTCCTGTATATTCCTGAAATGTAATTCATTACATCAACACGATGCAATTACTGGACAATCTTAAATTAGCCAAATTTTTGTAGACCAAATATTGATGAGAAAAATACTGTCAACTACAAAACCAACATGCAATAAACAAACATCACACATACCATGTTCTAGTCTTTCGTAATCTGAATCCAGAAGAAATGTTTTAAATCGATTTGATATGTGATGAAAAGCCAGAAACTTCAGATAATATTGATTGAACTCAAACTCTGTTGGGTATTGGTTATGAATCTAAGACAAAACACAACAAAAGAAGGAGGGGTATTAAGGTATAATACAAATAGATATGTAATAAATAAAAATTTGAAATATGACAGCAAAATAATTCCCCTGTGAATACTGACAACAAATACATCCATAGGCAGCTGTCTTCTCTGTACACACAAATCCTACATTTTGTCTAAAAATATTTTAAAGTTAATTAAACTAATGTATTGTCAATGCTGCAAAAATATTTCCGAGCAGATAGGGTGTACAATATAATAAGCAGTATTCTACTCTGTACAAAACCCAGTATTCTCCAAAGTAATCAAACTGGATATAAATCTTTTATGATTACTCATGAGAAACCATGTAACTTTATAGGCAAAGATGATACTCCTGGATGTAGCTGAAAATCAAACTTTAATTGGAAAGTTTTGCAGCAGACTCCTTACTATTGCTCAGAACTCAACGTAGCAGACATGTACAGAGATAATGCTGCAAATGATACTCCATCTACCATTACTGAAACAGATAATTTCTGAAGTACTTGCTAGTCTACACATATTTCTTCCTTTTCGAAATACGCACCAAAATATTACAGTATGAAAGAAAATGAAAAACATACTGAGGAGGTGTCTTACCATTATTCTTTTAAAACAGTAAAAACACTGTAATGTCTTAAATTGTTATCCTCAGTTATGCTTGGGATCCATCTAATTCAGTGAATGTCTCCAACACGAGTCAGGAGTAGACATTTAAGAGGACAATACAAGATTATCAGAGTACAGCAATGTGGGATAGTTGGCTCTTCACAATTGCTTCCTCTCGAACATTATCAGAAAGACCCCGGTGTAAGATATGAAGCATTAAATTTAATATTCATGGCAAAATTTTTTAGCGTTAATGATTGATGATATTTATACCTGATACCCATATAAAATTTAAGATTCTAAAGTTAATCTTGATGAGATATTGCTTGCAGAAATTTCACGCGTTCACTTCAAATTTAAAATTTACTCTTCAAATAAGATTATTTCCAGAATTAAGCATGGTAATTTAACTAAAAATTCCCAATTAAAATGGATATACGTACAGTTTGCAATCAAAAAAGAAACTGCTGATTGAATTTCACATCTGAAATATGCCCCACTGTGCTTTGTCTAACTTCACATCAAACTTGGAAAATACCTTCAGTTCTGCAATCTTCCCATGTCTTGTCTTTTGCATTCCCACCACTCTGACTTTCCCATTCCATCTTTTCCCTTTATTTATCAGTTCCTCAAGACAGAATTTTTTTTTTTTTTTTTTTGGTACTTATGGAAACTAGTATTAGACTACGTGAGGCTCCTTGATTTTTAGATTTTCATGTGCCAGTTGAAAAAAAAACCCCAACCAGCTAAATAAAGAAAACAAATGCGTTTAGCAAGGAAAGGTTACCTACTGAACGTACAACAGTGACAGGAAAATCCCTTGAAAGGCCCTATAAACACATACACAGCATTCTAGTCAGAGAATTTGTTGTTATCATATCTCAATATTAGCTCGAGGCTAGGCATTTAAAATGCTAAGATAGGTTAAGATGTCTCAGTTCGATATACGCACGCTTACTTCATCCCCACTTCTCCCTGATACAAATAACTACATTCCTGCACTGCTTTCTAAGAATAAAGCTAAGCAAATTTTTTCTATAATAAATTCAGGAGTTCAACTTCATAGACAAAGTAATATTTTAGTTCTCTTTATTAAAAAGAAAATATTTTTTTCTGGCATATATTAGATTAAAATATAATCAGAGTACACCAATTCTATTCAAAAATGAGATAATGTACTTTTAAGCTGAAATCCAAAAAGCTTTGCATATGTGTGTGCATTTAGACACATATACAAGTAGTTTAGTACACATTTTCCACCTTGGGTTAGGAAAAGTTTCCTTTAATATATTGTAAGAAGGAAAGGCTACATTCTGCTATTTGACATAATTTATACAGGGTCCTAATTTGTATTTACGGTCCAATAATTATTCTAATACATTTGAAGAGTTACAACAGTAAGCTGCTACTAAAATCCTGTCATGGATCTAGGTGTTGTGAGTGATCCCAATTCTGAGATTTCTGGAACTACAAGTAACTAGAAGTTATAATAATATAATTTACTTTTTAAGTGAAAACAACTATAATCTAAAACATTTTTTGATAAAGGTGAATATTGTAGCTATTGTTGTTGGCTGTGTTAATGGCTGTGGCTGATTTCAGCACACATGAAGATGGGAAAGATAGCACAGCTAGGTGAAATGACTACTGTTATTGCCGATTTGTTTAGCTGCAGTGCAGACTGCAAAATTTAAAACTGCTGAGCTATCAGGGGAAAAAGCGCTGTTGAAAAAATACAGCTCCAACACAAGAAGTGATAAATTAGAAATTTAACATAGGAGGAAATACTTGTATTAATTTAAGCAATTAAAAATAAACATAGAAGAGATATTTTTATTACTGTAGGCAACATAATCACTTATGTTGAGGTTAAATATAGCTGGTTTCTCTCTGGTAACTCTTTGGTGCCATTTCAGGTAATTCATTAAATTTTAAGGCATATACTCAAAATTTGCATGTAAATGAAAAGCAATGTTTTATACTTAGCAATTTCAACACGTACCGCCTAGAAAGATAAGTCTACAGGGACAGGGTATCTTTGAAAATAACAACTGCATCATCTTTTAAAATGCATAATCTCTATAATATGTGAACATTTAAAACCTGAGTAAACCAATAGATGTTTCTAATATTATGATTAGACAAACTCAGTATTTTAGAATTCTTTTTCAAATCACCATGTTCCCAATAAACTTAAGTATCTCCTAAAGGTATTTAATAATCTTATACTTCTATCAGCCTTCCTTAGTTTTGCAATAAATTTTGGTTTTGTAATCCCATTATATATCAATATTTACTTAGTTTAAATAAGAATTACAATACTCCAAAATGTTCTGTGCTAGTAATCACTAAGAGGCTACTCCTGCAAACACTGGAATAATTGAATACATCTACCATGGGAGTAGCACACTCACCTCCTCTTACACAGGGTGCCGTTAACAGAGCTCCTTATTGAGCTTAAAAGGAGTCAGTTCTAGAAAATCATTCTGTTTTAATATGTTTAAATTAATAATTTAATAATTTGTAATAAATTACCAAATAGACACAGAAGAAAAATAAGAAAAGCTTCCTGCACTGACATCACTTTCATAACTCAGTCTTAGAAGCAGAGAATCTGCCAGATGCTGCTATTGTGAAAGAATGATTCCGCATTAATAATTCAGCTGACACCTGGAGATATTGGCATAAACAATGACTTTTTACAAGATGATACAGTTCTAATTTAGGAATCACTCCTTCATTTGTTTTCTCTGTATCTTCAGTTTAACCCATGACATTTAATGCACATACTGGCTTTATGGTGACTTTCCTACTGCACCTAGTATGTTGAGACTATAATGGTTAAAAATATTTTGAAAAGATCAAATGTTTATTTCCAGTGAACGGGCAATTTTTAAAAACTGATCACAATATATTACACCTCAGAGTCAAGCTGCAGTCTAATTGGATTCTCTAGTTGTCTAACAAGTTTCTCAGAAACCAACGAAGCAACATAAATGTTCAAATACAAATGTTCAGTAAATTTACTTTTCATAGTAAATTCCCATGAAACTTCAACCACTAATTTGACTTCAGAAGTCCCTAGAGGGGACTAGTCCCTAGAGTTCAAAACTTCTTAGTTTGCAAACTGCAACCATACTGTTAGAATTTGGTAAGTCGATACTATGCCATCATAAGTTAGAAGATTAATCTTCGTAAGTCTCTTTCTAGAAAACTTACTCAGAGTTGCATTTGAATAGGATTGTAAGTCATTTATCCTAAAGATTTTTTCTAATAACAGACAAATCTATATTATCTATATTACACCGATTATGCAGTAAAGCTGTGTTCCCGTGTCCTTTCTTGGCTGAAGATAACACTGGCTGAAAAGATTATAACCACCAGACAGCCCTATATTTCCTCATGAGAAGTTACTGCCTCCCTCAGATTGACCTGCTGAACTGCTTCTAAACCCACACCCACCAAAATAAGATGGTCTTTTCTACCAATTTTTTTCTACCACTTTGGAAAAGGCAGGCAGGTTCACATGAACCCCTTAGCTAACAGACTGGAAGGGTGCTATCTCCACCAGAGGAAAAGGGATGAATAGCTCCAGTAGGCCTGCAGGAGATAATTTTTCTGCCGATATAGCTGCAGCCAGGCATGTGGACACAGCTTAAGACCCAAAACCAGAAAACACAAACCTTCCTGTAAAACGTATCTATGAGTAACTTGTATACTTTATATTCCTTCTTAAAGATAGAGAAGAGTCAGATACCTAGTGACTTGCACCAAAGCTGCTATGTGAGATGAATTACAAAGGCAATGTTCTTCTATTTCCTTGACACGTTCATATGTATAGTAGAAATATTTTAGGCACCTTGAGGCAAAATCATACCTGACAGTTGTTAACACCAGGGATTTACCCCACTTTACATTTCACCCTAACTTTTAAAGCCAGATGATTATAATACATTATTCCATGTTCTTAGAACTGCAGATTGTGTTAAACCTAACTTAAAGAAAAACCAAGGATTTTGCCACGAAGAAAACACTGTACATTCTATTTTATGACGATAAACCCAAATCCTTGAATTTAATTTTTATATTTGTTCTGGATAACCCATTTTTTTTCCAAAGTTTGTGTGATCTCTGCACTTGGGAAAAAAATACTGTACAGGTATGCGTGGATAATTTCCTTGCTTTTCTTTATGTCAACTTTCTAAGATTTATTACAGTACAAGAGGAACTATGCGAGCTCCTATCTTGTGTTTGCATACACTCTGCAAAGCATTGATACCTACTGGTTTGAGATGAGAAAAGGAAAGGCTTTAGAATTAACCTGAAATGAGTGTAATATTCTTAACCTAACTTCTTCCTACACAACATAACTGTTGGTGTTCATCTTCTTCTGAACATGCAGTGTATATAAAAATAAGAGCATTTCACATCCCCCTGGTTTATAGCTGCTGTTTCCAGAACTGATGGAGTACAAGGCCTCTCCAAATCTTGTAATCAACCACAAGGAATTAAAAACTGTCTAGTCACTGTACTAACAATCAATCAATTTCTTATGAATAAAGGTACCCCAGACTGCCAAAAGCCAGTCTTAAGCTTAAGAAACTTCCATTTGAAATCTCTGCACAAATGACCTTAAAAGATCCATAATACCAACCACCCCGTCTGCTTCATATGGATGGGTCAGTCTCCTCTAGGCAACCATCCCACCTCTTCTTGAGGTGAAATCCACTCACCTTAATAAAACCTAGAGAAGGATGTTACTAGTCTTCTCGCAAACCATTATCTATAACATCTATAATAGTGGTATCTACGCACTTATTTATGAATTCTTCTTATAAACTAAAATCAGGTAGAGATTGACTTACCTGATGCACACAGTCTAGGAACTGTAAGAAAACAGGAGCAAATCCACTACCCTGACAATTGAGAGCCAGATTACTACGCTGACTGAATTTATGACCAAAAGAAAGCCATTCTTTTTCCACCAGCATTCGGAAGCCTTCAAGCGTCCTATAGAAGGGATCACTGAGTAACTGCACCAGAGATACTACCTAGATCACAAGACAGGATATATCATGTTAGGAGAACACTTCAGTCAATGAATATAAACATTTCCTAATCTGTTTATAGTTCAAGGAAACAAAAGCCATCATATAAACACAATTACAAGCATTTTACCACATACATTAATTATTTTTATAAAACAAACTGAATAATATCTCACATGTAAAAGCTTCAATTACATTGAGACTGTATGATACCTGTAAAAGTCAAACCTAAGCAACTATAGCCTTTGGAAGTCATTATAATGCTTATCACATTTAAATTACATTTGAAATAAAACCACTTTTATTAATAAAAGAAGGATAATAAACAACGCAAAGAAAGCGTTAAAGAACTAGTCCTGAGGGTGATTTAGAGTTTCTGCAGTGTTGCCATGCTATGGTGCTCAGCAGCCGACTTCAGCCTGTTTTTTACAGACAGCATCTCGGGAGACTTTAAAATGCAGCACAGACTTCTTTCACTTACAGCTATGTATGTCCCCTTCTCTATTCTTCACCGTTTGACAATGATTCCAGTACTTACATAGCGTTCTTTTGTGGATTTGTTTACCTGGTATCAGGATGGTGGCTGCACATGAAGTTTTTATTTACTAGAATTAATGATATCTGTGTTTATTTTCTGAATTATGAAGCAACTACATGGACACAATGCATCCATTAAATGAGGCAATGGGTCTTCATTCACATAATTTATAGTTTGTTTCACAAATTTATCTGTTCTGGTGATCCGTCTTTGCAGCAGGTGTTACAGTCACTTTAGCACAAATTTAATTTTCTCCCTGTGTGTGGTCTCCTAAATTTATTTATGGGAAGTGAATGGCAAGAGAAAGAATTCCTCTCCTTCCCTCCTGTGTTTAAAAAGTGTATTGTGTTTACAAAGATAAATGATCTGTTGTGGCAACTGTCAACTTTCATTCTTACATATGGCCACGTGTAGGAATACAGATTTTATATCTGAGCCTTAGAACTGTAAGTCCATCGGGACCTTTGGAACGAATTAACTCTAAGGAACTCTTTCATGGTGTAAATTGCAAATGAATGCAAGGATTCATGCATTTTAGTTTCTTCTCTGCTGCCACAGGACAAACTTATTAATATTATACCAAATTATCAGTCACTTGTGTAAGAAAGTATTGCTGGGTGTTTTTTCTTAATATTTAACTGTTTTGAGGTTTTAATAGCAGCTTACTTGCGCGGTAATATCCCAGCCATCTTCCAAACAAACCATGACAGAAGAACCATTTTCCAGGAGCTCAGAGATGATCACACCCAATTGCATTATCCTGTGAAGCTAGAAAGTATTACAAATAAGTAACATACTCAAGTATAATATACATTTCTAGACAGTATCAATATAGAATCTTTTCATACTTAAAATATGAATTCTGAAATCTACATGTAGCACAGAGAAATGCATTGATGCAACAGATCAGAAAGCTATCAAATATAACAGTCTCAGGATTTTCATCCGAACTACAACAAAACTAAGCAAAGATTTGAAGATAGGAACTTAAACTATTAAAACCAATGAGTACTGTAAAAAATAGCTGTCATAAAAAGGAGAATGAGAACAACACAGCTGACAGATTTATTGTAGAGAAATCCCATCCTTGGCTTAACACTAAAATAGTTTCCTGTGAAATGTTAAGGTTGCATAAATTTACTAAGTACTTTGATGGGAGAACCCATGTAAGATATTCACAAGATAACATTTCTAATGCTCGATCTCACAGAAGGCGGAAATTAATGAACTGAATAATAATGAAAAAAACCAAATAACAAACCTAAAAGCAAACACAGAAAAACCCTATTTCTAAAATCTGGAAGTAGTTTAGATAGATTAAACAGTGTTTCTTATACTTTGCTTTTGGGCAGACTGGCTAAAACATATGGGAAGAGGACATCAGTTATTTGCCTTCTAACATTCATTACGCAGTGATACTAAAATTCCTTGAGCAGGCAGGTTAGTTAATTTCCAAGGGTTATTGGCTTGAATGGGATTGATTCAAACATGATAGGTATAACCAGGTTAAAAAACGTAGGTGAATTTGAGCAATTTTATCTTACTATGAGACTTCACATTATTATTACTAAAAGGAAAATCTATATGATGTCATATTTTTGTCATACTATGACAGCATTCTTGGTAAACAACATAATAGATAATATGTAAGCAATGCAGTTTTTTACAGTAGAATAAAACTGCTCTTTGCAGAGCACCGAGTACAATCCAACCAATAGCAGCAGTAGGAAAGGGGAAAGACGGAAAGAAGGGAGAAATCAATATAGGAAACAAATAAACAAAAGAAGTCAAGAGACACCTAAGATCATGTATGCAAGGAAAAGTTCAGAAAGTACAGAAGGCACAGGGAAGTGACTCAGGGAGAACAAAATTAAATTGGAGAAAATAAGAGGAAAAAAATCAACCAAACAACAGTTAAACCCTCGAAAATTCATCCTTGTTTAGGGCAGTCTGATTTTTTTTCTCTTAAAAAAAACCCCAATCCTATGAATATTACCATGGAAATTGTGATAGAAAACACTTAAGTCCTCCGAACATTCACATAGTTATAACTTAGAAAATAGAAAAAACTAATTTTCCTGCAATTTTTAATAGAAAAAGATTGAGAAGAGCACCACTTTTAAAACTAAGCTGTTAGTTTATTGTTCTTTACTTTCTTAGGCAGTAGAATAGAAGAAAGACCATTTTCTGTCACCTTTAATGAAGAAACTGATGTGCAATCAGGTTATACATATTCAATAAAAAAAAGCAAAATATTATTTTTATTATTTGTATTCAGAAGATAGGGCAGCACTTCAAATTTTTTCTTATGTATTCACATGAGAACTATTTAGCCCATACGGTGTTAAGATCAATACTGTGTAACTTCCATTACCCAGGAGAGGAAAGCTTACTACAATGAAAACACATTTCCAAGATGACAGATCTATGTCCTTTCACAGGAATAGTAGAAAATGTGTCCAATCAGTCATAAATTAACTACCACATAAGTCAGATATGACATGATTTAAACCACAGAAATGTGGTTTAAATGTCACACAGCTATTGTATGACATTATGATCTAGTCCTGAGCAGAGTCATACGTGATTACTTTTCCTTTCAAATGTGCCAAAAGAGAGTAACTCCAATGTTATAATCTCGCCTTGATCTCTGTGCTGCTGTACGGACATGTTTACTTCATCAAAGTGACATTCAGTTCATTTATCTACACTTACCAACATGCTCAACTACTCTGTAATGGGAAGTGTTCAAATGATGAGGGAGTCCTTGTGCTCTTTCCACATCTCCCCTTCTTGAACACTGTGGTGGCCTGACACAGCAATGACCAGGTCCTATGCTCTCTAAGGAGTGATCAAGTGATCACACCTCAAGGGAAGAAGTGAAACCACTCCTTGCACCGTAGCACATTTCAACCAGGAGTACATTTTCTGGTGGGTAATTACTCAAATGACTGTGTTACTCACATGTATTTCCTCCTTAAGAAATCAGCGTAAGAGCCTATTCTGTTTACTATGATTAATTGCAGTTGAGAAGAATTTATTCAGCAGAGGATTCCAAACATAACATGCAACTGTTAAAAAACATTCCCTATAATTAAAATGGTTTTAGATTTACAGAGGGCTGATTTTCCCACATCCTTCTTAATCTGAATCTTGCAAAGTTACTTCCAGTGTTGCCTTCAATTGGTTCATCTTGATATAAGTGAATACAAAATAGGGTAGTAAAGGAACAGATTGAGAGAGAACAGATTAACACACACACACACAGAGTCCCCTCTCCCCTGCAAACACTTCCCCATATCCCACAACAGTAGGCAGATGCTAGCTTATTTGTTAAATACTTACGCATATGGAAATTCAGGGTGGGAACACATACGAAGAGTTTTAAAATCAGTTTTAAAATCAAAAGGCTCATTTATTGTTCTATACTTATTTTTGATTTTTAAAATATATAAAGTAAGAAGAAGCAGTTCAAACCAAACCCATAAATTTATATAGGCAGAAAAACCAGTCACCTCTACTTGTGTATGTGTTCCATGTTATAAACCATTAAATTATAATGTCCCCCCATTTGTAAATATTATGATTGCATTAAAATAATAGCGCCTATGTAATGACAGAATTGATAGTATGCAAAATAATTACAATGAAAAAAGAAGAACAGCTGGTTAGAAAACAATAGCTCTCTGTCAGAAGAGCCTGAATTTTATTTTGTGCAAGCAGTACTGCATATAGATTACTAGAAGTACCTGTCATATAAATTACCTGTGGGAACCACTCTGACTCCCCAAGTGCTTTCAGGAATGTTGCCTCGGAATCAGTAGGAATAGTGCTGGGAACACAAGCTCTCATCAGCTTTTTAAAGCTTGCCTTTGTCTGTCGAATGTCACTGAATTCAACAGGAACAAATTCACAATTCAAAGCAAAATCAAGTTTGAATCCCTGTTTGAAAAGGACAACAGTAGATGTAATTTAAAAGGGAAGCATATTTTTCACTGACAGTCTCATCAAATCTCAAAGTCCTGCCTTCTTTATTGCTAAATATTTCAATTCCTAATTTAAAAAATCTGTTTAGTTAAACACCTCCCAAGGATAACAAAAATCCTTACTACACTTGAAAAATGTATGATAATAAAGTACCTATCTACTATTCACAACAGCAAAGTGTATTGCACAGCAGTCACATTATTATTATTATTAATTATAAATTATTATATAATATTGATATTAACATTATTATTAACAGTAAAAAACCAAAGTTGAGCGATAAATCTGTTGAGTTCTTTGTACACAACATAATGTGCTTCCCTTTGGATTTTTAGAGCAAATTAACAATAAATAAATAAAAATTAAAATAACTGTATGGATGACATACCAACAGTACAGGACAGATTCTAGTAGTTCAATAATGCAGAAAAAAGTAACCCTTGAATCCAAAAAAGAACCCCCAAAACTGCAAACTAGCTGACTTATCTAAGCAGTCACTGCACATTGAGACAGTTGTTTGTCTAAAGCACCTACTTCAACACAAAACAGCAGCCAGGGAATACCTGACATAATTTCCAGGAGGTTTTCCTAGCAGAATTCTTCGTGTTTTGTTTTACTTACTGCATTTAGAAAATGAGCAATAAGAGAGGAGGACTGAATTAAGAGCTGCCTTCCAGTACCTAAAGGGGGCCTGCAGGAACGATGGGACGGGACTCTATCAGGGTGTGGAGCGATAGGACGAGGGGTAATGGTTTTACACTGAAGGAGTGTAGATTTAGATTAGGTATTAGGAAGAAATTTTTACTGTGAGGGTGGTGAGGCACTGGCACAGGTTGCCCAGAGAAGCTGTGGATGCCCCATCCCTGGAAGTGTTCAAGGCCAGGCTGGATGGGGCTTTGAGCAGCCTGGTCTAGTGGGAGGTGTCCCTGCCCATGGCAGGGGGGTCGGAACTAGATGATCCTTAAGGTCCCTTCCAGCCCAAACCATTCTATGATCAAGTTAGTTAACTGAAAAAAAAGAACTATGATGAAAACAGTAATATGGAGAACATTATTAGGAAAAAACAATTTTCACATATGAAGCATCACTGAAGATCATCACAGCAAACTTTATCAGTTTTCTTCAGAAATTGCACTTTCATGGAATTAAAATTGGACTGCAAATAATCTTCATTAAGCTGATTCATAGGATGGCCAAGTGAAAATGTAGGAAAGTGAAAGCCCAGATTTAATTATGTTTATATTTTGGCACAGTTCAAAAATAAATTCAATACCTCTAACTACCAAACTTGGTTTTAGAATGCTAAGTTGTAAGAATGTATGATAAAAGCAATTGACAAAATTAGCACAATTTCCTTAAAATATTATATATTTCTGTTTGTATCATCAATTTATGTGACATGAGATTTAGCAGAATTAAGCAGGTCCTTATAGCAATTAACATCGGTAATACCTGCTCTGCCAAGCCTTTTATAAAGCCAGCAAATTCCAAGTTAGCAGTATGCTAACAAAAGCGAGGAAAATACTTCACAATCAAAAACCAACAAGATTCCTTTATACAACAACAAAAGTTCAATTGATCTTATGGACTAGATACAGATCAAGGAGAGCAGGCTCAAAAGAATCACTTAATCACTATGTAATTTTATTCTTACGTTTGCTAACACAATACACTTTTCCTCAGAAATGCCCAGAGATGACTCATCTTCTGCAAAATCGTATTATTAAACAAAGCCAAAAAAAAAGTGAAAAATCTGTAAACTCTAAACCAGAAAGGAAATCACCCAGCATAACGCAGGGATCCTCAAAGCATTGATTTTTAAACAATTTCCAAATTACATAAATTCTACTGAAATTCAGACTATTTTGTGTCGATTTTGTCCAATGCTTGTTGTTTGTACATCCAATGTAGTCTTTTCATATTCTGCATAATAATACACACCTCTATTGTAACACATTAAAAATGCTTTAAGCTATACCAAGCACTAACATATTATCCCTACCTAGTTTGTGACTAGCCGATACACTAAATAACTTCCATTTTTTCCCAAGTGGTCTAAAGGGTCACTTCAAAGAGGCAGACTAAAGATGTTTCTACTACATATCTTTAGACGCACAGTTGAACTCTTTACTTACCATTCATTAAGAAAACAAATAAATAAAAATGCAAACAATTGTTACTATTGGATTATTGCAATTTAATTCTATGTAATTGTTTCTCTTGCATTACTCTGCCTACATTCCTTCTCATCAAAGTGTCCCCTTTGCCAGAGCCTTCTGGGACTTACAGTTATAAAAGAAAACTTAACAAAATGAAAAAAATTGATGTAAATAGAGCTGTTTGAAAACTTTTGGAAGAACATTTTCTAGAAATGCAAATGAAAACACCAACTCAATAAAACTGAAAAATTTTTGGAAAATAAACAGTTTTCTTACTGTTCAAAAGACCAGTTTGTTCTAATAGTGATAAATAAAGTTTACTTTTGAAATGTCTTTTTAGTCTTTTATGTTATATTATTATGCTTTATTATATTAAATCAGAACACTGATTATAGACTTAACAGTAAGTTCCATCAATTACTCTTATGCTAATTATATTAGAAAGTGATAGAATGTCAAATGAAATCTAACTAATTAAAAATTACTACTTTGTGCACTAATGTGTAATGAAGAAACCAAAAGGAAAATGAATTTGTAAACCAATTATAAAAGACAAAGTAAAAATTGATTAAGAAATAATACCTGATACACAACCATCATTTAAAACACAACTGAAAATACAAATAAGGTATAAAAGAACATTTGAAATTACAAAGAAAAGCCAAAACAGAAACAAAATTTGTAAAGAATTTTGATTCATCATTCTGATACAGCATGATTGTTTCATCTCCTCAAATAACATAATTTATTAAAGAATTGAATAGTGATGTATTTTCCTACTACGAATAAATGCTTTTGGAAGTTATATATTTCAAAAAATACATAGTATTTCATGTATGGTCACATTTGGAATAAGAAAATCAGAAAACACCTGATTTTTCAATCTTTGAATGCAGAGATTAAAAAAAAAAGTTTTCTGAAAAAAAGTAAAACTACCAAGAATTAATGCAGAGAATACCTGTTTCTTAAACAACTGCATCTAAAATACTACAGTCTATCCACAAAGGTGTATGAAACTGTAGACATAGTGGTCCTTTTCATGTAATCAAATCAGGAAGGACAGACATCTGGGTTAGCCTTATTCACATCAGTTTGCCTTCATGGGAGTTTAAGCATTGCCCATGGTAATGAAGGTTTTCCTCTCTGGTAATCACTTTCCTGACTAACAACATTCCATTTGCTTCAAAACATATTTCAACACATCAGGAAAAATAAAATTGCACTCTAAATTGACAAATAAGTCTGTTTCATGTTTCCCGAACTAGAAATCACTGAGATGACAACTCAGATGAACATCAGATGAGTTGTCAGCACAATCAGAGTACAGCAGCGTGTACTTAGGTGCAATTAGTGTGATTCTGAAAGCATGAATTTACAGATACAGACCTCCAGCACTTCCCTTGGAATAGCTCTGAACAGCCTCTACAAGGGGCAGCAAGCTCCACCGCCGCTACACCAGCCCCACTCCCCACTACAGTCCCATCATTCATCGTTATCTCAGCAGCCAAACTCTGCCGCCTGTGCTCCCTGCAAAGCCAATGCAGGGAGACAGCTGAGACAGTGAAGACATGGCAACTTCCAAATATGAAGGCTTTGTTGAATGCTCTGTTGCCTGGCAATGTATTTTGTCCTAGTCAGGTCTTTCCCAATTTGAATGCTCTTACCTTGTATAAAAGCTATTCCATTTCTCCGGCCATCTGTTACCCATCTTTGTATGCCTTAGCTCTACTACACATCAGCACTTGACCAAAACTGACAAATAGGGCTCTCTACTCACAGAACTCCTGTGAGTTTGAGCCTGATCTTTAACATAATTTTGTATGTTTTTATTTATATTAACTTTATTGTATTATATAGCCACAGAGTTTGATTTTCACCTCTCCACCCCCCACTGAGTTATACCGCATTGTTATTCTGCATATAGGAATAATCCTCATAAAAATTTACACTTTTAGGAGAGCTATCCGCCCACCTTATATAGAATATTATTTAATGTTTTGTAAAAACATTAGGGTTATTAAACTCAAGCCAAACAAAACTTATGTTAACAAAAAAAAAATTGCCATTACCCGTAACTGAGATTTTTCTCCAAATATGTAGAGGGCTGCTTGCCGTCTCAAAAGCTGACTTTGCAGAAAAGGGCTGCTACTGTAGGAAGTGGTGTTATCTTTCCCTGCAAGTCTTGCACCAACGTCAATGAATGGAGTCTGAGTGTTGATAAATCGGTTGCTTGAACGAAGACTCGCCCATACACCTTCATAAAGATGAAAAACATTTAAAAACCTCTTTGCATGAGGCAATGGAGATCATAATTATTAAGGCATAGGCTAAAACATAATTTGTAAAGTAGAGGGTTTAAACATTTGCATCGCTCATAGGACAGAATTAACAGCACGTACTGGAAAGAAATATTTTCATAACAAAAATTGTCAGAAGCATCCTGCTGCACTGTCATTTAACCTAAGATACTAATCAAGCGCTTTCTATTGTAGAGAAAGTGGTTGCTATGATATCAGTAATAGAATGATAAAATGAATCACAACTTGCAAGCAATTAACATCCATTTAAGTATATAGAAATACAATTGCTAGTCTTGTTTTCTTAGAAGTAGGGACAAAAATTTGATGTATTTCATTGTCAAAGGCATATTATTTTGGAAGTCTAACTAGTAAGAATATTATATAATTACCTTCTTCAAAAACAGAAACGGTATCACTTAAAATTCTCTATTACCTAGAATTCTTGTGTTCCTTTACCCCACACAATCAATAGTATCAACCATATTGTATTATAATGAAAATGTATGTAAGGATGATCAATTCAAATATCACACTTCAGGATAAAGTATTTTCCATGTTTACTCTTCAAATGCCATGATTAAAATGCAGAATGCCATGAATTTTAGGTTTTAATTGTTCACTTCTAATGGACAATTAGAAACAAAAATGAATTTAAGGAAGTTCTTTTTTAATTGTGTGTTTCATGACTCTATTCTAGCAGCTGTGACTACTGTACAGATGTATGAGTAGAGAGAAGAATGCCTAGAAGACCACGGTCTTACAGTTTTAATCTGGCAGTTAGATTGCCATACCTCTGGCAGCAGGGCATGGTACAGAAATCCCAAAGCTAGCAACAACATGAGTTTGAATCAGTACAGTGTGATGTGGAACCACGGATTTGCCTCTGAAAGCAGCACAGCAATATTTGAATGGCATTGTACCAACCTAATATCCTCTGCCTCTCAACAGCATTTTTAGTTTGCATGTTGTACCTTGCTGATGCAGCTATATTGTCATTTCCAGAGGAGGAAATTCCTACAGCATGCAGACGTGCTGTGATCTGATCACGCTTAAGTAAGTTTTTTGATTTCAAAATACGCAAAGTAGTGATAAACTAGATTGCCAAGGTCTGTTTAGCCAGCAAAAGAAAAGACAAGCAGTAAATATTTTTCTGTTTCTTGTGCCTTAGTTAATAACAATGATGTTGTGGGAGACTGCTTCTGTGTGTCCAATGTGAGGTATGTGAAAGGTACTTGATTTTCAGAATATAAATAGCACTACTTGAAAATCAAATCCCTTAAAGTATACTAAATTTGGAGTTCAAATGGCAGTGTGAAATTCTTTAACCCAATGTGCAGTAAATCGCATTATCAGAAGAGACTGTTGTCCATAAATCTGTGAAGCAAGATATCCAAAAGAGGCACCAGAAATACCTCATAGTAGTAGAAATTTATAGATACAGTACCAAAAAGCCCTCCAGCAAAATCCAATAATATGCATAGTTAACATTTCTTGCATAGAAGAAAAAAGCTGCAGATAACAGTAAAATTCCACTGAGATAGCTCAACGAGCAAAATAAGTTTTATTCTATTTTTTAGAAGCAGGATTATGTTTCTATTAAAGAATAGTTCTGTACAGTAATCCTCAACAGGGACTCGTCTGTACAGTTTAGCTTGTCTGCCTGTCTGGCTGCTTGCCTTAGATGTGAGCAAACGAATAGGATTAACTGAGAATGGCTGGCTAGGAACTTATGAATTGTAACTGTTTGCAACAGTCTCCACTTCAAAGACAGCCAGTTTTGTAAAATATCTCACATAGTAAAGTAGTATGTTTAGTGTAAACTTTTGTTCCACATCTGAACTACTACAGATGAAATAATAGACTTTAGCAAGCAGAAATCACAGCAAGCATTTAATAGTTCCTTTTACATTTGTTATGAAAAAATGCTAGATCCAACACAGACATCTGTCCCCAAAGACAATGTATACAAAAATACACAGTCACACCTTCTAACATTTTACAAATGCAGGCCACCATTAGTGCCTCTAGGATGTCAAAACCAACAAAACTGGTTACAAATACATGCAGATGAACATGTTTACCAGTGACGGATAACAGTGATTAAAAGACACTATTCTATTTCTATTCTAATTTGCCTAGTATTTTTTGCCATATTTTTTGTTAGCAGTATCTAGCCTTTATTATTTGGCATAGATCATATTATTGTGCTTTCTAATTTGGCAGATGTAAATTTTTCCCTGTTTGCTAACGTTAACAAAAATTTTGGAAAGAAAGTTCATTGACTATGTAACAGTATTTCTTAGCTATTTTACTAAAGCAGTAGGAATACTAAATGCTCTTTTGCAGAATAAATTTTCTGCTGTTTAAAATTTTCACACAGAAAATTTTCTACACATCGCTCTGTGTTAAATCATAACATTATTAAAGAACAACACGGTGAAGTGTGTGACTAATCACTGTCACTGCATCATACAATCAATGGCCAAAAAACCCCAAAATGAAACAACACAACGCTGAACTAAGAAACAAACATTTTGTTAATGAAGAATTGAGGCTGTCAGTATCACTTTAGCATGTATTAAGATATTGCAGTAGTTATGGAGATGGTAGAAAAGAATGTGCTTTCAGGACACAGAATACAGTACCTTGATGGACTCTTCCCTTAGTTGCTGATTTGGAATTTGAATGAGTGAAACATTTATCTCTGTACCCAAGCACTGGTAGATAACAGTTAAGACAGAAGGAGGAGGAATGGAATGCACATTGCAGCGAGACACATTGCAGGAGAAAAGAAAAGGGTTATTTATTAATTTCCAAAGATCTAGTATATATCGAATTTCTTTATAGTACATGATTTATCAGACAGCACAAATCTTAGTCATCACAGGACAAAACATCAATCAAGCCAGAAAACCAATATAAAATGGGAAGGAAGTATCCATTTATCAAGGAAGTATCCATTTATCAAAAGAGAGTAATTTTCATTGTCATTGCAATAGTTTCAAACATGTAGCACAGCCATCATGTATTTTTCGATAATTATAATACCAAAGGAAATGTAACGATTAAATAATTCTGCTCAAAACTTTATTGAAAGCTTTTATCCAGCAGAAAGCTAGCTTAACTAAAAATCCCAAACCTCAGTGCTTTTTTAACAAACTATTTTAGTCTATTTTGGGTACATAATTTGATGGACCTCAGAATCAAATCAGAGTGCAAGACAGATGTTACTTCTATACACCTACAAACATTTTTAAAGGACTGTGTAAAAGTATATAATTTAGAAAACATGTAATATCTATCACACAGAGATTTCCTCCTCTCATGCAAAAATTCTCATTTTCAGCGGGAGCCTTATATGCTTATCTGAGGGTGTATTTTTTGCTCAAAAGCCACATCAACACAAGCAACATTTTAAAAACCAAATATTCTATTAAGACATACTCAAAAGCATTAATGTCTCCTGCTTTTAAAAATAAATGTCTGAGCTGAGTCTGTATTTATTAATTATAAATATCCTAGTATTTTTCCAACAGCAGCAAATGATACTGAGAAAACATTTTATTCTACTAAATTACACAACAATGCCAGGTAAGAAGTGCTGTTCTGTAAACACTATATTTATAAAGTAATGTAGGAAGAAAAGGTATGTATTTTTAGTGCACTTAAAATTCTTACGAATGATATCAACCAAAGTATTGCCAAAAAAAAAGGGTCCAAGAATGAAAATATGTTATAAAATATAAGTATTTGGCCAAATATTTCACATCAGAAAAAACTTAACTGGGATTTAGGCAACTACTTTGTTACAATGTTCAAGATAAAGTAAAAAACTGTATCTGACACAGACACAAATATTTAGGACAATTGAGAAGTATTAAGAATTAAAACCACAAAAATACTGCTATTGTATTATACATGTATATGTATACATGCTTACTATGATAAAGTAACTAGCTAACCTCATTGGTTTTTTTCTTCCTTTTGAATTATTCTTAGGAATATGAAGGAGAGAGAAATCACCATTTTTAGACTGCCTGCATAAAATAAATCTGTTTTTTCACCTGACCACAACCCTGTATTTTTGGTCCTGCATAGTCTTGTGACACTACTTCACATATGAAATATAACTAGCTGTGAAAAAGTAGGAAAAAAGTTTGCAAAAATAAATCACGTGAATCAATTTATTTGAGAACAAGAATTTCAGAGATTCTATACACTTTGTGTATTTTTAGAGTTTCTTCTCAAAGAATTCTGTTAGCTAATCTAAGAACCCTAGTGTTTACTTCTCTACAGGGAGATATTCCCTTTCCCTGTTCTCTCTTACCCTGTCAATTTCTCGCCTTCACTAGGGCTCCCATTGTACTTGTCAAACATTCTTATGTTTCAGCAAAGTCCTCGTGCGTCCTGCTGAACCGTGAATAGACTGCAGATACTGGGCTGTAATTACACCTTTCAGATATCTAGAGCAGGTGTGGCATCAATCCAGCAAGACGCAAGATAACTTCTCTGCCCTCTTCCTGATTACTGCTGAAATTTAGCCAAGAGACTTCAACGTCCAGCAAAACAACATGCCTGTGACCTAATACTGCCTAGAGACTCCTCTTTTCTTCACTAAGTAGCAACAAATTCATCCCATCACACTTACCACAAACTCTAACCCCAGAAACCAGCAATAGTTATTTCAGTAATCCCTTTATCTTCAAAAGACAACTTCCACACAGTCAACCAGCAAGCTTTCCCTTACTTATCTGGAGCACCTTCACTGCCCCTCAGCACCACTTTGCTGTTGGCACTTTTGTCCCAACACGAAAAGGATGGAATACAACCAAGCGTCTGCTGTCAGCTATCCAGCATTTTCGCTATTTCAGTACGAAGTCAAGCTGAGCACAGCCACCAATTTATCTACCAATTTCAGACACTATTAACTCCTGTTCTCTTACATGCCTAGCCATTTTACCCATCCAATTAAAATCACTATGTTTTTTCGTCTCCATGCACTATAAACAACAAGACAGTGAGCAGAGAGCACATACAGAACATTTAGATATGAAATATGCATATACTATGATTAGTGAAAATGCACAGAATTTTCCATCCTTCCGTGATGACCATTTAACTGCCCTTCTTCTCTTCCCTTCTGCTACAATTCTGACATAACTTCTCTATACAGGTCTGAGTATTTTCCTTTCTTCTTTCCTTTCTCCCTCCCTCCTGCCTTCTTCATTCCTCCAATCTCTTTTGAAAGCTTTTCTCTACAAAATTGCTTTATTCTTCCCCACATGAAGCTACAGTTTTTCTGTCACACAACAATTTAGGTTGGAATGGACCTCAGCAGGTCAAAGTAGGTCTAACTAATTTTAGATGAGGTATTTTACAGCCTTTCTCACCCTCACCTCTGAAAATCTGAGCTGCATTTGCCGTAAGATGGTTAATGCACTGCTCACAAAGCTCGAAGGAGTCAAAAAGGAAGAAAAGCAACTTTTAGATGCTTAGAAATAATTGTAAGAGCAGCCTTTGGGGCTAAAAAGTTATAAACAAAACATAAAATGTTCCCTTTTGGAAAATAATCCCTATCCTAACAAATATATATTTAAAGAATTTGATACACTAATTTATGCACAAATTGTACAAAAATCATAACAATTTCATCAGACTAGAAGAGTAAAAGTAGTTGGAATCCACTTCACAGAATGAAAGCTTCTTGTAGAAATGACACTGATGAGCCCTTGTACCTAAGAATAACTATTTCCAAAGACCACACTTTATCTCCCTACTTATTACAGCTTGGTCACAGAACTCCCTCCTTTACCTAGAGTAAAATTATTCAGAAAGATTATCTGTAACTTTATGAAGCACCAGCTAATCTTCAGCCACATGCCAGAATGATCTGTAATTGGAGATTCTAAAGTGCATTCAATCCTGACATAAAATACGCATTTTCACGCCATACATTTTAGACAAACTGAAAAAAGGGATGAATCAAAAAGTATTTAGAAACGTAATTCCTAAATGAGTGCTTAATTTTCCACTAATTTCCAACAAGAAACAAGGTTTATTTCAATGGTAAGTAAGGGTCTTAGACAGAAATTAGATACTTAAATGCTGTTATGGACTGAGGCTAATCTGTAATTTCTGTTTTGTTGTTTCACAGAGTAATGAATGGGTAAGCAGTGCAATTATTTTTATTTCACTAAAATTTTGTTAGCATTTATTATTTCAAATAATAGACTTTGAACTAGTCTTACTAACCTCCTCGAGCAAAGCTATTGGACAGATTTACATCCAAATGTCCTGGCACTACCTGCTTAAACACTGTAGACATTCTTGAAGCCCTCCTTTCAGTGCCTAAAGTCAGCCAAAAAAAGAATAGAAGATTAAAAAACTACAGTGTCACTCAGACTATCACTTAATATAACTGATAAAAATGCCCTTTGTCACACAATACAGCTAATTCTTGCCAATTTTGTACTTCAGATTTATTTTTTAAGACACACGTATACATTGGCAACAGCATGGAGATGTTAGATACAGCTAAGCAATCAACATATTTTACAATAAATGAAGCAAAGCATGAGCACTTTGGGAAGGGTGTTAATTTACAAGAAAAGCCACTGTTTGGCTATATTAGGCCAATTACCACCAACAGCACAAGACAGACACAATTTCAAGTCACATACTCCTCTTTCTAAGACATTGGAGTTACCTTCACACCTTACCAGTTTTCATCACAAAACAACTGAAATAAAGCATGGATTCATTTCTTCATGGTTCCACATATGCGTAACTCAAATAGTGTATTTTGGAAGAGTGTTCACTGCAAGTAAAGCTCTACTTGGAACTGACATTAACAGTCCTTTATGAGTATGTAACACCCATAAAAATGCCTATATACCTTCCATTGCTATTGTAGCTAAATAGTGCATCTGTTCATATAGAATCTGAGCTTGCAATCTAATATTTCATTATATGAAATAGAGTAGTATTTCGCATTCTCTTCACTTTGGCAGTGTCTTATTCAAGATACAGTTTTCAATATGCTTAATTTGTTATAAAAGACCTTAAAGTGCATCTTTGCTTTTGATTCTGTTATATTACGTTGCATTTGATATTAGAAAAGCCCTGGAAAGATTTAGCATCTTGATATTGTGGAGAACTTTATTTTATTTGTTCCAGAATTGTAATAAATTACTAATGCCTCAAGATTGGCTCATCATACTGAAGAGAATTTAATCAAAAACTATGACCACAGGGGGATAATAATTTCTGTCAGATTAAGAATACTGAAAAATACCTTGGGAAAGATTATAAACATCCTTTACATACAGAAAACACACCCACTGAAACTAAGAGCGAATAAACTATCTGGAAAGGGCAACAACAAACAACAGAATTCATATGGGACAAATTGAACTAACACCAATGCAGAGAAAACTCATTTTTCACCTTAGCCATAGAAAAACACTGTATAAACCAATTTTACCTGGAGACAGAGCAATTGTTGGTCTAACAGTGAGGGTATTACTGCCATTCATTTTGCAGTGGACGGATATCACATTCAGTAAGGCTTGTAGGTATTTTTCCTGTTCTATACTGCTTGAAGATTCTAAAGAAGCAGGAGCTAGAGTCATAAAAAGAATGGAATACATTAAAATATAAGTAAATTTATAAATACAAATAATAGCAAAATAAAAAGCTTATTATGTAAAGCAGAGCATTGAAAGTGTCATGGTTTGTCTATGAAAAGTTCAAAAAGCCATTCCTTTGATGACAAAAAATGCTCAGATGTTCATTACCAGAGCAGCACTCAGCAATGTTCTCTTATGTTCCACTCCACAAAGCCGAACTTCTGAAAGAGTCTGTTACCCCATGGTTACTACTTACATTCATCACTAGGCAGAGATCAATACAAACAGAATGGAGATGATGATGTTTTCCCTTCACTCAGAACAAGAAGTAACATTTCTAAATTTGTGCTACTTGTTGGCAAATTTCAGCCTTTTTAAAAAAAGTGTAGAGAACAGATAGAACTGTTTCTTTAACAAAAGTAAGTTAAAAACCATACTCAGCCAGCTCTTCCTCATTCCAGTAAGGGAAGGTTACTTACACATAACTGGAGGTTCCTCGAGATATACTGCCCATTTACTGAAAGCATATGTATATCAAAAGACGCAAGTGTTCATGCACTTTGCTGCATTTACAGACATCAATGGACACAATCTACATGTCCTTCATGTACCCAGTGCCCAGAATATGACCTTTTTAATGGCATAAAGAAAAGAGGAAAGAGACTGGACAAGTGCACGCACACCTGGATAAGACACGTCAAGGGATCTCCACTTATGAAAAGTAATGTTCCTGTTCCCTAGTGAAAGTCTACCTGCTCCTTCATCAGTAGGTAACTTCAGGAAGTGTCTTCCCACATGCTTAAGTAACTTGTAGGAGGGGGGGCTGCACTGTTGTGGGAACCACAATTCCTTCTCTGAAAACCTCCGAATAATCCTTTACACACATGTAGTTCAGATGACTGACTACTCTACAGATCTCAGAAACACAATAATTTTCAAGTTGTTACTGATGCTGCTTAAGTTGCTGGAGACACGGAGAAGGGCTGTATTTCAGAGAGAGAGAAGCAGCTGCAAAAGACTGGATGAAAGCAAAGCCAGAGAGGAAACAGACAGTTTAAAAACAGAGGGTGGTGAAAAAGAAACCAAGATGAGGAGGTATGATGCTCTGAGAAACTACTGCAGTTACACAGACAGTCCACTTAAGATTGTCTTAAGACTTAAAAAAGTTAAACAACAATAACAAAAAACAGAATTCAGGAAAAATAACCCGAAAATGAGAAAAATAAAAAAATAAAACTTAACCAGAAAAACTCAACCCATTTGTCTCCAGGTGCCTTAAAGGAAGGAGATAGGTCAGGTCCTGGGCCATACTATGATGGCAAGAAAGTGTCCAGTCTCAATGAGTCAGATATTTTTCAAATGCCAAACAATTTTTTTTGAGTTCTAGTTTATTGCAGCCACCTTTGGACTCACTATAGGACAAAAATGTCATAGCTGCTTAAAACAGGATTTGGTATCTTGACCACAAGACCCAAGATCTGGAATAGGAGAGAGAGTCAAAGAATTCAATTGAGCACATTTTGACAAACCACAATGCTAATTTGTAAGTAGTTTTCCATAGTGATGGCCCAATAAGATTCTATGCTGGAAACTAATAGACAGTAACCTAATTAGCTGGAGGTAGCAAAAGAAATTTCAAGATAGCCCTGTTAAAATTAGTATCTAAATAGCGTTGTTAAAATTAGTGCCTGAATTGGAAGTACAATTAAGAAGTGATTAGAAAATATACACACAGGAAACAACATGCTGTTTCTGTCTGACGAAGTGGAACAAGCCTAAAGAAAACCATTATTTTTTCTTCAGCTCTTTAGCAGGGTCTACACATCCTGAAATCCACTTGAATGATCTCCTGGTCTCCTAGTCCTTGAACCAATGTCACAAAAAGTCAATTTGGGTCTTAGCAATTTAGTTAAATGAAAGGAAATGAAATGTTTATATGAAAGGATAATGTCCTTACCATTTGCACAAAGTTTTATTTTGTGAAGAATATTGTGTGTGTTTTAGGAAAGAGACTCAGGAGACAAACAGCTTGACTTATATGAAAGTCACTTATTGAACTGGGCAGTTACCTGAATTAAAGACTGAGACTAATGTCCCTGTGAAAGATTATAAATGGAAAATTTGCCCTTCATCCTTTCCACCAATCATCCCCTCACACAGTGCGTGACAGCAGTATAAAGGGATGAAAGACTACTGGTGACTCAAAGCATGAACCTGTTACAGGTAAACAGGGATTTCTACAAAATGACCGATCTTTTAAGTGCTGTATCATACATGAAGGCCACTGCAACAGCATAGATTTACACGGAAGATAGATATGGAGATCCCAGTAGCAATTTTATAAATACTAGGAAAGAAATGCATTGCTTAGTAATGCAGTAAGGTTGCCTCAGCTGCTAATATGTGCTCTATATGTCTGGTTGCACCTTCATCTTACAACAGGTCATACTACAGTCAATAATCCCTGTATCAAGATAACTGTTCTCTTGGATAGTGTTACTATACACAAGAAACACAAATGGTCTTCCTACACAGCAGTTGACCAATACTTGGTAATTCAGGAGCAGAATGTCATTTTTAGAACTACGATGCTCCGCAAAAAAATTCCTAGAAAGGGTGAAGTTCTGAAATTCAGAAACCAGCTTCCATTTTTCAAAGGAACTTTTGAAAAGACCTGTATATTCTCCATCTCATGTTCAAACATCTGTTCATAGTTCTTTGTAGACAGACGCTAGAAAAATACAATTCTGTTGCACATGAAGTTTGGTTCCATATAGCAATTTACTACTGGGCATAATATCTCTAAAATCTATGTTCTGTGTTTCTTATAGAACATATTGATCTCAACTATGCTTTGAAAACTTGCTTAACATATGATGTAACAGGAAATCACAAAAATGTTCATTAAGTTCCAGCAGGTCCTCTTTGATTTCGCGTATCAATCCAGAACTGCCTAATAAAAATCTACTCCTATAAACTGTCTGCTTAGGAAGGTATGCATCTGTCAACTTGAATTTAACTGAAGATTATCTTTGTCCTCTTAGTTTGCATCACAATGTGTTTTTCAATATAGACTTTCCTCCATTGTACAGAACTCCTACTGAGGCAAATACATGCACCTGTGCATAACTATCTTTATTGATCAGTTTCTTCAGAAGTTTTGTTTCACCAAGCTTCAACTTCATTATGAATAAAATAAATATCCTATAAATATTTTTAATTTTCCTTGCAGTACCTTCAAGAGTGTCCATTTTCTTCAGTTTTTAAAAGAAACTAACTCCAGAAGCTAGTGTCAGTTACAGCTACAGTCAATCAGATTTTCTACTGCCTAATATACTGCTGGAAGTATGACAATGGCAATATAAAAGACTGCATAAAATTAAAAAAAGAAACTACCTACAAAATCAATGGGATTACACACAGGAAACGTGCTTTAATGGGTCAGGCTTTGCAGATCTTGTTTTGGAAGGCTCTCATACTCCCACGCACATAGAAATGATAGCTACTACAGAAAACATGGAAGCGCTTGTCTTTATATTATTTGCAGACTATTCCTGCAGGATTTTTTTCAGTTTATTCCATTTATACCAGGTTAAAGATGCCTAGCCAGTATTTCGGGTAAGACAATCGATATTAAATCAGTTTATAAGATTAACATTTGAATTACCACGCTTACGATTCACACCATTAACCTGTGGAGCAACTAATGTAGCTCATAGCTTTGGCATCTGCTGTGTTAACTATTCTGTACTTCACTGATTCATTTTATGAATCTTTTCAACAAAAACGCATTATGTAAAATGCAATTCATTACCTTGCTCCTCACTCCAACTAAAAAACGCCCCCACAAAACAGTGAAAAGACACACTGAATCAGTGCTACAGCAATGAATATTCAGCAGATTAGTGACTCACAGATTAGTGTTAACAGCCAGTCCAGACAATGTCTGATATAAAAAATGTTTTTCTAATATCTCTGAAATGTTGAGATTTTAAAGGTGAATTTGATATACACAAAATCTCATATAGCTAAACATTATGTCTGATATAAACTGTTCTTTACAATGAAGAAATCTGTGGTTTTCATAAAGATACTCTGTGAAGGAAAAATTCAGGAGGACTACGCAGAAAATATTTCCATCATGTAATTGTTAAACTACTTTTATATGGGTCACACGTATTTATACAGTATGCTTGTCACAGGTTTTGAAAAATTCTATTCAGTAGAGTCAAACCTTTTAATTGCGTTTTAGTCATTAATGCGGTGAAACGCAAACATAAACAGGACTGAGGAATTTCTTTGCTACCTTAATGAGTTCCTTGTGTTCCAATTCTACCTTGCATTTCCTTTTTCTCAAAAAACAAAAATTATGGCTTAATTCTAGAATAACCTCTAAAAAACTACCAGTTTGATTAAAGAGAATACTGACTTTTCTTTCAGCAATGTGCCAAATTCACTCTTGACATGAAATTAACTCAAAAGAAACTACCAGCATAGGAGTTGGAAATCCAGGCAGTCACAATAAGTACCCTAAACACTGCCAGTGAATAACGGAAGTCAAATTCTTTCCAAAAATCAGTATTGCCCTAATGTTACATTCGTCTGAAAAATTCACTATTCTGACAAATCTTTTGCTGGTCCAATCTTGATCAGACAAATGAAGAGATTTACTTAATGCAAAGACCCCAACTAGAATCTTTCAGGTCTGTGCTTTATAAAAGAAAGATAAAATTTAAACTAGTATTACAGTGAAAAACACGAAAAAATCCAATGGATAATGGTGTCTCTAATATTTTATATAATTCCCTATTAAAAGGGACAACATTACTCATTACGTAAAACAGTGCAAAGGAAAAAGATAATTTAAGGGAAACAGGGAAATTATGCATTGCATTTGGCAGATACCAGCTTTTACTCAAGACTTTTGGTACGTACATAATCTCCATTCAAATTATTCATTGTCAATTTTTGAACAACTTTCAAATCATTCAGGATCTGCTTCTTGACATACAGTAATTAAACTGAACTAATATAATATCACATAACCATTCATATCCAGAGACTTTGAATTAAATCGCATCAGTGATTTCCTCTAGAAAAATAAGTACATTTCTACATTTGATTACTTATATAGAAAGTCTAGCTGCATCAACTCACCTGTAGTATGGGTGTTTTGGGATTTGAAGAGGCCAACAACACCTTTTCCATGAAAGCCCCCAGATCTAAGTAGAAGACTACTGTTTTTATTGTTCTTCCAACAGACAACTGGTAGGCGATTGTGACGGTAACAGCGAGCAACTCTCTGTAGACTGCTGTCTTGAACAGACTGAGGTACTACCAGAAGCCCAGGATAACTGCATTGACAAAAAGGTGAAAAAAACTGAACAGTTAAAATTGCTTTCAAAATTTTAAACAAAGAAAAAAAAAATCCTAAAATTACAAGCTGAATACACATTTTAATGAAAATACACCTCAACTGTTAGAATTATTTTTTATTTGGTAACTCTAATTTTTAGTCTGATCCTAGCAAATACATTAATTTGGAAAGAAAACTGCATTTTAAAAACAACTTTAATTATGAAAAAATTGTGAGACTTTCACTACTAGTCTTTTTCCATTTAAGGTTATATTTCATTTGGTAGTATTTTTCTTCTTAGTATTTCTCTTCTCTGTCACTATAATGAAGTCATATTTTTGAGCATGATAGAAAAGAGAATTTTGAGGCATGCAAATGATGCAGTAGTTTTGTTTTGACCCTTGCATATGAAATATGAGAATTGAAAGGAAAGAATGTTAGATTGCCTAAAGTATCACAACTAAAACAATAGTTTCTGGTTTATGTCAAAATAGATTTAAATTTTACAGTCAGATTCCTTGGAACATTGTATTTGAAACTGCGTTTTTGTGTACTTTTTAAAACACTACAATACATTGAGGGATTAGGAAATTCACTGATACAACACCTTTAAAAATAGAAAACCCAGCAAGATGGTAGTGGTGTTCATGTTAGTGAAAAAAGGATTCAAGCAATATGAAAGATTATATCTCCTAAAAAAAAATTCAATTTAAATGCCAATTTCCTATGCTAAGAAGAAACTAAGAAACGGAGCAGGGAAAAGTTACTGCTTACTAAACAACTTTGTTCCCCTACAATACACACTGTTCCTGTAAATTCACTTCTTTGACACTTATTGGACTGCCCGCATACAAAATGAATGTACATAATATTTACGGTCTACCTCTTAAAACACAGTAACCAAACTAATATGGCACTAGATAAATATTTATATGCTGAGATTTGTAATCCACTCATATATTAATTATCTTTTAAAAAAAATCCTGTAGAATATTAAAAACTGGTGGGTTTAGTGGAGGAAAGACTTGTCTGCATAATGTTCAAAGCATAACAAAAATGTACAGATTTAGTGCCTTCATCTGCATTGTACTCAATGGTGACTGAAAAAAACCAGTTAGTCTGTTATTCTAGGTAAGTCAGAAGACAAGAAAGGATCTAATATTTCTCCTGTGTGCCCTTCTTCCATGGAGAACTGGGGATTTCATTATCCACAATGAAAGCAATGACTTGCCAAAACTGGCTTCAGTGAATGCAAATACTCTCCTGGTATGACTCATGCAGATATGCTTTTGTATTAATAAGAATTTTTGTGGTTAGTGAACTACATTAGCTTTCACAACAAAAAGGGAGTTAGAAACATTCATGTGTTAAAACACAGCACGGGACTTTCAGCACATGACAAATTTTTCAAGTAGTGTAGATACCTTCATGAATTCAATTATAAAACATTTTTTATTTGAAGAAGATAGTTATGTATAATTGTTTCTGAGGCTCAATTTTTTATTTAGGAACAGAATAGATATTATATGCAAATATATTACATAAATAATTTCCAGTACCAACACAGCAAGTTACAGAAACCATACCAAGAGAGTGAGTTCTACCAGCTAACTTTATTGGCTAAGTCAGAAAGCTGAAAAATAGCCTAATGATTTAGACATCAGTGTAGAAAGCCAAAAGAGAGAGAAACTCCTTCAAAAGGCAGTTCGGCGTATCTAGTTTAGTCTCCTCCAAAAGCCCCATGGGCCACAGGAAGAACCTAGGAAGGAAGACTTGTGTTGTCTGACAGAGCTTCTGGGGTGGTTCTGAAAGCTTACTTCCAGCTACCACTGCTGGCAGTCTTTCTGAATCTGATGAATACAGATGCAGCCACCACAAGACGAATCCCCAAGTGCAATACGAATAGCTTCATGGTCACTGCTTGAACACTCCTACTGTAGGCAAAAATTTTCTCAGGGTAAGTTGCTTAAACGGATACATCATGTGGTACGTGTGCTACGTCACCTTTATTTTCAACCACTTGACTGAATTAGTAAACTCACCTCCTGCAAAGTGAATACATCCTGTTCAGCGCAGTTATTCTTAAGTATTCTGTTTTTGAGCGAGAAGAGTTACTACTGATGGTCCCCAGTCCCAAACGTTGATAGTCTCTGAAACAGGCTCTTTCTACTAATTGCTCCATTGTTGATTTTTCTGATGCTTTTAGAGTACCACTTGTGTGCAGCTCGCTGTCATCTGAAACTAAAGTTAAAAATCTGTAAGAGTTTGCTCTTGGGGAGGCCAGCAGTTATACAGAAAATGAAACACTAGTTTGTCTTACTGTCCGTGACGAATGACAAGAACTAATACATACAAATCACAGTTTATAGAAATTATAGGCAATAAAATAATATTTCAGTCAGGAAACCTGAATATATTGCATAGTTACCTACTGCCCTTGTGACTGGCACGGCTGACACATGCTAACTTGCTAAAATTGTGCAAAAGGTTCTCATATATTCATTTGAACTGAAACAAAGGCAGATAATCTTTCTTTCAACAATTTATGAAAAAATGTTAAACTCACAGCTGCTACACAAAGACGTACACAAGACAGAATAATGAAAAATGTGCACATAATTTCACTAAACATCCAAGATAAAGTGGACCTCACAATTCTTTTAAACTATCTTCAAAAGATGTAACAATCTTTTTAAGGCTCGGCTCAATTAAAAAAATATTTCTGTGTTAATAATTTCACAACTGTGAAACTGTTGGTTTCTTAACGCCTCAATGTCGAACACCAGCCTTCAGCCGTGCATGTCAGCTGCATTTTCCAAAGCAGAGAAACCTTTAACCATGAGAGATAAAACCCACGTCACAAGTTCAAACTACACTGAAATTCAAGTCAAGCAAGGCCTTTGTACAAAACCTGCCACCTGCCTGTTATTGACACTTCCAACTATTTCCAAATACTGAAAGCAGATTTACTGTTCACAGAATGCATCAGTTACTTGCACCACCTCAAGCACTGAAATACGTGTGTAAGAAGGGAACTATTTCTCCATGAATGAGGCACTGAAAAGCATGTAAGGCAAGATTTCAATTCAAAACATGACTTTATAAAACTGGAAATTAAACTTGTTTTTAAAAATAAAAATTATGATACAATTAAGATTTTACTGGCAGTAGACAACATTCAGAACCCATATACATTTTTTTTTTGTGTATCTTAGCATAAAAGCTAAATAAGTAATTTTATTGCCCCTGCAGCTCATCAAACAAACCCAACAATTCTCTATTTGACCTAAAAATTAACTCTGTGGATATCTCCTCTTTTTTCTGTGTTTTCGAATTTGTCATGGTAAGCAAGAAGTTACAAAAAATTTGCAAGTATAAAGTGCACTAATGAGAAACAAATTAAATGAGTTTTAGAAATAATTTTATTTTTAGGCACACACAAACTTGATATTTAACAGTTTTGAATGGAAAGCTCTAACTTACTCAGATAAGATGAGGGTGCATGTTTTGAAATATTTTTTTCTAAATGCATTTTTCTCTCGTGAAAGCAGGTATATTGGTGATCAGAATTTGCAAAACATTTTCCTCTGCATAAAAAGCTGGAGATTATAAGAGCTCATATCAATGGGCTTAACCTGAAGAGGGAGATGAAGATGTTTTGCTGTCTCAAGTTTAAAATGGATTCATTTTGATTTTGAAAATAAGAGGACTAATTCCTCTATTTTACTGTTCCAGAGATATGACTTTTTTAAAAGTGGGCTTTACAGTCTCCTATTTTATGAAACACACCAGTATGATCGCCAATAGGAAACAGAATTTAGTAGTGACGTGATTCTAAACTCTAAGGGAAATTAGATGTTCATCAGCAACAACTAACAACTAGAGCCCAGTTTCGGGCTCCACTGCAACTGGACCAGCTAAATAGGACTGAGAAAAGAGCAATGAAGATGATCAGAAGTCTACCGAGACTAAATTGAAGAGAAATATTACAATAGTCCATAAATACATTAAGCACTGCAATCAGAATGAAGGAAATAATCTTTTCTATATGTACATGGTGGCAGAATAAGAAGTGAAGGCTTAAAATTGCGGCAAGGAAATGTTTAGGCCTGAACATCAGAAAGTTGCTTGTTTTTCCACCAGCATTAAGGATGGTTAAAACATTAGTACAAATTGCCTAGAGTTGTGGAACCTTCATCTTTGAAAGCTTCTAAGAAAAAGTTAGGTAAACGTCTATGAGGAACAGATTAAATATGTTGATCTTGCCTTGGGGCAGAGAGATGGAGTAGATGATCTCTTGAAGTTCCTTCCAACCCTATCTTTAACATTCTTTTTTAAGACAATGCATCACCTGCTGCAGATAGTTCCCATTTGCTTCATTGTTGGTATAGCTGCACAGTTTCCTATGCTTCAGTTTTTGAGACTTGCAAACAAAAAATCATTCACAGCAGTCAATATAAAAGAAATGGCAGTATTTAAAAACCAAATTTCTTATGGCTCTTTGTACTCTGTCTGAAGCTAAAAGTCACTACTGTTGTCAGCTGCCTATACGTGAAGTGCAGTGCAGTGCGGAGAGAAAAGCAAACTGTCAGACTTTGATCACCTTACACATTCCCAGTCAAAACATCTGGAAAGCAGCAGGTAGGAAGCCTCACGTTTTATATCTTTATATTTTGTTAGGGGAGGAAAAAAGTGACTGTCAGTAATGTTCATGTAACACCTGTGTTCACGGAAGAATGTAGTTGTTTTGTACATCAGCAATGTAAAAACTCTTTCTTCGTTGTCAAGAGAAGTACATCACACAGGTATGATTGTGCTTGGTGTCTCTGGGTGAAGGACACAAAATCACCCAAAGATCACACAGGTACAGCCTGCAGAATTGCTTCTGACCTCAAAAATCTGCAACATCAGAACACATACTAACTCAGCACTAAAGGAAGATGCTGGAAATTCAATTAAGAATGTAATTTTTCAGCACTGTAATGACATTCTATATTTAGTTATCCTTTATTTTTGCCTTTTTTCCACCATTTTATCTGCCATCAGAGAAGAGAATCAGTATTTTTTAGCTTTCCTAGAATGGCTTTCTTCCATTTCAGAGAGAACAGAGACAGTGCAGTAATACAGTCCTGCTTCAGACGACTTTTATATATCTGCTTGTAAGTCCCATAAGTTGCTTTGCTTACTGACCAACTACTCAAAAGGAAAATTTGGCTTTTTTGATGTTTTTGGAGAAATTATTAGTGTTTGAGAAACACTTTGTTATCTGAAATGATTATTTTTTTTTTAAAAAAAAGAAAGAATGGTATGACAAAACAATACCTGTTTATGTACAGGAGAATCTGGTTCCCTCTAGTGGTTTATTATAAATTAGCACTGGTCCAGATAAGGATATAGTGACAGCAGCACATGGTAGAAAAAGAAGTATTTGGAAGAAAGTCAAACTCCACACCATCACATGAACTATATAAAGTGCCCAAATCACTTTCTACTTTCTGTCCCCAAATCCTTTCAACCAAAATTCGTATTTTCAGTAATAATGACTTCTGCTGCTTTCAGAAATCATTTGTCACTTCCACATCCGCAGAAGTCTCCCATAGTATTTACTCTTTTTTGAATCTCACCAATTACTGCATTGTCATCATAGACTAATTGCAGATGTCATGATGTCTAAGGATAAATGAAAGCTACAGCATGCTTCTGTGCTGTTCTGCCTACACCATTATGGTGTAAAAAATGATAAAAAGATACTATATGTAAATAGTTTGATAATTAAAAAATAGTAATCTAGAATTTTGCTTTATCACTGAATGAAGTCAACTTCCTCTTTTGCCTTGTCATGACAAAAGAAAACACTTACTAAATGTACGTATTTGAAACCTTTCTCTTTCCTGTCTAGGAAGATTCTGCAATTTCTTCTTGAAGGCATTTCTTATTCAATATATAGGAATGAAAGCATCAACTGACATGGAAAAAAATGTTTTACTATTACCAGAGATATCATCATCTTCATTCCAGCCTGGGCGATTTCCTCTTTCTTCCACTATTGTGCCTGTCTTCTTCTTCAATAAATATTGGCGTCCAATTGTCATCTTCCCAGCACGTTTCGCTCCTTTTACAATGCTTTTTGAGAAGGTACTGCAAATTCATAGCAATAAAAAATATTTAGATGGATGCATGTGACTCTTCTCGATAGCACATACAGATTTTTATGATGAACCCACTTACCCAAATAAAATGTATTTCATAATTTTTAATTTAATATAAAAAAATTATAACCTCCAGAAAAATTACTTCCTTTATTAATTTTTAAAAAGCAATTTTATTATTTTGAGATAAATTTGTGTCTATTATGTCTACTGGTAATGAATAAGGTTTTTGTATTTTGCTGGCAATGTGATAAATCTACAAAATTGACAAAGTAAAGATAGGAAAAATAGAAATTACCTTAAAGTTTTAGGATTCCATGACTAGCTTGTGATTCTACTTTCCTGTGTCAACAATGCAATAATCAACAGAGAATCACAGGAACTACCACTCTGGAACAGACTAATGATCCATCTAGTCTAGTAAAAATTAATGTATACCATAAACTTCAAAAGAACTTCAGAAGACCCAAAGCTCAAACTCTATATTAAAAAACCGTACACACTGTACTAAGGGTAAAATTAATTCTAACGCACATTAGGTTATTAACCTATGAAGTAATATACAATAAATCTGTTTTTTATGTTGTCATAGCTGAAGATGCTACTTGCATCGTGTGTGTTTCAAAACGCGATGAGATGCTTGTTCACATTTACTGCAGCCAGCAATTTGGATAAGTAATTTATTCCTACACCAAATTAAGATGTGTATCATACTAGTCTACCTTTTATTTAGTAAATATAAAAAGATGCAGAATAGCACTCAATTACTTTGGCTTTGAATGATCTGCATTTCTGCAAAGCCGTCAGATTGTTCAATGGATTTGACTAATACTAAATACAAACATCAGTAACAAAAGAAGAATGACTATACCGGAAAGAAGTGTTCTTTTCTTTTTGTTTTGGTAAAATTATCTGTGGTGCCGTTTGCCCAGCTGCAAATGCAAAAGTGCTGAAGATAGACTGAGGATAACGGAACTTCATTAACTGTTTCTTAAATATTTCCACCACTTCAGGACTTACTTCTTCATCAAATGCTACTTTAATTAACTGCATATTAAAGACACGACATGTTAGAAACCAAAAAAAGTATTATAAAATTAAAGAAATTAAAAGATCCTAAAATACATTAGTAAAATTCCCATACTTATACAGTACTATGCCCATCAGAAAATACAAATATATGTACACATATCTTATTGATTTTGAGAGATATTACACAGCTTATTTTTTTATTTATTTAATTTTTACATTTACGTCCTAATACTAAGGTATTTTCACTAAGAAGTATCTGGAATTCTCGTAATATCGAACACTAAATATTTTGGTAAACCCAAGTAGAAGTGCTGGCACTAAGATGTCTACAACAGTTCAAATACTAGTCACATGGGACAGCTTAGCTTGCAAATATTCTGTGAGCTCTGCCCATATACTGGGAATTAAGGTTGGCAATGCACTTCCAAGACTCTCATCAAACCAACAATTTCAGCATTCATACGTCACAACCATTATACTTCCACTACTTAGTCATTCCAATTGTTGCTTCACCTTGCAGAGTATAGAAAACTGCTAATAATAAAACCATAATGGAAATCTGATCCTTAAAAAGCAACTAACCTTGTGCTAGTCAACCCTGATCCATTCACCCCACTAAAACATTTTTGAAAGGTTTTGAAAAAGAAAAAATCCCATCCTGTCATCCTCAGCCAAATGGATGACAGTCAGCAATTCGGGGTGGGGGGGGGAAGGAAAGAAAAAAAATTAGAGGGAAAAACAAGGACTCTATAAAAGGACTCTATAAAAGGGCCCAAGAGAACTTTAAGAATGTGCAAAAAGCAAACAAAGAAATATCCTAGAGCTTTATTTCTAAGCGCATACCTATACACCTTTTGAATGTCTTTTGTTTGCCATCTAGAAGGGGGATGTAATCATTGCTTTTTAAATTTCACTTGTTTTGTAAATACTTTCCAAATGACTAACTCTGTTGTTCTAGGACCTCCTTGAAAGGAGCTCTTGAATCTTTAGGGGTTACACAGATCTGAAGTTTTAAAGACATTAAATAGCATAACTGCAGCCAAAACATTCTGAAAGTCATAATTAATAAACAACGAGGAGGGGCTATTTCATACTGTATTGAACTCTAGCTGTTACAAAGGGAACAAAAAGTAAACTGTTTGCTGATTGTTTTTGTTCTCATAACCTAATACAAAACTATGCTAAACAAAAGCAAAGATGATGTTTGACCAGGATCCAGCATTAAAAACACTGCGCGGTGTCTGTATTTAGCACATCATTGAAGCATGCTAACTATTCTGGTAAAAAGATTTCTGGAAAATAAAAGTCCTCATGAAGTCCTCTCAAAAGTCCACAAGAAAACTTTCTTTTGGTTGTTTTACTCACTTGCGTTCCTAATCTTATACTTTTGAATATGATATTGAAGGACAATTAGCTAAATAATGTCCATTATTGTAAGGAACTAGTAAAACACTGATGATCTATTTTATTATGTTTTCAAATGTTGGAGTTATTGTTCTCAATGAAAATATACTTCTGCAGTCAGCCAACCCAACAAAATACTTCACGTATTAAGTACTGCAGTCTACTTCCAGGCCATGATATAAAATTCTTTGCCTTCAGCTTTCCCTCTCTCACGGTTTGTCCACAGTTAAGATCACTGCCACAAAGAAACATTTAGGGAAGACTTCAGAGACTTCATAATTCCTAATTCTTAGAAGTCCATCTCGGTCAATCACCCTGCAGTGCATGCTTCTGCTGAACACACTGAGGCGGATCCTACAGACAGGAAACTACCAGGATCTGTGCAGAAGTCAGGAAACTACCCGGATCTGTGCAAGTCACACGCAGGGCTCACTGGTTCTGGACAGTGGCAGCTACCCTAAAGATTCCACATGAGCCATACAGTGACTGTTTGCCATAGGTTTTTACACAAAGCTGGTAAAGTGACAAGTCTTGAGAAGAAAGCAGTATTTATAGCTTTTCCATATTCATTCCATGTAGCTGGAGAAGAGCGAAAGCATGTTTCCACTGGCCTGCCTCAGCCTCTACTTACTCACGTTAAGAGATTTTAGACCCAAAACAGCCCTTTACTGGATCCAAAATAGAAAGGTGAGGAAAGGAGTGAAAGAGATCAAATATGAAAATGCTAACCCTCTGTAAATATCAACTAGGCCAAGAAATGCCAGGGTTTCTATGAGAGGACTGTATTCTCTATTGACTCTACAGGCCAGAAAACTGAATTCACAAATATCAGGACAAAGTGCTGCTCATAAGTATTTTGAAATGACTGTTCTATCACACAATTTTTTACAAAACTTCCTTTTACCTGAAAGGTAGCTGAAGTTATCTGCAGTCCTTCCTGCATACTCTGCTGCAGCTGGTTCTGTATAGTGATCTTCTTCTCCTTCGTAACAGATGCAATAGGAAAGCTCCGGATTACTGTCTGCTCTCCAACTGAGGACCATAAAATTGTATTTACAATACTTGTTAGATGACAGAATCAGATCCCGTTCGGTCACATGGTACTTTGAATGAGTACAGGAAGGAGTACAGGAAGGAGTAAGTACAAAGCAACATGAAAACAATGGTACAGAATTCATTCCAGGCAAAATGAAACAAATTTTTTTTTAAAACGCAAACTGCCTGAAAATGCAAAATGCCTAAAAAGTTGGTAAATTCCTAAAGTAGTATTATTATTATATAGTGTGTGTGTGTATATATATATATAGAGAGAGAGAGATAGGTATCTATAGATAGATAGAGATATATAATAAATAATAATATATAATAATAATTATTATATATTATAAAGATACTAAGCATTTTGTCAATTTGAAAGTCTACGGTCTGTCTCCAACTTTAGGTAGTCCATAAAAGACCATAATACCATGTGACAGTCTAATGAAGTTTCCTCTAAGACAAGTACGTATTATGATTTTATATTAGATAAATTACTGAAGACAGCACTCTAAATATCTACCAATATGCAGGAATAAACAAACATTTAGCATCATCATCTTCAGCATCAACATTTATCGCCTCATCTGGAGAAATAAGTTCTAGTTAAGTTAAATGCAAACCAAATTCAATCATTATCATATCTAGTGATAAAAACCTATATGAAGAGATTATTCTTATCAGATAAACATAAAAAATTATACTGTAAGGTACATACATTTTGATGTTGATGCTTGAATAGGTGGATAGGTCAGCTCAAAGTCCTGCCTATCTGAAGGATCACAAGTATCACTGTTTAATTTTTCTTACCCAGTTGATCATGAGGAGTGCCTTTAAATATAATTCTGTAAGTGGTAAGGAACAAAGCTCCTTCAGCAGGGAGGATGTGAGGACCTCCAAGCAGTCCTCCTGTAGCTTCCTCTCTGCCATCAGGATCCAGTAGCACACGGAGACCTTCACAAACAAATTCTTCTCCTGGCAGTAAAGTTGGTCGTAGAATTTTGGGCTGATGCAAATAAATTAAAGTTTAAGTGTAATGGTGATACCAATGTTATACCTCAGTCTAGTTATCATACTTGGCTTAAAAAGTTTCAAAACAAAATTGTTATGAGACTGAGTCCAGAGAAGGGAGATGAAGTTTGGACTCAACTAAGAGAATTGGGTCTCAAAAAACAGTGGGCAAGCATCAGCTTGTTTATGATCAGGAGTTTGGCTCTACTAGTTTCCTAAGTTCATATTTCATCAGACCAAAATCAAGCACTTTATTTATCACTGGTGGAAATTTTCTTTTAATGTTTTGATGTTTTCTTCTAACATTATGAGGGGGAAAAAAAGATGACTAAATTGCATGATTCTAATACTTGTAAAGAATACAAGTATGTTTCATAATACTTGCCTTCTGTATTGGTGGAAGCCGCCTACTCTCACGATGGACAGCCTCCAGGGTCTCTATGTGCATTGCTACAATGCCTGGAAAGCAGTAATACCACAAATGAAGTCTCACATAATATGAAAGAGAAAGTTGCAATCTAATTAAAAGTCTGATATTCTGAAAATCTCGAATTTAAACATCAAGGTAGTAATTATTTGAAATTCAACAGCAATTATACTCTAGAAAAGAAATCTAAGCTTCTAACTTCACTGAAAGTAACCAAAACTAAAAAGTGCATTTCTCTCACTAGAAAAAAAAGAAAAAAGAAAGACTACAAACCACTTTTTTGTCACAATTTTTACCTGGTATCATGCAATGAAGACCCTTGATGTGATCCTGTGTAACTCCGCTCTCTGTGCAAACCTTGTCAATAAATCTGGTGATGAAGCGTACAACCGCGTTTGCAACATCATTGTTCTCAGAGTCCTCAAATCCACTTTCAGTGTCATAACTCTCTGCAACGCTGCCTGCAATACTATAGACATAAATAAAAGAAATTTCAAGTGTGAAAAATTCAGTAGTGATGCACATATGAAACCTGGCAAGTCACAGACAAGCTGTGTGTTTTGTCCTAGGTACAATACGTAAATCTTGCTAAAAGCATACGGTGATACCACAATTACATCGTATTTTCACCGTCATTAACACCATCAGACCTGCATGGATGACGACATAGGAGAACTTTCCCTCCATGAGTCCAGCACAGACAGGCCCACAAGAGAAAAAAAACTGCTTGGAAGTGAACTCTATGTCTTCTCTTCATAGAGTCAAGTACATTATTTGCAACCCGTGGTAAACAAATACCCGGTTACATAGAGAAAGATACATTAAATGAATATTTTGGTTGCAGAGCAAAGCATTCAAAAGCTAAAAAGACCATTAAGAAAAGTTTTTTGTGCATCAGATAGAAAGCCCAAGTAAGTCAGTGGGAGATGTACTTTGAATGTCTGAAAATGGCTCCCATAGTAACCTTAAGGGCCACATTCATACACTGCAACGTATACCACAACCTGTCCACGGAGCAAGTCCTAACGCCTGAGTTTAGAAGTGTTTAGTCAGCAGAAATGAGTAGCCATGAGGATTTTGATACTGATAGCCTGCCTATCTTTTACTTGATGTCAGTGTTCTCACATAATGTTGTACGATTTTATCAGGTGGGAATTTTGATGGATTATACATGATAATGAAGACAATAAACAGAGAGGGAGGAAAGCTGTTATGAAATGTCCTGGATTTACATGCTAGGGAATGTAAATGGTGTTATACTCCTCCTGCCTCCTTAGTAATTTAACCTTTGCCACATTGGTTTATCCCTCTTGTTTTTTGTGACCTCAGTGCCTTTCTTCCTTGCAGCTGTTGCACAGAAATTATGATTTTATGGATGCTGCTGTACAAATGCTTTCTTCAGTTCATAGACTTTTTAAGTTCATAGACTGTTTTTTTAAGTTATATAAAAACTAACAGAGTAGTTTTTTGGGTGGCTGTTTTCTTTCTCATCACACCCTATCTTTGTCTTCAACATTTGCATTACTAGATTAAAAATTCTCACTGTGACAATAAAATTTTTATGTTCCTTTAAATGGTGGTAATGACTCCAGATTAAGTTCTGTTATTTAAGGGGAATCATGTTAGACTTCTGCTCTCCTTAATTAATGAACTTGAAGAGAAGATACTGAAATAGTCTGATGTTTAGAATAAGTCCTGAAAACTAAGAAGCTTTTGAGAACTGTAGCCCACCCTGACTGATTACCACTGCACTTGTTGTGTTCCCACCTGTTTGTGACAATGCTGTTGCTTCCACTCTCCCAGTCACCAGTAGCCGATGTTCTCAGTAACTTGTTCTTACTTGTATCCAGTGGTACTAGCAGGTAAACCATGAGGTTAGCAAAATGAATTGCCTGACTGAAAACTGTACTTTCCTCATTCTGGACTAGCTCCTGCTGCATTTGTTTATTAAGAGTTGGCCATAGTCGCAGCTGCTCAGCAGCCAGGTCCATTGCTGTCTTATCCTGGTCTGGACCTACAGAATTTTTCTCCTAGAAGACATACAGAAAGAAATATAAAGACATAAAGCTGTAACTTAAAAAACAACGTTTAGTAAAAACTATTTATTAAATGATCTATTAAACTTCTTCAGTTATTTAAGTTGTATATTAATTTAAAAAGACGAAGCAAATAACTGCACTCAATACAGTTTAAGGAGAGTTACGATTATAGTAATTGGGCTTCGAAGGCAGTTTACTGAAATATGCAAGGAGCGCAACATGGACAGATCTAAATAACATAACTTCTTTCTAGATCTTTTTTATGCTATATGATCTTCCATGTTTCTTCAGAGTGGTTTTCTGATTTTAATATAGCTGCTCTCCTTAGCTTATCTACTTACCTCACATGAGAACAAGCACAAATCAGATTAAGAAATAACATGCAGCTCATTGATTGATGAAGGTGATATTCTCCAAATTCTTAGGATGTTCAGGTGAAGCAAGCTTTTATATAAATACTTTCCAGACCAGCTGAAACATTCATGTTTTTACATGTTGGAGTCCAATTCTAGCATTTGCTTGAAGCAAACTAGGTAGATGGCACACAGTCAAATCATATTACATATAGCCTGAGGAAATTAGAATGAAGGAATCTGGCAGCCGATATTAGCGACCTAACGCCTGATGTTAAATTATTAAAGGACTAGGTATCTCATAAATGTTTTTTCCATACTAAGTTAAAGTTGAATTAGTTTTCCATATAAGCACATGTGAGGGTTTAAAGTAGATGCTTCCTTGTAAGTTCTACTATTCTTCACATTTTTCTTTACATAATGTCAGATTGGAAGGGGCTCCCCATACACAGCCCCACAGTCCTTTTCTCTCTATCCCCGATATGTCTGATATGCCTTTCCAGTTCTTCATTCTGACTACATTTCTGGGAATATCCCTCTCTATTTTACTTCCTCTCTTTACAGTGCTGTATGACTTTGCGTAGCATACACTTTTTCAGTCACAGAGTTGATAATAATATTTTCATACAGGAAGAGAGATTACAAATGGCTCTTTACCGTTTGTTCTTTAAAAAAAAAATCTTACTTTAGCATGCTGCAAGTCTTCTCATTGTACTTTTATTTGTGCATTAAAGATGTACTTTGTACTGTACAGATGTACAGATGTACCTCCTACTGAGACAAACAATTTGTGTTCTGGAAGATCTGTCCAATTTTAATAAAGCCGACTGAGTGCCATTCAACAGAAACCACACTATGGTTTGGTAATAATCTAACACTGGACACTAGAACTGCTGCTAGCTTAGGTCGTTCATATGAAAGAACTGTTGGTAGTTTATAACATCGCTATATGATAAGTAACTACTCAGGAAAAACACATAAAGGAAAGAAAAATATGTAACATTGCAGAAGCCGTAACTTCACTCTCTAACTTAAGCAACAATTAAAATGTGAATAGAAATATTACCTTGATATTTACTTTAATATATTCTCCTACCTTTTGTCTCAACTGTACTGCATGGTTGTCCTCTTTGGCTGTAAGGTAGAGGGAGCGAACTTGGTTTTGCACATTGCTATAAAAGGTTGTTTCCCAAAATTGTTGGTTAGTCCAGATAGGATGGTCTTGTACACAGGTGTAGGCAAACTGACTAACTCCAGGTGCTAATTTCTGAAAGCAAAAACCATGCAAAATTGAGAAATCAATCCTATTATTTCATTTCCTTTAGAGACTATGGCTTGAGTATTGAAAAATATATATATGTATAAAATCAGTTGTACAGACTGAAATATGCAATATGTACCATCTTCTGTACTGCAATATAGGAAACGGAAATAATCTCCAGTTTTGTGCCATTAAAGAAATTAACACACAGGAAGCTTGTATATAAGTCTAACGCCAGTGCAAGGCATGGCCTTCTGGATTCACAGTAGAAAAATGAGACTCGAGAAGAAGAATTCTGTGATGATCATACAGAACACATTTCTAATACAAAATGTTTTCCTGGACAACAAAATATAGTATTTTAATAAACTAGTTCTACAACATAGAAATCAGTATTCAAACAGATGAAAATTATTTCTTACTTTACCTAAAAGTCAGAAATACAGCAAGGAAATTTGAAATGATCGTAAGTGGCAACTGAGTCCTTCCAATAAGCTGCATTTGTTGCAACAGCAGAAGATCAGATAAACTGTTCTTTTATTGTTATCTACTGCACTGCATGACCCGAATCAAGCTCCTGAAAGAGTACTAAATTGTGTACGTTCTTTGAAGTTACAAGGGTCTGGATCCCTGTAAGGTGGCAAAGCAAGCCAGCATTACTCACTATGAATACACCTTTTTATTCCAATTAGGTCTATTTAGGTAGTGCTAATCTCCAAGTGAGTTGTTTTAATATTCTTGATAACCATATACAATGAACGGAAATTTATTTCAATTACCTGAATCATGAAGAATTAAATCTTATATCATACGTTTTTACTTTTTGAAAAAAAGAAGGCCACAAAAAAAATGGTATTGTATACTGCATATAGCAAAGCAGCAGGTAATCTAAATACCAGCTTATGATTATTTCTGCAGTAGAACTGAAGAATGAAGTACATTACAGAGTGCCTCATTAATGACTTTCACTTAGAATACTACCCATACCTGAAATATATGCTATTTCTAGAAGTTAAATTTTACTTCAATAATTATGTTGTAAATCACTTTCTTGTAGAGCATGAATACTACTCGATTTAATATTTATAATTGTACAATTGCACATGACAACCAGTACTTATAATACTTCCTTAGTAGGCACCCGGGCATTTAAGTGGAAGGCTAGAAAATTACAACTGAAAATTTTAAAGTCTGGTTTACAGATTTATGGTTTTGCAATTCTTCGAACTATGTTTTCCACACTATGCTCTTCCAAGTACATCATGAACTAAAAGTTCTGATCATGTGCCACGCTACTAAAATTTACCCAACTGAAATACCTCCTTATGATTAACCATCAAAAAGTGAGAAATACAATTTTTATTTAATCATGCAGAATTTCATCAAAATTTCTTGGCAACCTGTTTAAGAAATCTAAATGTGTGGAACATTCAAATTACATTAAATGTGACTTTGTTTATTCAATGCAGATTGAAACAGAAGATAGCTGGTTTAACAGATTCTCAGGTTTCAGTTGCGATGCAGTTTACGGTAGCTCACAGGAAATGATAACTGATTGCACAGTAATGGCTCCCATGCTTGATCTAGCTGTTAAATCACAGAACAGGACAGCTCAAATAGTGGCCTACTGATCTTTGTATTGACTGCTGGGCATCTCTTGAAAATAGCTCAGGCATACAAAACATACACTAACTCATGACTACGTCAAACCTGTTAACTAGCAGGGCAGCTAACTGTACATGGAGTCTTTTAATTGTAAAAAAATGAGAAAATGTTAAAACAAAAAATATGCAGAAGGACTACCTCTATCTTCCTGTAAAGCTACCTCCTTTACAGTAATCTGTATTCTTTAAGAGCTGGAGACATTTCATGTTTTTCACCATTGGTAGCTGTGTATACAGCTAGCTTAAAATGGCTTAATTTCCTCAGCTGTGGTAATTAAATACAGGGCCCACAGAAGGGATCTGGCCCAATCATTTCACCTAACTCAAAATTCAGATGCACAAAACTTGTGTTACAGGGGAATGGGGATGACAGGTAAATCTTGGAATATAAAAATGGACAACACATCTTGAAAGCAATAGTTACTGCTAAAGCCATGCCAGGACTTGTACTTTGATTTAGTCTTTATTTTTTTCACTGTCAGTAATTCCCAGTCACAACACAGCTGCAAAAAGGGAGTATGATGTCAGAAGGGGCAAAAGGGGGGCAAAAAGGGTGAAAACGGAAAAGGTAAATGTTTGTTCAAGCCTAGCTAGTTGGTATAATTAACTCATGCCAACTTGTGTAGTGAATGCCACATAAAAGAGTGATTTCACTATCATCCTGTCCAGCTGCCTTTGATGCCTGCCCCCAAATCAGGTTAATTTTGTAGACTAGGTAAAGAGGGGGTGATTGGCACAAACCCAAAAGGAAGTTTAAACTCATAACCCTGGGACCATAGTAATAGTGTTACAGAAATAAAAATGAAACAAACGATTTTCACATGGGGATAAACATGACAGGAAAGCTGGGAGGCTTTTAGATGCTCTTCCTGTGCTCATAATTTAAAACCATTAACAGCCACGTACAAAACAGAATTTTTAAATGATGGAGATTTATGTTCAAATATAACAACATAAATCAACTCTGACAGTCACTCATAAGCAAAGTAAAAATAGTTTGTTTACAAACGGATGACAGAAAAATCCATCAAAAAGCTAAGCGATCATAAACATTATCCTTCTCATCACCTGCATGTGTTGAAACAAATGGCAAAATCTGATAGTGGCCAGAGCACAGAATCAAAGTCAGGACTTGTAGTTCCAGGCTCAGCTCTGCCAGTTATTTTGAGCAAAATAATTTTGGATTCTCAGCTTGTTTTGGCTAGACTGTTTGTGGAAAAGCAATAGGAATACCAACCTTAAGAAGCACACAACTGCTCCTGTGCAATCAAAATCCATGGAATAAAAATTTGGTACAAATATAAGCATTCCATGAAGCTTGCAGTGTCTTTGTTTTCTACCCTGGGAATGCTTAGTCAACCCGTTTGACTAGAATGGAAACTAACCTAATACATCAAAAGGGCCCCAGTGTTTACTGTTGTATTCAAGAATTTGCTTGGGATTTCTCCAATTTAATTAAAAAAGTAGTTCAGGGTTTTTTATTAAATACTACATATATAAAACAAACCTTCACCTATCTTTCCATAGGACAGCTAAACTATACTTATATTTATGCTTTTTCTTCTTGTCCTGATAATTCATTTTTGCCAGACAGAATGAACATAGGACAGTGAACGAATTTCGTACTTATAAGGGAGGATTTAAGGACTGATAGCTTAAAAAAAAAAAAAAAACCTGAAGAAAGCAATAAAAATAGTTCCGAACTGATAAAGTCCTTACTCTAAAGCTGTCTGTATGATAGCTTAAATGAGCACTGAGGTGTAAGTTGTAATAACCAACACAAAATGAATTAAGTTCTGCAAAGGACACCGAGTTCTTTCAATAGACTAATGGCACTTAAAAAATCCAAACACTCTCCTCCCAGATTACATATGAAACAGACATTACCCAAGCAACATAATGAAATACATTCTACAGTTTGTGAAAACACAAGGTAGATTTGGGACTTGCTACGTGTGACTATATGCAACTTCCTGAATTCAGGAATTCTCTCTCCATTATTTCCACCTTGCTGAGTAGCACTGGATAATACCCGCCTAGAACTTTTTCTCCGTTTCCCAACACTGGATACTTCTGATTCTGAAAATAATACTTGCTCAGTAAAAAATGTGCACCAACTGCAAGACTCCCAAACTTACTGTGAGGTGCATGTCCCCAAAGAGCTTCTCTATGACATATTATTTAGACTGCTTGTTTATGGAAAAGAAAAGCATGCTTTGTGCTGATCACTAATCAGTCATTATCCTTTACACCACAAAAGCTTAAAGAAGAAAGTAAGTTTATCTCAGCAAAGATCTTTTCTCACAGGATTTTGGCTGCATGTCTCTTGGCTATGGAAATGAAGGGGCAAACTCAACAGTACTCTATTTTTTTGAGAAATCCAGTTTACTTCAGAAGTAAAAGGGATTTCTGTCTCCAACTTGTATCCTGGGTTATTGGTTTGGATATTTTTGGTGAGATCAGGAAGGAAAAGAGGTGAAAAGGAGGTTGCTGCTGAATGCAAAGAATAGGTTCCTCCTCATCTGCTCAAGGAGTCACTGTGATATGGGTTATCTGCTTGACCTCTGGGAGAAAGCTATTGCAACACCTGTGAAATTACCACCGATCTTCTTTGCATACCGAAGGAGATCACAGCACTTCTGTATTGATTAAGGTTCTCCCTGGAAGTCTGCAAGAGTAAGCTTATAGATCATCCAGGACATAGTGACACTGCTACTTAAAATGGCTACATCCCATCTAGAAGCTGTTTATAGAGACGTTCAGTCAACTACCATCTATTCCATATCATGAACACGTACCACTTGCTGTAGGCAACGCGCTGACCCTCCCCAAGGTGATGGAAACTAAGTTCTGCATATGAACATATTCTATGAGCCAGTCCTGCATTCAGATCTATGTTGTGCCCACACAGATACCTGATAAATTCAAAAAAACTTCAAAGTCCCACAGGATTAACCTACATAGATTGACCTGCAGGAGTGAGGCTTATCTATGTGTTACTTGCAGACAACACTGCATAACAACATCCATATACATCAATATTTATCACAGCACGCACATACTCAAAAAGTGTAAGTGTATATGAATATGTTTTCAAGTCTGACTGAGCCCTACATGGATTACCTACCACTAGTCAAAAAATTCAATTTAATAAATGTTTTTCCCATTTGGTCTAAAATATAAAATTATACCCACATGTGGGGAAAGTTCATAAAAGTATAAAGTAAGAACTATGAAGCTTCCGTTATTTTTCTTTAAATTTTGATTTTTAGTAATTTAGAAAAAAAAGACAAAATACTAAATAAAGCTTCTTCCCCAACTTGAAAAACTCACCAACAAACAAGAAAACAATTTGCCACCTCTCTTACCTTCAGCAAGCCACCAAACAAGATTGGACTCAAGGTTGATTTATATTTTAAAATACTTCAAAGTGTGAGTATCAGAGTGGTTCATTAGACTGTTTATCTACTATTATTTCACCATGAAAAAGAAAAGAAAGGCTAATTCACTTGCAATTCAGCGCTACCAAATCAGACAGGTACACTAAACCAGCAGAGGGCAATAGAATTCCAGAATTTTGCAAAATTGGGATGTAATTCTGGATGGAGCTTTATTTATTGTATACATTTTCTGGCAAAAGTGACTTAAACATCTAACTACTCATGATCTTTAATCCCAGATTCCTGAAGATAGTGTATAATTTACTATACATTACTTAAAGCCATACACAAAATCTCAGATTTCTACGCAGAAGTAACAAGACAGATATATGCTAATATGAAGTTGCACGTAACATTAAATAATGCACAATAACATACTTCGCCTTTCTCCAATGAGATAACAACAAGATTTACAAAGTTCTGTTATGCATGGAATAGACTAAGGAAACCAAAATCATCTAGAACGAAGGATGTTCAGAACCCACAAAAAAGAAAGAGAGAAGACATTTTCATACCAGAACTTCTCAGTTCTAAGAACAAGTTCCAAGAAGTGGATAAGGAATGTGCTGATTTTTTTTCCCCCGTCTATTGTATATTAAAGTATTTTTTTAAAAAGCTAATTTCATTATAGAGATTACCACAACTCTATTGACCAAGGTTTAAATCCATTAGTTAAGTTACAGATTTCACAAATTCTCGGTTGCAGTGTTGAATCCATCTGAAGACTTTCTAAAACTGTGACACAGCTATTTTGAAAATCCTGTAAAATGCCACTGTATTGCTTTGGCATTAGGTGGCTCAGCAGTGAGTGTGCACCTGTGTCACTGCATGGGAACGGTGGTATTGACTCTACCCCCAGCAACAAAGCTGTTAACCAGGTCTACACTCAGAAACAAATAAACTCTGTAAATCTCAAAAGGTTATGTTTTTATTTATACCCAGATAGTGGTTCGTAGAATTATTGATGATCTGATAAGAAACTTAAAGCCCAATTAATACAGCATCTAAGTAATCCCCTAAAGGGTAATAAACTAATTCTTTTAAAGGTCTTTTGTGCCCTCATTTTACTATTTAATTACTTTTCCTTCTCCTATGGCAGCTTTCTCTGTCTTCAGTGGTAGAATTCTCTCTGAAGTTCTCTCAATATACAGCGCTCCCTTATCTGAAGAAACTATTAAAACAATAGTCTTCAAGTTGTCCTCAAGAACGGGATGAGCAAAATAGTCAGAAAGATGCAAGGGTACAATACAGAATATAAATTGCAAATTAATAAAAAAAATGATAACAGTAGTAGATCTCACCTTGGCAATACAAGTTTTCTATACTACATGGTTCAGAAGATGAAAGAAAGGATGGGCAAAACCAGGAAGAGCAATATCATGAAGAATTCTGAAAGTAAGGACAAGAAATCTGAACTTATTGCACTCTGAGATAAGTCATTCAAGAGATTAAACCAAGATCCAGTCTGACCAACAGGCAAAAAAAAGGATTGTGCAGGGGCCGGATACAAGTGTATTACAGAGCAGGATATTGCGAGGAACTCTTCAGCCAAATGATAAGATCCAGATAGGGTATGAGCAGTGCACGAGGAAGAGGAGAACTACAACATCTGACTAGAAAATTCTTACTGGCAGGAGCGTTTTGAACTAACAACACAGAGCTGATGTGGTATTCACAAGTTCAGAAACCCAGTGATGAATCAGAGGAAGTGAAGAAGAGGATCCTAACGAGAATTTTAACTGTAGGAACTATTATGAAGAGTAAAGAAGCAGCAAGTGAATAAAATGCATGGATGTGGATGAAAACAATGATGTTGTCAAACATTTCTGACACACCAATTCTTTGGCAACATCCAGTTTAAAATGTTGATGAGGTATGCAGGATGGCAACATAGAAATTCCCACAAAAGCATGCAATACACACAAATATATCAGCAACTTATCTCCCTTACCATCTGTTAGCATTTGCTCTGTTCTGGAAATATAAAATAATGCTGCATGAATCACAACAGATAATAATGCTCCAATGACACTGAATTCAATAAAATGATTTGTATTTTCATGCAGAAAATTAAGTTCCATTCTACTGGAAGAAGGATGTAGTGATCAGGAGGTGAAGTTGATCTTACAGATATGGAAAGTGCACGGGACTCTTACTTCAGATTTACATTCCTTCACTTTAAGGTCCGAAGCTTTACCAGAAATTTTAATTAAACCACCAGAAATTCTTTCATGGTGAAAATTCTCAATGAAGCTGTATTTCTGTAACACTGTAATCCTTCCTAGAAATAACAACAATGTAAAGAGATGGTCTATAACTAAACTAAAATTGTTACGGTCAAACCAGAGTTCTGTATCATTGCTAGAAAATGACTTCAAGTGGAATCAGGCATAGTTACAAATTATGTAATCCAACGCTTGTGGAAATAGAATGGAAAGGTTTCTGTTTATTCTGGGAGATAGTGGATCAGTTCCTCAGTTACAGAACTAAACATTTACTACAACATTTATCTTTACTTCTTATTTTAACTGGGGGGGCCCGGGGGGTTGTCCTTTTTTTTTTTCCTGACCAAGTACTTCCTCCCACAAACCACTAAGGAAAGGAATTGCAGATTGCAAAGTTCTCTTCAATGTTACTCATGATGTTATCATTCTGGGAAAGCAAGCTTCTTCAACAGAGCAAGTTACTGCAGTAATTCATGTCCAAAATTCCTTGTAAAGACACATGTTAAAAAATCTTCTAGTTAGTCTTTCCCACTGATGTGCTAAACTGTCATATTATACTTTGCTGGTTTATTTCTTCCAGATTTATTTTTTTCACCTAAAAATAGTTTTGGAAGTGAGACATGCTCTACCTGCAAAGACATAAAATCTTTTCTACAGACATGCATTATGTATCCATTCAAAACCAAAGTACGCTAATTAAAATCTTAAGGATCAAAGATGACATTTTGGCATCTGTCTTTGCAAGTGATACTGCAAACCCACTCAATCATTGCTAACAAGAATCTCCAGATTCCTGTTTTAACTTAAAAAGTATGTTTGTTTTTACAAAAATAATTTACTGAACTATAATCTTTATATGAAGGGAACTTTTAATGGATGCAATAAAAACCCTTGACTGGGAGAGTGTTTGGAAATACTGACAGAACTTTGACCCTCACCTTACTATTCTCTTCCATGACCCCACTCATATTCATAAGCACCTGCCAAGTAACCACATCATCCTCTCTCAAAATTCAATAAAATACTGCTTTTATGTTGTGCCTATAAAAGCTTCAGCCATAGTTAACCTACTGGTGGAGAGAATCACCAGCAATAATGATGACTACTACTGCTCCACAGCGTCCTTGCAGTGCCTCAAACTGTCTGGCTTCAACTACTATTACTTATTTCAAATTCATATTGTAAGCTCTTGAGGATAAGGATCTTCATCTTTATGTTCTTTTGTATGAAAGCAAGACCAGCAGTTCTGATCCATAATTAGGGCTCCTGGATTTTCCAGTAATGCAAATAATGCTAATAAACACACTTTACAGTATTGTAAAACACCCTTAATCAATCTTTTGCCTGTCGGCTTGTGCAAAATGCGTAAGATCTTTGAATCAAGAACTATCGAACAAGACGATGTATGGAAATGCAATTTATATATTAAATTAAGATTTAAAAATCTATCTATATTGTAAACATAATGCATGATGTTGTTTTACGTTACACTAGTGTCAGAAGTCTAGGAACTGACCTCAACCTAAAGGATAAACATGTATTTTTTTCCTTACAAAATATGAATCACCTGAAAGGATCAACATCTAACCCTACCCCCGCAAAAGAGGGCTTGTCTATCATGCCCTTTTACGCTTCTTATCAACATTACCATGCACTTTTTCCTAACAAGCCAGACTGATATCTGGAGTTGAAACATTACAATCTCTGCTGATATAAAGAAGCATTAGGGCTCTCATAGTTAAAGAACAGCAAAATCCAACGATGAAAGCTAACATCTGTTCTTTTCATACTTATTACTTCATTTGCAGTACTGCAGAAAAAGCTTTCTTCTCTCCTGTGTGATGTCCTCAAATTCACTGCTGTTTGTTTTAGAATAGTTATGTAAAAAAATAGGAATCGCTTAAATTCTGTCTACATCCATTTTCTTTTGTGGTTCTGCTTCTTCCATAGTAGTCACTATATGATACAGGCATGTTCTTGCTGTTTTTTAAGGAGGCAACTTAATGAATTCCTACATTAAAGGGTTCACCATTCTGAGAATGGATAATAAAATAGCATAATAATGTTATTTAATACAATTTCAGTCACAAAAACATTTCCATAGACTAAGATAGTATCAAAACTGACAGAATAGAGATAGAAGAAGAAAATTAATGGAAGCAGACAAAACTGCTTGCCAAGACAATAAAAGAAGTCTTTCAGGATGCGAGTTTCCTAAATTAAAGCCAGCAATTCAAGAGTGGAGAATGTTAAAGTAGAAGTGATTTCATCCCAAGTACCTCAGAGTAAAACAGAAACATTTAGAAGGAAATACAGTAACTGGATGTAAGAATGAAAATAATTCAGTCTAGAAAGCTAATGCATTACAGAAAGTCTTTCTAGCTTTATAGAAGGTTAACAGCATGTTAACGTTTATAAGAATTACTCGGGCCTATTGCAGTGTGCAGAAATACTCAGGTTAAATGGAAAAAACCCACTAATTTTGCTTTTCAAAATTAATTGTATCATTCAATAACTTTATGCAACTCCCTGGTGTTTACACACATTCTAAAATAAAGACTAACATATATTATTTATCAAGTAACAGAGATAATGTTAGTACCAAATTTTCCACTGTTTTCCACAGTACGGTAGGACCAATATTCCAATTATTCCAGCTGATATTAGATGTAAAATTTGCCTGATAAAGACAAAAAATGGAATCAACTCTTCACCCATCGTCATAGATTTCTACATCAGCCTTTCATTAGGTAGCTTCTCTGTGACTCTGTAGCAGATGCTGTACAACAGAGAGCACGTTTCAAATCATGACGCTTCTGTTACATAATTAACCTTGAAATGGGCCTCTCTTGGAAAAACATTTGATGGTAATAGTTAAAGTCGACAAACTACTCTGGATTTCTCTAGCATTTCCTCTTTAATCTTCAGAGAAAGCCCTTATAACTGGGAATCCCTCCCACACCTAATGGAATCTGGAGTAAAGTGGGCATTTCAAGGACTAAAGGCTTTCTTCCACTGAACATCTCATAACTGTTACTGAAACTTGATAATTCAGTTCAGCTAGGGACGCATACACTCGATTTCATTTTATTATTATGCTAAGCAAAAAAGCATATATATTTCACTGTGGAAAACATTAGAATTATTTATATTGGTGTCTTAACATGGAATACTTCCCGTTTCACGTTTTATCATTAACTTCAATTTTTTTTCTTAAGTCACAATTTTGTACTCATCTTGAAGATTATTAAAAAAACTTAAACAAACTTAAACAAAACCCTTTTCCAATAAATACAGACTAAGATCTTTTTAATCTCAAAAACGCTTCTAGGATAATTCCTAAAATGACTTGAATAAATGTTCTATACTATATGCAGAAGTTTTAAGTAAAATGACTACCAAATTTTCATAATCTTTTAAAAACACTTAATAAAACTGTTCTCCTATTTTATGTAATTCTTCTTCCTTCTCAATAGAGAAAGGTATAGACATACGGAGTACAAATGACAAATGGGCAGATATGCAGACGAACAGTTAAACAATAGCATACCGTAAGGATTTCAGTTAGCCCTAGTCTGTTTCTCTGATGTTTCATTGCAAGTTCTAGAATAAAATTAGCATCAGTATCCAACTGAAATTTTATTCAAAATTTGGTGGCTTACAATCATTAAAATAAAAGAGAAATAAAAATCAATCCTTCCCTCCATCCTTCCCAAGAATTACCTAATTAATCACATAAAAATTATGAAGCAGTCTTCAGTACATCTCACTGCATTGTGCTAAATGACAAATGTCAATTTTAATGGGATCTGTGAGACAGTTTACGGCCTTTGGGATATTTTTGCTGAAACTAGATCAGCAATATGCAAGTGTACATCAGGCCATTACAAACAACAAATGACACAGAAATCTAAATGAAAGACTTGTAATTCTGAAAAATAATACTACTTTGGCTACTGCAATTTAAAGAAATGCTCATCTATAAAATATGGAAGTCCATTCATAATTTCTACACAGAACAAACTTTATTTTCAGAATAGTATATTTTTATTATGCCACTTCCTGTATTCAAACACAGGTGATCAGAACTGTCACTCCTGAATGCCTAATAACAAAAATTTGCAAGTACATTACTATCTACTATGTAATGTGGTAGAATATCCTTAGAAAGGTGTGGGAACACAGATGATTATACAGAGTTTAAGCATAAAATTTTAATTATAAAATTTTGAAAAAGATCCCCTGAGAGTGAGAAAATTGTATAATCTGTGCATTCAGGTTCTGCAACGGTTGAGGGATACAAGAAAGAATGTTTGCTCAGAGTGCCAAACACCACCTTAGCTGAAAAGGGAGGGAAGATGGAGAAGTGGACTCCGATTGTCACTTGGCATGGAATAGCAGTGAGGAAGAGCTTTTGCTCCCCCTGCCTGGTGGCCAGTGGACAGGCTGAAACTGGTGCCTGCCACTGATCATCATCTCCCTGCATACTAAACCTTCAAGAAATGTAGTGTAGTCTACAGGACATCTTGCCACCTTAGCAAAGAGACGTAATTCAAACAGGCTATCCAAATCCTGTGAATTTGACAACACCAATTATATGATCATCAAATTGTCTTCCTAGATGAGTTAATAAAATGAAAATATGATTAAAATACGTCCTTTTCATCTTGCCCTTTCCTCCCACATGTAGAAACAGACCTCTTTTCCCCAGCACCAGGGAATACTACATTTCTATTTTACACACACAAAAAATGACCACATACCACATAAGCATGGGTCATCTGTAGCAAAAACCCATGGAAAAATTCTTTTATCTTCATGCATAAATACATTTTATTTATACTGTTTCAATTTTAAACAAAATTCCAACAGTATTACTAATGGTAAACTAAAACCTTTTCCTAACCCAGAAGCAAAAGATGTGTTTGGGTTTGTGACATTAACAGTACACACCAAAGTCCGCTGTCACTGGTGAGTCACATTTTGCTAACAGCTCATGTCCAATATTTAAAATTTTTAAAAAGCATTGTGACTATTTTTTCTAGAAAAATTCAATTATTTCTCCAGGCCACAAATATGCAACCAGTACTGACTTCCTGTCTATGGATTTAATCCCACCAGCTATGAGTTAGAGTGCGATCAAATCCTGCCTGATCAAGTTTCACAACAGATGACTTACCAGACTTCAGGAGCTGGAATTCTGAAATTTCACCAGACATCCCAGCATGCTGTACACAGGGTGATTGTTTCTTGTTATTTTAATTAGATATATGTAGAAATACCCTGGACTAATCTTTATGCAAGCAAAGACATTAAGACAAGATCCATTAGACCCATTACTGTTTTCCCAAGAATATTTTAAAACGCATCAAGGCTAGAGCATTGACCGTAAGAAGACCATTACAGAATCTTACCACCGTCACCTCTATGAGTATGCTTCTCAAACTACTCAATTTCTTGGTTTCATCTGCAGGATTCACATGAAAATACATCTTTCTAATTAATTATACACCTCAAACACTTGGTGTCTGCACTCTGTGGGGCCATGGACAGTAATGCTATTTAACAACAACAGGTAATTGTTTCATTAGTCCTTTGCTCTGTGTTAGGTAAATAAAGTGAAACTTAACATTTCATATGTACAACAGTCCTTTCACAAAGAAACTGTGATGTTGCCTAACTTCTTTTTATTATTTCATTTGAAGCAACAGGAATTACATTAAACAATAAAATATTGTGACATGAAATCCCATCATAATTTCCCATCAAAATGCTATAGCAAGCATAGATGGTAAAATATAGATTTGACTGATATAACTACAACATTTTTAGATTTACTACAGGCTTTCTTACTGATAAGTCAATTTGGAATACCACTTGCACTGTAATACCAATGCAGATGCAAATGAAAACCTCTGTCACTATTAGATTCACGAGTCCTGTCTATTCCTGGCCACCAAGAAAAGTGTGCAGTTTCAACAAGGCTAGGTGACAGAATATTTAATACCCTGCTGGCATTAGACACGGTAATCTGATAATGGAAACAATAAAAAAAGTACATACTGCAAAGACTACTTCACCATTTTTTGGAAAGCATAAGCACAATCACACTTACAGCAGAGGTATTGGTATTGCACGCTTAAGCAACAGTATTGGAATACTTGTGCTCTGCCTACAGAGAAATGAAATGCAGCTTGAAGTGTGTGCGTGTATGTGTGTGTAAACTACACTGTATATGGTAATTAAATAAAATTGACAAGCAACTCAGCAGAAAAGGCCATGACATAGTTTGACAGTGCAAACATACCAGTTTTCCTGAAGGTATTTTAATAAAAAACAAATAATTCCCCAAATGACCTTAATTTTAGTTTGTACATTCCTCTGGACTTATCAGAGACAGAACTGCAATATGCTGTGTTAAGCAACGAAACTTTAATCATTCTATCAGAGATCACAGTAAAGGGAAACCCAGAGAAAAGAGAACTTACAAACTGATAATACATAAGAAAGCAGGAAGTTCAAAGGAGAAAAGTAAAGCAGCAGGATTTGATGTTATTTCTCCCCAAATCGGGGGAAGAGGAACATTAGTTTAGTGTAACTCTAGAGCAGGAATCCTTCCAAACGGTTATAGAGATGTTAATGGGGTGGGAAAATGACATACGTTTTTCTTAATTTAAAAATACTGATAGATAACATTGTTCCTACATGGGTTCATGCCAGGTAGAACATACTCACTATAGTCTAGGACATAGTTTTGAAAACCTCTAGAGAAGCTGAAAAATGCTCCAAAAAGTTTAATTATTACTCAAATTCCAAACAGAACCTTGAAGTGTTAATCTTAATTTTAACTAATCATGGCAAAGTTTGTCTACTGATCTTATGTTCTGCACAACACATCAGTTTGCGTTTTGTATGAATAGTTTTATATCAAAATAAGTACTTTTGCCAAAGAATTGTATCTAATGGGACATACCAAAGGGGGCCATCACTGAACCTGAGGATTAGATCTGGGAAAAACAAAATTCTTTTTCTATTATGCATTAACAGCTGGTTTTTGCAAGTTAACAGTCAGGTTACTTTAATTTTTAATTCAGGTCCGGAACATTAAGAAAATCCTCACGCTGCTTAGATCCAGGGACTCTCAGTTTCCTGAGTGTATAGCTTTAAATAGTAAGTATGGGACCAGGTTATTACAGAAAAGATTTCAGAAAAAAATTTGTGAGAGAAATGGTGTGAGATCTCAGTTTCTTCTATACAATTCTATGGAAGAAATTATTTAAAGATATTGTATATTCACTACAGCTTTTTGCTCTTCTTCACTGTGAAATAAAACTTCTTTAAGGTTATTTCAACACTCATGATACTCCATGCAAAAAAAAGTATTTTTTGACTGCCTTTTTTTTTTTTCCCCTCCTCCTACTTGATCAAACTTTACCAAATGAGGAATCTAACCAAACTGCCATAAATCCCCCAAATACTCTCTGTACCTCTGAAGGTAAAGAGCTATGTGGACTATCTTGGCCATTTTTATTAGAGGAAATAAAAACCAGATAATAAAACAAAACTAAAGTCAATCTTTCTTTGTAATATAGGATTAATGGAAAATCTCTCTAACTCATTAGCTCTTTCTCCAAATTAAGTATTAGTGGCAGCAGCAAACAGCTCATGATTTTCAAGAAACTTCCTATGCGTATGACTTTGTCAAAACTGCTCTCATCTTCAGATGACGATTCTACGTTCTATGACTGGTAAAGTTCCACATTTTTCATTCTAAAAACTACATTACAATTAGAATGTATAGTTTAAATTAAAAAACACTGACTGATTTCTCAGCTTATTATTGCGGAAACCTTAAGTCTCTACTTGGCTAAAATAGGAATATCTTTGTATTTTATTTATGGCAACTCATAAATGCCTCATACACCATTTGAAGGATGGAAGATTCTATTTTCCTTCATTTCTATCACATATTATTAATTTCTAGATAGACCACTACAGTACTACTATTATGCAGTATCATGACGTACAAATTATCAATGACTAAACACTTATTTCCCAAACTGGTTTGTATAACAATATTCACATTAAACAAAGAGTATTTATATTGTAAGCAAGTCCATGCTCTGAACTTCTCATCTCCTCAGATACGTATGTACATTCTAAAAAGTGGCACTTGAGCTAATGAGAACTGGGGAAAACGCCACTGTATTGGGATACTGAAATAACTAAAGTCATACTACAGAAGTTCTACTTTTGAAATAATTGTTTGCAGAATTTGCATTATTTCCATTTTCATATTTACTATCGTATTATATTTTATCACTATCAAACACTATGCAAAAATAGAAGAGGAAAAAAACAACAACACAAGAAATTGAAAACAAATATATAGTTAAAACAAGCCATTCATAATATTCTGCAAAGTAAACAATTACACAGACTACAAACTTAACATGTACTTTTTGGCCAATGCTTAACATGCCAAATTAAACAAAAAAGATTTCCAATAAGCAGTTTCTACATGATAACATCAGAAATTATTCTTTTCAATTATTTTAGTGACTAGTTATAATTCAATTATAGTTCTTCAACCCATCATATAAGCCTACATTTAGTTCTGGGTAAATTTATCATAATCATCATCACCCAGCGTCAATAAGTGTAATTCTGGAACAATGTCCATAATAGCCTACTAAAAGACTTCCACTGACATCAATCAATTTTAGAATGAACCTTCCTACCCATCATGTATCTGCTGTCATCACTTTCTTAATTTTTACCATGTATATAATGTAAAAAAAAAAAAATACAAAATAGGAGTGGGTTTCAATAAAAACTTACCCTATAAAAAGCAGTCGTCAGGGGCAGCAACGCTGCAGCAATGCTATATTCTTCCGAAGAGGAACAATCCTTCAAGAAAAACATACAAAGAAAATAAGCGAAACCATTTTCATTTCTGCCGTGTGGAGTCCCTCTGATATCCTTCCTATACACAATGTAACTTTTAATCACCTGATATCATGTAAGAATAACATACATTTACGTGTGTGCAAGTGTGCGTGTATATACATATATTCCCTCAATTTCTGCTAGATAGGTATTGTTATGATTCTTCCCATTTAAGGAATTTATTAGCAGCTTTCTCACTCCAATGTCCAAAATGCAATTTCACCAACTTATTTTACATACAAAAAGGAAAGTACTCATTGTTTAGGAAACAATAAAAAGGTAGTTTGCTTCCATTTGGGTTGACAGCAAATCTGACTAAAATGGAAGTGATGTGATGACCAAAGAATGTACTTTCAAAAAGTTTACACAACGAATTGGACATTTATTTAATATGAAATAATCACCTCTACAGCCTCTACAAAAGTTTGGCTCAAGGTTAACTTTAAAAGAAGATGAAAACCCATTTTCTTCACAGTCTCAGAATGCCTCATTCAACAGTCAAGTGTGTCATTCGTGTCTCTCCATGCTGAAAAGGGTATGCCAAAGTAAATCAACTAGTAATTGCACTGATGAAAATAGTGACTTTATTACGGAAGTCTTTTAAAAGAAACCAGAATTGGAATGTAACTTAATATTTAAAAAATAAACTACTTGAATTTTTAAGACTTTTTTTTAAAAACACAGAACAAAAAAATACTCAACAAGAGTTAAAAAAGATACTTTATTTTTAAAGTGACCAGGTTTTTTTTCAGTAGCTCTTTTTGCCAACACTGAAGAAAACAATAACGCACGCAGTTCTACTAGACAAACGTATCACCATTGTGCCCCTGGATGATGAATGGCAAAACATTTCCCTTTCAGCAATTCATTTCAATATTTTTAACATTCATTCTTACAACAGACACCCTCCAACTCAAACCACACTCCTATTAACGATCTATAACATCTGACCAAATTCCAAAATTGAAATCTTTTGAATGTTCCTCTGCCAGACTTTTCATTTATGCCTTCATCTCGTATCAGAGTTCTTGAAAATACAGCAACTGGCAAACACTTGGCACCAGCCAACTGTGATAGTGGAAATATAAAATCTGCATTACAGGAACAATCATGTTAAGGATCATTAGGATGTTATTTTTATTCATCTCACTCTTCTTTCTTAAATGGCTGCTGCGTGATTACGGACTGCAAGTTTAGAACAATAAACCAAAAAACTCATCACAAACCTATTTTGCTTCTCATTACTTTTAAAGTCCATTTCATCCTTTGTGATTTTCCAGCAACAAATACTTCATCTTCTATTACTTTAATCAAGCTCACCTAAAGAGAATACCAATGTCCATACACAGCTAAATATAGCGGCATTTAGAAAACTACCTGCATGAGTATTCTGAAAAGGTGTACAACAAGTTCAGAGATGTGAAGCTTTTTTTCTGCACAGAGTTACTGAAGGTCTTAACACGTCTAACTCTGCATGAATGCATGCATGTACGCTAACTGCGCGTGGAAAACAAAAGGTGTGCAAGTGCTCACACCTCATAACACTTTCCACTCTGGTAGAGGAAAACAGTAAGAAAAGTGGACACTCGATATATGTTTTAATGATGCCTTTCAGTATTGTGACATGTATATAAAAAACGCAAAGAAGTTTGTAAGATGTCAGAACAGTAATACTAAAGGACATAGCCTCAGCTGCTTTTCATTTTCATTTTCTGCCTTATTTCCTATTGTTATCCATATCCTTAACCCCCATTTGGAATTTAGCACATGCATTTGCAGTTTAATATAAAGATATGATAAATATTTTTTCACTTAATCAGAAAACTTCCCATTTAAAATGAGACTTTACAACCCTTAGGAATGTTCAACAGTTTTCAAAGAAATACATATCTTATTTCTGCACGTGCTTATTTATAACCAGGTACAAAATGATCCATCCTCATTGTTTCAAGTTATCTACTTAATCCCTTAGCTCAAGTTATTTGTAAGAGTTTGGGCTTTTACCCAAAATATACATAAAAATATCTTTATAAAAACTGAGCAATGCATCTTCACCTAGAGAGCATTCAATATTCCAAGAGCTAACATATGTCTCAAAGATATATATCATCACCACATAAACAACACAGTAGATTATTTTTCCACTCCTTCTTGCAAGTATGAAATTCTCCACATATTCTATGTCAGCAGTACCCCCTGGACTTGTAGTATGGAAGTATTATCTCTCTATATTTTTTCTTCTCCAGCATATGACAAGAAATGTAAAATTATCTCAGTTAGGAATAAAGTATAATAATATAATACTGCTGTTTTAAGAATAGTGAAATTAATTAACTGCTTATCTGTTTTGTAGCTGCAAGACAGAATGACATAGTTAACAGAGATACTGCACTGAAATCTTAGCTTCTCAATTTTACAGGCAAACCACAGTCCTGAAGTGTCATGTATCTATTGTATGCAATTTAAACTCCTGTAACAAAGCAATCCAGCTGTCTCATATATATAATAATATCTTTATCAATTGTGAAAAATATCTCTTACTAGTGCTACAGAAGTAGACAAATCAAATACCATAAAATAATTAAAGCTGTTCCCCCTAATTTGCACAAAAGGAAGCTGAAACAAATCTGGGGAACAAAAGTTATTCTCAGCACATTAATTTCCTAAAAACAATGTCTTAGGACAGTGAAATATGGACTTCCACCATGCCATGTGCAGAGTACTGCTTTGAATCCACGCCTGAGTGAAGACCTGGCACATTATTCTGGACATACCGATCATATATTCAGAGAGTTTGCTGAACTCTGCAGCAGACTGGAAGTGTTACAGGAATTCATGTATTTTTAAAGTAGTTTTGCTATACTGAATTGACAAGTGAATAATAAAATGAGAACGTTTTTCCTTACATTACTTACTTTGATAATACATGCGATTTACTTTTATGTCCTGCTCAGTTTAAATATCCAGCAAAACTGGTGGTTAGATATTGTCATTACATTGCAGAACTGACAGCTAGGAAGTTACAGATTTAACTGCCTGTATAGACGCATGGGGCTGCTAACATCTGGTGAGGCATCGATGGCTTTTGGAATCTGGTAGGTGGCTTAGGCTTCTGGCACTGTAGTAAGAGAATTCAGCAGTCCAGTTTAGAAAAAATGCTTGGTTTGTTAAAAGGACTAAGGATTCACCATGTAGAACTGCAATGAAATTCAAAACTAGAACTGAATATTAATGAGCTGATTTGAGAAAAATCATTCATTTTCATTAGATAAGCTGAATAAAGTTTATGCATCCATATATAAATAAAATACTAATGCAACTGAACTATTAAAAATGTCAGTTTTTATCAAAGAAAACCTATTCCATGTTAATTGATGTTACAACCAATGTCCTTTATATTTAATCTCAGCAGCTAAAAATCCAAGTAAACAAACTGACAATTTCACAATGTAATATAATCATATGCTGCCTTGAAGAAAGGTGAAAAAAACATAGTTCCTATCTGAAATTTCCATGTAAGTTTTAAAAATATTTAAACGACAAGTTTTAACTCCACAGTTAATGCCATCATCTGCAGCAACAGTCAAAATGACATATTTTGTTGGAATAAATGAACTACGACACTAATTACTTACATTACTTATTATTAACAGCATATAATTAACTTCAAAGGAAAGTCTGGATTCCTCTTATTGAAATTATAAACAAAATTGTTTTGTTTTTTTTTTTTTAGTGAAAATTAACTTTCTAATATTCATATACAGTTTTGCCTCGCAAAGTTAACGTCACTGATAGCTGCTGCTCTGCTTTATAATGGGATCAAAGTTTTCTTTCTTCCTTGTAACCAAAGGTGAAATCAAACCTTATTGAGGCAGCTACAATTTTGTTAAATGCAACTCTTCTGGGACTTGAGAAACAGGATGGAAGAAACGCATACCTAGGAGGCCCATATAGCTGTGTACCTGTGGACTTAGCTATCAACAGAACTACAAGAACACACTCAAAACTTGGAAGATACTGCCTTAGGTAACTCTCATTACTTTTGAAACTTCTCATTTTGATAAGGATATATACAGTCTTTCAAAATTATTAACTCACAAGTCCCTTCTTAAATGACCTTAGCACATTTTATGTGTTACTCATTAATACAAACTTTTAATTTAACTTTTGTTCTACTTAAAACTGTTGCAGCGATTCTCAGGAAATAAAACCAAAAATGTATACTCTTATTTTCTGTGGTCTCTAGGTTTAACATTGACCAGAATCACACTTTGTGCTTTTGAGGAGCAACTTCTGAGATTGCTATCTGGTTACTATCTGACAGCATTAATTCAACACAAAGTCCGTATTAAACAGACTTCACCTGTGCTCTGCATGATGCCAGATATAATACTTTCTTCCTCTATGGCCATTACATTCACACGAGTACAAATGCAGAAGACGAATGAACCGCACCCAACCCAGAAGAATCCTCACCTATTTGTTTTGACTTTGTGGTCTTTCTGCGTGACTAGAAGCCTTCATAATGACCATTTCATTAAGGAACCTATCATGTCAGCTATAGGATGCAAGATGCTGTAGGTCTGCCATTCCAGGTAGCAGGAGATCCAATTCCGTTTTAGAAGATTTTACTTCCTGAAGAGCTTCAGATTTGTCTTTACCTGGCCCTGAATTATCATAAACTTGTCTGTCCTTGAAACATAGTGGTATAGGGGACAGAATTGATGCAATTTAGATGGGATTACACAAGCACATAACGTTCATTGATTTTTAAGTTTCATTTTGCTTTACTCCGCATGTTCACAAGTTAAAAAACACAGTACACTTTCTCTACGCAGCTCCATTGTAGTTCTGCTCTCACAGCAAGCCAAAGTAAGAAACAACATTTTACTCAAAGAAGAGCTGTTGAGCCCCTCCCCTCCCTTCTTTCTCAATAAATACATTTCCGTCTAGGGTTGAGATCAGTCATTTCCTTCTTCTCATAACGAATTATGTTTAGGAAATCATGAACCTCAATTTTTATGTGCATAAATTACACATTCTTCACTGAATTTTTACTGTACCCCAAAAGTGTAAAAACATCTAACTTTTTTTTGCAGGATACTGATAAACACAAGAATGCCATCCCTTGTGTCTAAGCACATCTGAGTTTCTTTAACAGAAATGCCATGCATGTTTCTGAATACTGTCATGAGGCCCATGGCAATAAAGTTCAACATACTCAGGCTGTAATCTTCTCCCAAGGAAATGGTTGGGATGCCAAGATGCCTTTTGACTTTTATTTCACAGCAGGGCTTCATTCACAGTGACTCTGTCCAAACCTTAAACTACACCAGCTGTGATACAAGGTCCTGCGCAGTAATTTGTAAAAAGTTTTTGACAACATTCAAATGATAGAATACATTGCAATTCATGACAAAACAGTGATCAATATCCATTAACTACTCAGTTGGAAAGGGGTGATTAATTCATATATCACATATCAATATATCTGCAGACTACAGTGTACTCCTAAAGCCTGGGTAGACCAAAGCACTTATGCAGTGCTTGCAAAACATAAACACAGGATACTTTGTAAACCACTTTACTGACGGCCTGCTTAATTGAGTTAAGGAATGGAAAAATGCTTAAAATACTAGAAGAACTATTAAAATAGATGAAATATTCTAGTATAGTCCGGTTATCTATTAGTGAATCAGCTCCAAAGTACACAGAAGTCTTAGGCATTCTAGCACTCATGTGGTGCACAGCAGCACCTCTTCTCCTAAATAAGCAGTCACAAACTTTCAAACATGTAAGAATACATTCATCTTGCTTAATTTAATTTTACCATTCTTCTCTAAGTTTAACGTGATTTTCTAATTTCACATAGTTCTAATAAAAATGCATCACATCATCAGAGCATGTTCTACACAATTTTTACAACTTAACAGGAATTAACACCTTTTTTAAAAAATATAAAATTTCTACAGGTGGGTAAAGTGGTTCACTGAAAAATCAGTTTTTCACTTTAGAAAAATATTGTTTGGATAGAAGTGGAATTTTACATCTATTTTCTGAAATGCAAAGAGTCAACACTCAGCTCAAATCAATTACCAAAAGATTCTGGGTCTACTTGACTATGGAGAAATTGAACAAACAATGGCTGATGAAATGAACTTGGAAGTAGGGCTCACTGAAAATTTTCCATGGAAAACTGCCATGTGATGGCAAAATATTTTTTTTATTTATGCTAAAAACCCTCATTGACATCATCTTAGACAAGAGCACTTCCAACCCCCAAAGCTTTTCCCTTGGGAGACTTACAGGTACCTTGTCAATTATAACTGATTTTCTGGGGAAACAGAAATAAAACCTTGGGCAACACCTCAAAGGCGTCAAGGAACAGGTACAGGGGATCTACAGGCTGGACTGCAGGGAGCAAGTCCTCACACAAGGCATTTCCAGAAACAGGAAGAACAAGGCAGTGACTGAAAACAGAAAGTACAGGTTGACCAAAGGCAAATGGATCAACCTCTACGATGAAATAACAAGCTCTGTAGCTGAGGAAAGCGCAGCACGTCTTATTTACATTGGCTTTAGCAGGGCTTTTGACACAGGCTCCTTTGGTATCCTTGTAGGTAAGCTGAGGAGACACGGTCTAGATGAAAGAGTGGAAAACTCAAAAGACAGTGGTCAACGGTTCCAAGTGCAACAGGCAGGGGGTTACGAGTCACTTGTCAGGCGTTGATACTGTGGCAAATGCCACCTAATGTTTTCATTAACAACCTGTAAAGTAGCATGAAATGCATCTTCATCATATTTCTGGATGACACCAAATTTGGGGGAATGGTAAATACGCTGGAGGGCAGGACTGCTACTGACTGGCATTACAGCCTGTCAGAAACAGACTGACAAGAACCTCAACAAAGACAAATGCAAAGTTCTGCACAAAGGACAGGGTAACTCCATGCAAAACATAAGCTGCATATGAAGAGCACCTGGAACCGCGTGCTGTGCTATACATGTCAAAAAAAGACCATGCCCTAAAATTCAGAAAAAGGTGCAAAATGAATTATCTTGTTTTGTTGCTGTTTGCAGACAGCAAACTCTGTACAGTACAGACACCTCCAAGGAATCGGTAAAATAAATAATATTGCAGTTGAGTTGACCAGGCACTCAACATGAGTGGAAATGGAAATATTATGAAGTACCCTGATGTCAGAAAAAAAGCATCAAGAATAGCAATAGGCAGAACTAGTGAACAGATTTACAGTAGTGATATTAAGTTTCTCAAAGAAATACGTGAGGTAAAGGGTAAATAATCGGAAACAATGTGCAAGATGGGACATAGAAGGGGAAAGAATATCTTGTACCAAGTCAAAAATGTTAAAAACATTAGTCTCACCAAAAGGTATACTCATAGCAGGGGCAAAAGAACAAAACAATTAGAGAACTTAAGGATCTCATCCAAGAGTTGGAAACTGTCAGTGGAGTGCAAAATGAAAGGAGCCCAGGAGAACTAAATAAGCATACAGAAGGGAAAACACTCTGCTCAACCAGCACAGACAAAAATTATTGGAGAGAAAGCTAATGCCAATTTTTCATTATTATTTTTTAAAATACACATATATATACCAAATGCATCTGCAGGGTTCTGGCAGGTGCCGTTGGGAACTGAAATACATGTTTGTGTGGATGTAACACTGCCTCTGCGAGACACATTTTTCACAAACTGCCAAAAGTGCAGTCTCTTCTCAATACATATTTGACAACTTGTTGCCGGAAAGCTTCAGTTTTTCCTACGCCAACCTTGATAGTACTGAGCAGCTTTGCTACAGTTTTGGCAGAGGCACCAGTGCACTGTGTACAGCTGCACCAAAGGACAACAAGAACGACAATGACCAGCTGCTTCTGGAAGAGGTTTTCTTGGATCAGCTTTGTCGGTGCAGCTCCATTTCTGGATTCATGAAACAAGTGTCAGCTGCTGGAAGAGGATATTTCTGGGATGACCTGCAATGGCTGCAGAATTTCAACGATGACAAAAGGGGGTTTTGTGGTTTCTTTGAGGTAATTCTGCTTATTATAAGGTTGTGAATCTTGAATGCAGCCAGCATGGGCTTTTCCATGCTTAGGCAACAAATGACGCATTGTATTAGTTGTGCTGGTGAATTTGATGGAACCTAAAATCTCTTGTTGCCAACCCTGCTGCCAGACCTCTCAGTTCCCTTAATAAACTGGAATGTAAATTTTCTGTTATGTTTCAAAGAGTAGCTGCAGTTTCAGCAACTTTTAATACAACTTGCTGCTTAATCCAAAAATCAACCTTGTAAGAACATGAGAATAGGCCCATTCCACATCATGAAAAAATGATGCTACTAAAGCCATTATAAATATCCCACTTTTCTGGAGAAAAAAACTCGCAGCAAATTTAAGGCATCATAACCCTGGCTGATAAAGTCTTTTAAAGGATAAATGGTTCATAGAAAATAATACCTAAAGAAAATTCAGGAAACTGAAGGACGTAGGTGGTGCATGATTAGGCAGCATGTTGGAGAGCAGTGTCCATCTTGATTAACACATCAAATCTGTGTGATCAAGGAAGAATGTTGTTGCAAAGCCTGGAAAGCCCAAGAGATTCAGAGTTTTCAAGAGCTGCCTGATTTAGTGAAGTGCTCCCTCCAAGGTAACATTCATCAATGGAATATATACATTCTAATACAAATATTTAAACTATGGAAAAGAAAACTTAGAAAAATATAGTATTTTTATTTAACATAATGTGAAGTATTTTAAGTGTTCAGATTATACTTTCCAGTGCACAGACAGAAGCTTCTTCAATATGGATACAGATTTTATATGAAATTTTGCACATTTTGTGGTTCAGTAAGACAAGTGTGATAAGTGCATGTGAGATTGCACTGGCAATTTTAAAACTATCCCCTGAATCTTTCAGTCTTAGAATTGAAATCAACACAACGTGTGTTGATACTTTCCTCTGGGATTTTCAAATGGCTCCAGGAAATGCGAAGGTTAGAATTCCATGAAGTAACTCCTCCGACTTTGGGCAGGGCAAACACTACTAGAGGAAAGAAGAAATACTTGAGCTTGCTGTGTGGACCAAAGAAGCAGTCTTCCAGCAAAACTGTTTCTTTGATACAAATTGTAAGAAATCTTGGTATGATCCTTTTCTGTTCCACAGCCTTCTAAATCATTACTAGTAGCAACATCCAGCTACCTAACCACAGAGAAAGCCTTTACCAGGTTTTGGGTTGCCAGTAACTCCATTTACAGCCCTGATCTTCTCCTAGGCTATCTCATGTTCCTTCCTGAGGGTTCCTGCTAATATTGTATTTTTATAACAATAAAGGAAAATTACGTATTTGTCACTTACAATAGCTGATTCTAAACATTTATGTTTATTTTTGAAATAAGCAAAAAGTTGACTGATAACTACCAGAATTTTATATTATAAGGTAAAATATCTTCTAAGATTTACTGTATTAAACAAAGGTATATATCCAACACTTAGATACAGTTGCTTTCTCAAGAAATAGGTTAAACTTCATAAATTTTTTAAAATTAGAAGAATGCAAAGATAAAAAGGTCTTACTTTTTTGTGATAATTTAACAAGTACCTGGTATGCAACTACAAAAATATTCCCCAAGTTTTCGAAAGAATTCACCGTTGCCTTCAAAGTACATTATTTTTTTCTGACCTTAAATATGACAGCTAAGTGTCAGCCAAAAATCACCATTGCTGTAACAATAACATGGAGGTGCTGCACATCTGATTTTGATGAAAATCTCTAGAAAATAACTTGTCATTAAATGTTGGACCCAAATCCTTTATCTTCATCCTGAATGAGTTAAGTGCAGAGATATACTATGTGCTGCATTTTTATTTTGTTAGTTTTTAACAATGGCATTACTACAGCCAGTACACAACAAAATAAGGATTATCCTATCTTATTTTGCAACAGTAATGAACTTAGCAAGATCAAGACATGAATGGAAGCTTTTGTATACCTGAAATAATATGATTACTTCATCTGGGCGCGCACAGAGTTACCAATAAATACATAAAAATTAAAGATACAGTATTCTGAAAAGCATGTTACCTGCCAACTCTTACTAGCATACCAGAAATCACTGAAGTGAGATAAAGGAAATCTATGTGGTAATACTGGTAATCATTAGATGATCATAGCAGTGTCTACAATACTGCAACAATTTCTGGAATATGTAAAAGTCCCAAAGCCCAATAGCGTCTCAAATCAAGACATGAAATCTTAAATTGAGGAAACACCGCTCAGTTGAATTGCAGAATGTTTCAAAACATCAGGTTTCCCGATATGTCTTTTACTGACATACGATTTCCTCAACATAGTCAACAAATTCAACTCTTTTGTAATAATGATTAGTAAAGTTGGTTGTTTGTCATGAGGAAAAAAAAAAAAAGTTGGAGAAATCACTATGGAGTGATGATAAAAATGCAAGAGATTTAATATTAGCTAAAACATTACTGACAAAGGATGACTACCAAACCAGTGAAAAGAATACAGAAAAGAATAAAAAGGAGACCAAGAAAGCACAGAGAACATTGTTTTAGCTGCTTCCAGGGGCACCTGTTCTGAACTGAAAGCTCCATGCTGACTAAGAAAAGAAATACATCAACATTTTTTTTGTTAATAACATGGATTTTAAATGCCGCTCTCCACTATAGTTCTTGTTTACATTGCCAACCAAAATTCATTTTTAAATAAGTACTTCAGCTTTTATTTCTACAACAGTTACATATTCATACAAAACTGTGATAGAACCAAGCTGTATGGTACAAGCTAAAGGTTTCTGTACTAGATATTGAAGTTCATGATCAAATGTTGTATTTAATGTTTTCAGTAAGTTTTTGGAAGTCTTTCTCCAGGAAAACTTTTATTGGAGAATTTTGAAAGTATTTAGGTTATGACTTAAAATGACTTCACTGAAAATGAATTTGCTCATTATTTCTTTCTTATTAGACTGTTGCCTGAGTAGCCAAAGATGTTTCATCACTAACATGGAGATTACAAGCTCCATCAGAATTTCAACTACCCCCAAGGACCTCTAAGGTCAGCTTCTTTTCACTGACCAGAAAACTGAGTTACACACTTGTTCATTTTAATTGTTTAAGTAAATAATTATGTTTCAAATTTTGAAAATTAACAGGAATAGATATAGGAGATTTTAATTTTTAATTTGAAACATGGTCCCTTTACTAAGAGGTAACAGGGAACATATGTCATTCCCTGTAATATTCCCTCTCTCTCAGCAAGCATCTTTGTTTCTCTTTGCGTTCCCAAGAGCACTTATTATCATCAACTAAAACAAAAAAAGTTCAAACTGTCATGGAAATAACGCGCACCAAGACAATATGTAGACCCAAGTAAATTTGTAAACATTATTTGGTTCAAGCTGACTTGGAATAAAAAGTCATCCCCCCTCAAAAAAAAAAAAAAAAAAAAAAAAGCCTAATCCCCTTCTCCAAGAGATCAATAAAACCTGAATGGACAACATGTAACTTCAAAAACGTTTGTGGAGTATTCAGAAAAAGATTGTTTCTGCAGCCAGAAATTAACATGCTCTTGTGTAAGAACATATCCAAAAATCACCAGTTGTCCCCACAGTTTTGATTACTCCTAGGTGATCTCAGATGAGATGAATTTCAAGTAGGCTACCGAAGAAAGTGAATGTTTTTATAAAAGAGATAATCGGAACGCTCACGTATTTTAGTATACATGTTCTTACTTTTAAGCACAGAGTGCCCCCAGATTTGAGGCCAGGAATGAACACCACCAATGGCACTCTCAGGAGACTTCAGGTAGGATCTTTCACTTTTCCATAAGTTGATTTTTCATGAATAGATAATTATGGTTTGCTAGATTGCTTTTAAGTTAATCAGTGCTGATGCCTCCTGTTTTCATATGCATGTTGTATTTTCAATTCGAAATTAGATAAGACTGATGGAATCCAAATCTTTGTTATATGTTACTTTTATACCAAATTATCCTGAAGCAGTTCTTTGCAATGAGCATGTGCAAAATGCATGTGGCAGTCTGAGACTCTTTGTTAAAGTTTAGCTGAAATACGGATAATCAAAGAAGTGATTCTTGTCATACCTCTCAGCATCCTGGTTTGGATTTTCTCTGTACTTATGGTTTTCATATTTTGATCCATGCAACACTGCTGGTCTACTGACTGTGCCTGAGATGTTGTGAAAACTAACTGAAATCCCCCAAGCCTACCATCACTTAAGTTTTCTTCCCAGAAAATTTTTTACACGCTAACTAGCTCTGTAGGGGTGAAGGCTAAATGGACAGGGGATTGGGAAGATAACAGCCATCTATCATAATCAAGTTAGGATCAAAGTCTATGACTTTCTTACACATGCGATTCAGAGGCTGAGTAACAAATTGTGTTAATGTAACTGTAGTTGTGGCCTGTGGCTTTTAAACAGAACCACATATGGTTAGTATTTCAGCTATTCCCAGATGACAAAGGCAAGGCTCCAAAATAGTCCATTAAAATAAATATTTTCCTTTAAATTGTTTTTCACAAAAGCAATTATACCTTTTAACTTCATAAATATAACAGGCTAAATTCCAATGAAATCAATAGTCTCGAATCTTGAATTTGGCCTGAAAACAATAAATTAAAGGCCGTTTTAGTCCACTGGCTTTGCTTGCATTAACATTTTTTTCTCTTCTTAGGAAGAAAAAATGTCCAAAACTACAACCTGTTTTGCCTCTGTTCTAATAAAAAAAAAAAAATCAGCAAAGACTTCACTCGGTTTAAGGGTGTATATCCCAGCTCCTAATGGCACGTAGGTAAGACGCTGATCAAGAAACATATTGTGGGTAGCATCTTATTTTGTGCCATCTGTGAATCTAGATTGTACTAATCCTAATGTTCTTGTGCAAGTGGAAAGTATCAGAGCATGCATGATATTTACAGAAGCAAATATTCCAAGTATGGGAAAATATATAAAATGTTAGCAATTACATTAAGGTATTAAAAGTGAAGAAAAATGAAAGCTTGTTGAGAATTAAAATCAGGAGTACTGTTGAAGGTATGTACAATACATGAAACTCAGATGCCTATGGTTCAGAGGTAGACAGGATAACGTAACGCAGATAAGGAAAAAGATGATGCTTCTGAAGAAGTGCTGAAAATCATGGCATCCTCGTAATCTAGGTTAATTTTAAGTGTATTATTATTACTACAGTTAAAGTATGAGATGACCTAGTAAGATATTTCATTCCATACACTTGGAAGGGATAGAGAATATTATATGCCAATTGTATGCAACTTATTTAGGATATAACAAAGGATATGCAAAGTTTAATCAATGAACATTGAAAGCAAAGGTTTTACAAGGTGTTCCTAATAACCAGAGGAATGAATTTCATCAAAACAAGTTGCGTTTGTCCTCAAAAGTCAAATAATCTAGATAGAAAATTAATTGTACTTGTACACTCACAAATATCATGAGATTTTAGACTGTTAAACATGCAATTCAAATTTTAATTCCTAGCTCCCAACTGGAGTTCTGGAGTTTAGAATTGAAGCACTGGGGAGAGGCAGGGAAGGGGGCTGGTGGGGTGATTTGTTTGGGGTTTTTTTTCTATAGACATTAGGTGAAGTTATTTTTAAATACTTTGTTGGATCACTAGAAACCAATGCCTGCCCCCTAACTGTGTACAGGGAGGGGGGAATTACTAAAAGTAATGTTCACCATAGCATGCTTACAATGGCATTTTCCCATGCATTCTAAAAGACAATTCATGTAAGTCACAAATCTGGGCTATAATATTGAAAATGAATGTCAACAGCTACAAGTATTATTTACAACATATCTAGATCGTCAAACATTCTTTTATTTACCCGTTTATTTTCTGTTTCTGTTCTATAACTTCACACGCTTTTTATTTATGTAACACTATAGGTAGGTCTATTACTGTAAAGAAATTGATTCTTATGCTTTTTTTCCTTAAAAATCATTCTAAAATGCCATATAGGTTTACTATTTTATGTTTGTCGTATTAATGCATTTGTAAAAGTTTACACAAAATATTGACAAAACCCAGAACCGGCTGCGTTTTATGGTATTTATCTCAATATCACACTTCAATTTTTGAATACAAGCTGCCAAGATTTCAATTGTTTAAACCAAAGGTTATACAAACATCATAGCAACAAATGATTAGAAGACTGAATATATTTCGATGTTTTTTCTGTTTTAGAAATTACTGTATCTGAAAAAATCAATAAAAGATGATGATCCTACATTGGCACCTTTTATGCAAATTCCAGCAAAATAAAACATCTAAAAACAGACAACTTCATAAAATTCCTTATAGAAACAATAAAGGAGTTTTCTATATGGCAGTAAGTCAAGTACCATCAATGATCAAGGGAGCACACACACCTTGCTCGAAGTGGAATGCTAGAGCAAGGTTCCACTTCAGCTCCTCTACTACACCTCGGTTTAACAGGGACTTGGAGGGTGAAGCGCAGTGGGGCAAGACCAGAGTGAGATTACATTAGACAGGCAAACTCTTGCCCTTCATTTCAGTAATAAAAGACTGACCTAAAACTAAATACACATGTGCATATGGGCACCCACTGAATGGGTAGAGTACATCAATACTGTATAATATTTTGTTACTTATTGTATACATAAAATGACACTCAAAACGGATTAAGTGCATGTACACATACCTAACAGTGTTATACAAAAATCTATGTGGAATTATTCACCTGTACTGAAATACACATTATATACCTACATAAAATTCAAAATGAAGACAAAATTCCACGTGTTCCTTCCATATTTTTATTAAATATAAAACTTGTAAAAACAGAAGTCACTATTTTCATGTAACTTATTCTATTAGCAAAATGCCTATTCCTTCCAACATCAAAGACTTTTTTTTTTCTTTTTTACTACCTTTCATCAGTCCACCTCTTTCATAAGCAGGCTAGAGAGCAACTCCACAGCAGTATAACACAATTCCTAAACCAGACTTGTTTTATTTACAGCAGCGAGTAGCGTACAAGCACATGTCTGCTTTTCATCAAGGCAACCAAAAATATTTAGAACACAGAGTTATTAGGAACACTTGGCAACCGCAAGGCCACACTTAATAGTAATGAACACTTAAGAGCAGTCAGAGCCTACCACGTCAACGCTCCAAGAAGCTACATGGTTTCAGTAAGATACCTATGTGTGAGCAGACGCGCGCGACCATGCCCTGCCCTACCAGCAAATACAGAACTGAACAAAGGCCAGTGACAGGAGACGCCCGTTCAGAGTAAAGACGGCTCCAGCAGACGAACGTCCCGGAGACCCAACCAGGACGGGTGGGTTTGTATCACTCCCCTTCGCCTTGCCAGGAGGCTACTTGGTGTGACACCCTCCTTTGGTGCCTGATGCTCTAGGTGCTTATGTTTGCGTACAAAATGCTATCACATTTTTATTTATCTATCTTTAAGCCAGATATGACCTGACTGAAATCAATGTAATCCAGACACAGACCAGCTGTCTGCAGTTGGATACTAGAACATATATATATATTTTTTTTAAAAAAATGCCTACATTGCTATGTAAATGCCATGTAAAATGTGCTAAAATACGCTTAAAACTCTTAAATTTCATCACAGCTCATACCATACCTATTTTTGCTGCTGCTGCTTTGCTTCAGGGCCTTGCTGTTGACTGTGCCGTACCCCTGTGAGGCGTGACTGAGGCTGTGAGCAGCAGGGGCTGCGGGGCACCCTGGGCCCGTCACAGCTGCTCACGTGTATTTCTGCTTATTAAAACCAATTTCTGTATTAAAACCAATACCCTACTACCATCTGATATTTGTAATAAAATATTAAACAGCAACTTTTATAACAAGGCTGAATCCTGCTCTGGTAACTGCATAGAAACATAACGAAGGCATAATTAATATCCCCACACCCTGAGTCTAGAAAACAAGTTACATCTATGGCAAGTTATATCAACAGAAAGGAGGGCACTACCACATTTTTATTCTGGTATTTTTGATCCCTTTTTACATTAGCAGCAAGAGCCCTGGGGCAAACCAGGGGATTCCTTGCAACTGGAGCCCTTGAGACATATATTCAAGATGTACATTCATTCACACTCCAGACACGCTGCTCCGATCATAGTGGGACCTGGGGATTATTTTAACGTCTACATTACTGTTGAGTTTATAATTATGCATATATGTATTTCTCTATACGGCAGACATATGTATTTGTATCACCCTTGTGCCTCGTGTATGCACATGGATACGTGTATCCATAGAGGGGAGGAGGAAGTGTGTGAAGACAATATGTTCTGGTGAGAAGCTGAGAGGGAAGGAGGCTGAAGGCAGACATAGGTATGGACAGCACATCATGGCACTCTCATTACTGATAATCTTTCTCTTTTCCTTTCTTTAAGTAAACAGTCTCATGCAATAGTTACAGAGCATGGGTCAAAGCAGAAGTCACAAATACTTTCAGATTACCAGAAGCAGGGTCTCAGAAGTCTGCAGGGAAACAGCAATTTAGGAAGTGCCCAGACACACACAAGCTCATTCCTGAACACCTCTGCTGGCACAGTGCCAGTGTGAAAAGCAGCCATGGTTTTCTGCTGCCTAGTCGTCAAAGAAATTCCTCACTAAAACCACAGAGGCAGTTTAACGCAGTTTGAGACAGCCATCATGGTGCCTGGACACACGTGCAGAACCAGCCAGACACCTCTCTACAGAGACCACTGCACAAACAAATCTCCCTAAGTGATGCAAAAAGGAATTACTTCGACACTGTCACCTTGACAGGGAGAGTCCCAGTCCAGAGAAGAACGGCAACTGCTATGTCAAGGTGGTCATCTCCCTTGATATGTGCAGAGTAGGCAACGGTGGGCTGGTTTTCTAGCAGCAGTAATAAAACTAAGAAGTTTGCAATGTTGAGTGACATACATAAATGGGCAATCCTGCAAAGAAAGAGACTGTATTTTCTGGATTTCGTAAAAAGATACCTGTGAATGGATCTTTCCTGGACTGTGTGGCCATCCAATGGGATGGGATGAGTGTAACAGTATGTTCTTCAGAGCAAAGAAAGGAAAAGTAAAAACAGATCAGCAATACAATCTTTTACAGTGTACTTCCATTTTTTTTTCCAAGAGAGATTGTGAGAGCACCACCAATTCAGCCAGAAGCAATGATGTCCACATCAGTGGACAAGGGAAGAGCTATAGACGTCATCTATCTGGACTTCTCTAAGGCCTTTGACACGGTCCCCCCACAATATCCTTCTCTCTGCATTGGAGAAATACAGATTTGATGGGTGGACTGTTAGGTGGATGAGGAACTGGTTGGATGGTTGCATCCAGACGGTAGCTGTCAACAGCTCAATGTCCAGATGGAGATCAGTGACAAGTGGTGTCCCTTGGGGATCTGTATTGTGACCGGTACTGTTCAATACCTTCATCAATGACATCATTGGGGTTTTTTTGGGTTTGTTTTTTTTGTTTTTTTTTTTTGGCAATTGCTGACACCAATGACATCAACAACAATGGTATCATGTGGACCCTCAACATATTTGCAGATGACACCAAGCTGAATGGTGCGGTAGACATGCCTGAGGGATGGGATGCCATCCAGAGGGACCTGGACAAGCTCAAGAAGTGGGCCTGTGTGAACCTCATGAGGTTCAACAAGGCAAAATGTAGGGTCCTGCACCTGGGTGACGGCAACACCTGGTATCGATACAGGCTGGGTGATGACGGGATTGAGAGCAACCCTGCCAAGAAGGACTTGGGGGGTACTGGAGGATGAAAAGCTGGACATCAGACAACAATGTGTGCTCGCAACCCAGAAGGCCAACCATATGCCGGGCTGCATCGAAAGAAGTATGGCCAGCAGATCAAGGGAGGTGATCCTGCCCCTCTACTCTGCTCTCGTGAGACTCCACCTGGAGCATTGCATCCACCTCTGGAATCCTCAGTACAAGAAATACATAGACCTGTTGGAGTGGGTCCAGAGAAGGGCCATGAAAATGATCAGGGGGACAGAACACCTATAACGACAGGCTGAGAGAGTTGGGGTTGTTCAGTCTGGAGAAGAGAAGGCTCCGGAGAAACCTTATTGCGGCCTTTCAATACTTAAAGGGGACTTTAAAGGAAAGATGGGACAAACTTCTTACCAGGGTCTGTTGTGATAGGACAAGGGGTAATGGTTTTAAACTAAAACAGAGAAGATTTAGACTACATACAAGGAAGAAACTTTTTACAATGAGGTGGTGAAACACTGGAAGATGTTGCCCAGAGAGGTGGTAGGTGCCTCATCCCTGGAAACATTCAAGGTCAGGCTGGACAGGGCTCTGAGCAACCTGATCTAGTTGAAGGTGTCCCTGCTCATTGCAGGGGGGTTGGACTAGATGACCTTTAAAGGTGCCTTGATTCTATATTCTATTGCCATTTCTTGGGAAAGAGACATCATCAGAAAGATTCAGAAATAGCAGCTATTTTATTAAGTCCAGAACATTACAGGTGTACCCCTGAAAAGTCAAAGGATGAATAAAATGGTAATAAACCACAGATCAGAAAAACTATATGATGTGCCCATTGTGACAAAAAAAAATATCTGCAATATAATATGGAATTAAATCTGGAAGTTTCAAGTCCAAGCCTTAAACTGGAATCTCCTTTACTTAAATAATACCATGACTATGTCTAACAGGATGAAAAAGATCAAACTGTTAATAACTGATGAACTAATAGAATTAAATGTGGTCCTGTTAAACTCCCATGAGTTATCTTCATGATATATTTTCTATGTCTTAAAATACCTTAAAATATTTTCAAATACTGCTGTTGTTCAAACATTACTTCTGAGAGTCTCTACTTTCAGGAATGCGAGTCAAACTGAGTAACAAAAGACAGGCCATGAAATAAAAATCTGAAAGGAGAGAAACCTACTATAAGCCTCCAAAATAAAGACGTTTGGCAACATATTTTTCAACATAAAATATGAGAAGTGCTAGTTCATTTAACCTTTATATTGCCAAGAATTTGAATCATATGACACATACACATGGCTGATTTTCTCTCGGGAGTAATAAAACCTTTCTTGCTATTGGACAGTATTCGCAAACCTCTGAATTCTGAGAACTGACTGACAACTTTTAAACTTTATCTGATGGTAGAATATAATAGAAAAATTATTTGCATTAGAAAAATAAATGTAATATTATTTAGAGAATGTATTTGTTTTTAATTTTCCATATTAAAGTTTCTTTCATAACAGACTGTATAGTAAGTGCTAGAAAGAGGCCCTTATTACACCAAAGTTATACAGAAGAATCACAAGCGAAATTCTAGAGGCCAAATTAATCAATACTATCTTTCATCTGCTTTTGGCCATCGTTGAACAGATGCTGGCCCAGATGTACCTTTGTTGTAACTTAATATGAAGTTAAACTTTTAATTTTGCCCTGTATTTCATACAGTTTTTCATACTGTATACTGTAAGTATACTTTTAGAATACTTGGCATACTCTAGTTGAAAGATAAACATCTGCTTATGGTCACTGTGGAAAGCCCTCGTGATCTATTAGAAATTATCTAAAGCACTAAAAAAGATGAATAATCTGTCTACTATCAAAGATATTCTCTCAGTTACACTGGTAGAACATGTGTGAGTAAAACAGGTCCTAAAACAGCACCGACGACTTTGTAGGTTGTCAGATTAAATCACATCATTAGAAGACCCCACTCCTTTCCTACACCTAAAGACCAGAATTTTGAAAGTACTTAACAGTTTTATGCACCTTATCCCCACTCTAACCACATTTAGATTAAGTACTCCAGATGCCTAGGACACATACGTTTTCCAACTTGAGCCACATTTGCCAAAGAAAAGTATTAATATGCAGCTAGGCACTATTACCGACCAACATCTTACAGAGGAAATGTTACATTGCAACATTGTAGTTTTGGAGTTTTTATTTTTAAACGCAAAGTTTTATCTCTTCCAACTACCAAAGGAAGCTAGTTCATAGTCCTGCACTATCTGAAGAGTATCTTTCCCCAGAAAAAATTTTTTTAGGAAGCCTTATTGTTACTGCTAAATATTTTATGCAAATTGCTTAGAATGTCTTTTTAATACAAAAATTGTTTCTGATTATCAAGTACTCTCCACCTACACAGTGTGAGAAGTTACTGCAGAAGCTTCTTTTTGTCTTTACTGATATTTTATCAAGTTAAGTGCTACTATGTTTCAAAACAGTGTTCGCTTGCTGCTGCCAGAGACAACTGAAAACCTGACAAGTTATGTTGTTTGCAATAAATTATGGAACAGTGGTGCCCAGCGAGCAAGAGGTAATGGGCGCAAGAGGTAATGGGCACAAACGTGAGCACAGGAAGTTCCACCTAAACATGAGGAGGAACTTCTTTCCTTTGAGGGTGGCAGAGCACTGGAACCGGCTGCCCAGAGAGGTGGTGGAGTCTCCATCTCTGGAGACATTCAAAACCCGTCTGGACGCGTTCCTGTGTAACCTGCTCTGGGTGACCCTGCTCTGGCAGGGGGTTGGACTAGATGATCTCCAGGGGCCCCTTCCAATCCTGTGATTCTATGATTCTATGAACAGTATGCAAATTGAGCCCTGAGATGGTTTTTGCCATTATTTTTAACAAGTATTAAAAATACAACGTGTTGCTGGAAACATAATTACATGGAAGAAGCATTTCTCTGGTAAAAAATAAACTTTTTAGTTGTAAAAGTTAAGTAGTCTTTTGTGAAATGTCAGAAAAAATCATTTCATTACAGAAAATTACAAAGAAATAAAACCCCTTTTAAAATAGGAATTTATGAGTAATTGCAAATTATTCTGAGGTAACGACAGCAGCAGATAGCAAACACCACAGTAATAGTTTCTAGAGAAATAATTTCACATTTTTCCCACTACAGTGCTATCTGTATAAATCGTCAATTGATATATTAAGTTTTCACAACACTGCAGCCGATTTTTCATAGTCATTTAATTATATAACGTATGGAACAGAATATAATGCTTTTCCTTCACTATCACAGATAGCAATCACCACTGTAATACAAGCTTATTTAAATGCTTGTCAGGGTATATGATTTGCCAGGGGAAAAAAAAAAATCTTACTTCGGGGGTGACAATAAAGTTTTTAGCAACTGGCCAATGAAAACTTCTACAAGAGATAAAAGCAAATAACTGGGAATTTAATTGCCCTCATCAGAAGACATCTGCTTTAATCAATAAGCAATACAATTTCCATGTGATTTTTATCTTCCTACTACTAAGAATGAGCAGAAATACTTATTTCCTTTTCATTTCAGCAGCAATAAATTGTCAGTACTTCCTAGACACAAAAAGACACAGTAAAGCAAGTTTTTAACACTTTGGGGTTGACTTACTGCATCATGCCTTAACACCTACAGTCTACCACTAATCTTGACACACAGCTGCCTACCTGCTAAATAGGGCAGATTAATGGGAAATTCTATCATATTATTCCATAAATCATAGGCCTGTTAAAAATTTTCAGTGAGGTTCTGTCCAGTACCTTCAGACTGTAAATAGTCTAAAGAAGAATAGTTCAAAAAAATGCCACTCTTGGACTGAGAGATTCAAGCTGACAAACACCAGAGATCTGGCAAGGTCAGGTTTTGCCACCTCTAGAGAAATCAGTAAAATACCACCCTCTTTTCCTCCCAGTTGCAAAGTGGCTAGAGATCAGTTACTGGGGGAAATACAGCCTAAGTAATTTTTCACAGAAATAAAACAGCTATTAGCTTGAAGCAATGGTACGAATATTTTATTCCTCTTCCTTAATCTATTCTTAAGCACTGTGGTAGCAGGCACATCACACCAGATATATTGAGACCAGCAACAAGATACATGGTGGGATTATTACTAGCACTTCGTTAAAATACTGCTCTTCATCTACAAAACAAGGATACAGAAGCTCTGAAAAAGCATCTGACCTTTATTTTTATGGACTCCAGTAAAACAGGAGAATACGTTCTATTAAAAGAAAAAACTGACAATAAACAACCAGGAAAATCTTGAATAGTAACGAAGGGATCTGCAATAAACTTGCAGAATGCAATCTTCTTGAGTTTGTAATATGTGGCACTGTTCCCAGTAAGACAAAGAATTCAGTACATGCCAATAACAGAGTTTCTTGTTCAAAAGACACTTTCCAAAACGGCCAACCTGTGCCTCTTGAAATACGCATGGTTTGCAACAATTCACGTTATCAGTAGCAGAGGTTTGACGTCTGGGGAACATGAGATTTCCCATCTGATGGAAACACCGAGCAGAGACTGGTATTTCCCAGGGAAAACCATCAGGCTGGGCGTTGCAGTACACACAACCCAGCTCAACCCAGCGTGAAAAGCAGAGCGCCAGGGATCTGCCCAAATATCGACTATTCCCAGGGTCTTCCCTTCTCCACAGTTGTATCAGCTGCTGTATTCCTCCTGGCCACAGCACTATTTTTGTTTGTATCTTATAGAAGCCGATGGGAACTGGCAATAATGTTAACAGAAAAGTCTGTGACAAGATGTTTGGTGGCACGACGGAGATATTTTCTACATTCCAATAGTTGGATGAGGTCTTAAAGCAATACTGCAATCTAACTCTCCCCCCAAAATTCCATCATAATTAATGTGGTATTTCCCTAAAGCTTGAATATATCTACAGTTAAGACCACATATTTTTGTATCTTTTTAACAGATACTGTTTAAATTACTTGGTCTTATGATATGCTGCTAACAGAATTCATGTCTCTACAGCTGATTTGCTGAGTCCCACAGCAGCAAGGGCAAACCTAACTCAGTTCTTGATAATGCATTTTTTTCTTGAACTGACACAAGAAAGCTCCATTTTACACATTGTTCCAAATAATACAGTTGAACAAAGTGCACAGACAAATTATAAATCATGCTTTTATCTTAATAAATAATTTTATACATCATAAAAGTAGGTGTACTAAATGTCTGCCTCTAACTAGCTGCCCAGCGTCAGGAATTCAGATATCTTCATATTGGCCAAGCTTACTCCTGAGAAATGGAAATTTCCATTTTATATTTTCAAATATATGAAAATAATGGGGGGGGGTGTGTGTGTGTGTCATAAGAACTTACTCCTTACTTGATCTATCTGTTTCCTCTGCATGATTTGAGTTATATTTGCTACCTTTATTGAGGAAAAACAACCGTTTTATTTTAACTTCAGTAAGACATTAATTTCTATGAACATTAATATCCTTCTTGGGTCTTCAAATCACTGGAAAGAAAAATTATGTTTTTCTCCCAGACAAAAATGTGATTTTATTGCTTTTTAAAAAGCAGTGTCAGTATTTTTTTCCTCAGCATTTCCTCAACTCCCCATTTTCTTCTGCCGTCTGTTTTGTACTAAGATACTGCAAATAAAGGGGATTTCTATTTCGTGCCTATTGTCTAAAAATATATAGATTTTTTTATCCCAGGAACAATCAAAAAAGAAAGAAAATTTCTAACCCTGGAATACACAGCAGGTGCAGTATTCCATTGTTCATGATTTTGCGCAGAGAAATACAGTTTCCCAGATGACTTCCATTTTTCTTCCAACTCTGAGGCTAAACTTAGAGCTTGGAAAAGGCCAATTACTGTGCCAAGAAAGCACACTCTGTTAGAAGCTGTGCAATTTTAGCCAGTTGACTTCAGTTCTTATCTGCTAGCTGTAGGTAATTTTACTCCAAAGACCACTGCTCAGGCAAAGCTGAATTTTGTTCCAAACAGCAGAAATATATCTACCGTGAAAAAACAAGAAATACAACAGACAAGAAAACTTACATTTGATGGTGACCTGAGGTAGCGTTTGCTCGGTCAATGTTAATTTATTTCTATACTTAATCGAAAACTGTATTTAGCACTCACTTCTTAAAAAACGTGGCTCAACAAACTGTGCAAAATAATCTCAACGGTTTCTAGGTTAGAGGGAGTGGTAAAAATACCAATGTCTCAATCAAATCCCTAATGCGATAAAATAACTTAGACAGGTGCAAGAAGAGGCAAATTATAACCAAATGTGATCACATTACAGATAAAAAAAATAATACTACTACATTCTCAGATATCAGATTGAAAACACTGATATCTATTAAAAATTTCTGGCAATGAATTGCCAATAAGTCAAGCTAAAACAGAACAATTATTCAAATGAAAGTCAAAAGAAGTCTTCCACATATTTCACTTACACAGCTGCCACTGTATGTTGATGTTTATTCACCACAAAATTATTTAACAGTAGAATAACTTAGTAGATGAACTGCAAACACCTTCAATGAGTCTCTGACCAACTAAGATGTCACCATGACAAGTACAACTACCACCATGAACCATGAAAGCAGATAGTATGCTTTCTTCTTGAACTGTGTTTGCACTTGTGATGACAAAGAGAACAAACATGTTGCTTTTTTTAACTGAGCAGTGGGCACACTTTAGGAGCTCAGAGTTGAAAATTACCTGGAAAGGCTAACACCCATTCATTTAAAAAGTACTTAAAGCCATTAAAAAAGATGATTTCAATACTTACCAAAACGATATCTAAATTATTACTAATGCGAACAGGTTTTTTTTCTGTTTTTCTTTTCAGGCAGTTCTGTACAGACTTGAGCATTTCTTTCAACAACAAAATATCTTAAATGCACTGCCAAGTAATATCTGCTACATCATTATCGTAAATGGTCCTATAATTCAATTATTTTGCTTCTCCACATTACTCTAAACAATTTTTTGCTGATCATAATAACAAAGAAAGACAACCAAAGAAGAAAACCTTCATATACTGTACCTGCAAAGCACAGTTCATCATTCGCACAATGTAGTCAAACTGCTGATGGTCCAATATTGCTCGATTTTGTTTAACGTGCAGGCCTAATTCCTGTGTCAGGCAGTGCCGAGCTGCCTTTCCTTTTAGGGCTCTCAGAGCTGCAGGCAGGGTCTGGGGACAAGAAAACCGAACTTTATGAAAATGAAATTAAATGGCACTATTCGTAGTGTACATCATTCATTCTTTATTAGTAAACTGCAAGTGACAGTATAGTAAAGAACAACTTTGGAAATGACTCATTAGCTTGAATATCAAACTTTCATATAATGGCTGGTTTAGCTTGAGTCATTAAGTATTTTTCCCAAGTTTTTTTCAAATGCATTGAACAGCATTTCTCACCTACGTTGCACAGCCGGTTGTCAAACCAAAGAGGAAATTTCGTTGCAGTGGTATTCTAGCCACTTTTGCATGCATTTACTATCTGTAAATAGAAACGATTGAATATGGACAGGCATTGAATGGCTGTGAAATCAGAAATCGATTATTGTGCGTGAAAGCGAGTGCTCTATTCTGTACCAGCCAGGCCAGGTCTCACGTTAGCATATCAAGGCCAACCAGCATGTTTTTGATAAGCAGTGAATGACAAATGGCTTTAGAAGTGGCATACCTCTCATAGCAATGAGGCCACAAGACTGTTACGCAGTTTACCTTAAAACAGTGCCAATATAGTATTCATGCCAATGTTTTAAAGATGCAGCAAGTGCTACATCCGTGATTGTCCACTGTGGCCCTTTAGACTAGATTTAATGGGTGGTAACAGATAAAAAAGAAAAGGCAGTCTAATGTCTAAGGACAAATTTACCATGCAGGGGGACAAAAAACTACTGAAATTTTCCAAATGCCTGTTAAGTCAAAAGAAGTTAAAAACTACTGTGTTACACATGCATCAAACCCCTTTAAAAAGAACTACCCATTTTATTGGGACTTTTCCCATATGCATCTCCATAACATAACTTGTAAATCAAGAAACGCTCATTTTCTACCTTGAGCTGCACAGCCTCAGAGATACACAGGTGATACTCTGAGAAATCAAAAAATTTCTTAAAATAATTTTACAGTCATTTTCATATGTAGAGTTAGATTTGGGAGTAACTTTTGGTGATTGTTCTAGAATTAACAATTGAAAACTCTATGGATAGAACCTACAAAACCTGCCAACTTCTTAATGTGAAAAAACAAGAATGTCAAGGATGACAACTCCCTAGTTCATTTTAGTGAACACAGACATGCCAAATATTCACATTCACTTCTGAGTTCTGTCAAATTATTGATTTTTAAAACCAGCAAAATTTATTGCACTGAAAATTTCAAAAGAGCATTGGTTGACAAAGACTGAAATGTGTATGTAAAGCTTTTGTTTACATTCCTCCTTATCAATACTGCTAGACCAATATATACCCCTTTTGAATTAAAAAAAAAGTGTGGACAATACTATTCATAATGGCAATCTAAATTAGCAAAAAGGACATCAACACACCCATGTAGTATTACAAACAGGTTTTCAAATCCATTAGCTTCGTATTACACACAGCATCACATTTAGATGATTAGCTTTATTGCTTACTTCATTCATTTAAATGGTTAAAATAATCATTAGTATTTCAAACAAGACTTCAAAATGTACTTTGCTCATTAACAGAAGAGAGGCTTATTTGGGAAAGTTAAAATTTCATTTTATTACCTTTTCAGTCTCCAAAAATTTGTTTTCAAAAATGAATGAGATGCAGTTTCTAACAACTTCCAGCCTTTGTGCACTGTTGAAAATTGTGCTTCCTTTTTCCATTATGGAAACTAACAAAGAAAAAGAATATACATCAGTGAAACGGCTTCTGCAAGAGCCACAAAGAATAATAGAAAGTTCTTTTTTAAAAAAATTAAAATTTAAAGTGCCCTCCATTTCGTGCCTTTAAGTAAATACCATTAGTAGGCATATACAGACTTTTGTTTTCCTCCTCTATCTGAAGAAGAGAGTGCTCTGAATTTTAACTAGAGCAGTTGATTCTCTTTACTATTTGTTCTATTTGTCTCATACAGGCACAAAGAGATTCCAACCTCTAACATACTAATAAAATATATCAATAAATATAAATGAATTTAAAAAAATTAAAAAATAATAATATGTGTGTGTGTTCTGCAGTGAACGATGTAGCCTTGCATATTTTGTAGCAGTAGGTAACTATTTTTCCCTAAAGAACTCATTGCCCATACCAAGAATTCTGTGATATGGAATAAACTTGACAAACCTGTTCTCTTATCTAGATTCCAATTTGCTGAGATCTAAAGGCAGTGTTCCGCTCCAAATTTTTGAGAAAATTCAGAATGGAAGAACTAACATTCTTTTTTTCTTTTTATTGTCAAGTTCATAGAATACAAATGCAGAATACGCCCTTCTTGTAGATAATAAAGAGCTCCTAATATCCAAGGATTTTAACACACGGGACAGCAGGAGTACGAGTGTGAAAGCTGTTCCTTAGAAACAAAACCAACAAAACAACCAACTTTGACATAAAAATTAATAAATTAAGAAAGAAAAGCTCCTCTTGCATCTATCCTTTTAAAGAAATACAACAGAACACGAGCACATACTCTAAATTTTCAGCAACGGATTCAACGATACAGTCAACAGCAAAGGCAGGTGAATAGAGTTCATCTCCCTACATAAACCCAAAGAGAAACAGGCGTGGAAGGGGCCTCAAGAGGCCATCTAGTTCATCCTGCTGTCCCTAGACAGGATCAACTGTATTTATGTTATTTCTCATGTTTGTCTAATATGTTCCCAAAGTTCTGTGATAACAGACTCCATGGCTTCACAACAAACCCATTCAACTGTCTTACAATCCTCATTTTACCAAGTTTTTCTTGACAAATAGCCACTTTTGTGCTGCAATTAAACCCATTATTTCTTATCACTCAAGATTATTCCCTTTCTTTTTTTGACAAACTCATATATAATTGAAGGTTGCTATTATGTGTTGCCTTAGTCTTCTATTTTTCAGTCTAAACAACTCTCCATCTTTCCTTGTAGGTCACATTCTCCAGACCACTGGTCATTCTTGTTGCTTTCTTCTGGACTCCCTCCAACAGAACCAACAACGGAGACAGTCTTCCAGTGTCCAAAAATGGATACAAACAGTCAAGCTGAGGTCTTACGGGGTACAACGAAAGGATTTCTCCATGGAGTTCACTGACTGCACTCCTGTTTATACATCCTACTAAGATGTTTGTCTTTTTTGCAACAGCTTGATATAGTTGGGTCATGTTTGCCCTAAGATCATTATAATCCCTAAATTAATTTACAAAGAGCTATTGCCTAGTCAGCTGATCATGCCTATGCAAGTGCAATACCTTATTTGAAGAAAAACAGTAGAGAAGGACAAAATTCAACAGAGACTAGATCTCTAATTTTTCAAGATTGATTAGAATTCTAGTCCCATCCTTAAAAAAATTTGCAAGCTCTTTCAGCTTCATGTGGCCTGCAAGTTTACTAAACATACTTGTTTACGCCATCATTCATGTTGATGAATATGACTAATGGAATTTTTCTGTCATTAAAATGAAATTGACAGGCCTACAATGTCTACATCTGTTCTTTATAGTTAAATATAGGTATATTTATTTTGAGACAGATGCTATGTTTGTTCCTTGCCTTTTTCCAGTAAGTTACACGTCTTCTACCAGTGTCAAAGCAGAAACCCCTAACAATTCAAAGCTTGCTTCAGCCAGTCCTGCAAGTAAACTATGGTGATATTCATCAGACCTAGATGAGTAGACAATATTTAATTTAAATAGTTCAATCTAACTCAGGTCAAATCCTTTTTTGTTGTTATTAGTTATGCCATTCACGCTCTGGATGTCTGACTTAGTAAAGGCTGATGCAAAAGGGGTCTTAAAATTGCAAAGGCAAACAAGCAAGTCTATGTACTAAAACTTTATTATTATCACTAAAAATACTGTATTAACATGAAATTGGGAGCAACATATTGCAGCCACGATAATTATATATTCAACTCATGAGAAAGGATGACAAAGAGGTAAGTTGGGGAACAAGTAAACATACCAACAGGGGGACCCGCTGGAACAACGCACTTCTTGTCCCCCCGGGTGGCAGGGGCAGCACCCTGACTCCTTGCCAGGCCTTCCTGGAGGAGCTCCTGCACCCGGCACTCATTGATCCGGGGGAAAGGGAGGATGTGAACCCGCAAGTGGGAGCCTTCCGTGGGCCGCGGCACTTTCTGGAATGCTATGTGGGGATTGGGATTCTCCTGCGGGTCAGAAGCAAAAGGTTATACGCAAATGTGATACGTAGTGTCACCTTCTGTCTCATCCAGTTTTATTGCCGTTTCCTGTATCTGTCATACCTGAAAGATTAAGAAGCCAAGTATTTAATGCAGCTGACTAATACCATGTTTCAAATTCATATCACCCTCGATTCATTATCTGTAATACTTCCAACTTTGTTAAAGGCTTTTATAAAATTATTTACGTCAGCACGCGAAATTCAAAACGAAAGCGAGCAGAAGAAAACCACTGCTTAACTTAGGTTGATTTTATGCAGCTTAACAAATATTTAGGACTTGAATAGAAATTAGTTTGACAATCAACCTCTTCATTAGAGAAAGAGCTGAAGAATATTAAAACATACAATCTCTTCACTGAGTACTGAGAAATATTCTCATCTTGATCAAGACTACAAAGTGAAAATTCATTTTTATACTATGTTGTATAAAACTATGGCTGTCCCTCATTAGGGACCAATTTTCTATCTTCTGTATGTTGCATAAAAATATATCACACAGCACACCGTTTGCTCTAAAAAAATGAAAAAAGTTAGTATAGGTGATCAAAGAGGGTAAATAATAGGCCTAAACTACAAGGAAAGTAAAAAGAAGCTATCACATAAGATTTCGGGGTGTTCTCAAAGGATAGAAAAGACTTCTATTGTTGCAAAACTATTAGAATTTCCACTGTGAAAATGTTTGCCTATATGATTTTTCAGTCACTCTTTTACAGTCTTTCTTTTCTTTTTCTTTAAAAGAAAAATGTAATAAGCAGTCCCAACGAAAGCTTTTATACTTGCTTTTGGGTTTTCTTGCAGAGGTCTTCAGAACTAAAAAAATTTAAAAAATCAGTTTCTTATTGCAGAACACTGACTTACTTGTTTTACCAAAATAATTGCTGCATCTGCTACTATGTAATTATTATATTGGTATTGATCCTGACGTTATCATGCAATACTGAAGACATTAGGAAAATATGCCCTGTACCATACAACAGAGATGTGACTGTATGGGGGATATCTGAAGACGTGCTCTATGTAGGTAAGCTCTGCTGGTGTTTGTCAATAGCAGATGCAGTATCAGTGCAATATGTGTTCCTATATGTGGAGATGCATCTTCTGCCTCTGGCGTTCAGCAACTGAAAAGACCACAAACATCACATCCACTAAATTTCACTCAACTGCTTTTGCATTGATTTCAGTTTATTTAAAACACACTTTCCAGAATGATACCCTGAAGAGAGCAAGATATGAAAATTCACCATTTCTTCCAATTTTTTTTCCTTAAATGGCTGATAATCTTTCCTGTTTGGGCTCTTTTTTTCTGGCTTCAGGTTGTACCTTTTCCAAAATACAGCTGAGATCTCCATATTCCACGAGGATTCTACCACCATTCACAAAATCACATCATTGTGACAATCAATCAAACAAACCAGGATATTTTCAACTGTTCATTCTTATAACCAGGGTTATCATTAACCATGTCTGAATTTACTGTTATCCAATTGGACTTTGTGCTGTTACTTATTACTGGCTATGTACCACTACCAAAGAGGGCTACTCAATCAATTAGATTTCTGTTGTACAAGCGCAACTAGCTTGCAATAAAACTTGTAAACAGCAGCTAGCTTGATACTTTTATTTATGGGAATAAAAGGCAACAAGGAGATCAAATGCATCAACTTGAGAAATAGCAGTCAAAACAAACCAGCTACTTAGCCATACAAATTCTTTGCAGAGGAAAGTTTAATGAAACAAGTGGAAAATCTAGCTAGGAGGAGGAGAGCAGCAGATGCCAGAAGCAGCAAGGCAAGGAAAGGGAACACAATCTCAGCAGGGGCTAATAGATGAGATATAACAGAAAAAGCCAGAAAGGGAAAATAATGATTCCACATTCCATTTCACGGAGAAGAGAGATCCAGAGGAAAGATACAGAAAGAGTTACTTTAATCTTGGCCATCACAAAGCTAACCTCAGCTGCATATGCTATTAGGAATGTAGGTCTAATGTCTTCAACTACTGAAGCGGCATAAGCCAAAAGCTTGTCTAGATTTTCCACTTTTACCAGCTAGACTAATACAAACATTATCTCTCCCTAACAAACCTTGTTTCTCATATGTATGTAGACTGTCACAGCTACAATATGATGACTATTTAAACTGTGGAACAAGATGTCAAAATATGTCATGCAGTGAGTTTAAAATGAGGCAGCTCTAGGCATAACTTATAGAAGCAATATTACTCATCGCAGTGCTTTATTCAAAGATAGCTGTATACGCAACTACTAAAAATCTGGCTTTTAAATACGCTAAGTCATTGACCTAGTGGTAGTGAAATGGCAGGTCAATCACAAGAGAATAAACAAATTGCATCATAAGAAAAGACTAAAATTAATTCATTTTGACACGTATTTTAAGAAGTAATGTAAGTGAAAAGTTGCACATTTGCCCATTCACTTATGCTTTATAGGCTCTTTCATTCTAAAAAGGCTCTATATCCACTAGAAAACAAATACAAATGTTCACCATCTCCTTTGGAGTAATTTAGTATCATAATACTGATGTGACGTGATGGTTGGAGGCCATCTTGGGCACAGCAATCACAAAATGATGTTTTTTGATTCTCAGAGGAGAGGGGTTAGCAGAACAGCCACCTTGGACTTCCAAAAGGCAGACTTTGAGCAGGAGACTGGTTAACAGAGTCCCTTGGGAGGCAGTCCTGAAGGGCAAAGAAGTCCAGGAAGGCCTGACATTCTTCAAGAAGGAAATCCTAAAGGCGTGGGAGCAGGCCATGCCCATGTGCCAAAAGACAAGCTGGCAGGGAAGACAACCAGCCAGGCTGAACAGGGAGCTTTGGCTGGAACTCACAAAAAAAAGAAAGTTTATGACCTTTGAAAGAAGGGGCAGGCAACTCAGGAGGACTAAAAGGAGGTCATGAGGTTATGTGGGGAGAACATTAGAAGGGCCAAAGCCCAGCTAGAACTTAATCTGGCTGCTGCCGAAAAAGACAATAAAAATGTTTCTGTAAACACATTAGCAACAAAAGGAGGGCTAAGGAGAATCTCCATCCTTTACTAGATGTGGGGGGAAACATGGTGACAAAGGATGAGGAAAAGGATGAAGTATTTAATGCCTTCTTTGTCTCAGTTTTTAATAGTAAGACCAGTTGTTCTCTGGGTTCCCAGCCCCCTGAGCTGGAAGACAGGGACGGGGAGCAGAATGAAGCCCCCCTAATCCAAGGGGAAATGGTTAGTCACCTGCTACATTACTTAGACACACACTATTAACTTAGACAGTGTTAACCTGAAAGACCTGAATTCAGAAAATGCACTTTGCTATGTACAGCACCACAATTAAATTAGTAGAAGATAATTTCATATTTATTCAGAATAATACTTAATAATTCAGAATAATACTTAATGGTAACTTAATTTTAGATCGTAATAGAAGATGATTCCATCAGGACTTCTGATTAAGAGAATGCTACAGGATGAGGAGGTTTACCATGGATTAAATAATATTTTATTACAAATAAAATCTCATAGATTAAATCAATTTATGTAATAAATATTCTGATGAGTGACATTTTTCTTCATTTTCCACAACATGCATTCTCTTATCATAAGTCTGAAGTGTCAGTGTAAGGATATCAGTGTTAAGATACTCCAGTAAGTATGTTACATCAGATACAGAAAAGAGACACCATTTCATATATATTTTAAAATGTGAAATGGGTTTAGTCCACAAAGATGTATTTGCTTTCTCTTCTACTATCAACAAAGGAGATTAAAGCGTGTATCAATTATTTCTTTCAAGAACGCTGTAACAGTTATTTAGAATTTCAGAGGAAAACAGAGATGGAGCAAATGTGAGTGAATGAGCGTGTCTGTCTTCAAATTCTGCAATGAAGGACAATATTAAAGCCAGACTAACCTTATTTCACACACCTTACTATTCACACATTTCATTTACATGAAATACATAGATTTATTTTTCCATCCAAAATCTACTGACACAAAAGATTGCTGAATGTACTGGTTGTAAAATCTTGATTTCCTATGGAAAAGATACTAATTTTACCCCAAACAAAGATTGCATGACACTGACAAAATGCTTAAAGGCAATTCATTTGGGGGGGGGGGGGGGGAAGGGGAGGGGGAAGACACCCACAACCCAGCCCCTCCCTGCCCCCAGACACCCTGGAATTCAGCAGTACCTAGTAATTCTTGTTATTTTTTTCTAGAAGAGTAGGTATAAATCATAGTTTTGGAGAAGTGGGATATAGAAAAGAAAAGGCGAGAAAGGTGTTAACTGACCGTGTAACAGATATTGCTCTGTAGAATCTGAAAACGACAGGAAGTGTGAGGCGGAGAGAGATTAGCTGATGCCAAAAAAAAAAAAAAAGAAACAAACAAATAAACAAGAACAAAAACGCCCCCAGCTAACAGAATGGTAAGAGATTTTACAAAAGCACCATGTAACATAAAGGCATGGTAGGAAGGCAAAAACGAAACTGGAAATGGTATTCTAGGAAACCTAAAGCGTTTAAGAAACAGGAAAGTCCAAGAAATGAAACAGTGCTTGCTGAGCACACAAACCACGGGGACTGGGCTGCACAGCAGCAAAGATCTGCTGAAAGTATACATTATGCCCAATTGGATGTACAGTTTTCACAAGCAAAAGTGTTGAGAGGCAAGAAAAGAGATGTATTTGGCATGGACACGTTGCAGCAGAGAAAATAACAGTTTAGATACATTATGTGAATACACACTAAGAAAACAGACTGCTAAGTAGCAGTAACTATACGTAAATCAGTATTACCATATTCAACTTCCTTCACATGTACAAAATTGGTGACATTTAAAGTTACAAAGTCTTTTGTCGTAATGCTGACGATGCGGCATTATCATATATGACTGCACAAGCAGTCGTTTCCATTTTCAGATACTGGATCAATCTCAGAAATAAGAATTTTCAATGTTACTATTTAAACTCTAAAAGTGCAGCAGGTATAGTAAACTTACATTTTTGAAGAGCTGTTCTGCAAGTTCTCTAACATGTTTTATCATTTTCGGTGGATTACCTTCCTCAGCTTTAATTCTTTCGACTTCAAAGGCTACCAACTTTAAAAGAGGGAAAAAAATATGTTGATAATTCAACTGAAATTAATTTCTCTCCTATTTAAGTTACGAAATGTTAATCGTAAATTGAAACCGAACAAAAAAAAACGACACTGAAAAATGTGCAATGTCACATTGCTCTGGAACGTGAGACATTTTCACTGTCTTATAGGGCTGCTGTTACCACATTTTATAGTTCTACCTAACACAAAGTCCTACATACCTAAAATTTCTAATACCACAATCCGTATTTCTTATCTATACTACTACTATGCAGAATTAATACCAAACTCTATTTGTACTCTACATTCAAATAAAAGCTAGCACAGTAAAAAGATGGCATTACTTTTTAAAAGAAAAAAATGCTTGTCCCAGTTTATATTGTTGGGTATGTATTTAATTTAATATTTCTCAATTACTTCTTCAATGTTTCTAAGAATATAATTAAATTATTCAAAATAATTCTGTACTAGCACATGTGGTGCATAATGCAGGTCCAAACCTGACAATAGGAACGACATTGCTATGATTTATACAACTGTCTAGCTTCATACATATGAACAGGGCATGATTTTATGGAAGTAAGTTAGAAACGTATGTGTAGGAGAAAATGAGAACTGAGAAGTTTACTATAAACTTTATATAATAAACAGTAAGAATTCAGAAGCATTTCAATGGTTTTTCACATGCTGAAATATCATAGGTACATTTTAATTTCCCTGGAAACATAGGAACTGTTTTCACCTCATCAAAAAGATCACAGGTTCTGAAGGGAGGACCCCTCTCTGACACGAACCCAGCAAATGCCATTCCATTGAGAACTTTAGTTAGAAAGTCATTCTCAATTAAACCTCGCTGCCCCAAGAAGGCTGCCTGCAATAGAGACAGAAAAAAATGCAGGTATTTTATCGGTATCAAAACTACAACCAACTATTTATGTACTAGCAGTTAAACATTTTCACCAGCTTATAGTAATATGTGGTACTTTCTAATTATACCTTTTATATTGCCTAGTATCTTTTTATATCAAAATTCAGAAGTGACATAACAGGAATTTTGATGTGCACATTTTATAAATCTCACAGGCAATAACAGAAAACTAGTACCTTCAAGCAAGTTTTCTAATTACATGCATATGTTTTCAAAATTCCTTAACGATTCCTCAAATATTTCTTTATATTAAATTTTAATGTTAACTTTGTTTCATATTTCATCACTGTCCCAGCAATTAGTCCCACTGAAATACATTGGTACACCGCTACGTCAAAATGGTATGCTTATCACGTGTAGATTATTTTATTTTTTCAAACCTGAACGCTTGTTCAAAGTGCAAGCTCATGGGAATAACGTGACACAAACGAATATTAACTACATATACATAACTGCTTCTCTTTTACCTTATGGAAATGAATTACTGGTTCAGCATGAATTCTGATCAGCTGAAGACATGACCGGTATCCTTGGAAAAGTTGCGCAAATAGCCTAAGGAAGATTGCTCGCACTTCTTTATCCTGTAAACAGTAATTGGATATGCTGTCAAAACGTTTTCATTTTCTAAATTTTTCCACATTTTGTATAAAGCTGTCTGAGAAATGCCTACGAGTTCAAACAATGCAAGAGTGTAGCATAGGAAGTGGAGATATTTGTACGCACATTAAGTTATCTTATATGAGGCTACAGTTTCATTTACGTGTCCTCGGATGGCAATGAGAGATTTAGTATATATTCACCCCTTTACTCCCACTGCTCTTTTCTACGCCTGCACAACAGCCTCTGGGCAATGCAAGTTCAACTGTTGGGGTGGTCATGTGGTGAACCACATGAAGGAACTGCCATGAGAGAAAACTGACGCTAAATAAAAGGAAGAGGGTATTTTAACCTGGATGTATTATATTATTTTAGCAGTGCCACTGAAGTGGGCAGGGGCGGCAGGGAACCTCAGGAGCCTAAGCTGGCATCGCTGCTGCTGCGGGAACCAGGCTCTGAGCACCACAGGCATCACCACAGTCATCCGTTGTGGCTTTGCCAGCTGAGGAGACCACTCTAAGTCTGCTCAGCTACTTGTCTAGGACTCTTACAACTCATGTCTCCACTTGCCAGTTTACTGCAGACAAAATAATCCAGGGTTAGTTTAAAAAGTTTAAAACAGTAGATCTTTAAAGTCCCGGTTTATTTTGATTCAGATGAGTAAGGGAGTGCTTATGTAAACACCTACGGGTTAATGGAAATGATGTGGACAGTTGGGGGCAGACTTGGGGCAGCGACTTCTTCATCTGGCCCAAATGCAACTACGGACTGATAAAATCATGTGTCGCACACGTTATTTTATCTTAGCTCAGGTACCTACTCGGACTGCTGCCACATCTAAAACCTGAGGTCCTAAAAATTATTTTAGGACCTCAGGTTTTATGGTGTCTCAAAGGACCTCTAAAACTAACTTCAAAAGTTACAAGCAACAAAGAATATTAGATTAATGAATCAGGTAATCAGCTGATCAGCTAATTAACAAGCAAATACAATCTAAGTAAGTTCAAGCTTGTAATGATTTTTTTAAAGAAATAACTTCAGGTATATACAAGATTCTATAATCTGTAGAATACTCTTCTACATGTCCAGATTCTTCTCTGGAACATGATCCTTGTTATTCTATTTTTAAATTAATTTTGTAAGGGCTCACTTTACTGAGAGATATATTCTCATTTTCTTTGTGTCCAGGCTGCCCTCTAGGATTTTAACAGCTACATTTATACCCTGACTTTTTGGACTACTTGAAAACATTTCTTTCATATTTAACAAAATTTTTATTATGATACAAAATCATATTAATTTGTAACTTCACCATTCAAAGTGAGATCTTAGCTGAATTTTGACATTAGCTTAAATGAAATCTGGATAACATGTGTGTCTTCAGCAATGAAAAAAAAAAATCTTAAAGAAATAAAACCAACAAATGTATTGTCCCTCTTCAGAGCTACATGGTTTTGACTACATCTACACAAAAAACCCAAGCTTTGTTCTTAAATTGAATTGGCTTTTGGATTTTAGTTTGGACTACCAACTCATGTTCAATTCTAGCCACTCCTACAAGCTAAAACCAGCAGCTTTAACAAGCTGTTAAGTCATCATGGCTTCACAACTACTTTTAATCTAAATGAACTAGATTTTAGTAGAAAACTTTCTACAGACTTCTTTCAGTATAGACAATTACATATTGTTTCATTCAGCTTGAGGTTTATTAAAGCCAAATCCAATGTTAAAAAACATACAACTCCTTTCCCAATATGTCCAAGCATACAATGCATAATAATTACCATTATTTTTGTGAAACTGGTGACTTATGTTTTGCTGACACAACTACCACTTCTATCTTTACTCATATTTTCTCTAAAATCTAGATATTGAATGACATTTTGAATGTTTCTGATCTTTTTTTTTTCCTTGGGGGAGTAGGATGTCTACAAGAGAACTTAATTTCAACATTTACACACACACACAAAAGACCAGTTTGTCCACTTAGGTAAAATTCTGCAGCTTTACTGGCCTACAAAACAGAGAAGGCACAGATTTAACTCAACAGACAGCAGTATTAAAAGAAAATAAGGTGCTTCCATATTAATACAAATACGTTTATAAAACTTTCTAACCCATTAGAATGCTATTAGAGGGTAGATGCAAAATCCAATGTTATTTCATTGCTCCACCAATAATAATATAATGGATATGAAAAAGAAAACACAAATTAGAAATTCTTAAAAGAAAGTTAGTCTAAAATTTCAACAGTTTTCTACTTAAGAAAGTCAGACATAACACAGAAATCTTACCAGCATTTTTGAGTGTGATAAAGCTGTTCGTGGGGGAGGGAATGCATAATCTGCTGTTTCCAAATCAGGATGCAAAACCTAGAGAATTTTTTAAACAAAATTTTTTTCCCTCATTTTGCTGAGGAAAGGACAAATTAATTTTTTCTTCTTTCTCAAATTAATATTCACTGATATTAAGAACCTCAAATAACAGATTGAGTTAAATTATGAAGACTGTATAGAATAAAGGTGGGAATAATTTCTCAGCTTCAGGTTTTTATAAGTGAGCTAGTTATCAAAAACTCCTATTACAGTCAATGAAGCTAATCAATATAATTAGGGATTTTAGAGTTGATTTATCTGAAACAGATTAACAGACAGAAAATTGTTCTCTTTAGATAAGAAGATTTGTTCAGAAGCCTACAAAGAAGGTGTTTCCTAATTTATGACAATAATAGTAAAAAGACAAACTGAACGACTTTTTTTGGTGATTCCCTATTGTAGAATCAGTTATTCTTGAATATTGATATAGGGGCATCATACAAATAAATTTTAAGAGTAATTGGTTATTCTCTCACTAAACTTCAAGACCCGGTACAGTTGAAATGAATTTATGAAAATAGAAAAGAAGCTAAAATGAATAGTAACGATGCTACTCAAACACTGAGGTTGAACTCTTATTAGGAAGGAAAAAATGACTAGCTTCCTCTTGACTAGTGAAAAAACATTTTAGTAGTAAATTACTGATGATATTAACTCTAACTTCAGATAATAAATTCTTCTAAAAACAAGAATCTTGGCAGGAATCGTAGTTTTAAATCTCACGTTTCCAGTGTGTTTGAAAGCAATTAAATATTGAAATTAATTTTTCATTCTTTAAAAATAGGTGAGAGGATATAAAATGGAGTTTGTATCAAAACATACTAGAGAAAGCGCCATTTGAGTCTGATGTAGCAGTGGCTCTGGCAGCTGAGAAAGATGAATACATTCAGGAATTTTAATTGTGCCTCCATCCAGGTCTGCTATGATTACATCTAACTGTAAGGAAGAAACAAAAATATTATCAGTAGTGCATACTGTAAGCATAGTTTAAAAACACAACAGTTCAAATTTCATGATCTGCACGTAAATTAAAATAAACAAATTAAATCGGTAAAAACTTTAATGTACAGAATGCTTTTGATAAAGGTAAGACTCCAAATAATTCATATTACTGAATCTAGCTGTCAAAAATGGGTGTAAACTAAAGAAAGTGAGATTAGGCCAAACATGCAACTTCTGTTTCTGGATGTTCCAGGTCTGTGTCCAGTGACTTGAAATATCTAATAGGCTGTTTGTAAAGGTACAGTGATGATAACTCTAAGTGAAATCCCATGTTTCTATTTATTTCTATTGATCTATACAAAATGTAACCCTATTTCAGTTTCTCCAAGCACATGCTTAGAAAGTAAGGATAAGATAAAATAATTGAGTATACATTTGAAAATACATGGAAACGGATCCATTCCTTCCCATCCTCCACTAGAATCAAACAATTTCCCTCCTCTACTTTGTAGTCTCAATGAATTTACATAATAATTGACGCTTTTTGATTTTTCTCCTGATTGTCTTGCCTTGCCTTCTAGAGTAATATTTTAAAAGTATATGTATTATTCGTATAAACCTCTCTGAAGCATGGAAAATCTCTCCAACTAAACATCACAAATGACATTATGACTATGAATATGCTGGGTAGACATACTTACAAGCTCATGAATGTCATTACGAAAGACAGAATGTACGCCAATTATGAAAGGTGTTGGTGAGCTGAGAACTTCCAGTAGCTGTGCAGGAAGAATTGGAATATAGGGATAACTGTGAAAAGAATAAATAAAATAAAATAAAAGCTCCCGACTATCCCTTCACATAAGGGCAGCTTTTTTCTTAAAAAAAAAAATCTTCCTGTTACGCACTAAATTTACTATAAATACCTGCATTTTAAAAATACAAAAGATGAAATTATTTATTAAATACTTCTTTATAAAGTGTCATGCTGTTAAAAGAACATCTGTCATGTAAACTCCAGAAATTACTGTATTATAGGGTCTACAATTTATTGGAAACAAGCGTATTCTGCAAAGTGAGAAAAGACTATCTATATTTGTAACATTTGTCTTACATGGACATTATATTTGTCCACAACCGTTAGGTAACTAGGGACATTAAAGTTACGCATAATACTTCCATTTTAAAAAGATGGGTAGTTTTTTGCCTGACACCTACAATTCAGCCTTTTGTAAAATATCATTAATAAGAAATCTTTAAAGGAACTCTGCTTTGATATTGAAATGACAACTAAACATTATCTATAAAATTCTATATTTCAGATATTATTTACTTGATTTGACAACTTTAAAAAAAAAAAGCGTTTTCATCAGAGCAACATGAAAATCTGGATCTAATTTGATCAATGCATTCAGACACATAGTTTACAGTTATTAAAAATTCATTCCTGACTACTTTATCATTAGAAAACATATTCCAACACTCAACTTTCAATTTTTTTTCCTTGTCATTCTGTATTAAAATGAAGCTCTTCTCTGAAATATTTCAAGTAAAAATGTGCTAGTAAAATACTAGCACATTTAAAATACAAGTCAGAATTAGTTGTCTTCTTCCAAAAAAAACCCAAATAGCTTGACATTGAGTTTTTCATTTCAAAACACTGGATTCAAATGTGTCTTTTTAGAGTGTATGAATTTGTTCATTTCGATTCATTCTCTGTTGGACATTTGTCAGTGACTTGAAACTGTGCTACAAGCTAATGCAGATATTATCTTAGAACCACAGAATCTTTCAGGTTGTAGAAGGCCTCAGGAGATCGTTTAGTCCAGCCTTCTGCTCCAGCCAGGGTCAACACTGGGTCCAGGTCAAGTTGCCCTGGGGCTTTGTCCAGTTGGGTCCTGTAAACCTACAGGGATGGAAGCGCCACAGGCTCTCCATTCCACTGCTTAGTTATCCTCATAATAAAATGTGTTTTCCCTGCATCCAGTCAGAAACCTCTCTCCCCTGTTTTGGTTTATGACCCCAATCTCTTGTTCCCCTGCCATACACCTCCCTCTTATTTACTGGCAGGCTACTATTAGATCTCTCCCATATCTTTTCCATGCATTTACTTATGGATCATCACTGTCAAGTTTTACCATCCAATTGATGTTGTGGTTAGGATTTCTATTGTATTTGTAGGTAGGACGTTTCTCCTTTGTTTCCACTGTCATGATACAATCAGATTTTTACTAATGTTGTGTACAGACTAGGACTTGTGTATATGATCATGAAAACCTTTGCTTATTTGAACAAACATAGCACAACTCCTTTTGTTAAGGACAACATAGAAGTTATAAAACTAGTTATATAATTAGTCAAAGAGTTCAAAGAATGGAAACTCAACTCACCTGTACTTGAGGGGAAACATCAAAGACTCCAGAGCCCTACAGGCATCACTGAGCCTCTGAAAACTTGCTGAGTGAAAGAGAACCTTATTTTCTGTAAGCACGGCACAGAATAAGCTGAGTACATTTTGGATTCCTTAAAAAAAAGAAAAAAAAAAAAAGGAAGAAAGAACTGTAACAATGTGCCAAACGAATAATCAAAATTACATTAAAATGTATCACTTTCTGGTGGAATTTTCAAAAAGGATATGATAAATGTGTAAATTGCCAAACCCCAAATTATTCTAGCTTGCATTTAACTAGCGCAGATTCCTTTCTATTTTTCAGGTTGCTAAAATACTATCTGAATGTATTTCTACATTTCAAATACATAGTATTATATCTCCCTTTCAATACCACTTTCAAGGATTTCCTCTTCTCAGCACAAATCCCAGCAATGCTTAACGACTTCAAACAGTATTACATGTATCTTCTGCATAGCGTTCTAGCCTTCTGTGTATCTAGAATTCAACTCTGGTCACTGATCCAGGCTTAACTTCCAAACATTTATGTATCTCTACGGGGGGTGGATTCTACTGCCAGGCTCAAAAGAAAATGACAAAGACTTCCTAGTAAATACATTGATACTTTATCCATGGATAGCATTCTAGGACTCACAAGGTTAAAAAAGGGCAGTAAAAGTGTACATGTCATTAGAAGGACATGTGAAAGAAGAGCTGACTGTTTAAACTACTAGATTTAGGATCAGACTCACGAATCAGATGATGGGGTGTTTTTTTTAAGACACTATGATTTACCTAGGAGACAAAGCCATGTGCTTTCAGGGAAAAACAAAAATGCATTTCCTTTAAAACAAAGTCCCATCCTGAGAAGCAGACACGTCTGAGATATGTGAGATATGCTGAAATTTATGAAATTTCCTGAAATATGCTGGAATGTATGATGTTTCCCTGAGGGCATAGCTTGTGTTATCAGTAAGACAGCCTGTATTACCTTCACAAACGTACTGCTTATCTTACAATAATGTTCCCAATAAGAAATGTGACTACTGAGAGCCACTACTTTCATTTGATAATTAACACTTTGTTTTGCTTAAGTAATTTTTATTACATGTTTTGACAAATCTTTTTTTGTTTTCGTTACGATGTTGTGTGAAAGTTTGCTTCGCTGGAGTGGAGCTTAGCTCATAAATATAAAGGGACAAGGATTTGGAGAGAGTTGTTGAGAAAAAGACTTAATTCTTAAGATGAATAACTCAAACAATAACATAAGAACTTGTGCTTTCAAACTCCATTCTCCAAGAATCCTAAGGACAGACTCATAAAATCAAAGGCAGAGACTCGAGAGGACTCAAGGACAGAAGGCTTTGTTACAATGCTGAGTGAGTTACTGTTGCAAATATTTGCTATTGTTTTCAGCAGCATAATTAATATTGTGCTAGTATAAAACAAACTGCTTTGTAATATACAATGTAAGGATAGCATTTAAAAAAATAAATCGAAGTCATTTCCTCATGTGAATGAAATAGCCCTCATCAGTGAATGGTTAGAAGCTAACTTGAAATAGTGTCCTTTCTTGTGTATGTATGTATGAGGGTAAGTACACATTTGAATACGAAGTTAGAAACTGGTGCCTGTTTAAAAAAAGTCTGTAAGAAATTAAAAGCTTGAACTGCCCTTTTTATGCAAAACTGCCCTTGTTCCTTTCACAGATTTTAAAGATTGCATTGGAGTATACTTTTTGTTTTAAACTAAGTTTTTGCTTTCAAGTTAAGAGGGCTTTTTAGACCATTTCATTCCACACCAAATGTCTTATTAAGACACTTAGGAATATATATATATATTTTAATGTCTGTTACTTTTTTCCTATAATCAGATACAAAAAATCTCAAATAATCCTCTATAATGTTCTGGCAGGTATTATTGAGGAAAATTATACCTAAAAATCTCACAAATATTCACAAAATTTGGTACAACTAAATTCTCTGAAACAAAAAAAACCAAACCCTCTTGTGATCAAAATATCTATCACTAAAAATTCTTGAAAGTGATGGTTTCTCATTCTGCACATCTTAAAGCTGCAACCTAGGCTGAGAGGTAACAGTTCTAAAGTATTTTCTGGATGCTATTGACTTTAAATTTTCTTTTACAAAGAACTGTAACATTCCTTTACTGAAAGTATTCCACTGAAATCAATCTGTGTAAAAAATAGGGCTTTTTTCTATCTATATGATATTCTCTTCCTGTGGATTATTATGATCCAAGAGTCTAGAAGGAATACCTTAATTCTAATACCTTTAAAGGTCCTGAAACTTATCCAGTATCAGCATTTTTCACTTGAAATCTCTTCTGAGTATAGGCTTCCTCATCAGATATCAAAACAATACACAATTCTCAAAAAGTACATAATAACCGAGCACTTAAAAAATGCAAAAATTTTACTAACAAAATCACAGAATCACAGAAACTTCAGAGTTGGAAGGGACCTCTAGAGATCATCTAGTCCAACTCCCCTGCTAAAGCAGGATTGCCTAGAGCACAAATACATGAATGAAGTGGAAATCAAGATTTTGCTCATATATATAGGGAGGACACCTGTCAGTAATTCATAGTATTTGAACACTGGCCTCCTAAAAAGAAGATGGGCATAAACCACTTTCTAGTGTAGATACCCATCCAACAGTAGACCCATTGATAAAGCCAAAACAACATATTATGGTTACATTGATTTTTTTTTTGTTCTATTAAAATCAAGAATACATTGGCTGTAAAGCACAAGATCGTACAGTCTCCTAGGGACTACTAATGTGATACAGTATTGTATAGCTAATATAGGTAATCTTCATGCTCAAATATAGCGTTAAGCTGCACATCTGTTAGATTTTTATCTTTATGACTGTAAGAAAGGGACTTTGGTAAGTGTCTTCAATTTACAGAAAATTTTGGATGTCTAGTCAGCATAACTTTTTTTTCTTGATGACATTTCTTGATAGTTTCTTTTAAGAACACAAGTTCACATACATTATGTTAGAACACAAGTCAAAACTCAGCACTGAAGTTCCATTAAAGTTCAACTTTTCTACCTAATAGAGTATGTTCTTGGCAGCCAGAAAAATATGGTCTGTGTTTCTTTAAAATTTGGGGGTGGAGGGGTAGTACAACAACAAGAAGTTTGTCACCTGAACTCAACTTCAATAACCCTGGAGTTCACAAGTTCTACCTTCCTCCCAAGGTTTTACTTGGGGACAAAGAGATTATACTCAAAAGGCAACACTTAATGGAATAAAAAGAAGGGGGGGGGGGGAAAGAAGAAATAAACCAATGGGTTTTTTTGTTTTGTTTTGTTTTTTTTTAATTTAAACTATTAAGCCATGATGATACAGTTTGTGAGGCTTTTTTTAGTCTGCTTTTGCTGCATATTAGTGGCTGCAGATAAAGCTTCATTTTGTACTCCACAAAGGCATTTCCCATTGTAGCTTAATCAGCACCAATATCATTTGATCTTTAAGATTACTATTTTTAGCAACTATTTCCCATGTATAAATTTGATGCAACACAAAAGAATATTTACTGCAAACATGTTTTTACTACATTCCACTAGTTACTACATTTTAACTGGCCATGGAAGATGAATTTGAAACGTTCAATGTGACATGGTTGCACCAGATGCAGCCCCAGCTTTGCTGAGTTAGACAAAAGCATTACTTTATTTGCAGAACTTATGAAAGTGACCAAAATTGAGAACATCTAAGTGCATCTCTCTCAACCAGCAGCTCTTGTAAGGAATAGCAGGAAAAAAACAGTAAGGACACTGGGAAATAACCACCCTTCTCTGTGAGTCTGAAGAAGGACAAATGAAAGCCATCACCAAAGCAAGGAGACAGGCCGGTAGGGGCAAGGAAAGCTCATTCGCCAACTGCTCACGTAACAAAAGGGATAAGAAGCATTGTCTCTCCAGTCTGACAGTCCCTGTCACATCTCCAAGTTCCTTGGAAAACCAGTTAAAAGCAGCTGTGAATGCTTTTAACTACATCCATTACTGCCCTGCAATCTATCATTGGCTGCAATCCCTGCACAAGGGAACGCCTCAGCAGAGAAGCAAGTGCAGGGGACAGATCTACTGCACGTCCTGTCTGCGCATCTGGGACAAGTCCAAACACCTACAAGAAACCCGCGTTGGAAAGATGCGATGGTTACCTAATGGAACAAAAATAGATGTCCTTAACTTCAAGCTGAACCTGTGATTTTCAATGGACTGAATCTCTGTCTAAAACTTATTTCTAAATTCTCTCAGCCATTTTCTGAATGCATAAAGAGCAGAAAGTCACCTCACCAAAACAGGCCATGTTTCAGCAGAACTAGGAAAAAAAGAGACTAGGAATCTTGTGTGCTTGCACATGAAAATAAAGTTATTTTCATTTCTGCAAGGTATCTTCAATGCAAAAGAATATACCACAATGACAGTATTTGCCTTGTCCTCTGTAATCGGAGTTTATATAAAATTATGTAAATAACTTACAAAAACTAATAATACAATACTAAATAACATGACACGAAATAACCAAGGTAATTTCTTGAGGTATCTTTCACAAAAGCCAGTTTTAAATGAGAACTTCACTGGTTCTTACTCTTTCACTTTCCTGAATGAAAGCTTCACAGCCTAAGAAATATTGAATTTATACCTAAGGCGACGTTCTGAAATTTTAGGGTGGTTTATTCTGTTGGGGTTTTTTTAGCATAATAGAAGTGCTCTTCCATTGAGAAGCTAATCACCAATATTGACCAACTTCTTGAAAACAGGCTACTCAGTTTGGAAACATTTGGAAACTCAGTTGGAAATGCGAGTTTGGAAACTCAGTTGGATAGTGAAACCCTGGCTAACCACTTCCACTCGCTGAAAAACTTGTACAGACCAGACAACTTCCCTGGTAGAAGTTGTTTTCCTTCCCTCTCTTTTTCTTCTTCTTTTTTTTTTTTTTTTTTTTTTTTTTTAAATACTCTGTATACAATACCGAAGGACTTTAAATAAAAAAAATCAAGTGTACAATATCTGAGATTTTCTTATTTTCAAGATGATAGCCACTAACTCAATACAACATTATCACTCTACATGTACTTTGAAACATATGTTTTCGGGAATATGATCAATATAAGGACTGTGAAGGAAATTTTCACCCGCTAAAATCAAACAAATAGTAAGACTTTTGATTACTTTCCTTTTTTAAACTATTTAAACCACTAATTAAATTATCTGACCAAGCCACGAAGGTGTTGTTTCAAGTCTTGGATGTTGTTTACAGAAAACAAACAGCTCCAAATAACAGCCAGAGCCCAGTTTCCTCATGCTACAAGACACAATCGTGTTGTCCGTAACCTTGAACTGCATACTGGTCTTCAGACTCCACACTACATCCGATGCTAATTTGTCAGGGCATAAATAGACAACATGAGAAACAACAAACAAGTTGATTTTTACAGATTACGCTTTTGCAGTCTACAGACAGACAGACATCCTGTAAAATATTATACATACGCTGGAAAATTTTGAATGAAGGCTTCCTGACCTTCACTGTTTGCAAGTATTTAAAGAATCTGTAATTTGTACTAAATTATCTAACATCCTACATCAACAAATGTATCATTCTGCCTGCTTCCTGTTGTTCTAGAATTTAAGTATTTATTTAAGCATGATTAAAAAAGACCCAAACACAACGTGTACTTGACAAATTGTTAACTGTCCTCTATATTGCATGAAATCAAAATATTATCACTAACTTCTTCAGAATTTTGTAAAGAGTTATAAACATGAGATTTGGAAACTCAACTAGTTGAATACATTATTATGCCAATATGCCATTCTTGAATTACTGGACACAAGAAAAAGCTTAATAGACAAAATAATCCATAACTTAGCCAGACTAATCCAGGAAACGGGTCAACAAAGACTGAAAAGCCTTTCTGAAAGGCCACTGGAGAGTGCATAGTACAAGTTCTGTGCCAGGCAGTGTCAAGCTCTAAAGATAACTGGGAAAAAAGTAGAGGAAAACAAAACTCTTTTCATTTTTATTTTTAGATGTAAGGGCATAGCACTGCTAATGAACAAAATACGAGTGTAACAAATAAGAGACAACAATTGTACTCAATACTTATATAGCTAATCCTTGCCAAATTGCATTCATTCGTCAATCCAAAAATTACACGGTATCACCAATCAACTACACACACAAACCAAAAAATTGCTATATCCTTCAGTTCAGGCCCAACTCACATTTAGGAGAGCAAACAGTTCTGTTATTAGAGTAGGACTGCACTGCACACTACATGATTAAATCATAGCCAAACTTGCTCACAAGTGGGGAGCAATTTAGCTGTGCCAGCAGAGAGTTTTGTGAGGGTTAATTTATCCTGCTTTCTGGCTGGGTAATAGAGAACATAAGTCAGATGAGCACCCCAAAAGAATAACTTATTTGGTCTTTGTCAGAGTAAGGAGGAAGAGAAGCAGTCTCTAAAGCACAAGAATTTGTACTTAGCACTTAGCTCTGTGCTAAGAATGAGCTAAGACTCATTTCATAGAATCATAGAATGTGTTGGGCTGGAAGGGACCTGTAAAGGTCATCTAGTCCCATTATTTCATTAATAAAGCATTTGTACTAATTTCTGGGCACATAAAAGCAAACATGGGTGTGACACACAGTACTGAAATCAAAACACATTTTTAAATAACTTTTGATTTTGGAATTGAAGTGAAGGCAATTCAGTATCTGAACCATGAATGCTGCGTGTTCTTTGTAAAAAGCAGGGCAGAACAAAGGCTTCTCTACAAACCAGCCTTTGGGGAGGGTGGGAAGAGGTAAGGAACAGGAGGACCATACAGAAAGACTAAATAAATGCCATAAAAGCCAACTGATCATTAATCAGCCTGTCAAAGAGACTGTGAAAATGAGTGTGTATATATATATATATATATAAAAAAGATGTCTTCTGGATAAATAGACCTACCACTATTGCTCCCCCAAAGTCTAACAATATCAGCTGTGCTCTGTCAAGAGTCAAGCAGATGGTTGTCATCCAAACCCAAAATTACACAGGCACAAAGAAACAGGGATTAAGCGCAGTATACGATCTACTTAGGAAGACACACAGTGATGTCTGTCATTTGCATGTTGATACCACTTCATTATTACTAGTTTCATTAAATCCTTCTGCCGATCTACTTACAGGAGCAGCAAAAGCCCTCTGAGTCTTCAAACATAACTCTCCCAATACACTGAGTGAACACGAGCAGCATTTTTTTTTTCCAGAGACAATGATACAGCTAAAGACAGTTAATAATAAAATATCTAGATAATAAAGTCTTCATCCCTGAAAGACAGAAGTGCAAAACCACTTCATATGCACAGTTTTAAAGCTATACATAACCGAAGTGAGATTTACATGAGTGTGTTGAGTGAGTTTTCTAAATAAAGCTGAAAAGACGACAGTAGGTAAGACAGAGAAATAATGGTTTCCTATATAGAAAGTACTCACATGGAAGGGAGGTAAATGCCAAATTTACATGAAATCAATAACTTTGAATTGTTCAAACATAACCTGCGTTACCAATTGAAGGTTTGCAACGGATCATATGTCTGGCTCATACAGACAGCCTTGACAGGTGCTACTAAAAATAGATGTAGTTACTTTATTTTAAATGTTGTTTTTGTATCTGTTCTTTTTTTTTACTGAACACACATCACAACCAAAATCCAGTAAAGAGTAAATGCCAAGAGAATGTCAATAAAAGTAGGTTTGCATATAAAATTAAATTCAGAGATGTTAAGCAGCAGATAATCTTCACATAAATCAAATATGAGAATGATTACTTTTTTTCCTATGGGGAGGGTGGCAAGCAATATTTCTCAATATTAAGCTGTTAACTATCATATTAAAACAGAAGTTTTTGTTCTTTTACTGTCTATCCATACACATGCAGGCATTAACATTTGAGTAATAGTCTATTTGCTGAAATACGATTGATTTTCACATCTTACTTCACACATCTCATCTTCTACTCAGTTATTTAGTTATCTAGTAAGACACCGAAAATAGGAAGCTATTTGGTTTGGATGTTTATCCCATAAATATCTAGTATTCCAGCCCTGAGACATTCATAAGTAAAGATAAACAGTTCCCACATTTTTAGACATTTTTATAGGTGAGTTTCCTTCTTTAGAACTGCCCTTTTAAGAAACACGAATTTATTGTTTGTATCAAATTTTTTGTGAAACCTTCTCTCCCACATACATCAAAAGATACATTGGCAAAATAAGCACATGCTATAAAAATTATTTATAGCAGTTAAATTAGCCAAAATTATCCCTCTTTACTCTGATAGCAAATCTAAAAAAATTGTAATTTGATGTGAAGGAGAAATTATTTGCAACTGCTGATTTATTTAGGTAATCGAAACCAGATACTGCAATTTACCAGCTCTCCAAAGTGATTCATATAGATTAAACTGTCCGAAAGTAAAGGGGGATTTTTGTTCAGCCATGAACAGACATTTTAAACTTCATAAAAAGCATTAAAAAATACTTAACCCAATTTTTTTTGAAATTTCACATTAGAAATTAGGAAAATGATTACAACAAAAAAATATTAACCTTTCTGACGACAGATTCAAAGCCATGCCAGGATGAATAGAAAGCAAATTTATAAACATGACTTTTTAGAGACTACTGGAATTTATTCTGCATATAAGCTAATTAGCAAAGTATGTTACTTAAAAGGGAAGCAGCACATCAAAATGAAATTACTATATTTATCCCCTCCTTGTCAATCTCGACAATTCAAGAACTGCCTGCGAGTAAAGCCTGAACAACTTGTACACGTTAATGACAGCCTTTTTATGGGACTTAGCCATGTTAGCTAGGTAGCATCAAAAACCTGATATGATGATCTCCACTTACAGATCTCAGCATATCATTATCTTACCTTGAAACCTTAATCTTTATTTACTCATAGGCACAACATGCAAACCAGAATTTCTGAAAATATAAAGGTATATGCTAAAGGTATGCAATATTTCACTTTCACCGATATGAGAAGCATACGGAAACACTTAATGACTTTTTACCTTGATGATGGATATTTTTGTTATCTTTGCAGCTACAGCAAGTCTCGAGTGATTTGAATCAAACTACAATGATTAATTCCAGATAAATGTATGGCTTATTTATTTACATAAAATTTTAATTGCAAGTATTTCACTCACAGCTAAGAATAAAGCCGACAGGCAAAATAGAGAATTAAAATCACAAAATTATGGGTAGCTGCAATATGAAAAAGAACAGCATAACATATGGAAAAGACTGCCATGTACAATGGATTGTAAAATATTCTTAGTAGAAATACTACAAATTAAATCCTGATGGAGCAAGTGGATACCCATAATTTGACTGGATTCATTTAAAGCAGGAAAATGTCCTTTAACAAAATGTCTTTTAAAAAAAACAATGCAGTGTGACAGTAATAACCATTATGATCCTTAGAAAGAAAATATCCAAGAATGAGAAGAGTATTGTCATTCTTGAAGCGTACACAGGAAAAACGGTCAAGGATACACAAGAAATTGCGAACATATCTGTTTCCTGCCTAAGGACTACAAAGTCTTTCTCAAGGGACGTAAGTACTGAAGCATTATATTAATGGAATCAAACAAATGCAAAGACAACAAGAACAGAGGGGGCTGACCAGGATATTCTGTTAGAGCTACCTTTAGCCACTGTCAGTTGATATTCATGCAGCATAAAATCACAGATATTCAATTACGGAAACTGCAAAACACCATAAACATGAAAAGCAAAAGAAGTCTCTTTACTTTCTTAAAAGATCCCATTTGGATCCTCTGCAAAATATTTAGCGATCTTTAAAAATTCTTTCTTTGTGAAATCACATGAGATTTTCCTGAGCTCCCGAGGTACTGATAACTCAGCCCACATTGCACCTAAACAGCAATAATTTAAACATGATTTTACAAGAACAAATGGAATGAAGTTTCTATAGAACTGTTTTTTCTTTCCTCTTCAGCACAAGTATTAACACCGAAGTTTTGAAATTTAAAGTTTTGCAAGGTCTTATGATTTTTCTATCAAATTTGTTTTGGAATAATGAGAAAAGCTATTTCTGCATTCATACCAGCAAAAGTAGAAAGAAAAGTAATCTGTTCCAAGTAGGATCTGTTTCAGAATTTTCTATAAGCAGAGGTAAGCCTCTTTCGCCTTTTCTAAATTTGTTTATTTATTAGACATTTGGTTTTTAGAGTTTACAGTTTTCTCATCTCTGGAAATAAATAATCTGTTTTTACTCTTCTGAGAGGTGTTTTCTGAAGTCCTACTATAAATAGAAGATTACTCTCTTCTCAAATATCTCAAAAGAAATTTTCACTTAAGCATTTAAAAAAAATTAACCTCATTGTTATAAGGCAACAGTAATGTGTAATTTTATTATTTACCATCTTATTTTAAAAGTTTCCTTTTAAAAAACAGCTCAAAACCAGCACTTTATCACATACACAATTTCAAGTTTCTTTACTTTAATGGTAGTATTTACTTATGAGTAATACTTCTGAGATTTATAATGTGCTCAAAATGAACTACTGCATATTTTGTATCATTAAAAGAGGCATTAGCAATATAAGTTTGGACTGGATAAAAAGTAAGCAAGCATCTCATTTCACGTGCTTTGTTGTTCTGCAAAAAAATGAACAGTACAAGAAATATTGGTCCCTGCCTCCCAACGTATTTCAGAATTGTGTCTACTGGCGGCTGGCATCACCAGCGTTATACTGGTAATGGCAGAGCTCTCAGTGTATGCACATATGACAAGCAAATGTAAAAAAACTGAACAGCATGTACTGAAGGAGTAGTTTGACATTACCTGACTGGAAGCTGCTCTAATGGCTGTCATTGAAAGGGAAGGTCTTATCCCACCCACGCGCTGCTGCTGCTTTCTTTACACCTGCATTAAAGCTCACGAGAGCCCCAGGTGAGCTAGTTCAAGCTGGAAGAGGGATGGATCTGTTCTCATGGCACCACTTTGGTATTAGACTGACAACTGCAGCACCAAACCACAGCCTGAAACCGTTGACAGGAAACAGATGTGGCTTTCCCTCCTTCCACCCTCTGTATATTCTCTGTTAACTTGGTGAGATAAAATAGCTCAGCACGGGTAAGGCAAGCACCACTTTAGTACAGGGGATGGGGGAGAACTGTGCAACTGGAAATGGACATTCACAAATGGGATCGGCTGCCTGGCAGTTGTTGCTGGGGAAATGAAGCCTCAGTGGCTGTCCACAAAGCGCAGTTACTTGGGAGTGCAGAGGAGTCCCTGTACAAAATTCACTATCACAATATCCCTTTATTTCCAACAGCATCTAAAACAACGCTTTCTTTTTGTTCTGCTGTTGCAGCAGTAAGGGCCCATTAGCAGTAAATGCCACATCAAATCCCTTGGTAATCTATTTGTTCTTTGACAGACTACACAAATCTACTTGGAAAGCTTGAATGGCAAATTCTCTTTTGCTGGGTTATAGAGCTAATCGCAGCTCACTGGCCACTGGGATTTAAACTGAAACTACAACATAAGCCAGCAGCATTCACTCATGCAACATGTGGTGCCAGGTTCCATAGGCTGGAGAGCATACAATTTATTAAGATCAAAGACTGAGTAGAAGTTTCTTGATTATATGCTCCAATAAAACTTAATTTAATTCATACATACTGTTAAATTCCATGAAGGGTACATTTGTTCCCATCACACAATATATAACAACTCACGGAAAGAAAAAAAAAAAAAAAAAATCAAGTGAGTTGGGTAAGATGTTTGTAAACAACCTGACAAAGGTAAAAAAAGTTCTGGTTCATACCACTGAGGTCTCATAACAAACAGAAGATGTGAAAAGGCCCCACACTGACGCTCTGATCTTATGCATCTCCCAGTTATAGGTATCACTGTACTGAAAATGCTGCATTTAGTTGCTTCATACATTGTGCAAATTAGATCTCCCACTGCTTAGCTGCCCTCACATTATTTCTGAAGTATATTTTGAAGAATGAAGTATTAAAATATAAACAATTCTTGCTCTGTGTTGAAGACACTAGGATTTTCTTAGTCAACAAGTTGAAGCCAGCTCACGTGCTGACTGTGCAGTGACCCTTTCATAATGTTTCCCAGCCATACAAATACACGTATATATTTATCAGGAATGTCTCTTCCCATTTACACAGTAATTCGATATAGTCATCTGTTGGCATAAAGTACACTGCATGAGAGGCTGAACATTCTGTCTCCCCTAAAGCAGAATTAAAATAACAAGAAACTATTACATTACAGAAAATATTCCTCAAAGTGTCAACAAATGTAGTCAAAAGCAAAAATTCTGGGTATTTTAACATATCCTGGATTTAGAAACATAGCACTGAAGGATCCAGCCTTTTACCATCGTGACTATATCAAACAAACCCATCAAGCTTCATCTCAAATGTAGTGATACTGCTTGTCATTACTACCCACAACGGAAGGTGTTTCAGAATTTTTCTCCTCCTATAGTTAGAAATCATCTTTTATCTTCAAGCCTTAATTGACTCATGACCTTTTTGAATTAGTTCGTTCTTGATGCTCACCATTTTCTGTAGCTTAAGTAGGTGTACCCACGAGCTCCTTTCTCTGAACATATTGATGTAAAATGCAGCAAATGGTAACACATATGGTCTATGATACAGAGTAAAATAAAAGGGCAAAATACAGCAGAAAAACCTAGTGTTCAAAAAAAGCTGCCTTTAAAAAAACAATATGAGCAATAATATGACCAACAACTTAAATATTCCTTTCAGATTTTGGGATTTATGTTTTCTAAAGGAGACTACACTTTTTAAGCAGTAGAACTACTTTTACTTTCATTCAGAATAAAAATGTAAAGCAGAGCCTGTTCTACGAGTATTGTCAGTTTAAAAACTAGCTATCACTAAAGTTAGCTAATTTGAGGAAAATCATAATTAATTTTTTCCCTTTTTGGTTGGATAGGTATTTTCTAATAATCATGGTAAAATTATTTATATTTTAATGTTATAATATAACCGTATAAAATTTATATGAAAGTTATTTACAAAGATTCATTGGTTGGGTTTTTTTAAGTACAAAATGTCAAGTCTTACCTAAAAAATCTTAATCACAGAAGTAGTAAGTTCTGGCTCTGCTTCCTATTGTTTTCCTGACATGGTTCCATATAAGATCCATCTGCCTTAGGAATTATTTGAGGTATACCAGATGAGAGTGCAAATCTATAAAATAATAACTGTGACTATAAAAAGTAAAGTCAAAGAGACTTTAACGGGTAGCCATGAATAGCCCTGCTCAGCAAAACACTGAAAAAAATAAATTGCTGTAGACTCAGAGGTCTTTTGATAGAGCTGAACAAGAATGGGCTGAGCTACACATCAAAATGGACTGTTAGCCATGCACCAAAATATTACATTTACAGACATTAAACTAAAAGCTTCTTGCGTATTTTTTTCCCCACAGCCTGAAGAAATACTCAAACTCCCAAACATTAATATGCATCAGTTGTTCCACAATTCGTGTCTACATGACCAACCTGATCTAACTCTAAAGTGGGCCTACTTAAGAGTCTGGGGTTGGACCTTTTAACTTTCAGCCATCCATTCATAAATAACCTAAATTATTTACAGTTCTATACAAGCTCCTCCATCATGGTAAGAGACAAGGAATTTGGGCACCTAACCCCTCTGTGAAGGATCAACTGCCAGATCATTCAAGATGACCAGCTTTCCTTTCCCTGAGTGCAAACTACTGCAGATAACCTGGCACCGACCGTGACTGCCGAGTGTTACTGCTGTAAGTTCACACACCACAAACGCCCAGCCTAGCTGTGTACTGGGCCAGCAGAAGTTTCTGGGTTTAATCATTCTTAAAAAGAAAAAAGGTAAAATTTATTTTAAAGTTATTAACAATAATATAAACTGAAGTAATTAGCAGCTAAACAAACATTATGAGCTGCCACTTACCTATGCTTTTATATGAATAATTATCCCAGTGTTTAACTACGGACCAAGTCCTATACCATGCCACTAGACAACATGCATCTTTTGACTTAAGCCAGCATAAAGTTATTCTATGGTGAACTCTACTGTCTTCTGAAACTGAAGAATTATTTAAGTAGTTCCATTCACAGTACTGGAAGATACCGGGCTCTTTCTTAAACAACTATGTAGTCCAGAATACAGTTCCTCTACATGACTTACACATTCTAAAAAGCTAAAAGAACCATCACCAGCAAAAATTAAAGACTATCTGTGAAGGAGCAACAAGGTAGTTTATGCTAGCTCAGCAAAAAGAAAGTCAAATTCCAGGGTCACTGAGAAGGGAGATTAAAACCAATATCCGCAAGCGTAAGACTGCACAATTGGGCTGTGCTCCTACGAAAGGAGAAATATCTGCATCCTGCTTGCTACTGACTGTCAGAAATGCAAAATGGTGTTTGGATCCAATTATTCTAGACAATTTCCACCTTGGTATTTAAGCCCTCCCTTATTATACAAGAAGAAAATAAGTTAAGTACTTATGATAGGCAGTATCTTATGATCTTGCATGAGTGTGAACTCTTTTCCTAAGCATTCAGGTTCTCTTGCTCTTAAACTACATGTGACACGCAACTAAACTTTTCAGCCTTTCCCCTATATAGTTTAACCATAACAGACTTGTAAACCACTCACTTTTGACAGCACTGCTAATATCGCACTCTTTTGGTATATATGGGTCTACTAATTTGCAAACTAACTAGTGACAGTCAGTAGACTAAAAGATCTTTTTCTTCAGCAAGATACCTCACACTTGAACTTTTCGGCTGCCCAGTGGTGTTGAGCTCTGACTCAGCACAGTGGTTCTTTGTATTTAGAACCGAAACAAAAAATTAAGAGATCTCCACCAGATCATTTCTCTGCATTCTCCATAGGTCAACAGCTGCTGAACTGCGGGATGTTTATCTTTGTGATACATAAACAATCATGCTCCAGTAGCTCACATCATAATTTCTGAGGTACTGTGTTGGGAAACAATAAAGCGTTGGAAAGGTTGTTAACAGATGAAGCCAGCTTTATTGCGGAAGGCTGAAAGCCTGACCAGTGTGCATATTTTAAGACGAAGAGAGATCTCTTTTCTCAGGATCAGACTATATCAGGCAGGTAGTGGTGCATGACTACATCTCTTGTAGGACTTGCAAAGCTCGATTTTTAGTATCACAGGGATCAAAACTTATTGTGAAGAACTAATATCAAAATATCAATCAACTTTCTCCAGACTTTTTGAAGGTAAACAGTGAAAATTGAAGAACCATCAGCTGCCAGAGACCAGCAATGGCACACTGCTCCATAACAGAAGGCAAGGCAGGTATGGAAACAAGGCGGCAAGGGGCAGTAATATCACCAACAAGTGGTGGACTGCCACACCACCCAGAGAAAGATAAGTTGGGTAGGTCTGCTGAGAGCAGCTAGGTTCAGCCAAAAGTCAAGATAGCCAGACAAAACCATAGTGATGAGAAAGGTCTGAGGTCAAGCCAGGAATTCAAGTCAGCACGGTAGGGACAGGATCAGGTCCAGCAATGGCAGCCAAGTCAGTCACAGTGATCACCAGGCAAGTTCACAGTCATGAAGACGACCTGAGATCAAGCCAGGATGTCCAGTTCATGGGTGAGGACCTGGGTCACAGAGTCATGCTGCCTGGCACAAGCATTGCTGCAACACGGCTCAGGCAAGGACCAAGGGTATGGCCTGAGCTTAAGTACAGCATCCAAGCGAAGAGGTCAACAGGCCCCTCGTTCTTACGTCTTTTGCACAGCTCTTTCCTCAACAGCCTGAACCAAGGCTGCACAGCTGTGCTACATCAACGCTGACCTTGAGCACAGGCAGCTCAGCCCTACAAGGAGGGGTGCTGGGGGCTGTTGATGCGCTCAGGGCCCTGACATCAGCTTTCAAAGGAAATACTTACAAGAACCAAGGACAGAGCCTGCTGAGCCGCCAGCCTAAGTAGAGTCCCAGGCTTCTGAGAGCTAAATGTATGCTGAATGTTATTGGCGCAACTACAGAACCATTTGAAAAAAATATGTGGGTTTTAATGAGTTAATCAAAATTGTAAAGTGCAAGCCTGTCAGTTTAAAATCCCTCCGCACATACAAATATCTACATCCAAATGGAGATGGAACAGCGTACCCTCATTAAAAAAAGAATTAAAGTAATGCTGTTGTAATTAGGTAAGATCTTCCCCCCGAACAAATTTTTGAACACAGAAAACAATTTTAGTATATTCATTATCAAAACAAAAATATTAAAGAAAATCCCATCCTCCTTCGTTATTTTCTAACAAATCAAATGACTGAAAAATGAGAAAATACATAATTTATTTTACTTCTGTAAAAATTATAAACAGGTATGACAGTTAATATATGAGCCCATCATTTTGTTATAAATGGATTTATCACTATACAGTTTTGGTTCCATGACTGTTTAAACCAAGAAAAATCATCACTGTCAATGTCCCAACCATGGAAATGTGTGGAAAATCATTCACTTCTATTTGCTTGCTTAGTGTTAATTAATTAATTTTAAGCAGCTCTCTGTGGTATCAGAGAAGTATCTGCTCAGGTGCAAAAAAAAGGTGGGAATATCCAAATAGGGAGAAAGGACAGACAATACCCAGAACCTCTCAGACTGAAGTCACAGTGTTGAATTTTGGAATTGTATAGCCATATTAAAAAAAAACATGTTGCCAGTTCTATTAATACTGGAGTGGAGCATTTTAAACTGTTTGTACTGAAGTACTTCCCTGCTCATCCACTCTGTTATCATCCCATGCTTCTGCCCTAATATTTATATTTTGTGCAACTGTAACAATCTTTAGAAGTTTAATCAACCAATCACTTGTGACATCTGGAATTACTGATAATTAATGACACTGCGGTCTTCAAATATACTATTTATAAAATATTTGTTTTAGAGGCTTTATATACTGCCTAACGGTATACGCACAATATCTAGATTAAAAGTATTTAAAGATATGGAAAAGGACTTAAGGATAATGATGCTTAACACTTTCATCTAAGTTACACCATAGGTTGGACAAATAAAAGACAAGCTTGCCAAGCAACCTGGCTCAACCAAGCACTAACATTCATCTTCTTCCTCTTCCATCTATTTAATCTCTATTCTACACAGCCCTGAATTCAAAAGCGCCCTTACCTCGTGTCTTCATCCAGAACATTCAAAGTAGAATTTACTTCAAAGTTTCATTTTTGCCATTTAAAAAATTACTTTCTTTGTAACACCGAAAGACAGTCTGAGTTCTACTGAAAATACTTGAGTGGTGAAGTAAAGACATGAGGCAGAAAACCAGCACAGACAAATGAAATGGAACAGAGGAAATAAGGGGATAGAAAAACAGCCCGGATAAGAGACTAAACAAGAAGGAAAGGAAGGAAAACCTCCTTTGTCTTTGATTACAAAGTTCTTGTTTTGCTGTTCAGGTCCCCAGTGTAATTTTGTGCCTTCGGTTCTTTGGAAAAAACTGCCCACTGGGAAGATGGAGATGTAGGTCTCAGACAGAAATGACTGAATATGGCAGTGCTGAAAAACCACACTGCCAGCAGAACAGAGAAGGCAAGTTGGGTTGGAGTTTGGAGAAATGAAAAGAGCTTGAGGCAGAAACACAGGAATATACTGTTAATAAAGTGAGAGAGAAGAGAAATATAACCAAGATCTCCTTTGAGCCTGAAGAAGGCTACTGTGTTTTGAAGCTTTTATAGATACCTACTATCTTACTAACAGACAGCGAGAAATAGAAGAGTACTGAAAGTCTTCTAGCTACCACAGATTATTTTAAAAAGTAACTTTATGATTGCTGTTTTTCCAGCTAATCCTTGTTGATGAAATAATTTTTAGGTGTAGCGATCCAGCTACAGGCCTGGCTTTTATCACATTATTCCCATATACTTATTTTTTAAATAAAAAAAGAATGTATGATGTAAAATGTCAAACACTGCTGTTCCTTATTATTAAGCTTAAAACCTTTGGGGATGTTTTTCCCAACTGTAGTTTAACGCCTAAGTAAAAATAAGGTCTATTTCCAGATATGCTGCGAACTTGGTAATACAGGGAGGGTCATCCGCTGACACAGTATTATCCTGCCAAGCAGAAAAAGCATGATGAGACTACTATTGCACAATATTTCTCAAAATAAATGTTGAAATTACTTTTGTATCTATTCATAGTGGTAAATTTTGTCTTGCTGCCCATCTTCTTCAAAGAAAGAGCTATTTTTAAAAAGGTGATTTATAGAGTTCACAAATATTTTTCTAGCTACTCTTCAATTTTCTATTAATAATTTAAATAGGATTAAGTGACTTGTACCAGAAGAGAAATAAACGAACATGTCATTATTTGACAAACAGCCTAGTCAATATTTGTGTCCTGAACACAAGCATTTGATGATAACAGCTGTCATTAAAGTAATTATCCAACACCACATTGGACAACAGAAGTAGAATGCTTTTGCTCAGGTTCATAGTGACATATATGCATGAAGATCCTGTTCAAATGGAATGAGAGAAACAGAGCAAGTGTGAATATCATTACAAAAAGCACAAAAAACTTCTGACAAGCTCTACTATGATCTCCAGAGGAAAGGATTAGTCCTTATCTTAGAAAAATAAACTTGTTCAAAGGGATGAGCTAAGAGGTTCTACCACTCGTCCTTCCGGACTCACTGCCTTTAATTCTTTGTAAGACTACATGAAAAGTGAGAATAAATAAGAATTTATTTAAAACAGCCAGTTTATGTTTCCATGTTTCAACAACCATTGCAAATAGTCATATGTAGCTGTATTAACAACTCTTTTTTAGTAAATCTGAACAGAAATTTAGCACTAACAAACCTTATCCTTAAGAAGACGATGATAGTCCACCATCTACATGTGAAAAGAACTATGTGCTATTCTGTAAAGTGATGTACGCTATGAATATGAAAACATTTTTTAATTTGTGTCCTTAGAGATACAAAGTGATTCTACCTTTGTGCTGTATCCCCAGATACTTAGACACAAAAAATTTGAAAGGGACATCAACTAGAAACTGAGACACACTAGGGGGTAGGGGAGGGGGGATGGGGAGAGAGAGAAGGAAAAAAAGAATAATTAATACCAGGGAAAAAAAAGCAGTGATCAGAAATAGGAGATAGGAAAAGTCAGTCGAGTAAGTCTCTTTTGCAAAGGGTTCAAGTAGCTGCTTAAAAAAAATTTTAAAAAGCTACTGCCAACTTATTTGCTTATTGCTTAACTAATTTCAGGCCCGTTCCCAAGCAATTACTACTGTCCTCATCATGCCAAAGAATAGGAGAGAGACAGGAAGAGGACCTTCACGAGACCATTAGACAAGCTGTTGCTAATAGTTTTGATAGTCTCGTAAAAGACAAAATTATGCCACAACAGAAAAGAAGGCATATTGAGACAATTCTTTTTTTTCTGCAAACTTGTATGATCTCTTCAGGGAAACAGGATGTAAGTCTACAGCTTCTCTTTGTGAAGATTTGCCAAGTTTTACAATCACAGACTTTCTTTTGTCTCTCTCTTCTTCAGGCCACCTGAAGTGCCACTAACCAGAATTCTGAGCAATGATTAAGATTTCCTTTAATATCTCCCTTTCTCTCCCCCTCCTTCTGCTGATTTTTGTATCCTTTTGTGTACCATAACTTGAAAGGGCACCTGGTAAGCATGGGTTTAATGACTCTTGTACTTCTTACAAGCCACCAAAAAGCAAGAAAGACTGGACCTCCAAGGCAGAAGAATAGCAAAATCATAGAAATCAGACCGTTTACAGAAAAAAGGCTAAAAAAAGCCTTTTAAAGGGAAAAGAAAAATGAGATGGTAGACAAACACAATTTCAAAATATAAAGGTAAAGGATCATTGATTGATAGCACAACAATCTAGCAGTCCTGGTTACACTCCAAATTCTTCAATACTCTGCTATAGTATCTTTAGGAAGTTACATGACATCCACCTGTATATATTTATGCATTAATAAAACGTGGTTAATAATATTAACTTAAATCCTGTGTGTGTGAAACCAATTTTAAATTCCCATATGAAGGTTTATAATTCAGTTTTATACACAATGAGTGGAATTAAAAAAGCTAGCTCTGCAAATATGCTCTACAATTGCCCAAAACAGACTGCCTCAACTTAGGTATCACATACCGTACTTATAGAACAAACATACCGTACCACATGGTATCTCATACTGTACTTACAGTACCTCAGACCATATTTTATATCTTCAGAGAAGGGAAAGAGTTGTTGGGCTTACCTATGTTTAAAAATTGCCTGCAGTCTGATCAGAGCACTTTTCATGAACCTTGACATAATAAGCCACATAAAACCTCAGGAACTATGGTAAGAATAAGTAGCATCTATATCATGTTAGCTGTGTTTTTTAATTTAAACTGCTACCAACAAAATAACAGTATTCCTTTTGGAATAATATTCTTTTTGGAAGCATACAATTAAATCTTATCAGTACTAGATGGCATTGTGCTCATCAGATCTGATACTGCTTCCTGTGACATAAGCTCTACTGCTCTTCACTATTCTTTTTTTCCAGTTTGCATCCATTCTTATTGTCCATTTATGAGAAGAACGGGTGATGACACATATTCTGAGGCCATTTGATTACTTGAGACTAAACATAAGGTTTACTTGTTCAGAAAAGATTATTAACTGCGCCCTTATGCGTGGCTGCTATGAGTTTGTAATTCAAAGCCACTTCACAAACCAAGGGAAAGAAGACTAACAGTGTTAAAATTTAACGAGAGAAACAAGATTAGTATTGAGGTACCCAGGAAACAGTGACACAACCTTGTAATTGTAATGAAGAAGTAAGCATTTGATGAGGATTGTGTTAGATCACCTTCTTGAAAGACAGAATAACAGATAACAAGAGAATAATATGAATTCCACATAGTTACCATTATCAGTACATAGTGTCTTTTCTACTAGCCTTTTCAGTTACACTAGTTTTATTATTAACTTCCTTGGGGTTTTTTGGAGTTTACACAGTATCCAAGGGGTGGGCAATCTTTTCACTTGAACATTTTTGTAATTAAACAGAGGCTAGGCTCACTTCTACTTGCAGTGCACTTACAGATAGTAAATATTGGAGATAACTTACTACAAGCAAGATGTACAAAAAGGTTATATGAATGTCTGATTAGGGGATAAAAGCACTATTAGTCATTCTTTCATTCAAAAGAAATTAATATTTACCGTGTAACTTTCTTGGCACATGATTTGATCTGAATGAGAACAGAAAATACCTCACTGTAATTTAAAAAAAGAATTTTTTTTCAAAGCAGACCTAGACATACCCAGTTGCTGAAAGAGAAGAGCCACACTGGTGCCTGTAACAGGAAGGCTATCATGTAGAGGAGTCTGTATCAATTGTCGGTCTCCAGCTCCCAAAGAAAACAATTTCTGTAGAAAGAATTTTTTTAATTAAGTTTAATTTATGTAGAATAAATGCTAATAGTTGTCACTACAATGATAATGATGGTATCACACAGATAAGTGATTCATCCTGCAAAAAGTATTTATTTTGTATACAGAAGTTTAAAGTTAGTAAGAATAATTTAATTCACCAATAGAGATCTGAAATATAATTTGAGGAAAATGATATGTTTCCTTGAATGTGTAGCATGTGGCACTACTTCCTTGCATTTCCACTGAACTAGTTAAATAGTTATGTCTTTGAGGGCATTCGATATTACATTTTCAATAATACGTTAAAAAAAACTTCCAGGAAAAAAAAAACAAAAACAAACAACAACAAAAAAGTTTAAAACCCATTCAAATCAGAAAAACACATATTATTTTCTAACTGAAGTTCTACTGTCTGCATGCATGTTTTAAGTATGAACATACTTGTGATATATGGCTGTTGAAGAGGCCACTTCTGCTACTCCTATATTCCTGCTCTGAATATTAAAGTAGAATTAAAACTTTGGTCACCTTTCCAGCATAAGAACATACATCCCTTGAGGGAGGCAGGAAATGGGAGTGAAAGGAATGCGTTTGTGTATCACATCCCAAGAAGCACTGTAACTGCAAAATAACCTTGCTTTCCCCTTGAGTAAATCCACATGACATTCAAGCAGCGGGTGATTTCAAGCGGTTACCTTTAAGCACTAACTATGAAGGGGTGGGAGGCATTTCTGTACAAGCCCCTAGTGTGGTACATGGCAGGAGATGTTGAATGTATGAAGATAGCAAGCTCCAGTTGCTGCACAGCAGATGTGTGAAACCAAAGTGCTGCACAGTAAAACCAAGCAAGACCCTGAGCTGTAGCAGAGATGTCTTCCCCAGCACTTTAGCAGCAGACCCGGATGCAGGTCAATGACTAATTTCGCAGTAGATTGTTTCAACAGTGGACACATGAATAACCTGGGAGGGTCCTCAAGGACTTCTCAAGACAAACATCAGAAGAGTGTCCTCATTCTAGGATATATAATGCCCTGAAAGCATGAAGCTTAAGAAAGAGAACCGAAAAACTTAATTTCTGGTTAAAATGGTAGCTTGACACTAGCAAATTTAAGTTCATAGGTTCAAGTGGATCACCAAAAACTGTAATATGAGTAGTTTTCCACTGGAAAAGAGGGTTTCTGATAGGGAGATACAATCTAATTACTCCCCTTCAAAACCAAAAAGTTTGGGATGCAAAACCAGTGAGACGGGATTGCCTGGAGAGCAGTAAGGTAGATCTTGACTAAGCTGAGAGGACATTTTGCCACTTATAACACTAAGAGAAATTCCAAAGCAGTCAGAGCTATGGGAAAAACAGAAAAGAATTAGGGATTTGTATGATTTCAAGAAGGTTGATAATCCATAGGGTGGGTGGGAAGTGTGAGAAAATGTGTATGAAATCAACATTAAAATACTGCCACATTTGCTTACTTAGTTTCCAGATAAGTTTCCTGATAAGGACTACAATTTCCCAGTAGTGTCACAGCATAAAGTGAATGGCAAGCAAACCAGATTGAGTTGGCTTGTCAGAAACCCGCAAATGTATACGAATAATTTATTTAAAGTAAATCAACAAACAAACCTGACTTTCTGCTCACAGAAAACACAGATAAAAAGCAGAAAGAAGTGTAGATGCTGGAAAACTTTTTTCTTACTTTTGAATGCATGGACTACCTGGAATATTTAATTACCGCCGAGAAAACCATGTCCAAGTTACTTGTTTAGCATTTTTACAAAATTAATGAAAATATAAATTTAAAAGAGTTACCAAAGAAAAGACCAGTGAAATCCTAAACTGCATCAAGGAAAAGACACAGGTAAATGAACTGAAGTGAAGGACATGTTAAAAAATGGCAAGGAAAAAGAGTCTTTAAAAAAATCTGTAGCAAGCAGAACTATTCCCGAATGTACATTATTATTAAAAACTGAACTTATACAAACTGCTTGATTTGTTACTGTGCCTTGTAAAAAGCCAACTCAGTGACAAAATTAACCCTTTGACCTTATCCTGGAATGGAATTTTTGCTGTCTTTAGAAGACAGGCCACAGGGAAAGCACTCACAGGCCACAGGGAAAGCACTCAGCTGAACTATGATCTTTTTTTTTCTTCAAAAATATTTCAAGAATTTATTTTTTGTTTTCTTCATAAATTAAATTAACTGGAAAAATACCCTTTTTTCCCCCCCCATTTACCTGAGACCCTCCAGAAGCAGGGACAAGGCATGAACACAGATTTGCAATGAGCGTCTCCAGTGACACGTTCAGGCTGTCCACGTACACAGTATAGATCAAGCCAAGGCAAGCCTAGAAAGGTAGACAAAATACATTAAACTGCTGCACAGGGAAGGCAGATGTCAAATTACTTAAAGATCTAGGTATATAATCTTTTAAAAAATAAGTGTCTTAATAGTTATTTATGTAGTGAAGCACTTTCCTACTGAAGACAAAGTAATTTGCTATAGAAGCAATAATTCATTTAAAAAAAATAGTTTGGCTATTTAGAAGGGATGTATGTGCTGGCAGATGTAGATATATTCTTTTTAAAAAATGAATTAAATGTTTAATATTTGTGCTTTGTTCATTATACAAAAAAGTGCTTTACTACGAGTTACTTTTAAAAATTATAAAACCAACATAGCTTCAATCTGTGCTTTGAATTCTAGGGACCTAAAATTACTAGTTTCCAGAGTAAAACACTGATGAATTAATGAGCTTCTGAGGCTTGTTTTAAGACTAGTACCAAGGATCAACAATTCCATATGTTATTTAACTTACATTCCTTATTTTATTATTTCAATCTAATCATATTTTTAAAAGAACAGTACATTGACACTTCAGCATTTCCACATTTTTTCTGTGTGGATCCAGTTTTGATTGGGAAATCAAAGATAGAGTTTTATAATTTTTACTAATAATTTAATGTAAGATGATTTAACATTACCTTCTAAGAAGCCTTTGGAAAAAAAGGAAATAAATAACTGTTCCACAGCATCCATTTAGTGCCTTTTAACTACTGTAATTTTGATAATTCAGCAAATATTTTAGGAATTCTCTTCTTAGAAATAATTCCAACGGTAACTTTTCATATAACACATAGTTAAGCTGTGAAACTCCTTGCCACGGGTTTTTGTAAAATGTGAGCGTTAAGAAACTGGACAAATTACGTGAAAAAACCCACACAACTGACACCTCTGGTTCAGGATGTCATTTAACTATCATTCACACTGAACTAGCAAAGTATTTTGTGGAATTATTTCTACAGCCTGCCCTATTCTTACACCCTTTGCTTTGCATTCGCTACAAGACACTATCAGAAACAAAATACTGGGCTACGTGGAATTCTAATCTCACTCAGTACAGTCATTCTTAATGTCTAATGACAACTTAACTGTTGAATGATTTCCTCCCTTGATCTGTAAACTGAACTATATTTGTTTCTCTTACTATGTATTAGCTTAATAAAAATGTAAGCTTTTCATTTATCTCAGATCAGCCATATTTCATCAGCTGAAAGTAATCCAAGATCCTAAATCCCTGTCATGCATCTTAATTTGATCTGGAAGAGGTTCTGACATTTTGCATTACATATGGAGGAAAACTAGGATTTCACTATTAATTTACCATTATATATTGAATCAAATATGGTTAATGTGTTGTTTTTACCTGAGCAAGTCTGGGTTTGTCCTAATAATTCCCTTCATTATAGAGTAAATTGAGCCCAGAAAAAATCTCCATTCCATCTTCTATGTAGATTTAAAACTGCTTGGAGGGTAAAAAAAGAACTGCTTCAACCTATAGGGGCTACTTACTGTCACAGACATTGAATTTTATCTAGTTCGGTCTAAGCCTACTTTTGCTTTTAAATTCCCAAATCAATCCTGAGATGTTTTAAATCAAAAGTACTGTCACTGTTACTCATTAAAACCAGATCTGTCTGCTGACATATATTATAAATGGCAATTACAAGTTCTTTACCCTGAAAATTTCTGGATAATCTAGTCTGGACACCAACACCAGACTTTTAGGAGCAAATACTTCTGCAGGCGGAATTAAACCAGACTCCTCTTCACCTTCAATTTCTTTTGTTCCCTTGAAAACAGAAACACTTCAATTAATAAGCAGAAAGAAACATCAAAATAAAATGTTATCATTCTTACAAGTCAACATTTCTCAGAACTTTACAAAAGAAAGTGAATGCATTATTTGAAACTGGTAATGAAGTCAACTAATAGGAACACATTTCCATGGTTGCCTTAACTCCCTTAAAAGCTTCTAGATGTAGTTCAACTAGTTAAAACTCACCTGGGAAGTCATGCACAAGTGTACTTAAAATGAAGTTCTCCGAGACCACAGTTTAATGGGACAATATTTCATATTAAATGGTCCCCGTTTCACATTTTAGATAGTGAAGTGGATTATAGAATAGGATCCTTTCACATCAAAGTGTTAGCTGATTTACAATCAGCAATACTCCAAATACAGGGGGGAAAAAAATATTTCACAAAAGATCGTTTTGTTGTCTTGCTCATATTCATATAATTCTATTTCTTACAGAATTTCCACCAATGTTACAGCTAAAGTTATCTATAAAGTCATCTCCAGCTCTGATTCATGAATTTGGAATCTAAAGGAATTTCTCCACAAGAATAATAGTTCAGATTTCTCAAAAAATCCCTCAAACTGATGAAACACTAATTTTCTAGTTAAAAAGAAGAGAAAGGTACAATGCAGATAAACTTGCAGTCGTTCATGATATTGCGCAAGTTGCTATAACCTCCTTGCTAGCGCTTACTATTAAAATATTTTATCATTACTCATGGTCAAAACTAAAGATGTCACTAAATACTTTCATTTCTAAAATTCCACACGTTCTTCAACAAATTCATTAGCTGATTAGGTTTCCAAATGACAGAAAGTCCATGCTTTCCAATTTTTGCATGTAATTCTCTCCACCCTCACACCACCCACCAAATTTTTAAGTATTTTATTTGTTCCTCTGACTGAGCATTCTTCTAAGCAAAAATCACTATATTATCTTAATTAGGAACATGAGAAAAATTACTTCCCTTTCCATATCACAACATGAAATATCTGCCTTCTATTTCTGTCATCTTACTAGTCATCATTTCAGTTTATTAAAAAAAAAAAAAAATCCAACATCACTTTTCTATTAAATGGAAGAAAACAGACAGAAATGCTCTTAAATGCCAGGAATGCTGTGAGTTCATGAGCTTTATTTCACAACCTCAATTCAGAATCACAGAATGTACGGTTTCCTTAAGCAAAACATGCATCCAAATAAAAGCAGTTAAAATAATGGTATTAGAAGTACTTTAAAGGGTGACTTAATAAATGCTTTTAATTATGAAAAAAATTTAGTTACAATAAGCTTCATGTGGGAATTTTATTGATGGCTGCACAATCAAAAACGTTTGGAGGCCACCACCCTACACCATAATTGTTCTTCTAGTAGGAAACTAAACAGGTTCTTTCAAAAACACTTGTTGTTTTAAGTACCCTAAAAGATTTTCTACTGAAACAAAATACATAATAACAGTCCGATCCTGTCTGCACAGTCCTGTGTGCCTTGGTCAGCATCAAATGGTGGCAGTTGAAGACATTAGCTGTCAGGCAGCAACCATCATCATCTGTGAACCACGTAATCATTTTGGCCTCCACACCAAGACATGCATTTTATTACATAAATGCTCTCCTCGGTTCTAGCACCAAATTGACAAGGTGACTGAAAAGCTCCAGTAGCTAGGTAGCAGCTAGAAGCTGCACTGACAGCTGTAGGGTAGTAAAGAGCTACTTCCTAACCTGACCCAGAGGTGAAGGTATCTACACTAGAGCCTTTGCCCACTGCCCTTCCACCCAGGAAGTCAGACTCGGCCTTTCAGGCTTGTGTCCTGAACACGCGGCACGGGAAGCTGCTCCACCACACTCAAGTTCTATGGTAACATATGCTAAAGCACTTCTCACCCACCCCACCCCCCCCGAAAGAATAAGATATATAGGTACATGCGTGTGCACATGCGCCCTGGTGCTCTATTTTCATTACTACATAGACCAAAAAAGGGCACGTAATTTTTATATGTATACCAGAGGAGATACAAATGCTACAAAATATTTTGATGCTTTTTTTAATACACAAACCAAATGAGGTTCTGGGGTTCCTGGAAAACTGCCACCGACATAAAACTTAAGTGGCATTCACTTATGCTATGCCATCACTTGTCTAAGCAAGATACACACACACACACAAAAAAAGTATATGCATAGCTATACGGTGACAAGGGCCCCCTGAACAGAGGAAAGATTAGTTCCTCCAGCACATTCTCCCTGTCTCCAGCAATCTGCAGCTCAGGAACCTCCTGACCTGAGGACGGCCTCCTATCTAAAAAGCAATTCAGCATTCAAGTGAAAATGGTTTAAAAAAAGAGTACTTAACGTTTGTATTAACCAAGCTGTTTTAATAACAGATACGTATAATACTTTAATACCAAAGCAAAAACAAGTGTCACAGCAATATATATATATACATAAGGTGATATACTTGGCTTTGTACATTCATTCTTACCTAAACAGCAACCAAAACACACACAATGTACACGCTTAGTCTAGTTTGCATCTCATTTCTAGGTTAAAATTGTGATTCACAAATGAATAGAGAAACACAATATCTCAACAGTCCAATCACACGTCCCACACATGTTCATTTATTTCCATCCATTATAACGTTGACAGGGAGAGTTTTTCATTAATTACAGTTCCCTCTCCCTGCCCCCAAAAATGCAAGAAGAATTTTTAAATTATAGTTTAGTGGTTATACAACTCTAAACATATAATCAACAAGAGTTTATTATATCAACTGCTCTAAAGAGCAATTATGAATTCTAGGCATAAAGGCAAGAGATTCTGGTTATCTGACAGGTTGTGGACCCTGACAACATTAGTAAAAATGAAATTAAAACACATTGCATATTTCTAAAGGCAAGGGAATATGGAACCTTCTCCAGATTCTCATGGTACTGAGATAATGAAAACTCAGGGTGCGCAGACAGGGAGGAGGTTTCTATAAAAGGCCATTTTCATAAAATTCACTCACCTTCAGATCAAGTCTTGAATTAATTCTTAATTAGTTTTAATTTAAAACTTTAAGGGCACAATAGGAACACAGTATTGAATTGATAAATCAGACTATAAAAACACACTCTTACTTCATAAAAGATACGGAAAAATGTAATGTGACTAGCTGTATTTCTTCCACGGCTAAATGTTCTGACAGGCACGCAGGCACATTATTAGGAGTCACTAGACTAAGTAGATAATCATTGCAAACACATGACTTTTAACCTACTTTTCAAGCGAAGTATTAACAGCAGAAGCATTCTGTAGCAATACTAAATACGAAGCAGTAAAACCACAAACTTAATTCTTTCTAGTTACACTTTTTCTCAGACACATGCACATTTCATCTTTCTTTATCCCCTTTCTCATCTAAGGAAAAATATTCTGTAATCAAAAATAACAAAATAAGTGTTGTTTTGTTTGGTTTTTTCCTCAATATGTTTATTTTATAAATATAGCATTCAGTTTACAACCACATTAAGAACAACTGGACCTTAAAGAAAACCTTACTAATGATACCTAAACTGAAAGATTAATTAAAATTGGTTAAATAAGAAGATAATACTGCTATTGCATTTTATTTTTTTTAACTTAATTATTATAGTTCTGCTTTTGCACTTCTATTGGTTGGGAGAAGATGAAAATTATATTTGGTATACTGCCACGAGGCTTCCCTGATATCTCTCATCTAGACTGTTGGCTGACAGCCCTTCATACTACAGCAGAACAGATTAAGAATTTTCTTAATTTCAATTAAATATTGAAAGAGATTCCGTTTTATTTCCCCCTTTTTGTATCTACATACAGGCAGACTTTGAAAACAGCTGAGATGAGAAAAAACGTACCACTAGAGAGCAAACTGGTGTTCCAGATGCTTAAAGATCCGTTTAGTTTAAAAGGTGATACACATTTCAAATCCAATTCAGAAACATCTGTGCATTTAGACTGCAAGTAAATGAATGTGTTTTTAACACCAGATTAATAAAGTTCTGAAAAACTCTTCAGTAGGCTAAAGAATAGCTAACAGAGACTGATCTAACTGAAAGGAACTGTATGATGATCTGTGACCATATGTTATTTCACCATGCTTAAAATATTTGGTGCCCTGTAATTACACCTGTGCTTGACTAAAGCCCATCCAGGTACACCCACTGCCTGCCGAACCCAGAATCCTTTTTTCTTCTCCATCTTCAACTTGGTTTCTAAAGTTATAAGGAGAATATAGTGCAAAGATCTGTAAACTATGGCTGACTCAAGTCCATAGAGCAGTTTGTTTACAAAACCTACCAGATAATACTATAATTATTGTTATGTTCATTACAGAACTTCTTATCCACTAACTTATCCACTATTCCAGCTAACAAAAAGTCTTTGCAGAAATCTTCATCATGAGGGCTTCTTGTTCACATACATATGATTGCGACAGTCTGGGCATCTGAAACACAGAAGGTACATAGGAGTCTTTTGGGTTTTTTAAAGACTGCCTGTTTGCTTCTAGCCACCATTGCACCTCTTGGAGAAACAGCACTGCCAAACTGTTAAATTTAGGTATTTCTTAAACAATTTTTAGATCGCCATATTTCAAACTGTCACAAAAACATAGGTACAGCACCACAGTAATGAATGTTAAAACTTATGTCCCATGAGATCAAAAAAAGTATGGGAAACATCAAGATAACCAATTTTAAAATTAGATACAGAATTACATTCTTAAAATTGTAAAATAAAATTTAAAAAGCATTTATTTGTTGCGTAAGTGGAACACAGATGAGGATGTATCATAAGTTTCCACAGAAAAATCTTATCTGGTTTTACAGCAGGGTGTTTGATTTGTTTACTTAGCTTTTCTTTTTTCCTCTTTTCCTGCATAAATAATATATGGTAAACAAACTCAGAAAATGGTGAAACTTCTTTTGAAGGACATATGATGCAATTTCGTTATGTTCAACTTGTTTGCTATAGCTGTAAAGTGGCTCTTAAGAGTCTGGAGAAAAAAAAAAAGTGCGCTCTGTGTATTTAAAGCAGACCAATATATTCTTAAACTCAGTTTTTTTTCATGTATCTTAATGAATGTACATAGCCACCTCTACACTAAAAATATATATGTAACTCCTGACAGAATGCAGTAATGAGTTTTAGAGGTTCTTACCTAAATGAGAATATAGAACTAGAGAGAGCATGAGTGCATATATTTCAACTGTTTGCCTTTCTTCTTTTGTCATGAGAAGTAGCCATTTATCGTATTTCTGACCTAAAGTGATGAGGTAAACTGGAATGTACGATAACCAACTAATTGAACTAGTGTCATCGCTTTATAGTTTATGAACTTAGTCAATAAAAATAGGTGAATTAATAAATGCATTTGTGCAAGCATTTGAAAAAAACCCTCACAAAATAATAAAAGTTCACAAGACCAAATAAAAAAAATAACCAGCGTTAATCCGCTGACTGATAACCAATACTTTAGAGAAATCAACTGTGATCAGCATGGTCCATCATCATTCTGCTATTTATTTGTTTGCTTGTTTTCTGAGAACAATTTGTTCCTCACAGTTTAGCCAAGGGATGTAAATGGCACCAAGCCCAAGCCAGACAAATTCAGACTAATTATTCAAGCATTTTTAAATAAGGAAGGTAACTGACAACTGGAGTTACCTATCGACTGATCAGGCATAATGTCCCAGTTCCACAGTCTAGAAAAAGGTTTAATACATTTTTAATAGATGCTGTTAAAATCAACTTGTGGTCTTGATACTCATATTATTAAACAAGGTAATGCCTTCCTTTACATTGGTGTCCTTTTGCTTCAAAACTCCCTCTATATTCATAAAAAGTGCAAGAACAACTGGGCACAGTTTGCAGACATTATAGCACACAGGAACCGTAACTAACCCTCCTCTGCCATCTTTTCACACCCATCTTCAGAACTTGGACGTGTCCATCTTAATACTTTAACCTGTGTGCCCAAGCCTGCCATTTATCAAATCTCCAACACTGAAGGCTCCTAGATAAAGCAACTCTGGACTGCCACCCAACTCTCCAAGCCTATCAGCTGTCCATCCAGTCTTCACTGACGTTGGCTCTGACTGCCCCCCGTTGGATCACTACGTCCTCCCGGGTGTCTGAAGCGCCTTTGTGGGTGGCAGCTCTGCGAATTGCCTTTGTTAGAGATGCCACTCCTCTTCAGACATGATAATCCAGACATGCCAACCATACATCTCCACGCTGAGGACATATGCTACTGAAGTCAGCGCGTTTAGGTCTCTTTAACACTGAGCGGAGACAAATTAGGTTTATCTTCACGTCAGAGTGAGGAAAATCAATTTAAACTGAGGTACTAATAGAAAAGTAAGAAAACACAGAGCATTAGATGTAGCTTTACCACTCTGAAAGGTGGAAGCTGGCAGGCATTATTTGAAACTCTAAGGAAATCAAATGTGAACAGAAAGTGAAATCAGAATTGTACTTTTATTTCATGCAGTCCTAGGGAGAGAAAGGACATCTCTCACTACAAAACTTTCACTCTAGTACTTCATTATAACTGTCAAAACCAGTCTGCCCTATGCAAAATTTTGCACTGAAATTGCGCCAAGTTCAGCAAGCCCAATGTTTTTCTACTAACTGCTCAGTAAAGAAGATTTAGAGACCGCGCATAATTTCTTATTTTAAGAAAGATTATTTAAAGTTTGCTTTAGTAATCTCGTGCCAATTGCTCATTTGGGATGGATCCCTTTCTCTCCATGTGACTTGGTCTCTGTTGGCCTTATTTGCAGCCAAATACACTCTTAGCTGGTTTATTAACAATCAAAGGCCAAAAAACATTCAGCATCAATTCATTTTATTTACTTTTCAGATTATACAAACGCATGTATCCAATAAATTCTAACACATGTACAAAAGTTAAAATAAACTTAGCTGACCGCTTCCAGAAGACAAATCTGCATCCTGCCCCCAATCTGCTGAACTGAACTAAAACCACAGGTGAATAGATGTACTTCGTGGCTTGTCTACATGCAATCCTGCAACTGCGGCATTCATCCACATGAATCCTGCAACTGCGGCTAAACTTACACCGGAATAATTATACCAGCAAAAAAGCCATTATCTTGATTTAATAATTTCAAAACAGGAAAATAAACTGTAGTAATGCACAATGTAGAGTCTATCAACTAAAAAAGAAAAGGATCAAAGACAGAAATTATGTGAAGATTATCAAAAAGAGTAACCCTAAGTCTCTGTAAGAGGTCATCTCATTCACTCCCAAACTACTACTGACGCTTCAGAGTACTCATATATGACAATAAGAAGTTTGCACTGCACCTTCCAGCATTACACAATTTACACCACCATCTATTGGTGTCTATTGTGTCTATTAGATGTTTACCATTTAATACACCTCACTTTGAAAACTCCAGAAGGTGCTTATATGCATTATCATCTAAACACACTGAAAGAACTTTGGAACAATAGTAACCTGGTACCCACGCGTTCCAGCTTTCAGTCCAGCATATGCAGCCATAGGCCAAAGTGTAGTTCCCGAGTAGGCCATTAGGCTATGCACACCCTGGAGATCTGGGAAGTCAAGGTAATGCACATGCAGTTGCCCTATAAACGCTGAAATTCCATGGGGCACTAATCAATAGCATTAAATAACTGCTTTCAACATGTAACCTTAGCACTGAAGAATGTTAAAGAACTACAGTAACGAGTCTTTAGTAAGAACTATGCATATGCAAATAGTCACATAGTAATTTCAGAGCTTAGAGTTTACTAAATCTTTCTGAATTTTCCCAAAGGCAGCAAACATGATCCACATATTCCACCTTTTCAAGCTTTACACACCTAATCTAGGGTGAGCAGACTGCAGAGACCTAAGCAATGTAAGCAGAACCAACACCAAAAATCAAATTAAGAAAGTTGGTAATTCATACCTTAACTCAGTCATAATGGGTTTTATATAATATAGAACATTACATGTGGAAGTACACTAAGGCGAAATTTTACACACACAGATTTTTGTTTTGTTTAATTAAAATACAGTCATTCAATTCCTCTAAACTGCATAAGGGGAAATGCACTGAATGAATTGCTGAATTAGTATTTACTGTTTGAAAGTCAGGTAAATTACCTGATCGCTACTGACAAAGTCTCTACTTAAAAGATACCCTGTGATACCACAGCTATCCTGTGAGCTGAGACTTGGGGCCACTGCGTAGCAACAGCACAGGAATAAAGAGGAAAAGGAGACCTTTACCCAAAACAACCTTTTGCACCTGCAATAGCATGAGTTCAAATTGGGGATGTGTATGCACGTGTGTGAAGGCATGAGCCAGGGCATAAACAGGACAGAAGAAACTACTGCCAGAGTTATCAGGAAGACGGAAATACGCTTTCCTCTGTACAACTGTTCTCACCTTAACTTTAAATTCTGGTCTAGAGAGGACTTTAAATGTATAAAAGGACATTAAAAGTCTATTTCTTACAATATAGAATATTAGCTGCAACTTTCTCTTTACACAGGAGCAGAAAGGAAATAAGGCATTGCTTAACTCTCCATTTTTCAGCAGATTTGGAAAGATGATGGTGTAATATACTAAACGTTATTTTAAAAACTGGGGCGGGGGGTGTTCCACAAAATGTGTTTTGCGGCACTGACAATGAGAGGTCAGAACAAATTTAACATTTGGGATATTCACAAAATAGTTATTAAACTTAAGAATAACATGCTAATATAATATCCAAAGAGGGATCAGATTTCATACTTCAAAAAGGGTACAACCAAACCGAGTGTTCTCATCCGCTGCTAAAAACCAAACGTCAGTGACTCACCAAGCGGCATATGCTTTGACACAGTAGGATCACAACTCTCCAGTCCAAGCATAAAAATTAAAACTTTATGAAGCATGAAGTCATTTTGTTGGCAGTTTTTCCCTTGACTCAGGAAATATTTGTGAATGTTGTGAATCTGCCATTTTATGGTTTGGGATTTTGACAATTTCTTTTTCCTCTTTTTGCAAGGGGGTCAGAGAGAGGAACAGAACATGAACGGCAGGAAATGGGAGACTTGTGAATTATTACTTATGTGCATTTTCCAGAATGATATATTTAGTCTTACAAACATTATGATCACAATGTTCTAATGTACATATGCCTAAGACAACACACAAGAATGATACAATCTTGTAGTAAGATTGTTATAAACAAATGTTTAGGGGTTTGTGCTGCTCCCATTAAGCAGATTTTCTGTAATGCGAGAAATGCAGTCGCACAGGCTCAGTTACTTGCATAAATCACACTCTAATTTGTTGATGGCGGGGCTGGGGAGAGAGGATAAATTTCTTTCAAAGCGCAAAGCAACATACAATTTGACCATTAAGTTCCCAAATGATGCGAGTCAACATTTTTTTCAAAAGATTCTATCTATGGTGCTCTTCCAAGCATTGTTAGTATAAATTCTAACTGCGTAATTGGTAGGAAGCATAGCTGAGGTCAGTAGAAGTATCTGCTGAGTCAAAAGTATTAAATCAAGTCTTGGTGTGCTAAGTGGTAACATCCAGAAAATGCTGTTAGAAATAAGAACCTCATTTTAGCAAAGTGTGTATACATCACACAGAGCTATACGTGTATATATATATATGCATATGTCTGTGCATGTGCATATATACATATATGCATTTTTTTGATGGCTAATAAAGTTACACACAGAGTAACTGAGTTTTATGGGTGAATTCTGTAGATGTAAGTTATGATTCTTCTGAATACCCCTTTGGCTGCTCAACAGCTTCCGGCTTCAGCTGCCAGAAAAATAAGCTAAGCAGACTATTTCTTTGGTTAATAGGACAAGGTTTTCTTCAAATCAATGAGATTTCCAGCACATTTCAAATAAATGAAATCTGAAGTCCATAGCAACGATCAAAATACAATAATGGAAAAAAAAACAGTAAACAAAAAAACCCCAAGGCACTGTGAGGGAAGAGGAAATAGGGATGTTTTGACTTATTCTCCTCATCCTAATTCCTGTAGATACATGCAAGTTAGTATGGCATCCAACTTTACATTCACTAGAGCATCTAAATGGCATCTTAAGCCAGACAGAAATGTGGGTCACACCGAGTACGTGCTGGAGACATAAAAAGCTGGAAGCAGAAACCAGTGCAGTATCTCAGATTTCTTTACACTTTCTACTGGTAGAAACTTGAGGCGAGAGAGAACTTGCACACTGAACTGCTCTGAAACATGCTAAGGAAGTCTTTAAATGACAGCAGTTTAACCATTGTTAATTCATTATTAGACTGCCTCCAGTAGTCTAGTCACGTTCCAAACTTTAAGACTCCTCTTAAGGCCAAACTTTCGAATGCTTTATTTTAATCTCAGATAAGGAACATATCCTTATACGGCTTTAACAAATGTTACTGGGACAATTAAGTGAGACTAGCATCATAGAACAGAACAATTAAGGAAGTATTACATGGCGAAGCTGTATCATCTGCTTCCATAGCACTGAGTTCTATTCACATATTTCATAGAATATCATGTGTTCACCTTCCTCGTGAGTACAGATGTGGAGTATTAATCAGAATAAATGTAACATTTATCTTTTTGATCTATTATCACAACTTTATGAGAGCTGATCACCAATCAAACTGACCAGCATCCCTGCAGATAATAAATGCTGGGTCAGTTCAGAATGACCGTACTGCAACAATGCAGAGAGTGATTCACAGATGCCAACAAATAAAGTAGTATTTTATTTTCTGTCCAGGGGAAGGAAGTTGAAAATAGGCCATCAGCTGATTACTAGAGCCTGTGCTTTTCTCTGGAAAACTTGTTATGACATGCAACTGCCAAGAGATTAAACTGAATCCAGGGCTTTCAGAGATACCACGGAGAATACTTTTTTCCTGCAGACTGTATAGCTTTTACAGTTGCTATATTAATCTTGCACCCTAGGTTATAAATGGTACCACCTAGATACACCACGTGAGCACAATCTCCTTACTTTTCAGGTAGGATTTATTTAGTAATTATCGTGTAACAAACAGCTGAAGTAGGAATGAAGGTAACTGGAATGACGGAAGTAGCCTTCTTAGACCCACCTTGAGCAATTGTGTCAAAAACGTTCTTGTATTACTATGTAGGAAGCTCAAAAAAGGTTCAATAGTTCTCCTCTAGCGTTCACAAGCTGAGAAATGAGATTGTTTTCACTTTGCAGAAACTTCCAAGTGGTTGATTCCAGTTTTTTGTGAAGATGATTCTGCCAAGCCAAACATCTAATCTGCTCTACTTGAATTCCAACCAACCTCGTGTAACAGCAACGTTTACCTGGTGAAGGCTACTGGGAAAGAAGTAACCCCTCTTTTTTTTGAAATTTAATCTTACTTTTGTCTTAGCGAGTTATATCATTTGGTAAAAAAAACCTGAACTGTATTTAACTGTGAAAAGTACTGTCCAGATTTCATTTCAAGTCCTGGGCGTTACGTTTCGTGGAGTGTTTGTTTAATGAGGCATGCATCTGAATGGTTAAATCAGTATTACTTTCATAGCCCAGTGCTTCATAAGCTTATGTTTCATTACAGATTGTACATGTGCCGAATTCTTGTCTAATGACCATGTAACAGGGCACGTTCAATTATTCTCTTTGGGTTTTAGAAAGAAACAGGAAGTTTGGCTATAAACAATGCAGTCATAGAATAAATTTCACCACAGCAAGTTCATCTGAAAAATATGCATTCTTTACAACACAGCCAGCAATGGCACTATGAGAACCAACATCCTGCTGCACTCAGTTTTGGTGTTCTTTTTTTTTTTAATTTGGGTTTTTTTTGTATTAATACTTAGGCAATATAAGAAAAAAATCTTTTAGTTAATACTGGATGTTTTGTGATGAGCATTACTTGAAAGATGTGGATAGTGAATCAAAAGCAGCTGCTAGAAACCACAGGATAAATAACAAGTTTGCTAAATTTAGTATATGTTATGAAATACATAGAGTGGAGGAAGCATCAGCCGTTATAAATTTTTATCAGCTGGGAAAAAATTGCTGTAGAATATTTCACTCTTTACTTATAAAATAAAGGAAAGATGACAGACATTAAATAATGACAAAATTTTTAATGGGAAGATGTCAGTTGATCTACACTAAAATTTAAGACTAAAATACATCTAATTGTTTGGATAAATTTCTGCTTTTAACTGCCTTTAATAACCTACAAAAATATCCAGCTAAACTGTAGCATTAATGAAATAAGAACTACTATTATTCTCTGGCTTCCAATTGCACCTATAAAAAGCATATTATTAGGATTATTAAAAGCATTTTCTTAAAATAATCAACAATGTTACAGTTCTTCACTAAAAGAGCAAAAAAATTACTTAGCCATCTATTTAATCTTAACTAATTTTAATATATTTAATGCCAAGGTTTTACTTATTTTTTAATTTTCATATGGGAAAAAAAAAAATTTCAAAACATAACAATGATAGTCCGCAATTACAGATTGGATTAGGTTTTCCCTAGGTTCTAGCTTCTAAAGATTCCAAGTATTATGTCATAGCAGTGATTCTGTGAAGTACTTTACATTAAATGGGAATCAAAATGTCTATTTTTGAAAGACTGTGGTTGCCCAAAAATAATTAAATACATGTTTAAAAACAAACCTTGCCAAGTAGCTGACACCCAAAATCTGACCTACCTAAAAACTGAAGAATTATTCTATCAGTTTTAAAATCTTGCCATTTACACCCACAAAAATCTTGCCAATAAATGCTTAGTGAAATACATATATACATTACAGCATAGTTATACACATTTGGCCTGTGCTGGCCTGATAGAGGTGGCCAGCAGAGGGAGCAGAAGTTAATAAACATTTTTCCTAGAACAAAGATGAGAATCATTTATGCTATGTCAAACACGGAAGTAAATGAAAGGAACACCATCTTAGCTGTCCCATTAAACAAATATGTGGTGAAGAAAAAGAAATTTATGAAATGTTTTTGGTTCTTTTTTTTCCCAAAGCAGATAAAAGAACCACAAACACAAACAAGTACATTGAGCTTACCTTTGCGCAAAAATACATGCATTTCTGTATGACCAAAAATACATCCTTAGCAGGAACAGCAAAATATTTTCTAAAGGTGTCCTCTGTAACATTAATCTATTGTTTCTAGACACTTTTTTGTGCATTTTTGTTACTTATTGTAAAGTTTTTACCTGCAGGTTAATCTCTGCTTCATAGAAAGTTAAGCAGGAACAGTAGTGCCTCTCTGAGTCTATGTCAGTCAAAACCACCACAAAGAACGTTGGCTGTTTTCTCTCTTTCGAAAGCTGCCATCCTCCAGGTTGGCAAAACTAAAGAAACAAAAAAAGTGAGACACACAGTTAAGCGGTGATAGCAATTGTTTAAAGGAATACGAAAGATATTTTTAAACAATATAACAGAACATTATCTGAAACAAGAAGCTCATTTTATTTAAAGTGAGCACGTGCAGGGTTGCAAAATTTGGAGAAAATGGGAAAAACCCAATAGGTCTTGGAGTTGGTCAGATGGATATAAATGTAGCTCTACAGACATGAAGGGAGATATAAACTCTATGAACTGAAGATGTGTTCTTTTGAATTCAGTATTCAAGATCATCTTTGCAGGATTTAACAAGCAACGACAGGAATAAATTGACATGTCATGCAGATTTCATTTGCATAACAGGTTAGAATTTGAAGCTAAAGTTGTTGTGTCTTGAAACATCTCTACATTTTTAGTTTCTCCACTTATTTCTCCACTAATTTATCTAACCAAACATAGATATTCCACTTATACCAACCTGAAAAGTTATTCAATATTTACTCCTACAAAAGACTATTTATAGAGCCATATTTTTCATCCATTTATTGATTACCTCTCTAAACTTCATTGTGAACATTTGAAATTTTTTAAGAGGTCATACCATAGGAGCAACATAAGTTTTGCGACCCCTGCGAAAAATATGTTCAAGTTTCGTGACTTCATAAGTCTCAGAGACAAAGAAAATCACTTGCTGCTTGGACTCAGCCCGCAGTTCTCCAAATACTTCATATGTACTTAGAATACTACATATTTCCAAGCTCTTGTGGCGATGAGCAGAGTAAATATGTGCAATGCTTAAAACATGCGTCAAATCAGCCTAAATCCTTCACTATTTGTTCCTTCAAGCTGACTGGGACCATGGCAGTGCAAGTCACCAGAACCGAAGACAGCAATTCTGACCTCAGAACAGAGATGCACAGGCAGCATGAACAAAAAGAGAACTACAGCTCAAAAGCAAAGGGAGAAGTCTGTGGTTTTGCTTCGTTTTTAAATGACTGGAGTACAACATTGGCTAATAACTTGTTCCCAGTAATGGAAGACTGTGCTGAAATTCAGAAATCAGTTTGATGAAGATGCACAAAAAATTCACAAGGGTATTATTATTAGCAAAATTGTAAGTTTAGAATTTACATGAGGCAAAGGTAATTGCCCCGTATGTATTAGGAATAACAGCAATCAAACAAAAAAACCTCACCACCCAAAAAAATATTTCTAGAATTGTTAAACAATGCAGACACCAAATGAAACAGAGAAATCGGTCAAAATCTCATGTTCCAGCAATTGCTTCTTTCCCCTGGACAGCTGCTACAAAATGAAAGAGCATGAAGAGTAAGTTGTAAACTAACAATTACTACAGATTCATCTTTAGAACCTCTACAATAAAACCTGGGTAGTCTTAGGTGAACAGCAGTTAAAACTCTGCTTGTGATACACAGTTTACTTTATGGTCTTGGGAAAATCTTCAGAACCAAAGTTTTCTCATGTTACATTCTTTATATTCTAGATAGTCAGCTTAACACTTCTGAGTCTGTATACTTAGAAGTGCTAAGCACAACCTCCTGCATCTGAGAATAACTGTTCTGAACATCAAAAAGTACTCTGAAAAAAGACATCCTAGTCATTCCAAGCTAAGCATCCAGTATTAGTCCATGATTTTGATAATGCTGGCCTAATCTCCCTTTGTTTTTCATCCTATGTCAGTTAAAAATAAGAAGATACCACTATTAATCTTACAGGACTGCTATAAAGATAGTGTAATATGGTCGATATATACAGACATTATAACAAAAGCATCATGAAAGAAGTTTGACAATAAAATCATTAGAGTTCTGTATGTATTGCAGAGTTTAGGTGGTGTGTGGTAAATGAAGCCTGGAATCTGTAGCTCAAATAAGATAAACTCCCAAAACCCTGAAAAGTTATGTGTTCAATGAGTATGAGCCAAAATGCAAAGAATGCAGTAAGATTCTGTTAATCAATAAAACCTTTCCGTGCCATACCATTAAAACTGAATCATCCATACAGGGTAGGTCAAATTAAGGTTCCTTATGCAGTCCTGGTTCTGGCACTTCTTAAGCCCGAACGCTTGAGTTGACAATCTCAACACTCCTTCAGATCTGCCAAATTTACCAGTTCTGACAGGAAAACCTTGCTGGTGCCATCGCCCTTTAATTTTACAGGTAATTTCCCATCTCACACCTGGAAGCAGCAATCTATCAGATTTCTGATTGTCTGAAAATCCTGGACAAACGACTATTCTGCACACAACAAACACCACTCGACTAAAAGCACAGAAGAGCTGGTATATCCAAATCCACAACCAACGTATTCTGCACCCAAATGACAAATACATGAGCTTGGGATGTGTGGCTAATGCATAGCTGGTTTTCACATGATACACACAGGATCTACCAATTTGGAATTTTGAGGGATCACTAGATTCATTTTGAATATGCTTTCTGTATTTATTTTATTTTAAAATAAAATGCACTTTAAAGTAATTATTTTTACCGTAATAGACCATTATTGCCAGGTCTTTATACCAACACCTGCCCTATAAAACGGGAAATACACCAGGAAAACCAACGGCTAAATTTTTAACTATCAGAAGCAACTGTTGATCTAGGCAATCTGCTTTCAGTAGCAATCTCTCAGTCTTTATGCATTCTAAACCTTACTCGTGTCAGTAAGAATTTTCCCCGATTTCAAAATGATCTTGTGTATAACACATACTTTCTAGATTTAACTATTTTACTAGAAAACAACAATTAGTGATTGTTAAGGAAAACAGATGAAGTAGAGTACACTCGCTGGCTACACAGAGAATCTGTGTTTTCAAATAAACTGGAAGGAATTTATAAATACAGAGATTGAGGATAAAGACAACATGCTCCTCATTAAACAATGAATGATTCTCAGTTTCCTTAAAATAAGGTAATAAATATTAGTCTAATATTTGAAATGCAAACAACATTGAGAAAAACTTTCCAAATTAGTATAAATACAAGCTACTATCCAGTACGATTACCAGGACAGTCTGGCCACTAAGAACAGGAAAATGTTTCCTTACCAAACCAGATGCTATACCAAAACACCACTGTGAATATAATTCAAAGGTCATGTGCTTCTTCAGTAAACAAGAAAAAAAAAGTTTAAAAATGAACACACTCCCACATTGTTTCACTTATTTGCCAGAATTCTTGGAACCAGAATCATAGCTTCTATCGAAGACACTGAAAATTAGAAAGAATCAGATTGTTCATCTCACTATTCACAGAAATAAGCCTCTAGTGGTGGCAAGTGCTTCAAATCAACTCCACATTACAACTGACTGCCTTCTAAAATCTGGTGCAAATGTCGAGAAGTTGTGCTGAAGAATATGTAACAGCTCTTATATTCAAGGTGCTGAAATGACATTTCAAGCATTGTTTGAAACTGCAGGTGACCACTGAAGCAAGAATCTTTCTCTTAATTATTCTCACAAATGCTTCCAGACTAAACGAGAAACCAGACAGATTTAAAAATGAGACACAGTGTTTTAAAACAGTGTAGCTGGGTTTGTTACCTTTAAAAATTTTGCGTGTCTTCACTACAAGCCTTCTCTATAAAGTCTAGACATGATTAATAATGTTTAAAAGGACATTTGTTTCTTCTAATTTTTATAACCCAAAAACATCATCTTTTCTTGATTTATAAATTTTTTCTTTCTTTCCCATTGAGAGCCATAGCCATACTCCTACTCCTTGCCTTGTCCTTCTCTATTAAAATAAATCATTTGCATAAGTCAGCATATACCTGACATATACTGTATACAGCTTTGGTGTCTAGAATCACAGAATCATCAAATATCCTGAACTGGAAGGGACCAGTGAGGGTCGAGTCCAACTAATGACTCCACACACGGCAACCTAAAAGTTAAGCCATGTATCTAAGGGCATTGTTCAAATGCTTCTTGAACACCAACAGGCTCGAGGCCATGACCACTTCCCTGGGGAGCACCCTGAAGCCTGTTGAAAATTTGAAGAAAATCTAAAAATAGTCACAATGTCTATTAAAGTACTGGAGGAATTACGATGTAGGAAGAAGGCTTACTGGGTACTGTGGAAGTGAAGACTAAATACTATTATGATATTGAGCAGTAATTATATAGTGTTCAAGTTTCACTAGAGAAAAATTTTAGTCCTTTGTATTCCTTACTGTGGCAGAACTATATTATTTGCCCTCCATATCTGTTCATCAGAATTACTCTTTTGCTGAATTGCATGTTAGAACTTTGTCATTTACCTCTCTGTTTGCACCCGGAGCACAACCAAGTCCATAACAAAAACTTGAACCTATACTCTAGTTGGGTCTGTATAGCTACAAACGGGAAGATTGATCTCTCTGCACTTTACATTGTTTTCTGTGTCAGCGATCTGGTCAGCTTTCCATCAGAAATCCACTACCTCTGACGGCAGTACTAAAGCAGGAAAGGGAAAAAACTTGTTCAGAAAGTTTACGACATGATAATATCTTTATCAATGATCTGGATGAAGGGATCGAATGCACCCTCAGTAAGTTCACAGATGACACTAAACTGGGCGGGCGTGTTGATCTGCTTGAGGGTAGGTTGGCTCTGCAGAGGGATCTGGACAGGCTGGACCGATGGGCTGAGACCAATGGTATGAGGTTCAACAAGGCCAAATGCCGGGTCCTGCACTTGGGTCACAACAACCCCATGCAGCGCTACAGGATTGGGGCAGAGTGGCTCAAAAGCAGCCCGACAGAAAAGGACTTGGGAGTGTTGGTTGACAGCCGGCTGAATACGAGCCAGCAGTGTGCCCAGGTGGCCAAGGCGGCCAACAGCATCCTAGCCTGTATCAGGAATAGTGTGGTGAGCCGGACTAGGGAAGTGATCATCCCCCTGTACTCGGCACTGGTGAGGCCCCACCTCAAGTACTGCGTTCAGTTTTGGGCCCCTCGCTACAAGAGGGACATTGAGGTGTTGGAGCGTGTCCAGAGGAGAGCTACAAAGCTGGTGAGGGGTCTGGAGGACAAACCTTATGAGGAACGACTGAGGGAGCTGGGGTTGTTTAGCCTGGAGAAGAGGAGGCTGAGGGGAGACCTCATCACCCTCTACAACTACCTGAAAGGAGGTTGTAGAGAGATGGGGGCTGACCTCTTTTCCCTAGTGACAAGTGATAGGACGAGAGGAAATGGGTTCAAGTTACATCAGGGGAGGTTTAGATTAGATATTAGGAAACATTTCTTCACTGAAAGGGTTATTAAACATTGGAATAGGCTGCCCAGGGAGGTGGTGGATTCACCATCCCTGGAGGTGTTTAAAAAAAAGGGTAGATGGGGCACTTAGGGACATGGTTTAGAAGTGGCTCTTGTCAGGGTAGGCTAAAGGTTGGACTCGATGATCTTAAAGGTCCCTTCCAACCTCAGCAATTCTATGATTCTATGATTCTATGATTTTTTGCAAGTCATCTGTTGAAAGCATTTTTTGAAGAGTTTATACAGAACAGAAGACAAGGTCAGTGATATACCATTACAGAACCCTGCACTTAAATAATTAATTATATTTAAAATATATTCTCACACTATGTATTTTCTTCAAAATATTTTTGTGTACTTGTTCTTTGTTAAATAAAATCCAAAGCTACCTGAATAGACATTTGAACTCTATTGACAAGACTTGAATTAAAAGATCCCCAAATGACTTTAGAATGTAAAACATCTGACACAGACATCCTGCCTCTTTCACCAAGCATTTGATTCTCCTTTGGATCACTCTGGGCATAAAGTTTCATTTTATTGAGTCTGCTTTCTTTTCTAGGCTTTCTTTTACTTTTCAAATAACTGTGCTTTGTTTTTAACATGTATTATCATCATCTTTTCTACAAACCTCCCTGAAAATAAAGGGCTATGTTCTGGACATCATGTGAAGGAAGTTTGTTCCATCTGGACTTGCAAGACCTAGCACCAGCTGCTGAGTATTTCACCATTTCACCATTCACTTATGTATGGAATTTTGGCAAAGGGAATTTTCTTTTTCAGATGCATACCTCTACTTAAAACAAAACAAAACAATTACAATGCTCACTGGCATAATAAAAAAGCAATGCTATGAAGCTGTAAATCTGAGGAAATGCTTGGAGCTTTGGGGATATCTCTGAATGTAAACAGAATACAAAATATACACTGAATTTTATTACATCTTCCTGCCTTTCAACATCTTGTATCTAAGAAACTGCATATTTATCCTTAGCCCAGCCTAAAATAAAAATAGTGCACTTGACGTATACTCCAAATTATTTCCAGGTAAAAGCCCGTTTCAAGTGTGGTGGAATTTTCTGACAATAAATAATTAAACTCACTCATAAAGGAAGAAAAATAGCTTTTAATCATAAAATAAATATAAAGGCTTTTTCTACCCTGGACTGTGCTGAAATACAGAGTTCCCCATGATGAACCCTTACACAGTCACCTCATGGCACCCGTGAACTGCCAGAACCTGCTGCCAGGATCTCCCACAAAGGTGCACGTGAACCAGCTGCCCAATTCTCCCGCCCAGCCGCTGAAGCCAAAAAAGAGTTTAAGAAGCCAACATTAATATATTTCACTAATTTCAGACTTTCTAACCTATGACACCAGAGACAGAGGAAAGGCCGAAGGAGTGCAAATACACAGTGTTCACTGGAAATGAAGGAACTGCTTTCTCCCCTTTGCAAATTGAAAGAACACACTTAGGTGCCCGCACACGCTGGCATTACTGGATACTACCTGCCCAGTAGCCTCTCAGACCTGAAACTGGTTGAAATACTTCGGGGAAAACACACTAGAAGCAGCGGGAGGGTTGTTTGTGACTACAGGTGACATTCCTGTCCAAGAAGAGTTACAGGTGAATAATCTTTCGTCTCCTGGCCTGCACAGACACTCCCCACACACTGTGGACATTTCCACCTCAGTAGTCAGCTCCCCAGTCAAACGTAAAAACCATGTCAAAAAAGACAGTATGAAACACTTCCCATCAGAGAAAAGATCCTCAACTGCATTCTTGGGCTTCCTAAGGCTGAAAGCTGCTGAAAGATCTCGCAATGGCACTAATCCTGCACAAGTGACAGACGAGGTATTCTCTAATTTGGCCTACAGATTAAAGTGATCCTCAATGATAAGATGCTCAAGCTTGCCACAGAGACCCTGCAGCAAAAGTCCAACAAAAGAAGACAAGTTAAAATATTTGGGAACATCTCAACTAAAATCAGCTAATTCATCCTCCTAAGTCATAGAGATCAAGAAGTCTTTTACTGACATTCATCAAGAACTAGGGTCATCCCCCCACATACTGATAAATATATAACTGTGGGTGTACATCTACACAGGCACAGGAAAAAAACAATTGGTTTAAGTTCATTGCTTTACTTTTTTAAAACCTCATAACATTGTGTGATTTTAAACACATTTCCACAATAACCGCTATGCTGAAAACCCAAACATGTAAAAAGCATTTCTACAGGGACTGTATACACAGTTTGTCTTATGAAAAAATATTTGAACTGTCTTTTAGAAAGAAAATTACACCCACTGGCATGGGTTTCTTTTTCTGCTTTCAGAACACTTACTATCTCCACCCCAGTGGCTTATTAAAAAAAAAAATAAAAACCTGCCAAATAATCTTCTGACTATTTCTGAACAAAACCAACCTAGACTACAGGTGTGGTGATTTACAAATAACTATTGTCAAATGCCTTTATTTGAGAAATAGTACAGGATTAACGATGACGTTCTGAATGGGGTTTTCTTCTCAAAATGAACTTCCAACATCTCTGTTCTAACCATGTTTAGTAAGAAAATCACATTAGCAGGTTTGCACAAATAATTAATAGTTTGGACTTTTTATTCATTTATTTAAACCATGCTGCCTCCTCTTGTTTTCAGCCAAGCGCCCATCAAGATAATCTTATGGCAATTTAAAGGTTCTGAGACCCTTGGACCCAGAATTTTTTTTTTATTTTTTTTTTTACCACCACCTCCAACAAAACCCAAGACACCCACCATGCTCTGGGCTACGTCAAGCAAAGAGAGTGAGACAACTGTGGACAGTAACCAGAAATTCTCAGACACACATCAATATGTAAAGCTAAATACGTTAGGTGTCTGAAGCATATATTTTATGCCAGAGAATTTTTTTTTTTAATATACATTTTAAACTTCATCAAAAAGTTAAAAAGTCATAAATTTAAACTCAGGACTTGTAACTGAAATTCCGGAACACATAGCCAGCCTACAAAATTTTTTTACCAGGAAATGCTTGTTAGTCAGAAATAACTGCTGCCAGTGACACCATTGGTCAAAAGAATAATGAGAAGTCTGAATATTGAATATTCAACACGCAAGCAGAAAAAACTATTTCAATGCATCAATAAATTTTATAGCTTACGCCTGCATGATCAGATACTAAACCACACTGTAAATACCACATCCAGCCTTGCTACCGGGTTTGAAGATAAACTCTGTTGCTCTCCAGCAATTGTGGGGAAAAAAAAAAAAAGAGGGGGGGGAGGGCAAAAGACTTGTGTTAACATTTTTGCATTCATGATCTTATAACTCCTTAGAATATATCTGCCAGAAAAGGGTTTGAAGACTCAACACTTCAAAAAATACACATGGGGGGTGTGCGTGTGTGCATGTAAGCATGTGGTAATGCAGTGTATACCAAAAACAACGCTGATCTGGATTGACAGAGGCCTAGCGACTAGCTTGTGACTGCTGCAGCAAAATAGACTTAAGAAATTTAAGACGGATGCCAACAGTCTCAAGATGATAAAATACAGAACAGGAAGTCCTAAAATACGCAAATGAATTAAAGAGTCAGAATTTGCTCTTAAATTAAAGAGCAGAAATTATACTAGAACATATGCTTATAGAACAAACCACAAAAAGGGTAATGTATATCTTAAACCCCCTGAATAAAACGCACTTGGTCTAAACAAAATGATAATCAATTTCTTTTTGAAATAATCCACTTCATAATGCAACTCTCAAACTCCCTTTCAGTTCCAAAAAGTGCCCAGAGAAGTGGCAGAATGAGTGACAGGAACCCAGCTGAAGAGAAGCAGCAGGCTGCCCGATAACGCATGTAACAGCGGGAAGGGATATGTGCTTCTGCATCTGGCTCTCAGCGAGGTCGTTCCAAAGCTCCCCTGCTTTATCGAAAATCTCCATGTTTTGGGGTAGGTCACACTCAACCTGCACAGGATTCAGCTAACTTCTGAATCTCGCCTTGCCCGATACCTCCCCTCCATGGACTGAAACAAACGGGTTGCCTGAGACCAGATCTTCTGGTCTAACCATCCCCTAGAAAGAATGCCAGCAAAATGGCAGTGCCATCTATCCCAGTGAATTATCATTACCTCTTTAAACCATTTTGGACACCAGACATCAAGTTAAAATATATTAATCTGCCTTACCTTGTCCTACTCTTTCATTTTCATATCCAAACACCATTATAACCCAGTGTCCCTCCAAGATCTGGAGCATGGACAAGACCCACCCCCCCAAGCATCTTTCTGCCAGGTTAGCCCAGAGAGAGCACATCCCTCACCGTGTCACCACTCGCACCAAGTTAAGGAGAAATCAAGGGAAAGGAGGAGGGAATGGCTGGCATGGGGAAGGGGCTTTTGGAAAGTCAGAGGAAGTTTAAATGGGTTGGCAGTACCTAGCCCAGCATAGACCCCACTAGCCACGTGAATAGTGGAAGGCCTGAAAAACAAGCATGGCCAGGACCACATCCTACAGCCTAACACCTTGACAAAGGTGGTGGCAACCGCTCCCACCAGCCCTGGCACAATACCTGGCCCTGCCTGCTCCCCATCGCCCTCAAGCTGATCGGGGATGCAAGGGACAGAGATAACTACAACAGGTCACTGCACCAAAAGCTTGATTCAGCTAAGAGAACTGAAAAAGAAGCAAAGGAAATTACAGAAAGAGCGGTATATTTCTGGTCTGCTCATTTTGGGAATTTAATGCTATTGCTGGTATGCCTCGTCTTGCTATTTCCCACTTACGGTCACAATCGATTTTCCCTTTTGCAGGCGTGAATTTCCACAAAGAAACAGAAGAGAAAACTCACAAAAATAGTAAAATGAAAAATGGCTAAAAATCCTGCAAAGAAACATCTTATGTGAGTGAAAGCCTAGACTAGGACCTGAAATAAACAAAAAAAAGATTTACTGGATTGCGAGTTGAATGTATCCCATTAATGAAGTTCTGACATTGGCTGCTGCTACTGAATTTTACATTTCCACAGCGTTAATTAAGAAAAATATGAAATGCATTTCCTGTCAGCACTCTCACTAAGATCACAGTAAAATAAGTAGCATGGACAGACAGCTGAAAAGTTTGGTGCTTTCCATTGAGTTTCTGTTTCCTGTGCAGAAAAATGGGATCAACAATACGAGACGTACTTGTCCTCTCTTCCCACAAAACTGAGGCCTGGATTATAACCCACAGTGGGCATTACTACGGGACTACATTACAGGATGTCTTCAATGGGTGCGGTAAAAGTTTGTCTGGCAAAAGCTCCAGTATGAACAAAAAAGGCTTTCTGCCACTGCAGATGCTTTCACACGCACTGCTGGCATGCCAGTAAACAGCTACTTTGATGAATATTCTCTATTTCCTCCAGGTACCTTTGCAGAATTCAGCAGTTCCTTAACTCAGATTATAATAACCGATTCCAAAATCTGTCAAAATGAAACTTCAGAGAGATTTGGCAATAAGAAAGTTTGTACTTGTAAGTTCCTATTTTATCATGGCAACTGCTTTTCCGTCCTTTTGGCATCTCTCCAGTGTACTCCATGTTTGGAAGACATCGTAAACTTGAGTTTTGCATAATCACCAGAAGACTGCAACTTGTATGTTCTCCATTCTCCACCACATGATAATTAAAACAGAACAAAATAAAACCATTAACAGTTTTTATGGGGAGCATGCTTCTGTCATGTTACTAGAATAATAAAAAAAAATAATTTAGAAGGGAAAACATGGGAATCTCTGATAGAATTCAACATTTTCAAACAGACTGGCTCAAGTAACTTCCAGGCAGGAGGGAAGAACAGAGGAGCTCTCCACCCTTGAAGTTAAGATTCCATGAGTTTTCCAAAGGGGGGAAATCCCAGGCAACTGGAAAATCCAGCCATTATTCCTATGCTTTAAAAGGGTAAAAAGAATGTTCATGGGAAAATATAGACTAGCTCAGCACAAGAGTCAGCTCGGGGTCTGTTTTTTTTTTTACTCAAAGGTAATTTGAAGCTTTATCAGAGACAAGATTCAAAGACATAAATGGAATGATGACTGGTGTACTGTAGAAAACAAGGCCTTAAAACAATTTTTTGGGGGTGGTGTAATAGAAATACAATGCAGCTAATAAATGCAACCACAACCGCATGGCATGCTTGGACATTTTTCTTTTTTTCTTATTAAAGATATTTGATTTGATGCTTTGCAACTATTATATTTTAAAAGTACATTGGGTGACATTAGTATGACATATATTCCATGGATTAAAAGACTAGCTTGCTGACAGACTGGAAAAGATAACCATTGGCAGAGACACACATCAGTGAAGCCACCTCTAGTGAAGATGCATTAGCTAATTCCCCACCCTCCCCCCAGCTAAAAAGCCCCATCCCTTCCCAAGTATCATTACTGGGAAGCGATAGATCTAAGAAAATCACTTTAGAACATGGTGTAGAGAATGCAGAAGACAGTTTTTCCAAATAAGACCAAAAAACCCCAACCCTTAAGGCTGGAAAACAAGTGTCATATCATGAGTTTAAAAGAGCTCAGCTTTTTTAGTTTATTGCAGAAAGAGTTAAGAAGCACTTTACAGAGTAGCTATATGTAGATAAGGTGTTTGCTAGCAAAAGGATTTCAGATAAGAGTGTTCCAGATCCAGCGTATTACAAGATCCAGAAGTCATCATCATAAAAATTAAGACTTCAAAATAAGATGTCACTCTCTAGTCAGTGAAGGGGATGGAAAACTGGAACAGTTTCTCAGGATTAGGCTCCCTTCAGCTGGAGTTGAAGTCCTTCAAGCAAAACTGAACAGCTTTTGGAAGAAATTATTCAGTCCATATGCGCTGGCGCAAGTCAGCCCAGACTCGTGCGGGACCTGGAAATCTGTATATGAAACCTCTTGTTCTTTCCTTTTCAGGACCTGAACATGCTCATAATGCTTGAAGCTCTACTTTATGATACGATTATAATTAAATCTCATACTTCAGAGCTTCAGCCTTCATAGAGGTTCAGACAGAATTTCCACCTGAATACCCAAACGGAGATCAGAGTTTTTGCAAGAGAGCCAGCAGCAGCAATCCAGCACTTCATGGGGCTGGCAGGTACTGCGGAGAAGTCTGGCTTGGCCTGTCTTGTTTATGTGACTGCAATGCAACATGCCAAACCAAGGGCTGAGAAGGAATTTTCTACCAAATCAAGCTGAGAAGGATTCAGGGATTTTTTTTGCTTGTTTACCTGTGTAGCATATGACATGTTGGTATCATCAGTGCAATCGATTCCCTTAAACTCAGGAAATGTTCTGCTCTCATCCTGATCTCAAGAACACTATCTATTTGGACAGAACAAACTAGCTGGTGTAACTAGAATTGCTGGACACCATATCACAAATCAGTGCTAATTAACAGACTAGTCAGACTAAATAAACTGACGTATTACATGTGGTCTTCTCTGTGAAGCCAGGAAGAGGAGGGGAAAAAAATAAATCTTTAAAAATAAAAACTGACATGTTTTAAAAAGAAAGTAAAATTTATTGTTTATGAGCAACATACCCGAAATGTTATATCATTTTATATCGTAAAATTTGGTTCTTGGAAAGTATTGAGTAGGACTGGATATGAAGGAACAAATGTAGGGATTAGATAATTCTATCTCGGGTTGATAATTTAATACAAAATAATTGGCCAGATTCAATACTTGTAAAACATTTTACTGCTTAAAAATGCCAGCTATTAGTAATCAAGTAAACCAATGTATTGTTAAAAGAACTGACAAATGTAAGCTGTTAAGTTTACTGTTCGGAAAAAAACACGTTTTGCTCTCTGTCCCAAAACAGCTAACAAGTGCAGAAAAAATATCCCCTATAAGCACACTTGCACAATTCAGCTGCATGCAAGTGTCCTCTGCAGTGACAGCACGCCCAGAAAAGGCCTTCTCTTAGTTCTTTACTGGTAAGATTATTCCAGTCTCTTACATCCGAAGGCACCTGGGCTGCCCTTACAGTTCTTTCAAACTGAACATCATCAACTATAGATCATCTTATAAAATACAGGGAGTAGAAATAGAAACCACATCTTTTTCACTTAAACCAGAAACCACATCTTTTTCATGTAAACTGCACAAGAAATGAGGAAAATATATTGTTGCTATTATTATACATTTGTTAAAGTATTACCATATATTTGTTACACAACAGAAGAATCTATCAAATAGTAGAAATTAATATATGGAAAATTAAGCTGTAACGATCACATTCTCATTGAAAACACTAAATAACTAACATGTTTCTTCCCAGAATTAATCAAATGTTAGCGGTACTCCTATATATAAAAATAGAAACACTAGTCAACTGTGGGGGGTTCCCTTCTACTGTCCCATAAGCATACAGAGGAAACAGAAATATTTCAAGACATCTGTAATGTCTTACATACTTTGAATAAAATAAAGAGCCAAAACACTTAGCAGTACTGAATTTTAGTCCAAATTATACCCAAGAGGAAGCCATCTGCAGGAAAAGTAAAAAGTAAAACAAAACCAAACAAAAAAAAAACCCACAACACACTTTTGACTTGGACACCACTTGTGCAATACAGCTACCCAAAAGGACAACATGTTCTTTTGAAAGAATGACTACTTATTCTTTCATGATACAGGCAACATAAAAATCACCTGAAAACTTTCAGGCTTTTTTCACTACTAAGAATAAATTATACAGCGTTCCAGTGAAACACTGAACTACTGTTTGTTCTTTTATTTTTCCCCTCATCTAACATAAAGAAGTCTAGAAGACTGTGAAACTGTTTGAAGTTACCCACAGCCAAGCAAATCAGTGCTGCTATGGTCAAGTTTGAAAGAAGACCGAAACCTAAGGTCTAAAACGCATTAGTAGTTCAGCATTGACACCTACAAGGCTGTGAAAGTTTGAAGTCACTGCTTTAGACCACAGAAAATGCCAGGTAACATTTCAATAGAGAAGTAATAACACATAGCTTAGCTAGAGACTCCGAGTATAACTAAAATTCAATATATCAGGAAGGTGCTTATAAAATGCTACTACAAGACAGAATCTATGTTGGCAAGATGATGACTATGTCATAAGTGATGAAGATGACAACATCTCAGACATGACGGTCTCGTCTGAACAGCAAGGACTGCAAAGCTGCCTACAAATATATCAGCATATTCATCATTTTGTCTCAGGAGTAATGATACAAGACGAGCAGAAATACCCCACTGCATGCAGCATTTCCTGATGCATCAATGTTTCCTACATTCCTAAGTCTACAAAATGTGAAACAGATCACACTAAAGAAAAATAATATGAAAAATATTTGCTGTAAACTCCAAAGAAATTAAGTGAAAATTTGAAAATAAATGTGCAATACTGGAGAAACATTAGAAGAATAATATATGAGCTCTGACAATGTGTGTATGGGTTACATTAAAAAAAAGAACAGAAAAACAAGCAAAAAAAAAAACTCTTTCAACAGTTGCATACCAGGAAACATGTGTTGACCCACGACATTTGAACAGTCAATGATACTGCCCTACGCTCAATCTACAACAGCACAAAAGAAAAGCAATTTTTCAGAGTATTTGGGGATTCAAGGACCCTTTAGAACATTACATAAGTTTTCTGCTATTTCCATATTTGCTAATCAACACCATGCAATTTAACAAACAAATTCCTTTCCTTACAAAAAAGCATAACAGGCAGTAGATACTACCTAATGGATTTGGACAACACAGATAAACTCAGAGTAGATTGCCAAAATGATTTTTCAATTATGCACAGATTAGTACCAAAATAGAAACCAACAGACTATTTTTCAAGAAATAGCATCCCCCACCCCCCACAGATTTTCAGAATAATAACTATGTCCTTAAAAATTTAAGCCTCAGCAACCTGACTACACTGGTTGTGTAGAGACGTAAACACAGGCCTACACATTTCTGCAAGTAGTCAGAAAGTTACTGCACTTTATTTCATAAACCACATTTCACCCACAACAAAAAGAACGACCCATGTAAAGCCAGAACTATGTTCTAATTTCTTTTTAATTGAGCTCAAACCTTGAATACATGAACATAAAGCTTGAAGTCAAAGGTTCTAATGAATTTCATCTTTTGCAAAACTTTGCCTAGGGCTAGGAAATAAATGCATTTAAAAAGAGCCAGCTCCTCCTAGTATTATTGTGAAAAAACTCACGCTGGCACTGCCAGTTTGAAAGACTGAAGCTTATATTTTCAGAGATAGTCCATACTGAAATAATAAGAAGCTATAATATCTATAGTATATGTATACCGAAAATGCCAGCTAGATGACACCAGTTATAGTTTTATACTAACTTATTCTTTTTTAATATTTAACCTGGATCCAAACAACTTACATCCAGGAATTCTCCTAGATTCACGTGTAAAGTTCTCGTCAAGTTCAGCAAAGGGAAATGGGAAGTCCTGCACCTGGGGAGGAATTTCTCAAAAGAAAACTATACAAGTACCTTGACTTAATTGTTGCTGTGCAGTAATTTTTAAAGAACTGGTTTAACTTTCTCCCCCCCTGCAAATAGAAAGCAATCGATTACAGGAAACACAGATAGGCTGACATACAAGCCTACTGAAATTGTCCGTAGCCTTCCCAAAGCAATTACCCTTAATCTAATAAAACATCAAAATTTTAAACTCTCTTTTCATAACTTAACCTCTCATAGCTATAATCTAAAAATTTTCATTTGTATTACCATGGAACAACTGACGCATTCTAAAAACATTCCTCCATATGTCTCCTTTTTTTAAAAAAAAATGAAATAAAATAAACAAGTGAATGCAAGAGAAAAGTGACTTAAGCAGATGAGCAGCAGATACAGGAAAGAAAAACATACCACAATAGTAGGTCAAAATTAAGGAGAGGGAATGGAAAGAACAGCTCTGCCAGGATCTAGACAATGTTATCTGAAACTATAAGTTATGAGAGAGCTCACGGACTGGTGTTCTTCATTTGTAAACCACAGCTAAACGGTGCCTCCAAGACACAGAAGTTGCTATCAAATGTCCACATGTAACGGCAGAGCTGTCAAACAGCCCCCTCCACACTGCCAGTAAGAGAACTGACGTCCCATGTCCTCAATTCACCAACCGATTCAGATGTTTTATGGTTCAAAAACAGTGAGATAACCACCACACCAGGGAATGAGTGAAAGGTCAACAAAAAGACGTAATTTGTTTCATTATTGTTAAGCCAAAAGAAATTAGCAATATACAAAGATATATCAGCACTTCAGAATAAGAAATGGATATATAAACATGTTTACAGACTGAGCGGCAGACCAAAATTTGAATCATTATCCACAAAGTTTATTTCAGTTGATCTTCCCACCAGCATCCAGGAAAATGTAATTTTCTGCCATAGCTGACCACTTACTCTTCCTGTCACCCACTGACTTGCATCTTTTTTGACCCATTCTTTACTTACCTCCAACTCTAATCTTGCTTTATCTTATACTGTTTCCTTTATAACCTCTAGTAAATATTTTCCTTTTACATTCTATTGCTACGTACATGGTTTGCGATACCACATCCCTTGATCACTATATACTGAACAACTAAAGCACTATTATTTCAACTGATTTTTAAAAATCCTGCTGAGCAACTGCTTTTTCCTTGCTCCAACTACATCAGCTCCTATATGTAACCCTTTCTGGGGTTCTCTCTTACACAGCAATGTCAAGATTTTAAAAAACAGACAAGACTTTAGCTTCCCCTTACACAAACTCTTACACGTTCTTCCCCCCTCCCCTTTTTTTTTTTTTTTTTTTACTATTTTTCTTATTTAACCACACACTTAACAATAACAAATTTTTTTTGATGCAGGTATTCATTTTCTTCAACACTTCCCAAAATCAGCGTACACTGGAAAGCCTTCAAGTGCACTTTAAATGTTCTCATCTCCACGCTGTCCTCCTGTGAAATAGTTTGGTTAAATTAAAACTTCTGGACATGATTTTCCTTAATTTTTGATGCACTATTTACTTTTTTAAATCCTTAGTTTACTCAATCAGCATATACTTCAACCAATTGCCACCAACAGCAGTGCAACAAATCTTAAAATCAAATCTCTGTTTGTAGCGAGGCACAAGATGTGATGCTACTTTCCAATTCTTTTCTCGTTAGTCATCTTGCCTTTGAACCCATGGATAGTTGCAGCAGACAATTTCATTTGGGACTGTATGAAGACTTTTCACCTTAATCAACACTTCACAGTGTAACAGAGTCCTGCTATTTCTTTTTGTAGCCATTTGTACAGCTAAAGAAGTCTCTCTTCACTACCTTTTGCAATCCAAATCAGCTTGGCTTTCAACAGTGCTCACTTTGATCATATATACTTCAGTGGTATCCTACTCATGAAGAGTAACATGCCCTTTTTGAAACTTTTTTCCTCCATTCAGGAAATTTCAAAACTATTTTAAAGCTGGACACAACACACTTCATCACCGGAAAGCTGCTGGAGAAACGTAGGCAGAATGTCATTACACAAGATAGAATTTTAAAGAAAACAAAGTGGATAACACTCTTACATTTGTATGGACGGATCTTTAGTGCTCACAGTGGGCAGACCTCGGTTTTGTGTCTCACCAAAAGCTGCCCATTACAAAAAATATTTCCCCAAAACCACAAAAGAGACAGCAATCCTGTAGCCGTGATTCAATCCCGAGAGAATCGTCTGCTTTTGCCCGTACCACTGTGAATTTTATTTGATGTTTCTTTGCATATATTGAGTATCCTACCCCAAACAATCTCAGAGATGAACAACTCCTAGATGGAATTCACATCTTGTAAAAACTAAACTGGTAGGTTGTGAAAGAAAATCTCAGATCTTGCCTCAGAAACAAAGTAATCCATGATCTTTTTCCTAAATATGACATCACAGCAATAAGAAACAAAGTGTGTTACATATTTTAGCTCTTCAGTTGTAGATTACAAGAAAAAGACTTTCCTATGCACAACATTAATAAAAAATTATGTACAATTTAAACTGACAGAACTAAACTGCCTAACACTGTCCACTTCTGCAAACCCATCTTCATAAAACTGGCACAGCAATATGTTACTTGTTGGCCTCTTGCCTGAAGCACTGACCCCACCCTCTAACCGTAATAATAGTCATTACAATTTCTGGAATGATATGATGGGATCTGAACAATTTGGGCGTTCTTCCACTTCTGGGGTGACTATGCATTTAGTAAGATGCAGTTGTGCTTAGCTAAATGTGTCAAGACTTTTATAATTTTAAGAACACTTGTTTAATATCCTTGGATGAAATCACTCAGATTTTCACTAACATATTTAATTTCAGTTGTTGAAGGTTCTTCCTTACTTCTCTGATTTACTTGCTGGTAAAAAACATCATAAAATAATAAAGGAATCCCCCCCCTACACTGAGAATGTGGTATATTCTATCAGATGCGTTCATAGCTACCAGTGCAACGTCAGTAGATTGCACCTTACAATATACACAAGAAAAAAAGCAGCTCGTCTTTCTCCAAAGCAAAACGGATGTATTTCTGCACGATTTAATGTAAAACCCCAGATACAACGATGCTTAGCCAATAAATGTGGTTACAATTAAAACTATGGTTATTCTTCCTATCTTAGTAATCTTTAGGTCCACTTGCTCCTCAAAACTCTCATTCTACTGTCCGTTTTCTCTTTTTGCCTCCAAGTGGTCAACAACAGCCACAAAGACAGCTTACGCAGCAAATTAAGGTATGCTTGCAGGGTAAAGTAAAAAGTACAGCACAGAACAAAGACCAAGAACAATGTCTTGCTTATAATACAGTAAAAGAGCAAATCGCATACGTAACTACTTTGGGTTTTTTGATTTAAATTAGCAATGAAACAAAAAAGTTGTGAATCTATACACTGACTGATACTCTTATGAGTTTCTAAAGGTTAACATTCTGTTCTCCATGAAGTAGGAACTCTATAGCTGAGAAAGAAAAAACTGTACATATTTTGATACTATCATTGATACATGCCTTAAAAAAAGTAAATGTCGATCTATGAATGATAGCTTGCAACTTGACATTTTGCAATACAAGTTACTAGAAGGGGAAGAAATGCTACAAACACAAAGCCTGGATCATATCCTTGTTTCTGTAAAACCCATGACTTGCTAACAGCTGTATAATTACCAAATATATTTCATGAGTGAAATGCAGATTTAATGATGCACTTTCTATGATTTGATGCCAATATTATTAGGATTTAAAAGTTACAAGTGACATTAAATGCACCTTCAAGATGCATTTAAAGTTGCAGCATAATATTTTCTCCTTTCTTAACATTTTCAGTAATCAACTTTGCATGCAAAGTGTCATCGACCTACTGCACTACTTAAGTGCAACGAGAATTGTTTTCAATTGCTCTAATGCCTTGTGCTTTTTCTAAACCATTACAGAATCATAAAATGCCTCATTTTTCCCTTCCCCCACACACTTCAAAACTATTGCTCAAAACACGTCTAAGTAGAGGCAAGATGATGCTCAACTACGTATTTTACATCTTTCAGCATATCAGAAAGCTGTCCAGAACTAGAGAATTATTTCAAATCCAGTATTTCCACATTGTTTTGGAAACTGTTCTAAACTCCAGAAAGTAGGGTATAAACTGATGCTACTACTTCCCAGTAGTAGAAAGCTGAGAGTGGAAAATTACTCATCTCCCCAAACAACTGAGTTACAGCCATTTGCTAATGAGTTCACTAGAAACATTTTACCGAAACGAGAAATTCAGATGAAATATAAAGATTCCTTGTCGCACAGCAAACCCATTTGACTAGCAAATTCATCACCTCTAAGCGAGCAAAAGGAACTTCAGAAAAGGGAAGGAGCAAGGAAAAGCTGTGCGTATCGTCTGTTAAAAGAAGTGAGAGGAGGTGGATAGAGAACACTGACAGTACATGCACACTGAGCTTCCTAGACATCAGTGAAGTTCCTACTGACAGCTGATGTGGATTTTAGACAACTCCACTGTGACAGAACCATGCTGATGGGTGCCCCAGCCCACTGAAGGATACATTCATCCCACATACAAGCTACATAATAAAACTAAGACTGCCTACAGCTAAGATTATGGAACGAAGACTGCCATGAAAGCAAACAGGCAAATGGCCACTCTGCCTTACGTCACAACACACAATCAGCCTTAAAAACCGAAAACCCCAAACCAAACAAAAACAAAAGGCGAAAAGAATCCAAATACATTTCATAATAATCCTTGCTCTAAAAGCATTTGTGAGCTAATCGTAAAGAAAGGAATGCATAATTCTGTATTTGACATTGCTGAAATTTAAAGGTCGTTTCTTAATTCTAGTGCTAATCACGTAAATGTTCCAAAGAAGATTCATTGCTTTTAAGAGAGGGAGACAAGAGCTGCAATATGTGGCAAATTATAAGCAGAAAAGAAATCAAGGGAAGTGTTTGTTTGGTAAAACAATACATGTTTTGATCAGTCACACAGTTGGCCAATTGCTATCTTAGGAACTAGCATATATCCCCATCCCTCCGACATTGATTTTCTGTGTGATGTTGAAAAGGCACTTTTAACAGGTATTCCCTAATTGCTACAACTGGGCACTTTCAGAAGCACTAAGCAGACATACTGCTGAAAATGTTTTCATTTGGCAGGAAACTCAGCAATATTACCAGCCTGGGAAAAAATGGGTCATAGAAATTTGAGATTTGCCAACCAAAGTTGCTGCAGACTTAAAATTGTCAAATCTTAATAAAACATGGTGTTGTGATATAAGCCTTGAATACAGCAGCTCTAAGGAACTGCCCCTGTGTCAGGGAACAACCATTTACAGCAAAGAAAGTGACTTTAGACCCTTCCACAATGGCCTTCAACACGTCAGAGGCTACAGTAGAAAAGGACGGTCTAGATTTATCTAGGATCTTGAGTGATCTTACTTGTTCTCAATCATCTCTATGGTATTCACTACTTCCGTCTTAAGTACTGAATTATAATTTATTTTAATCAATAAGAAGTTAAGACCTTTCAATACTTATCTTAGCAAAAAAATCACAAACAAAGAAAAAAAAAAACACACAAAAAAACCCCTTCTTCTAAAGGGAGAACTGCAGCATCATTCTATCAGTATCCTCCTTTTTGAGGCAATTACGGGCCTAAACAAGTTTGGAGATCTTCTTTTCCAACACAGCGTGTTAATCAAAATGAAATTAGAAACAGAATCCACTGAGCAACTGTTTGGGACAGTTCTGTCTCTAGATTAACATATTGTAACAAAAATCTCAGGAGGGTTTTTCTGTTTCGGCAAGGCTAACCAAAGACAACAGCTTTTTAGAGAAACGTCTCCTGCAATGACTTTGTATAATGTGCATGGAGGACTCGGGATAAAGCTCCAGAAATCTTCCAGTAATTAAACCTCCTCAAGTCTTCCTTCTAAAAACATTTGGAACTGGCAGCAAAAATTTTTCTTGAACTTGGTCTTTAGATTCCTGGTCCACAGATGTTTTGCAACAAGCTGTTGACAATATTCAAGTTCCTGCTGAAACCAAAGATGTTGAAGTTTGAAAAAAACAAAATGTTGTCAGGGCTCTTCAGAACATTAACTTCCAATCTAAAGTTTTATCCTCTTCTTCAGCCAGAATAAACAACATGTCTTCAACCAATTCAAATCTCAAACATGACCGCATGATCATTTTAGGCGGCTGCTATTTGCATAACAATTATCAAAATGAGTAATTAAGTACTTCAGTAATGTCTGATCCCACTCT